>NC_090931.1:1278961222-1279595817 GCF_040938575.1 Ambystoma mexicanum | reverse complement strand
AGTGGGTGCCTGCTGGCAGGTGCCCCTGACTGCTGGGGGGTGGGGGTGCAGGAGGACATGAGTGGGACATGAGTGGGGGCCTGCTGGCAGGTCCCCCTGACTGCTGGGGGGTGGGGGTGCAGGGGGACATGAGTGGGACATGAGTGGGGGCCTGCTGGCTGGTGCCCCTGACTGCTGTGGGGTGGGGGTGCAGGGGGACATGAGTGGGGGCCTGCTGGCAGGCGCCCCTGTCTGCTGGGGGGTGGGGGTGCTGGGGGACATGAGTGGGGACCTGCTGGCAGGTGCCCCTGACTGCTGGGGTTGGGGGTGCGAGGGGACATGAGTGGGACATGAGTGGGGGCCTGCTGGCAGGTGCCCCTGACTGCTGGGGGGTGGGGGTGCTGGGGGACATTAGTGGGGGCCTGCTGGCAGGTTCCCTGCACTGCTGGGGGTGGGGGTGCAGGGAGACATGAGTGGGACATGAGTGGGGGCCTGCTGGCAGGTGCCCCCTGACTGCTGGGGGGTGGGGGTGCAAGAGGACATGAGTGGGGGCCTGCTGGCAGGTGCCCTGCACTGCTGGGGGGTGGGGGTGCAGGGGGACATGAGTGGGACATGAGTGGGGGCCTGCTGGCAGGGGCCCCTGACTGCTGGGGGGTGGAGGTGCAAGGGGACATGAGTGGGGGCCTGCTGGCAGGTGCCCCTGACTGCTGGGGGGTGGGGGTGCAGGGAGACATGAGTGGGACGTGAGTGGGGCCTGCTGGCAGGTGCCCCTGACAGCTGGGGGGTGGGGTTGCTGGGGGACATGAGTGGGGGCCTGCTGGCAGGTGCCCCTGACCGCTGGGGGTGTGGGGGTGCTTTGGGACATGAGTGGGGGCCTGCTGGCAGGTGCCCCTGACTTCTGGGGGTCGGGGTGCAGGGGGACATGAGTGGGACATGAGTGGGGGCCTGCTGGCAGTGGCCCCTTACTGCTGGGGGGTGGAGGTGCAAGGGGACATGAGTGGGGGCCTGCTGGCAGGTGCCCCTGACTGCTGGGGGGTGGGGGTGCAGGGAGACATGAGTGGGACGTGAGTGGGGCCTGCTGGCAGGTGCCCCTGACCGCTGGGGGGTGGGGGTGCTGGGGGACATGAGTGGGGGCCTGCTGGCAGGTGCCCCTGACAGCTGGGGGGGTGGGGGTGCTGGGGGACATGAGTGGGGGCCTGCTGGCTGGTGCCCCTGACTGCTGGGGGGTCGGGGTGCTGGGGGACATGAGTGGGGGCCTGCTGGCAGGTGCCCCTGACTGCTGGGGGGTGGGGGTGCAGGGGGACATGAGTGGGGGCCTGCTGGCAGGTGCCCCTGACTGCTGGGGGGTCGGGGTGCTGGGGGACATGAGTGGGGGCCTGCTGGCAGGTGCCCCTGACTGCTGGGGGTGGGGGTTCTGGGGGACATGAGTGGAGGCCTGCTGGCAGGTGCCCTGCACTGCTGGGGTGTGGGGGTGCAGGGGGACATGAGTGGGACATGAGTGGGGGCCTGCTGGCAGGTGCCCCTGACTGCTGGGGGGTGGGGGTGCAGGGGGACATGAGTGGGACATGAGTAGGGGCCTGCTGGCAGGTACCCCTGACTGCTGGGGGTTGGGGGTGCAGGGGGACATGGTGGGACATGAGTGGGGCCTGCTGGCAGGTGCCCCTGACTGCTGGGGGGTGGGGGTGCAAGGGGACATGAGTGGGGGCCTGCTGGCAGGTGCCCTGCACTGCTGGGGGGTGGGGGTGCAGGGCGGGGACATGAGTGGGGGCCTGCTGGCAGGGGCCCCTGACTGCTGGGGGGTGGGGGTGCAAGGGGACATGAGTGGGGGCCTTCTGGCAGGTGCCCCTGACTGCTGGGGGGAGGGGCTGCAGGGAGACATGAGTGGGACATGAGTGGGGGCCTGCTGGCAGGTGCCCCTGACCGCTGGGGGATGGGGTGCTGGGGGACATGAGTGGGGGCCTGCTGGCAGGTGCCCCTGACTGCTGGGGGGTGGGGGTGCAGGGGGACATCAGTGGGACATGAGTGGGGGCCTGCTGGTAGGGGCCCCTGACTGCTGGAGGGTGGAGGTGCAAGGGGACATGAGTGGAGGACTGCTGGCAGGTGCCCCTGACTGCTCAGGGGTGGGGGTGCAGGGAGACATGAGTGGGACATGAGTGGGGGGCTGCTGGCAGGTGCCCCTGACCGCTGGGGGGTGGGGGTGCTGGGGGACATGAGTGGGGGCCTGCTGGCAGGTGCCCCTGACTGCTGGGGGGTCGGGGTGCTGGGGGACATGAGTGGGGGCCTGCTGGCAGGTGCCCCTGACTGCTGGGGGGTGGGAGTGCAGGGGGACATGAGTGGGGGCCTGCTGGCAGGTGCCCCTGACTGCTGGGGGGTCGGGGTGCTGGGGGACATGAGTGGGGGCCTGCTGGCAGGTGCCCCTGACTGCTGGGGGGTGGGAGTGCAGGGGGACATGAGTGGGGGCCTGCTGGCAGGTGCCCCTGACTGCTGGGGGGTGGGGGTGCTGGGGGACATGAGTGGGGGCCTGCTGGCAGGTGCCCCTGACTGCTGATGGGGTGGGGGTGCTAGGGGACATGAGTGGGACATGAGTGGGGGCCTGCTGGCAGGTGCCCCTGACTGCTGGGGGTGGGGGTGCTAGGGGACATGAGTGGGGGCCTGCTGGCAGGTGCCCCTGACTGCTGGGGGTGGGGGTGCTGGGGGACATGAGTGGGGGCCTGCTGGCAGGTGCCCTGCACTGCTGGGGGGTGGGGGTGCAGGGGGACATGAGTGGGACATGAGTGGGGGCCTGCTGGCAGGTGCCCCTGACTGCTGGGGGTGTGGGGGTGCAGGGGGACATGAGTGGGACATGAGTGGGGGGCTGCTGGCAGGTGCACCTGATTGCTGGAGGGTGGGGGTGCTGGGGGACATGAGTGGGGGCCTGCTGGCAGGTGCCCTGCACTGCTGGGGGGTGGGGGTGCAGGGGGACATGAGTGGGGGCCTGCTGGCAGGGGCCCCTGACTGCTGGGGGGTGGAGGTGCAAGGGGACATGAGTGGGGGCCTTCTGGCAGGTGCCCTTGACTGCTGGGGGTGGGGGGCAGGGAGACATGAGTGGGACATGAGTGGGGGCCTGCTGGCAGGTGCCCCTGACCGCTGGGGGGTGGGGGTGCTGGGGGACATGAGTGGGGGCCTGCTGGCAGGTGCCCTGCACTGCTGGGGGGTGGGGGTGCAGGGGGACATGAGTGGGACATGAGTGGGGGCCTGCTGGCAGGTGCCCCTGACTGCTGGGGGTGTGGGGGTGCAGGGGGACATGAGTGGGACATGAGTGGGGGGCTGCTGGCAGGTGCACCTGATTGCTGGGGGGTGGGGGTGCTGGGGGACATGAGTGGGGGCCTGCTGGCAGGTGCCCTGCACTGCTGGGGGGTGGGGGTGCAGGGGGACATGAGTGGGGGCCTGCTGGCAGGGGCCCCTGACTGCTGGGGGGTGGAGGTGCAAGGGGACATGAGTGGGGGCCTTCTGGCAGGTGCCCTTGACTGCTGGGGGTGGGGGGCAGGGAGACATGAGTGGGACATGAGTGGGGGCCTGCTGGCAGGTGCCCCTGACTGCTGGGGGTTGGGGGTGCAAGGGGACACGAGTGGGGGCCTGCTGGCAGGTGCCCCTGACTGCTGGGGGGTGGGGATGCTGGGGGACATGAGTGGGGGCCTGCTGGCAGGTGCCCTTGACCGCTGGGGGGGTGGGGGACCTGGGGGACATGAGTGGGGGCCTGCTGGCAGGTGCCCCTGACTGCTGGGGGGTCGGGGTGCTGGGGGACATGAGTGGGGGCCTGCTGGCAGGTGCCCCTGACTGCTGGGGGTGGGGGTCCAGGGGGACATGACTGGGGGCCTGCTGGCAGGTACCCCTGACTGCTGGGGGGTGGGGGTGCTGGGGGACATGAGTGGGGGCCTGCTGGCAGGTACCCCTGACTGCTGGGGGTGGTGGTGCTGGGGGACATGAGTGGAGGCCTGCTGGCAGGTGCCCTGCACTGCTGGGGTGTGGGGGTGCAGGGGGACATGAGTGGGACATGAGTGGGGGCCTGCTGGCAGGTGCCCCTGACTGCTGGGGGTGGGGGTGCAGGGGGACATGAGTGGGACATGAGTGGGGGCCTGCTGGCAGGTACCCCTGACTGCTGGGGGTTGGGGTGCAGGGGGACATGGTGGGACATGAGTGGGGCCTGCTGGCAGGTGCCCCTGACTGCTGGGGGGTGGGGGTGCAAGGGGACATGAGTGGGGGCCTGCTGGCAGGTGCCCTGCACTGCTGGGGGGTGGGGGTGCAGGGGGACATGAGTGGGGGCCTGCTGGCAGGGGCCCCTGACTGCTGGGGGTGGGGGTGCAAGGGACATGAGTGGGGGCCTTCTGGCAGGTGCCCCTGACTGCTGGGGGGTGGGGGTGCAGGGGGACATGAGTGGGACATGAGTGGGGGCCTGCTGGTAGGGGCCCCTGACTGCTGGAGGGTGGAGGTGCAAGGGGACATGAGTGGGGGACTGCTGGCAGGTGCCCCTGACTGCTCGGGGGTGGGGGTGCAGGGAGACATGAGTGGGACATGAGTGGGGGGCTGCTGGCCCGTGCCCCTGACCGCTGGGGGGTGGGGGTGCTGTGGGACATGAGCGGGGGCCTGCTGGCAGGTGCCCCTGACTGCTGGAGGGTGGGGGTGCCAGGGGACATGAGTGGGGGCCTGCTGGCAGGTGCCCCTGACTGCTGGGGGGTCGGGGTGCTGGGGGACATGAGTGGGGGCCTGCTGGCAGGTGCCCCTGACTGCTGGGGGGTGGGGGTGCTGGGGGACATGAGTGGGGGCCTGCTGGCAGGTGCCCCTGACTGCTGATGGGGTGGGGGTGCTAGGAGACATGAGTGGGACATGAGTGGGGGCCTGCTGGCAGGTGCCCCTGACTGCTGGGGGTGGGGGTGCTAGGGGACATGAGTGGGGGCCTGCTGGCAGGTGCCCTGACTGCTGGGGGTGGGGGTGCTGGGGGACATGAGTGGGGGCCTGCTGGCAGGTGCCCTGCACTGCTGGGGGGTGGGGGTGCAGGGGGACATGAGTGGGACATGAGTGGGGGCCTGCTGGCAGGTGCCCCTGACTGCTGGGGGTGTGGGGTGCAGGGGGACATGAGTGGGACATGAGTGGGGGGCTGCTGGCAGGTGCACCTGACTGCTGGGGGGTGGGGGTGCTGGGGGACATGAGTGGGGGCCTGCTGGCAGGTGCCCTGCACTGCTGGGGGGTGGGGGTGCAGGGGGACATGAGTGGGGGCCTGCTGGCAGGGGCCCCTGACTGCTGGGGGGTGGAGGTGCAAGGGGACATGAGTGGGGGCCTTCTGGCAGGTGCCCTTGACTGCTGGGGGTGGGGGGCAGGGACACATGAGTGGGACATGAGTGCGGGCCTGCTGGCAGGTGCCCCTGACCGCTGGGGGGTGGGGGTGCTGGGGGACATGAGGGGGACCTGCTGGCAGGTGCCCCTGACTGCTGGGGGTTGGGGGTGCAAGGGGACACGAGTGGGGGCCTGCTGGCAGGTGCCCCTGACTGCTGGGGGGTGGGGGTGCAGGGGGACATGAGTGGGACATGAGTGGGGGCCTGCTGGCAGGTGCCCCTGACTGCTGGGGGGTGGGGATGCTGGGGGACATGAGTGGGGGCCTGCTGGCAGGTGCCCCTTACTGCGGGGCGTGGGGGTGCTGGGGGCCATGAGTGGGGCCTGCTGGCTGGTGCCCCTGACTGCTGGGGGGTCGGGGTGCTGGGGGACATGAATGGGGGCCTGCTGGCAGGTGCCCTGCACTGCTGGGGGGTGGGGTGCAGGGGGACATGAGTGGGACATGAGTGGGGCCCTGCTGGCAGGTGCCCCTGACTGATGGGGGGTGGGGGTGCTGGGGGACATGAGTGGGGGCCTGCTGGCAGGTGCCCCTAACTGCTGGGGGGTGGGGGTGCTGGGGGACATGAGTGGGGGCCTGCTGGCAGGTGCCCTGCACTGCTGGGGGTTGGGGGTGCAGGGGGACATGAGTGGGGGCCTTCTGGCAGGTGCCCCTGAATGCTGGGGGTGGGGGTGCAGGAGGACATGAGTGGGACATGAGTGGGGGCCTGCTGGCAGGTCCCCCTGACTGCTGGGAGGTGGGGGTGCAGGGGGACATGAGTGGGACATGAGTGGGGGCCTGCTGGCAGGTGCCCCTGACTGCTGGGGGTGCAAGGGGACATGAGTGGGGGCCTGCTGACAGGTGCCCTGCACTGCTGGGCGGTGGGGGTGCAGAGGGACATGAGGGGCCATGAGTGTGGGCCTGCTGGCAGGGGCCCATGACTGCTGGGGGGTGGGGGTGCAAGGGGACATGAGTGGGGGCCTGCTGGCAGGTGCCCCTGAGTGCTGGGGGGTGGGGGTGCAGGGGGACATGAGTGGGACATGAGTGGGGGCCTGCTGGCAGGCGCCCCTGACTGCTGGGGGGTGGGGGTGCTGGGGGACATGAGTGGGGACCTGCTGGCAGGTGCCCCTGACTGCTGGGGGGTGGGGGTGCTATGGGACATGAGTGGGATATGAGTGGGAGCCTGCTGGCAGGTGCCCCTGACTGTTGGGGTGTGGGGGTGCTGGGGGACATGAGTGGGGGCCTGCTGACAGGTGCCCCTGACCGCTGGGGGGTGGGGGTTCTGGGGGACATGAGTGGGGGCCTGCTGGCAGGTGCCCCTGACTGCTGGGGGGTCGTGGTGCTGGGGGACATGAGTGGGGGCCTGCTGGCAGGTGCCCCTGACTGCTGGGGGTGCGGGTGCAGGGGGACATGAGTGGGGGCCTGCTGGCAGGTGCCCCTGACTGCTGGGGGGTGGGGGTGCTGGGGACATGAATGGGGGCCTGCTGGCAGGTGCCCCTGACTGCTGGGGGGGGTGCTGGGGGACAAGTGTGGGGACCTGCTGGCAGGTGCCCTGCACTGCTGGGGTGTGGTTGTGCAGGGGGACATGAGTGGGACATGAGTGGGGGCCTGCTGGCAGGTGCCCCTGACTGCTGGGGGGTGGGGGTGCAGGGGGACATAAGTGGGACATGAGTGGGGGACTGCTGGCAGGTGCCCCTGACTGCTGGGGGGTGGGGGTGCAGGGGGACATGGTGGGACATGAGTGGGGCCTGCTGGCAGGTGCCCCTGACTGCTGGGGGGTGGGGGTGCAAGGGGACATGAGTGGTGGCCTGCTGGCAGGTGCCCTGCACTGCTGGGGGGTAGGGGTGCAGGGGGACATGAGTGGGGGCCTGCTGGCAGGGACCCCTGACTGCTGGGGGGTGGGGGTGCAAGGGGACATGAGTGGGGGCCTTCTGGCAGGTGCCCCTGACTGCTGGGGGGAGGGGGTGCAGGGAGACATGAGTGGGACATGAGTGGGGGCCTGCTGGCAGGTGCCCCTGACCGCTGGGGGTTGGGGGTGCAGGGGGACATGAGTGGGGGCCTGCTGGCAGGTGCCCCGACTGCTGGGGGGTGGGGGTGTAAGGGACACGAGTGGGGGCCTGCTGGCAGGTGCCCCTGACTGCTGGGGGGTGGGGGTGCAGGGGGACATGAGTGGGACATGAGTGGGGGCCTGCTGGCAGGTGCCCCTGACTGCTGGGGGGTGGGGGTGCTGGGGGACATGAGTGGGGGCCTGCTGGCAGGTGCCCTGCACTGCTGGGGGGTGGGGGTTCAGGGGGACATGAGTGGGACATGAGTGGGGGCCTGCTGGCAGGTGCCCCTGACTGCTGGGGGGTGGGGATGCTGGGGGACATGAGTGGGGGCCTGCTGGCAGGTGCCCTTGACTGCGGGGTGTGGGGGTGCTGGGGGCCATGAGTGGGGGCCTGCTGGCAGGTACCCCTGACTGCAGGGCGGTGGGGGTGCAGGGGGACATGAGTGGGACATGAGTGGGGGCCTGCTGGCAGGTGCCCCTGACTGCTGGGGGGTGGGGATGCTGGGGGACATGAGTGGGGGCCTGCTGGCAGGTGCCCCTGACTGCGGCGTGTGGGGGTGCTGGGGGCCATGAGTGGGGGCCTGCTGGCTGGTGCCCCTGATTGCTGGGGGGTGGGGGTGCTGGGGGACATGAGTGGGGGCCTGCTGGCAGGTGCCCTGCACTGCTGGGGGTGGGGTGCAGGGGGACATGAGTTGGAAATGAGTGGGGGCCTGCTGGCAGGTGCCCCTGACTGATATGGGGTGGGGGTGCTGGGGGACATGAGTGGGGGCCTGCTGGCAGGTGCCCCTAACTGCTGGGGGGTGGGGGTGCTGGGGGACATGAGTGGGGGCCTGCTGGCAGGTGCCCTGCACTGCTGGGGGTTGGGGGTGCAGGAGGACATGAGTGGGACATGAGTGGGGGCCTGCTGGCAGGTCCCCCTGACTGCTGGGGGGTGGGGGTGCAGGGGGACATGAGTGGGACATGAGTGGGGGCCTGCTGGCAGGTGCCCCTGACTGCTGGGGGGTGGGGGTGCAAGGGGACATGAGTGGGGGCCTGCTGACAGGTGCCCTGCACTGCTGGGCGGTGGGGGTGCAGGGGGACATGAGGGGCCATGAGTGGGGGCCTGCTGGCAGGGGCCCATGACTGCTGGGGGGTGGGGGTGCAAGGGGACATGAGTGGGGGCCTGCTGGCAGGTGCCCCTGACTGCTGGGGAGTGGGGGTGCAGGGGGACATGAGTGGGACATGAGTGAGGGCCTGCTGGCAGGCGCCCCTGACTGCTGGGGGGTGGGGGTGCTGGGGGACATGAGTGGGGACCTGGTGGCAGGTGCCCCTGACTGCTGGGGGGTGGGGGTGCTAGGGGACATGAGTGGGACATGAGTGGGCACCTGCTGGCAGGTGCCTCTGACTGCTGGGGTGTGGGGGTGATGGGGGACATGAGTGGGGGCCTGCTGACAGGGGCCCCTGACCGCTGAGGGGTGGGGGTGCTGGGGTACATGAGTGGGGGC
This sequence comes from Ambystoma mexicanum, assembly GCF_040938575.1. Lineage (NCBI taxonomy): Eukaryota > Metazoa > Chordata > Amphibia > Caudata > Ambystomatidae > Ambystoma > Ambystoma mexicanum. Next base: position 1,279,586,963 of record NC_090931.1, on the reverse strand, counting down.
CTGCTGGCAGGTGCCCCTGACTGCTGGGGTGTCGGGGTGCTGGGGGACATGAGGGGGGGCCTGCTGGCAGGTGCCCCTGACTGCTGGGGGTGCGGGTGCAGGGGGGACATGAGTGGGGGCCTGCTGGTAGGTGCCCCTGACTGCTGGGGGGTGGGGGTGCTGGGGGAGATGAGTGGGGGCCTGCTGGCAGGTGCCCCTGACTGCTGATGGGGTGGGGGTGCTAGTGGACATGAGTGGGTCATGAGTGGGGGCCTGCTGGCAGGTGCCGCTGACTGCTGGGGGGTGGGGGTGCTGGGGGACATGAGTGGGGGCCTGCTGGCAGGTGCCCCTGACTGCTGGGGGGGGTGCTGGGGGACATGAGTGGGGGCCTGCTGGCAGGTGCCCTGCACTGCTGGGGTGTGGTTGTGAGGGGGACATGAGTGGGACATGAGTGGGGGCCTGCTGGCAGGTGCCCCTGACTGCTGGGGGGTGGGGGTGCAGGGGGACATGAGTGGGACATGAGTGGGGGCCTGCTGGCAGGTGCCCCTGACTGCTGGGGGGTGGGGGTGCAGGGGGACATGGTGGGACATGAGTGGGGCCTGCTGGCAGGGGCCCATGACTGCTGGGGGGTGGGGGTGCAGGGGGACATGAGTGGGACATGAGTGGGGGCCTGCTGGCAGGTGCCCCTGACTGCTGGGGGGTGGGGGTGCAAGGGGACATGAGTGGGGGCCTGCTGGCAGGTGCCCTGCACTGCTGGGGAGTGGGGGTGCAGGGGGACATGAGTGGGGGCCTTCTGGCAGGTGCCCCTGACTGCTGGGGGGAGGGGGTGCAGGGAGTCATGAGTGGGACATGAGTGGGGGCCTGCTGGCAGGTGCCCCTGACCGCTGGGGGTGCTGGGGGACATGAGTGGGAGCCTGCTGGCAGGTGCCCCTGACTGCTGGGGGGTGGGGGTGCAAAGGGACACAAGTGGGGGCCTGCTGGCAGGTGCCCCTGACTGCTGGGGGGTGGGGGTGCAGGGGGACATGAGTGGGACATGAGTGGGGGCCTGCTGGCAGGTACCCCTGACTGCTTGGGGGTGGGGGTGCTGGGGGACATGAGTGGGGCCTGCTGGCAGGTGACCCTGACTGCGGGGTGTGGGGGTCCTGGGGGCCATGAGTGGGGGCCTGCTGGCAGGTGCCCCTGACTGCTGGGGGGTGGGGGTGCTGGGGGACATGAGTGGGGGCCTGCTGCAGGTGCCCTGCACTGCTGGGGGGTGGGGGTTCAGGGGGACATGAGTGGGACATGAGTGGGGGCCTGCTGGCAGGTGCCCCTGACTGATGGGGGGTGGGGGTGCTGGGGGACATGAGTGGGGGCCTGCTGGCAGGTGCCCCTGACTGCTGGGGGGTGGGGGTGCTGGGGGACATGAGTGGGGGCCTGCTGGCAGGTGCCCTGCACTGCTGGGGGGTGGGGGTGCAGGGGGACATGAGTGGGACATGATTGGGGGCCAGCTAGCAGGTGCCCCTGACTGCTGGGGGGTGGGGGTGCAGGAGGACATGAGTGGGACATGAGTGGGGGCCTGCTGACAGGTGCCCCTGACTGCTGGGCGGTGGGGGTGCAGGGGGACATGAGGGGCCATGAGTGGGGGCCTGCTGGCAGGGGCCCATGACTGCTGGGGGGTGGGGGTGCAAAGGGACATGAGTGGGGGCCTGCTGGCAGGTGTCCCTGACTGCTGAGGGGTGGGGGTGCAGGGGGACATGAGTGGGGGCCTGCTGGCAGGTGCCCTGCACTGCTGGGTGGTGGGGGTACAGGGGGACATGAGTGGGACATGAGTGGGGGCCTGCTGGCTGGTGCCCCTGACTGCTGGGGGGTGGGGGTGCAGGGGGACATGAGTGGGACATGAGTGGGGGTCTGCTGGCTGGTGCCCCTGACTGCTGGGGGGTGGGGGTGCAGGGGGACATGAGTGGGACATGAGTGGGGGCCTGCTGGCTGGTGCCACTGACTGCTGGGGTGTGGGGGTGCAGGGGGACATGAGTGGGACATGAGTGGGGGCCTGCTGGCAGGCGCCCCTGACTGCTGGGGGGTGGGGGTGCTGGGGGACATGAGTGGGGACCTGCTGGCAGGTGCCCCTGACTGCTGGGGTTGGGGGTGCTAGGGGACATGAGTGGGACATGAGTGGGGGCCTGCTGGCAGGTGCCCCTGACTGCTGGGGGGTGGGGGTGCAGGGGGACATGAGTGGGGGCCTGCTGGCAGGTCCCCCTGACTGCTGGGGGGTGGGGGTGCAGGGGACATGAGTGGGACATGAGTGGGGGCCTGCTGGCTGGTGCCCCTGACTGCTGGGGGGTGGGGGTGCAGGGGGACATGAGTGGGACATGAGTGGGGGCCTGCTGGCAGGCGCCCCTGACTGCTGGGGGGTGGGGGTGCTGGGGGACATGAGTGGGGACCTGCTGGCAGGTGCCCCTGACTGCTGGGGTTGGGGGTTCTAGGGGACATGAGTGGGACATGAGTGGGGGCCTGCTGGCAGGTGCCCCTGACTGCTGGGGTGTGGGGGTGCTGGGGGACATGAGTGGGGGCCTGCTGGCAGGTGCCCCTGACTGCTGGGGTGTGGGGGTGCAGGGGGACATGAGTGGGGGCCTGCTGGCAGGTGCCCTGCACTGCTGGGGGGTGGGGGTACAGGGGGACATGAGTGGGACATGAGTGGGGGCCTGCTGGCAGGTGCCCCTGACTGCTGGGCGTGGGGGTGCAGGAGGACACGAGTGGGACATGAGTGGGGGCCTGCTGGCAGGTCCCCCTGACTGCTGGGGGGTGGGGGTGCAGGGGGACATGAGTGGGACATGAGTGGGGGCCTGCTGGCTGGTGCCCCTGACTGCTGGGGGGTGGGGGTGCAGGGGGACATGAGTGGGACATGAGTGGGGGCCTGCTGGCAGGCGCCCCTGACTGCTGGGGGGTGGGGGTCCTGGGGGACATGAGTGGGGACCTGCTGGTAGGTGCCCCTGACTGCTGGGGTTGGGGGTGCTAGGGGACATGAGTGGGACATGAGTGGGGGCCTGCTGGCAGAGGCCCCTGACTGCTGGGGGGTGGGGGTACAGGGGGACATGAGTGGGACATGAGTGGGGGCCTGCTGGCAGGTGCCCCTGACTGCTGGGGGGTGGGGGTGCTGGGGGACATTAGTGGGGGCCTGCGGGCAGGTGCCCCTGACTGCTGGGGGTTGGGGGTGCTGGGGGACATGAGTGGGGGCCTGCTGGCAGGTGCCCTGCACTGCTGGGGGGTGGGGGTGCAGGGAGACATGAGTGGGACATGAGTGGGGGCCTGCTGGCAGGTGCCCCTGACTGCTGGGGGGTGGGGGTGCAGGGGGACATGAGTGGGACATGAGTGGGGGCCTGCTGGCAGGTGCCCTTGACTGCTGGCGGGTGGGGGTGCAAGGGGACATGAGTGGGGGCCTGCTGGCAGGTGCCCTGCACTGCTGGGGGGTGGGGGTGCAGGGGGACATGAGTGGGACATGAGTGGGGGCCTGCTGGCAGGGGCCCCTGACTGCTGGGGGGGTGGAGGTGCAAGGGGACATGAGTGGGGGCCTGCTGGCAGGTGCCCCTGACTGCTGGGGGGTGGGGGTGCAGGGAGACATGAGTGGGACGTGAGTGGGGCCTGCTGGCAGGTGCCCCTGACCGCTGGGGGGTGGGGGTGCTGGGGGACATGAGTGGGGGCCTGCTGGCAGGTGCCCCTGACCGCTGGGGGGTGGGGGTGCTGGGGGACATGAGTGGGGGCCTGCTGGCAGGTGCCCCTGACTGCTGATGGGGTGGGGGTGCTAGGGGACATGAGTGGGACATGAGTGGGGGCCTGCTGGCAGGTGCCCTTGACTGCTGGGCGGTGGGGGTGCTGGGGGACATGAGTGGGGGCCTGCTGGCAGGTGCCCCTGACTGCTGGGGGTGGGGGTGCTGGGGGACATGAGTGGGGGCCTGCTGGCAGGTGCCCTGCACTGCTGGGGTGTGGGGGTGCAGGGGGACATGAGTGGGACATGAGTGGGGGCCTGCTGGCAGGTGCCCTTGACTGCTGGGCGGTGGGGGTGCTGGGGGACATGAGTGGGGGCCTGCTGGCAGGTGCCCCTGACTGCTGGGGGTGGGGGTGCGGGGGGACATGAGTGGGGGCCTGCTGGCAGGTGCCCTGCACTGCTGGGGTGTGGGGGTGCAGGGGGACATGAGTGGGACATGAGTGGGGGCCTGCTGGCAGGTGCCCCTGACTGCTGGGGGGTGGGGGTGCAGGGGGACATGAGTGGGACATGAGTGGGGGCCTGCTGGCAGGTACCCCTGACTGCTGGGGGGTGGGGGTGCAGGGGGACATGGTGGGACATGAGTGGGGCCTACTGGCAGGTGCCCCTGACTACTGGGGGTGGGGGTGCAAGGGGACATGAGTCGGGGCCTGCTGGCAGGTGCCCTGCACTGCTGGGGGGTGGGGGTGCAGGGGGACATGAGTGGGGGCCTGCTGGCAGGTGCCCTTGACTGCTGGCGGGTGGGGGTACAAGGGGACATGAGTGGGGGCCTGCTGGCAGGTGCCCTGCACTGCTGGGGGGTGGGGGTACAGGGAGACATGAGTGGGACATGAGTGGGGGCCTGCTGGCAGGTGCCCCTGACTGCTGGGCGTGGGGGTGCAGGAGGACACGAGTGGGACATGAGTGGGGGCCTGCTGGCAGGTCCCCCTGACTGCTGGGGGGTGGGGGTGCAGGGGGACATGAGTGGGACATGAGTGGGGGCCTGCTGGCTGGTGCCCCTGACTGCTGGGGGGTGGGGGTGCAGGGGGACATGAGTGGGACATGAGTGGGGGCCTGCTGGCAGGCGCCCCTGACTGCTGGGGGGTGGGGGTGCTGGGGGACATGAGTGGGGACCTGCTGGTAGGTGCCCCTGACTGCTGGGGTTGGGGGTGCTAGGGGACATGAGTGGGACATGAGTGGGGGCCTGCTGGCAGAGGCCCCTGACTGCTGGGGGGTGGGGGTACAGGGGGACATGAGTGGGACATGAGTGGGGGCCTGCTGGCAGGTGCCCCTGACTGCTGGGGGTGGGGGTGCTGGGGGACATTAGTGGGGGCCTGCGGGCAGGTGCCCCTGACTGCTGGGGGTTGGGGGTGCTGGGGGACATGAGTGGGGGCCTGCTGGCAGGTGCCCTGCACTGCTGGGGGGTGGGGGTGCAGGGAGACATGAGTGGGACATGAGTGGGGGCCTGCTGACAGGTGCCCCTGACTGCTGGGGGGTGGGGGTGCAGGGGGACATGAGTGGGACATGAGTGGGGGCCTGCTGGCAGGTGCCCTTGACTGCTGGCGGGTGGGGGTGCAAGGGGACATGAGTGGGGGCCTGCTGGCAGGTGCCCTGCACTGCTGGGGGGTGGGGGTGCAGGGGGACATGAGTGGGACATGAGTGGGGGCCTGCTGGCAGGGGCCCCTGACTGCTGGGGGGGTGGAGGTGCAAGGGGACATGAGTGGGGGCCTGCTGGCAGGTGCCCCTGACTGCTGGGGGGTGGGAGTGCAGGGAGACATGAGTGGGACGTGAGTGGGGCCTGCTGGCAGGTGCCCCTGACCGCTGGGGGGTGGGGGTGCTGGGGGACATGAGTGGGGGCCTGCTGGCAGGTGCCCCTGACCGCTGGGGGGTGGGGGTGCTGGGGGACATGAGTGGGGGCCTGCTGGCAGGTGCCCCTGACTGCTGATGGGGTGGGGGTGCTAGGGGACATGAGTGGGACATGAGTGGGGGCCTGCTGGCAGGTGCCCTTGACTGCTGGGCGGTGGGGGTGCTGGGGGACATGAGTGGGGGCCTGCTGGCAGGTGCCCCTGATTGCTGGGGGTGGGGGTGCTGGGGGACATGAGTGGGGGCCTGCTGGCAGGTGCCCTGCACTGCTGGGGTGTGGGGGTGCAGGGGGACATGAGTGGGACATGAGTGGGGGCCTGCTGGCAGGTGCCATTGACTGCTGGGCGGTGGGGGTGCTGGGGGACATGAGTGGGGGCCTGCTGGCAGGTGCCCCTGACTGCTGGGGGTGGGGGTGCTGGGGGACATGAGTGGGGGCCTGCTGGCAGGTGCCCTGCACTGCTGGGGTGTGGGGGTGCAGGGGGACATGAGTGGGACATGAGTGTGGGCCTGCTGGCAGGTGCCCCTGACTGCTGGGGGGTGGGGGTGCAGGGGGACATGAGTGGGACATGAGTGGGGGCCTGCTGGCAGGTACCCCTGACTGCTGGGGGGTGGGGGTGCAGGGGGACATGGTGGGACATGAGTGGGGCCTGCTGGCAGGTGCCCCTGACTACTGGGGGTGGGGGTGCAAGGGGACATGAGTCGGGGCCTGCTGGCAGGTGCCCTGCACTGCTGGGGGGTGGGGGTGCAGGGGGACATGAGTGGGGGCCTGCTGGCAGGTGCCCTTGACTGCTGGCGGGTGGGGGTGCAAGGGGACATGAGTGGGGGCCTGCTGGCAGGTGCCCCTGACTGCTGGGGGGAGGGGGTGCAGGAGACATGAGTGGGACATGAGTGGGGGCCTGCTGGCAGGTGCCCCTGACTGCTGGGGGGTGGGGTGCTGGGGGACATGAGTGGGGGCCTGCTGGCAGGTGCCCCTGACTGCTGGGGGGTGGGGGTGCAAGGGGACACGAGTGGGGGCCTGCTGGCAGGTGCCCCTGACTGCTGTGGGGTGGGGGTGCAGGGGGACATGAGTGGGACATGAGTGGGGGCCTGCTGGCAGGTGCCCCTGACTGCTGGGGGGTGGGGGTGCTGGGGGACATGAGTGGGGCCTGCTGGCAGGTGCCCCTGACTGCGGGGTTTGGGGGTGCTAGGGGCCATGAGTGGGGGCCTGCTGGCAGGTGCCCCTGACTGCTGGGGGGTGGGGGTGCTGGGGGACATGAGTGGGACATGAGTGGGGGCCTGCTGGCAGGTGCCCCTGACTGCTGGGGGGTGGGGGTGCTGGGGGACATGAGTGGGGTCCTGCTGGCAGGTGCCCCTGACTGCTGGGGGTGGGGGTGTTGGGGGACATGAGTGGGGGCCTGCTGGCAGGTGCCCTGCACTGCTGGGGTATGGGGGTGCAGGGGGACATGAGTGGGACATGAGTGGGGGCCTGCTGGCAGGTGCCCCTGACTGCTGGGGGGTGGGGGTGCAGGGGGACATGAGTGGGACATGAGTGGGGGCCTGCTGGCAGGTACCCCTGACTGCTGGGGGGTGGGGGTGCAGGGGGTCATGGTGGGACATGAGTGGGGCCTGCTGGCAGGTGCCCCTGACTGCTGGGGGTGGGGGTGCAATGGTACATGTGTGGGGGCCTGCTGGCAGGTGCCCTGCACTGCTGGGGGGTGGGGGTGCAGGGGGACATGAGTGGGGGCCTGCTGGCAGGGGCCCCTGACTGCTGGGGGGTGGGGGTGCAAGGGGACATGAGTGGGGGCCTTCTGGCAGGTGCCCCTGACTGCTGGGGGGAGGGGGTGCAGGGAGACATGAGTGGGGGCCTGCTGGCAGGTGCCCCTGACCGCTGGGGGGTGGGGTGCTGGGGGACATGAGTGGGGGCTGTTAGGCGGAAACCTGTGCAGTTCCCTCTGGGACCACTGCAAAAGATTTAGGACTACAGGCGTTGGCGGGGAACCCACTTGGTAGCAGTCTGTACCACACAGATTCACTTGGTAGCTGTGGCTGAGCAGTCAGACTTCTCTCAAGAAAAGTTGAGCAGTATGTGGAGTATACAAAATAGGGCAATTCTTCACAGCAAGACAAGCAAACACGCAACGAGGCTTAGTGTAAAGATAGTAAGTTATTTATTTATAACACAACATCTATGGAAAACACTAAGCAAATCACGGCAAACAAATCAAACACAATTACTCTACGAAGTAGAAAACAATCAATCCCCCTAGCAAAATATCGACAACTCTAGGTTCTACCGGTACCACTTATTTTCAGACAGAGGTGTATACCTCAACCTAGATGACACTTGAATATTAGTTAGGACGGGAGAGAAAAAGATTGGCAGGTTATGAAATCAACACAGTTCAATCCTATGCGGATAAAATGCAAGGCAGGAAGGCAAGAATCCCAATAGATTGTAAAGTTCAGTGGCCAGGCCCACTCGGAGAGAGGCAAGGCGCGATGTCCCAAAAAGTCTCTAGTGGAGATCCATTCAAGTCTTTATAGCAAATTGTTATCGGCAGATTGAACCAGTTCAGAACAAAGAATGAGCAAAGCTTGGAGGCGACCCAGCGGAACGGAGAGGATTAAGACACCTCACTCGAACCGAACGAAAGGGAAGCCAGGCGGACACGGTACCTTGTTGTGGAGGGCAGCTCCGGCGGGGGCAGTTGTTCCTGGTGGTGGATGCACGTCGGGACTTGGCCAAGAGTAGAGATGATCTCGTTGTCTAAGGAAAGTAAAGTCCGGTGCACCACCAGGGAAGAGACCAGCCGCGGAGTGCTCCGTCACAAGGCACCACCTTTTGGTCGCGGTACAGGGGTAGTGGCTATCCGGTTGCCGAGGTGCTCTGCACGGGCAATTTGACCACTGCGTCCTGAGGCGAATAAAAAGCAAAGGGGACTGGTTGTTCCCACCAGTCAGGGGAAGAGACTCTCCGGCAGGGAGATCTCCTCTGTCGTCCGGAAGTGGTGAGTCGGTTCCGCAGGGCTCCACCGGAGGTGTCGTCGTGCAGGTCGGCTCAGCGTTACCCTCGTCGGATTCTTAGGTCCTGTGGCGACTTCTGAAGATCCAGTCCCAAAAGCCCTGCTTTTATGCAGACGACCCCCATTCATTCAGCCTACCTGTCAATCAACACATGCTAAGTGGTGAGCGGGAAGGCTCACCACCTGGGCCAATCACTCCAGAGTGCGACCTGAGTTGGCAAGGCAACTCGGTCCAGGGTGCCTAAACCCCCTCCCACACCCCTGAGGTAACCCAGACAGAATGGCACCACTTTGGAGGGTCTCTGTACAGAGGCCCGCCAAAAGTGGAACAAAGGGCTCAACCTTTGGTTTAGGAGTCACAGAGACGAACACAGACGCCATTTTAAAACCGAGTTCTGGCAGAAAATACCACTCGATAAACTTATTTAAGATAAGTAGATCGGTGGTACGTCAGAGATTAATGAGAAAAAGTATCAATCTCCAACAATGGGACGAATCCCATAGGGTTATGTTCGGGGTCGAACATAACAAGTAGTTTCCACTGCCACCAGCCAAAACTCGACGAGGGGGGACGGGACAGTGCCCCCTCGAGTAACAGATCCAGGAGTAATCGAATTACCCCTACTAGTACGTCCACAATAAGATGGTTGGTACTAGTTCTGTTAGTAAATTTAGGTCTAGTAAAGCCAATGGTGACTTTACATGCCCGGGGAGACAGTAGTCAGTCCCTGGGTATGGAGTCTATGGTGGGGGACCCGCTACGGCGCCCCCGTGTTACGACACGTAGGGTGCGGTGTAACACACATAGAAAAACATATGAGACCCTATGGAGTAAAAGACCCCATAGCCCATCGAACACATTGACATTTCAAAGGAATTACACACATACATGTCCAAGAGTGGGAGAAAAGAGTCTCACTCTTGGCAGGATGGAAAAAAACAAACTCCAGAAGTCCAGCAAAGCTGCTGGGGGACTCACTAGGTTAGGAAATTCAGCCTAAACAGAGAATTCTCCCTAACAGGGGCGTGCTGGCAGGTGCCCCTGACTGCTGGGGGGTGGGGGTGCAAGGGGACACGAGTGGGGGCCTGCTGGCAGGTGCCCCTGACTGCTGGGGGGTGGGGGTGCAGGGGGACATGAGTGGGACATGAGTGGGGGCCTGCTTGCAGGTGCCCCTGACTGCTGGGGGGTGGGGGTGCTGGGGGACATGAGTGGGGCCTGCTGGCAGGTACCCCTGACTGCGGGGTGTGGGGGTGCTGGGGGCCATGAGTGTGGGCCTGCTGGCAGGTGCCCCTGACTGCTGGGGGTGGGGGTGCTGGGGGACATGAGTGGGGGCCTGCTGGCAGGTGCCCTGCACTGCTGGGGGGTGGGGGTTCAGAGGGACATGAGTGGGACATGAGTGGGGGCCTGCTGGCAGGTGCCCCTGACTGATGGGGGGTGGGGGTGCTGGGGGACATGAGTGGGGGCCTGCTGGCAGGTGCCCCTGACTGCTGGGGGGTGGGGGTGCAGGGGGACAAGAGTGAGGCCTGCTGGCAGGTGCCCTGCACTGCTGGAGGGTGGGGGTGCAGGAGGACATGAGTGGGACATGAGTGGGGGCCTGCAGGCAGGTCCCCCTGACTGCTGGGGGGTGGGGGTGCAGGGGGACATGAGTGGGACATGAGTGGGGGCCTGCTGGCAGGTGACCCTGACTGCTGGGGGGTGGGGGTGCAAGGAGACATGATTGGGGCCTGCTGGCAGGTGCCCTGCACTGCTGGGCGGTGGGGGTGCAGGGGGACATGAGGGGCCATGAGTGGGGGTCTGCTGGTAGGGGCCCATGACTGCTGGGGTGGGGGTGCAAGGGGACATGAGTGGGGGCCTGCTGGCAGGTGCCCCTGACTGCTGGGGGTGCAGGGGGACATGAGTGGGAAATGAGTGGGGGCCTGCTGACAGGCGCCCCTGACTGCTGGGGGGTGGGGGTGCTGGGGGACATGAGTGGGGACCTGCTGGCAGATGCCCCTGACTGCTGGGGGGTGGGGGTGCTAGGGGACATGAGTGGGGGCCTGCTGGCAGGTGCCCCTGACTGCTGGGGTGTGGGGGTGCTGGGGGACATGAGTGGGGGCCTGCTGGCAGGTGCCCCTGACTGCTGGGGGGTGGGGGTGCTGGGGGACATGAGTGGAGGCCTGCTGGCAGGTGCCCTGCACTGCTGGGGGGTGGGGGTGCTGGGGGACATGAGGGGGGGCCTGCTGGCAGGTGCCCCTGACTGCTGGGGGGTGGGGGTGCAGGAGGACATGAGTGGGACATGAGTGGGGGCCTGCTGGCAGGTGCCCCTGAGTGCTGGGGGGTGAGGGTGCAGGGGGACATGAGTCGGACATGAGTGGGGGCCTGCTGGCAGGTGCCCCTGACTGCGGGGGGTGGGGGTGCAAGGGGACGTGAGTGGGGGCCTGCTGGCAGGTGCCCTGCACTGCTGGGCGGTGGGGGTGCAGGGGGACATGAGGGGCCATGAGTGGGGGACTGCTGGCAGGGGCCCATGACTGCTGGGGGGTGGGGGTGCAAGGGGACATGAGTGGGGGCCTGCTGGCAGGTGCCCCTGACTGTTGGTGGGTGGGGGTTCAGGGGGACATGAGTGGGGGCCTGCTGGCAGGTGCCCTGCACTGCTGGGGGGTGGGGGTGCAGGGGGACATGAGTGGGGGCCTGTTCGCAGGGGCCCCTGGCTGCTGGGGGGTGGGGGTGCAAGGGGACATGAGTGGGGGCCTTCTGGCAGGTGCCCCTGACTGCTGGGGGGTGTGGGTGCAGGGAGACATGAGTGGGACATGAGTGGGGGCCTGCTGGCAGGTGCCCCTGACTGTTGGGGGGTGGGGGTGATGGGGGACATGAGTGGGGGCCTGCTGGCAGGTGCCCCTGACTGCTGGGGGGTGGGGGTACAAGGGGACACGAGTGGGGGCCTGCTGGCAGGTGCCCCTGACTGCTGGGGGGTGGGGGTGCAGGGGGACATGAGTGGGGGCCTGCTGGCAGGTGCCCCTGACTGCTGGGGGTGGGGGTGCTGGGGGACATGAGTGGGGGCCTGCTGGCAGGTGCCCCTGACTGCGAGGTGTGGGGGTGCTGGGGGCCATGAGTGAGGGCCTGCTGGCAGGTGCCCCTGACTGCTGGGGGGTGGGGGTGCTGGGGGACATGAGTGGGGGCCTGCTGGCAGGTGCCCTGCACTGCAGGGGGTGGGGGTGCACGGGGGCATGAGTGGGACATGAGTGGGGGCCTGCTGGCAGGTGCCCCTGACTGATGGGGGGTGGGGGTGCTGGGGGACATGAGTGGGGGCCTGCTGGCAGGTGCCCCTGACTGCTGGGGGGTGGGGGTGCAGGGGGACAAGAGTGAGGCCTGCTGGCAGGTGCCCTGCACTGCTGGAGGGTGGGGGTGCAGGAGGACATGAGTGGGACATGAGTGGGGGCCTGCAGGCAGGTCCCCCTGACTGCTGGGGGGTGGGGGTGCAGGGGGACATGAGTGGGACATGAGTGGGGGCCTGCTGGCAGGTGACCCTGACTGCTGGGGGGTGGGGGTGCAAGGAGACATGATTGGGGCCTGCTGGCAGGTGCCCTGCACTGCTGGGCGGTGGGGGTGCAGGGGGACATGAGGGGCCATGAGTGGGGGTCTGCTGGTAGGGGCCCATGACTGCTGGGGTGGGGGTGCAAGGGGACATGAGTGGGGGCCTGCTGGCAGGTGCCCCTGACTGCTGGGGGTGCAGGGGGACATGAGTGGGAAATGAGTGGGGGCCTGCTGACAGGCGCCCCTGACTGCTGGGGGGTGGGGGTGCTGGGGGACATGAGTGGGGACCTGCTGGCAGGTGCCCCTGACTGCTGGGGGGTGGGGGTGCTAGGGGACATGAGTGGGGGCCTGCTGGCAGGTGCCCCTGACTGCTGGGGTGTGGGGGTGCTGGGGGACATGAGTGGGGGCCTGCTGGCAGGTGCCCCTGACTGCTGGGGGGTGGGGGTGCTGGGGGACATGAATGGGGGCCTGCTGGCAGGTGCCCTGCACTGCTGGGGGGTGGGGGTGCAGGGGGACATGAGTGGGACATGAGTGGGGGCCTGCTGGCAGGTGCCCCTGACTGCTGGGGGGTGGGGGTGCTGGGGGACATTAGTGGGGGCCTGCTGGCAGGTGCCCCTGACTGCTGGGGGGTGGGGGTGCTGGGGGACATGAGTGGGGGCCTGCTGGCAGGTGCCCTGCACTGCTGGGGGGTGGGGGTGCAGGGAGACATGAGTGGGACATGAGTGGGGGCCTGCTGGCAGGTGCCCCTGACTGCTGGGGAGTGGGGGTGCAGGGGGACATGAGTGGGACATGAGTGGGGGCCTGCTGGCAGGTGACCCTGACTGCTGGGGGGTGGGGGTGCAAGGGGACATGAGTGGGGGCCTGCTGGCAGGTGCCCTGCACTGCTGGGGGGTGGGGGTGCAGGGGGACATTAGTGGGACATGAGTGGGGGCCTGCTGGCAAGGGCCCCTGACTACTGGGGGGTGGAGGTGCAAGGGGACATGAGCGGGGGTCTGCTGGCAGGTGCCCCTGACTGCTGGGGGGTGGGGGTGCAAGGAAACATGAGTGGGACATGAGTGGGGTCCTGCTGGCAGGTGCCCCTGACCGCTGGGGGGTGGGGGTGCTGGGGGACATGAGTGGGGGCCTGCTGGCAGGTGCCCCTGACTGCTGGGGGGTCGGGGTGCTGGGGGACATGAGTGGGGGCCTGCTGGCAGGTGCCCCTGACTGCTGGGGGGTGGAGGTGCAGGGGGACATAAGTGGTGGCCTGCTGGCAGGTGCCCCTGACTGCTGGGGGGTGGGGGTGCTGGGGGACATGAGTGGGGGCCTGCTGGCAGGTGCCCCTGACTGCTGGGGGTGGGGGTGCTGGGGGACATGAGTGGGGGCCTCTTGGCAGGTGCCCTGCACTGCTGGGGTGTGGGGGTGCAGGGGGACATGAGTGGGACATGAGTGGGGCCAGCTGGCAGGTGCCCCTGACTGCTGGGGGTGGGGGTGCAGGGGGACATGAGTGGGACATGAGTGGGGGCCTGCTGGCAGGTGCCCCTGATTGCTGGGGGTGGGGGTGCAAGGGGACATGAGTGGGGGCCTGCTGGCAGGTGCCCGTCACTGCTGGGGGGTGGGGGTGCAGGGGGACATGAGTGGGACATGAGTGGGGGCCTGCTGGCAGGTGCCCCTGAGTGCTGGGGGGTGAGGGTGCAGGGGGACATGAGTCGGACATGAGTGGGGGCCTGCTGGCAGGTGCCCCTGACTGCGGGGGGTGGGGGTGCAAGGGGACGTGAGTGGGACATGAGTGGGGGCCTGCTGGCAGGTGCCCCTGAGTGCTGGGGGGTGAGGGTGCAGGGGGACATGAGTCGGACATGAGTGGGGGCCTGCTGGCAGGTGCCCCTGACTGCGGGGGGTGGGGGTGCAAGGGGACGTGAGTGGGGGCCTGCTGGCAGGTGCCCTGCACTGCTGGGCGGTGGGGGTGCAGGGGGACATGAGGGGCCATGAGTGGGGGACTGCTGGCAGGGGCCCATGACTGCTGGGGGGTGGGGGTGCAAAGGGACATGAGTGGGGGCCTGCTGGCAGGTGCCCCTGACTGTTGGTGGGTGGGGGTTCAGGGGGACATGAGTGGGGGCCTGCTGGCAGGTGCCCTGCACTGCTGGGGGGTGGGGGTGCAGGGGGACATGAGTGGGGGCCTGTTCGCAGGGGCCCCTGGCTGCTGGGGGGTGGGGGTGCAAGGGGACATGAGTGGGGGCCTTCTGGCAGGTGCCCCTGACTGCTGGGGGGTGTGGGTGCAGGGAGACATGAGTGGGACATGAGTGGGGGCCTGCTGGCAGGTGCCCCTGACTGTTGGGGGGTGGGGGTGATGGGGGACATGAGTGGGGGCCTGCTGGCAGGTGCCCCTGACTGCTGGGGGGTGGGGGTGCAAGGGGACACGAGTGGGGGCCTGCTGGCAGGTGCCCCTGACTGCTGGGGGGTGGGGGTGCAGGGGGACATGAGTGGGGGCCTGCTGGCAGGTGCCCCTGACTGCTGGGGGTGGGGGTGCTGGGGGACATGAGTGGGGGCCTGCTGGCAGGTGCCCCTGACTGCGAGGTGTGGGGGTGCTGGGGGCCATGAGTGAGGGCCTGCTGGCAGGTGCCCCTGACTGCTGGGGGGTGGGGGTGCTGGGGGACATGAGTGGGGGCCTGCTGGCAGGTGCCCTGCACTGCAGGGGGTGGGGGTGCACGGGGGCATGAGTGGGACATGAGTGGGGGCCTGCTGGCAGGTGCCCCTGACTGATGGGGGGTGGGGGTGCTGGGGGACATGAGTGGGGGCCTGCTGGCAGGTGCCCCTGACTGCTGGGGGGTGGGGGTGCAGGGGGACAAGAGTGAGGCCTGCTGGCAGGTGCCCTGCACTGCTGGAGGGTGGGGGTGCAGGAGGACATGAGTGGGACATGAGTGGGGGCCTGCAGGCAGGTCCCCCTGACTGCTGGGGGGTGGGGGTGCAGGGGGACATGAGTGGGACATGAGTGGGGGCCTGCTGGCAGGTGACCCTGACTGCTGGGGGGTGGGGGTGCAAGGAGACATGATTGGGGCCTGCTGGCAGGTGCCCTGCACTGCTGGGCGGTGGGGGTGCAGGGGGACATGAGGGGCCATGAGTGGGGGTCTGCTGGTAGGGGCCCATGACTGCTGGGGTGGGGGTGCAAGGGGACATGAGTGGGGGCCTGCTGGCAGGTGCCCCTGACTGCTGGGGGTGCAGGGGGACATGAGTGGGAAATGAGTGGGGGCCTGCTGACAGGCGCCCCTGACTGCTGGGGGGTGGGGGTGCTGGGGGACATGAGTGGGGACCTGCTGGCAGGTGCCCCTGACTGCTGGGGGGTGGGGGTGCTAGGGGACATGAGTGGGGGCCTGCTGGCAGGTGCCCCTGACTGCTGGGGTGTGGGGGTGCTGGGGGACATGAGTGGGGGCCTGCTGGCAGGTGCCCCTGACTGCTGGGGGGTGGGGGTGCTGGGGGACATGAATGGGGGCCTGCTGGCAGGTGCCCTGCACTGCTGGGGGGTGGGGGTGCAGGGGGACATGAGTGGGACATGAGTGGGGGCCTGCTGGCAGGTGCCCCTGACTGCTGGGGGGTGGGGGTGCTGGGGGACATTAGTGGGGGCCTGCTGGCAGGTGCCCCTGACTGCTGGGGGGTGGGGGTGCTGGGGGACATGAGTGGGGGCCTGCTGGCAGGTGCCCTGCACTGCTGGGGGGTGGGGGTGCAGGGAGACATGAGTGGGACATGAGTGGGGGCCTGCTGGCAGGTGCCCCTGACTGCTGGGGAGTGGGGGTGCAGGGGGACATGAGTGGGACATGAGTGGGGGCCTGCTGGCAGGTGACCCTGACTGCTGGGGGGTGGGGGTGCAAGGGGACATGAGTGGGGGCCTGCTGGCAGGTGCCCTGCACTGCTGGGGGGTGGGGGTGCAGGGGGACATTAGTGGGACATGAGTGGGGGCCTGCTGGCAAGGGCCCCTGACTACTGGGGGGTGGAGGTGCAAGGGGACATGAGCGGGGGTCTGCTGGCAGGTGCCCCTGACTGCTGGGGGGTGGGGGTGCAAGGAAACATGAGTGGGACATGAGTGGGGTCCTGCTGGCAGGTGCCCCTGACCGCTGGGGGGTGGGGGTGCTGGGGGACATGAGTGGGGGCCTGCTGGCAGGTGCCCCTGACTGCTGGGGGGTCGGGGTGCTGGGGGACATGAGTGGGGGCCTGCTGGCAGGTGCCCCTGACTGCTGGGGGGTGGAGGTGCAGGGGGACATAAGTGGTGGCCTGCTGGCAGGTGCCCCTGACTGCTGGGGGGTGGGGGTGCTGGGGGACATGAGTGGGGGCCTGCTGGCAGGTGCCCCTGACTGCTGGGGGTGGGGGTGCTGGGGGACATGAGTGGGGGCCTCTTGGCAGGTGCCCTGCACTGCTGGGGTGTGGGGGTGCAGGGGGACATGAGTGGGACATGAGTGGGGCCAGCTGGCAGGTGCCCCTGACTGCTGGGGGTGGGGGTGCAGGGGGACATGAGTGGGACATGAGTGGGGGCCTGCTGGCAGGTGCCCCTGATTGCTGGGGGTGGGGGTGCAAGGGGACATGAGTGGGGGCCTGCTGGCAGGTGCCCGTCACTGCTGGGGGGTGGGGGTGCAGGGGGACATGAGTGGGGGCCTGCTGGCAGGGGCCCCTGACTGCTCGGGGGTGGGGGTGCAAGGGGACATGAGTGGGGGCCTTCTGGCAGGTGCCCCCGACTGCTGGGGGGAGGGGGTGCAGGGAGACATGAGTCGGGGCCTGCTGGCAGGTGCCCCTGACCGCTGGGGGGTGGGGGTGCTGGGAGACATGAGTGGGGGCCTGCTGGCAGGTGCCCCTGACTGCTGATGGGGTGGGGGTGCTAGGGGACATGAGTGGGACATGAGTGGGGGCCTGCTCGCAGGGGCCCCTGGCTGCTGGGGGGTGAAGGTGCAAGGGGACATGAATGGGGGCCTTCTGGCAGGTGCCCCTGACTGCTGGGGGGTGGGGGTGCAGGGAGACATGAGTGGGACATGAGTGGGGGCCTGCTGGCAGGTGCCCCTGACTGTTGGGGGGTGGGGGTGATGGGGGACATGAGTGGGGGCCTGCTGGCAGGTGCCCCTGACTGCTGGGGGGTGGAGGTGCAAGGGGACACGAGTGGGGGCCTGCTGGCAGGTGCCCCTGACTGCTGGGGGGTGGGGGTGCAGGGGGACATGAGTGGGGGCCTGCTGGCAGGTGCCCCTGACTGCTGGGGGTTGGGGGTGCTGGGGGACATGAGTGGGGGCCTGCTGGCAGGTGCCCCTGACTGCGGGGTGTGGGGGTGCTGGGGGCCATGAGTGGGGGCCTGCTGGCAGGTGCCCCTGACTGCTGGGGGGTGGGGGTGCTGGGGGACATGAGTGGGGGCCTGCTGGCAGGTGCCCTGCACTGCGGGGGGTGGGGGTGCAGGGGGGCATGAGTGAGACATGAGTGGGGGCCTGCTGGCAGGTGCCCCTGACTGATGGGGGGTGGGGGTGCTGGGGGACATGAGTGGGGGCCTGCTGGCAGGTGCCCCTGACTGCTGGGGGGTGGGGGTGCAGGGGGACAAGAGTGGGGGCCTGCTGGCAGGTGCCCTGCACTGCTGGGGGGTGGGGGTGCAGGGGGACATGAGTGGGACATGAGTGGGGGCCTGCTGGCAGGTGCCCCTGACTGCTGGGGGGTGGGGGTGCAGGAGGACATGAGTGGGACATGAGTGGGGGCCTGCAGGCAGGTCCCCCTGAATTCTGGTGGTGGAGGTGCAGGGGGACATGAGTGGGACAGGGGGACATGAGTGGGACATGAGTGGGGGCCTGCTGGCAGGTGCCCTGCACTGCTGGGTGGTGGGGGTGCAGCGGGACATGAGGGGCCATGAGTGGGGGCCTGCTGGCAGGGGCCCATGACTGCTGGGGGGTGGGGGTGCAAGGGGACATGAGTGGGGGCCTGCTGGCAGGTGCCCCTTACTGCTGGGGGGTGGGGGTGCAGGGGGACATGAGTGGGAAATGAGTGGGGGCCTGCTGGCAGGCGCCCCTGGCTGCTGGGGGATGGGGGTGCTGGGGGACATGAGTGGGGACCTGCTGGCAGGTGCCCCTGACTGCTGGGGGGTGGGGGTGCTAGGGGACATGAGTGGGGGCCTGCTGGCAGGTGCCCCTGACTGCTGGGGTGTGGGGGTGCTGGGGGACATGAGTGGGGGCCTGCTGGCAGGTGCCCCTGACTGCTGGGGGGTGGGGGTGCTGGGGGACATGAGTGGGGGCCTGCTGGCAGGTGCCATGCACTGCTGGGGGGTGGGGGTGCAGGGGGACATGAGTGGGACATGAGTGGGGGCCTGCTGGCAGGTGCCCCTGACTGCTGGGGGGTGGGGCTGCGGGGGGACATTAGTGGGGGCCTGCTGGCAGGTGCCCCTGACTGCTGGGGGGTGGGGGTGCTGGGGGACATGAGTGGGGGCCTGCTGGCAGGTGCCCTGCACTGCTGGGGGGTGGGGGTGCAGGGAGACATGAGTGGGAAATGAGTGGGGGCCTGCTGGCAGGTGCCCCTGACTGCTGGGGGGTGGGGGTGCAGGGGGACATGAGTGGGTCATGAGTGGGGGCCTGCTGGCAGGTGCCCCTGACTGCTGGGGGGTGGGGGTGCAAGGGGACATGAGTGGGGGCCTGCTGGCAGGTGCCCTGCACTGCTGGGGGGTGGGGGTGCAGGGGGACATGAGTGGGACATGAGTGGGGGCCTGCTGGCAGGGGCCCCTGACTGCTGGGGGTGGAGGTGCAAGGGGACATGAGCGGGGGCTGCTGGCAGGTGCCCCTGACTGCTGGGGGGTGGGGGTGCAGGGAGACATGAGTGGGACATGAGTGGGGGCCTGCTGGCAGGTGCCCCTGACCGCTGGGGGGTGGGGGTGCTGGGGGACATGAGTGGGGGCCTGCTGGCAGGTGCCCCTGACTGCTGGGGGGTCGGGGTGCTGGGGGACATGAGTGGGGGCCTGCTGGCAGGAGCCCCTGACTGCTGATGGGGTGGGGGTGCTAGGGGACATGAGTGGGACATGAGTGGTGGCCTGCTGGCAGGTGCCCCTGACTGCTGGGGGGTGGGGGTGCTGGGGGACATGAGTGGGGGCCTGCTGGCAGGTGCCCCTGACTGCTGGGGGTGGGGGTGCTGGGGGACATGAGTGGGGGCCTCTTGACAGGTGCCCTGCACTGCTGGGGTGTGGGGGTGCAGGGGGACATGAGTGGGACATGAGTGGGGGCCTTCTGGCAGGTGCCCCTGACTGCTGGGGGGTGGGGGTGCAGGGGGACATGAGTGGGACATGAGTGGGGGCCTGCTGGCAGGTGCCCCTGACTGCTGGGGGTTGGGGGTGCAAGGGGACATGAGTGGGGGCCTGCTGGCAGGTGCCCTGCACTGCTGGGGGGTGGGGGTACAGGGGGACATGAGTGGGGGCCTGCTGGCAGGGGCCCCTGACTGCTGGGGGGTGGGGGTGCAAGGGGACATGAGTGAGGGCCTTCTGGCAGGTGCCCCTGACTGCTGGGGGAGGGGGTGCAGGGAGACATGAGTGGGGGCCTGCTGGCAGGTGCCCCTGACCGCTGGGGGGTGGGGGTGCTGGGGGACATGAGTGGGGGCCTGGTGGCAGGTGCCCCTGACTGCTGGGGGGTGGAGGTGCAAGGGGACACGAGTGGGGGCCTGCTGGCAGGTGCCCCTGACTGCTGGGGGGTGGGGGTGCAGGGGGACATGAGTGGGACATGAGTGGGGGCCTGCTGGCAGGTGCCCCTGACTGCGGGGTGTGGGGTGCTGGGGGCCATGAGTGGGTGCCTGCTGGCAGGTGCCCCTGACTGCTGGGGGGTGGGGATGCTGGGGGACATGAGTGGGGGCCTGCTGGCAGGTGCCCTGCACTGCTGGGGGGTGGGGGTTCAGGGGGACATGAGTGGGACATGAGTGGGGGCCTGCTGGCAGGTGCCCCTGACTGATGGGGGTGGGGGTGCTGGGGGACATGAGTGGGGGCCTGCTGGCAGGTGCCCCTGACTGCTGGGGGGTGGGGGTGCTGGGGGACATGAGTGGGGGCCTGCTGGCAGGTGCCCTGCACTGCTGGGGGGTGGGGGTGCAGGGGGACATGAGTGGGACATGAGTGGGGGCCTGCTGGCAGGTGCCCCTGACTGCTGGGGAGTGGGGGTGCAGGAGGACATGAGTGGGACATGAGTGGGGGCCTGCTGGCAGGTGCCCCTGACTGCTGGGGGGTGGGGGTGCAGGGGGACATGAGTGGGACATGAGTAGGGGCCTGCTGGCAGGAGCCCCTGACTGCGGGGGGTGGGGGTGCTGAGGGACATGAGTGGGGGCCTGCTGGCAGGTGCCCCTGACTGCTGGGGGGTGGGGGTGCTAGGGGACATGAGTGGGGGCCTGCTGGCAGGTGCCCCTGACTGCTGGGGGGTGGGGGTGCAGGGGGACATGAGTGGGACATGAGTGGGGGCCTGCTGGCAGGTGCCCCTGACTGCTGGGGGGTGGGGGTGCAGGGGGACATGAGTGGGACATGAGTGGGGGCCTGCTGGCAGGTGCCCCTGACTGCTGGGGGTTGGGGGTGCAAGGGGACATGAGTGGGGGCCTGCTGGCAGGTGCCCTGCACTGCTGGGGGGGTGGGGGTGCAGGGGGACATGAGTGGGGGCCTGCTGGCAGGGGCCCCTGACTGCTGGGGGGTGGGGGTGCAAGGGGACATGAGTGGGGGCCTTCTGGCAGGTGCCCCTGACTGCTGGGGGAGGGGGTGCAGGGAGACATGAGTGGGGGCCTGCTGGCAGGTGCCCCTGACCGCTGGGGGGTGGGGGTGCTGGGGGACATGAGTGGGGGCCTGGTGGCAGGTGCCCCTGACTGCTGGGGGGTGGAGGTGCAAGGGGACACGAGTGGGGGCCTGCTGGCAGGTGCCCCTGACTGCTGGGGGGTGGGGGTGCAGGGGGACATGAGTGGGACATGAGTGGGGGCCTGCTGGCAGGTGCCCCTGACTGCGGGGTGTGGGGTGCTGGGGGCCATGAGTGGGTGCCTGCTGGCAGGTGCCCCTGACTGCTGGGAGGTGGGGATGCTGGGGGACATGAGTGGGGGCCTGCTGGCAGGTGCCCTGCACTGCTGGGGGGTGAGGGTTCAGGGGGACATGAGTGGGACATGAGTGGGGGCCTGCTGGCAGGTGCCCCTGACTGATGGGGGTGGGGGTGCTGGGGGACATGAGTGGGGGCCTGCTGGCAGGTGCCCCTGACTGCTGGGGGGTGGGGGTGCTGGGGGACATGAGTGGGGGCCTGCTGGCAGGTGCCCTGCACTGCTGGGGGGTGGGGGTGCAGGGGGACATGAGTGGGACATGAGTGGGGGCCTGCTGGCAGGTGCCCCTGACTGCTGGGGAGTGGGGGTGCAGGAGGACATGAGTGGGACATGAGTGGGGGCCTGCTGGCAGGTGCCCCTGACTGCTGGGGGGTGGGGGTGCAGGGGGACATGAGTGGGACATGAGTAGGGGCCTGCTGGCAGGAGCCCCTGACTGCGGGGGGTGGGGGTGCTGAGGGACATGAGTGGGGGCCTGCTGGCAGGTGCCCCTGACTGCTGGGGTGTGGGGGTGCTAGGGGACATGAGTGGGACATGAGTGGGGGCCTGCTGGCAGGTGCCCCTGACTGCTGGGGGGTGGGGGTGCAGGGGGACATGAGTGGGACATGAGTGGGGGCCTGCTGGCAGATGCCCCTGACTGCTGGGGGGTGGGGGTGCAGGGGGACATGAGTGGGACATGAGTAGGGGCCTGCTGGCAGGAGCCCCTGACTGCGGGGGGTGGGGGTGCTGAGGGACATGAGTGGGGGCCTGCTGGCAGGTGCCCCTGACTGCTGGGGGGTGGGGGCGCTAGGGGACATGAGTGGGACATGAGTGGGGGCCTGCTGGCAGGTGCCCCTGACTGCTGGGGGGTGGGGGTGCAGGGGGACATGAGTGGGACATGAGTGGGGGCCTGCTGGCAGATGCCCCTGACTGCTGGGAGGTGGGGGTGCAGGGGGACATGAGTGGGGGCCTGCTGGCAGGGGGCCCTGACTGCTGGGGGGGTGGGGGTGCAGGGGGACATGAGTTGTTGATCATATTGCAAGGTGACATGTGCCTTGGCTGGGGGGCATGCCCATGGTGGATGGGCTGCCTGCGGGACATGACCAGGGGTGCAGGGTAGTCCCCTGTGGTGTGGGCTGCCTGCAGGGGTCGTGGAGGGGGTAGAGGGGACACCTGGCAGGACCCACACTGCCAATTCACGTGTAGGACTCCCCGCGCACCCCTGAAATACACATACCCAGGCCAATCGGGTGTGAAACTTCCCGCGCACCCCAGATTTACACGTACCCCGCTCGCCCAAGGCCTATCGCGTGTGAAACTTCACGCGAACTCCTGAAATACACATACCCCGCTCGCCCAAGGCCTATCGCGTGTGAAACTTCACGCGAACCCCTGAAAAACACGTACCCTGCTCGCCCAAGGCCTATCGCGTGTGAAACTTCCCGCACAACCTTCGAAATACACGCACACGCTATTTTTCACACGGCGGGTGTCAGTGTTTGTCGCGTACCCCTTTGGACGTTATTTGTCCTAGAGGGCCACAGTAGGGGACATTCATCATGGCTGTATATACGTCCTTTTTGTTAGCGCACATTTTGGCGCACATTTCTTTCATGCGCAGGGACGCTACCGCCTGCCTTCGTGTGGCGGACGTGTTCGAGTTGATTTTTGATGTCGAGGAGAGCGGTTTCTGTGCTGTGTCTTGGGCAGAAGCCTGTTTGGGTGGAGTCGTAGTATGTGATTTCTCTATAAGCAGTCTTAGATTTGAAGGTAGGCAGCCCTGTCTTAGATTTGTAGGATAAAAGGGACAGTGGTGATGGGTCAATAGTTGGATGGTATGGTTGGGTCCAGTGATGGTTTCTTGAGTAATGGGAGGATCCAGGCTTCCTTCAGGCTGGTCGGGACTTCACTTGATGTGAAGGAGGTGTTGATGATGGCAGTAATGATTGGGATGAGTGCTTCAGCACAGTCTTTGATTACTGGTGCAGGGCAGACTTCGCCTTTGCAGCGAGAAGGTTTTAGGCCTTATATTAGGTTAGCTACTTCCAGTTCTCATGGTGGTGGAAGTTAAATGGGTGGAAGGAGTGTAGAGAGGGTTGTGGGGTGGTACGGTGACTGGTATGCTGTTGTTTGCTGTGAAAAGAGAGCTGTTTGGCTCAAATGATTTCCTTGTAGTGAGAGGATTTTTCCTATGAGTGCATCTTGTACCTTGGTGCACCAAGCGTCATGTTTGGAGAAGTCAGCGGGTGGAGTGGATGGGGTGTCAATTCATGTAGGATAATAAATAGTTTGCATGTGTTGGATTTAGTGTTGGCTATTTTGGTGTTGTATGAGGAGGCTTTGGCCATATGTATAGCTTTCTTCTACTCTTTGGCGATGGTAGCAAAGAGTAGTTTGTTGGTGTCAGAGTTTTTTTTCTCCAGCAGTGAGTTTCTTAGCACAGGTGGCTTGGAGCTCGGGGGTGAACCATGAATTTTTGTGTGTGAATAGGTTGGCTTTGCGTTGTTTTATTAGAAGTGCTACAGTGTTGTCAGCTTTTAGGACTATGTTGTCGTATTGTTCAACAAGTATGGTGGGGTCGGTTGTGAGGTCTGAGTTGTACTGAAGATTTGTGAGCTATGGGAGGAGGCGGTCTTTGTTGAGATTGTTTGCGCAGCAAGAGAGGGCTTCTGGTAGGGCTGCTGCAGGGTTTGTGGGGTGTTTGGTCGTGGGGATGGTGAAGGTGATGATATGGTGGTCGGGCCAGGGGCATGGTGTGTTGAAGAGGATGGTGAGTTGCAGTTTATATCTACAAGTCAGTCTAGTGTGCATCCTTGGATGTGGGTAGGGGCTAATATCTGCTGCATGAGGCTGAGGCTGCTTAATGCGCTGGCTGGGGCGGCAGCATTTTTATCAGTGGGATCAATGAGGCCTAGGTTGAGATCTCCTAGAAGTAGGATGTGAGGAGCTGTAGGAGGTCTTCTTTGAAGGAGAGGGTGGGGCCTGTTGGCCAATAGATGAGGTGAATTGTTTGGAGCCTAACATGGGACCCCCAGATTGCGCTGCAGATATGTGACATGTCAGGTGGCGCATTGTCTACATGTTATACTAATTGGTATATGCGGGACAGTTATCTCATAGACCTTTTTGTATTGTTTCCTTCAGTATCGGTAGCTGTTTGGACCTCATTGGCCCACTCTTGGATTGGTGTTGCTGTGGGTATCCCTGATGAAGGAAGCAATGCTTTCATCATTGAAAGTTGTGTGGAGATATAGCACTGGATTCATTCTGCGTTGCTATTTCAGTAGCAATGACCTACTCAAGGCATAAGGACGCTTAGAACCTTTACTGGAGCTAAGTGATGACCCACATTTGATTGAATCTTTTACAGACCTGAGCTTCCAAGTGTTCATCTATTTATACGCCAAACACAGAATGATTTCTGTCCCTGAAGAAGGCTGGTTTAAAAATCCTTCCACGGGGATGACCCAAAACTTGCTTAAGTTGACGGGTCCTTGTCATTTCTGTGTTCAAATTGATTAATTACTCAGGGCACTCTTAACAGGTTTGCATGTGGGGTCAACACTCGCCTGGATCTCATTGCTGTTAACTGCACCTACACCCTGCATGACAGCCTTACAGGGAAACATCTGGGCACGTGTTCATGCATCCCAGCACCATTAAGTGCTGAATTTGACTCCCCTACTAATGGTTTGTGCTTTAAAATGCCCTGCTTATGGGACCTGCTGTGTGTAGGGGGATGAAGTGCTTGCTGGCAGCCATTGCACCTCCTCTCTCTCTGGGAGGCCAGAGCAGATAAGATTGATACGAAGGTGAATGCACCCACTGCAGAGACTGTAGGTCAATGTTTTGAATCACTCTTCGATTGACACAGCCTTTTTTCGTCTGAAACCGATCAAATGTGTACTTTGTAGTAGGTTAATAGTGACGCCTGTTTTTACAGCACTGTGAGATCACAGGGTTTAAGTTCCATATGAAAACAAGTTGTTCACTAATCAGTGCAAAGGGTGTTTCCTCTGATCATTGACCCCCCCCCCCCCAACAAATGTTTCAGAGATGTCCTTTAAGTATAAGCACCAGTAACATTCTTCCATTCATTAATGAGGCGTCCGGATAAACAAACTACCCCACTACGAAGGCTAGACTAGGTCAGAGGGGTAACGATAAGCAAACGTGTACTCGCGACAGAGCACAGCCCGTCACAATGCAAAGCTCGCAACCTGCTGATTCGCCAAAGTGGGTGAAATAGAATGTTTGCGGATTGATGGGTAAGGGGTGTACGCTGTGCCATACGCGGGGAATGGCGTCAGAACGGGTAACACCCGTCAAATGCTGGTGAATGGAGAGTTATGCACAACGCCATCTCAGCATCTGCCCACCTGCAACGACATGACGCATCTTAGCTTGGCAGGCCATTGCTAGAATACTAGGGATTAGCAACACAGTCAAGCAAAAATGCATGTTCCTGAAATGTGTTGCCAAGGGATGCATTGGAAGATTTTGCAGGCAGCCCTGAAAAGGAATTGGTTGGGTGTCTCTAATGCTTCGGCCTCTCCTCCCCCTCCTATAATTACCGATTCTCTTGCCTCTAATCTGCATGGGCTGGTCCTGAAAGGCGGACTGCAATCTCCTCACCAAAGTGTAAATGAATACATCTCAGACCATAACTCATTTTATTTCTGGTTGGGGGTGGGGGTGCAGGGGGACATGAGTGGGGGCCTGCTGGCAGGTGCCCCTGACTGCTGGGGGTGGGGGTTGAAGCATTGTGTGGAGTTAAAGACCACAGACCCTAAGTCTGTGCCAATTCAACATTTCAAATATCTTCTCTAAAGGACCAGCATTAAAGACTCATTTACACATCAAGTAGGAGTAAAATACATTGTGCACCACGTGTGCCTGTAGATTCAAAATACAGGCTAAGGGCCACGAGCCATCACTGTGTTAGAACAGGCACTCTTGGAAATTGGCTCCTCATAGGTTCAAACCTGTACTTTTACACCCAGCTCGGATTTTGAAATCGTACAATTGCCCCCACCTCCCGAATTGGAAACTTTCTTGGGATTTCACATGCTGTGTATTTCACATAAGGTGCAGCATGTGAGAGCCGTTATGCTGCCGCCTCTTCATGCACCACGCCTGATGCTTCTTTTAAAGTCCTGCTCAGCTCCCAGTTCTGTTCTGCTTGCTCTGCAGTGCCTTATTTGGACAGGGGCTAGCACAGAGCTATGAGCATTACATAGACATTCCTGCCTGTGTTCTATTTGAACTATTAGCTCATTTTGAAATATCTTACTATCATAAAAGGCCAGATGCATGTTTGTCCGATGCGCCATGCACAGCAGAGGTTGCCCGCTTCGCCTGTTGTCACCGCCAGAGGGAGCTGTGGCCTTGGGATCTATAGTGGTTCTACTGTGTCAATTTATTTTCTCTTAACATAAATTACAGCAAAATATACCACACTACATATTAACACTCTGAAACTTTCTTTACACCCTTTGGCCCATATACACAGGCTTTTCAACAAGTTCTATATAGTTGACCTTCACACCATAACCCTTTTTTTAATATATGCTAAACCTTTCCAACGGGAGTCCAAATTAGGCATCAAAAAATCAAAAAGCTCTGACTGGCTCAGTCATCTAGTCTTTTCTCAAGTGTAGAATTCTCATATTTCCACTTGCATAGCACTATGACATACAGGAACCATGTGATTATCTGTATGTCCTTTCTTGATATCAGCTTTTAAATGTGTCTCTCCACTCTGCAGGGTCCTGAGACTGGTGGCCTTGCGACCTACAATGGCCGCCGTCTTCAAGGAAGAGAAATGGAGCGGCAGGACCCTCGATGCAGCCCGCGCCGCCCTCTGGCATTAACTATTGGGACCCACCAGAGCTGTAGCCAGGATCTGCACTTCTGCTGGCGGCTGGGCCCCTTCCTCTCCGGGGAACTTGTTTGCACTAGACTCCTGCAGTGAGGATGGCTGGTGGGTTGACTCTGCACCGATCCCCATTGATTCTTTGTGGTCCTCTACCTGCATTTACTGAATGCATTTTCCCTTCCCTCACTCAACTTTTTATATTGTATCCTATCAAAATGCTCTACTCCAGAGTAGTCCAACTCCAGGCCTTGAGGGCCGGATTCATGTTTGGTTTTCAGCATGCCCCTCATTCATTTTCATGAGATAGGTTTGCATACAATGATTCTAAAGGTGTGCATATTCTTCCTCATAAATATTAATGAGGGATATCTTAAAAACCCACCAGGTTCCCCGTCCTCCAGGGCTAGAGTTCCCTGTTCCCTTTCCTTGCGCTGTATGGATTCAGAATGTTTCTAAACCCTGGGAAAATCAACTGCCCGTATTCCTTTTCATTGGAGATTCTATGAAGTGACTGTGCTGGCGGTTGGTGCCTCTTAAAACTGAAAATAAATAAATAAATTAAATACATATTCCTGTCCATATAATGCAAAGTTAATGATAGAAAACATTTGAGCAGCAGCAAAGAAAAGTTTACCACGTTTTAGCTGCACCCTGAACAGTCCCCGATGCCACAGAAAAGAAAGTGTAAGCATGTCTGACAACAAAAAACACTCACTTTTTCATGGATGAACCCATGCAAAATGTTGCAAACCAAACACAGAGTGCTCTCAAAAAACTGTAATAATCAGTTCACTTCTGCAACCATGTCACCATTCTCTTTTAGCCAGTCCTGACTTTTAAAATCATCACTTCTTAGAATGCCGGGACACGTATGCCCATACTTGTAAGAAAAAGTGATAAACTACAAATTCCAGTCTGCAAAGTTTGTTTTCCACGTGGGCAGTTTTGGAAGATGCTGGCTATGAAACATGAGGTTGATTGCCCATTGTGAATAATCTCAGAGCTTGTGGTACTTTGGCATTCAAGTGCAACATTGCAGTTAATAACCAAGCTAATTTAAAAATGTGATTATCTCTGAGCCGCATCAATCAACAAAAACAAACCACCAAGAAAATCCAACTTCAGCAAAACAATGCTCTCAGAGCTGCACTTGGAATTGCAAGGAGAGTACATATCTCTGACATTATGAGCCAACAACTGGTTGGCCACACTCGACAAAATAAAACTCAAAGTCGCTTCCCTTACACACAAATGTGTAAATAAAGTAGCCCCCCGCTATCTAGTGAATAGAATTGTCACCAAACCTGAGACAAGAAAAAACAGACTCTCCAATACGAATTGTCTTCTGACCCCCAGATTCAAACTTGCCAGAGTTGGAGGAAGCAGCTTCCAAGTCAAGGCTACCCAGCTGTGGAACTCACTTCCTTCCCCCCTCTGAGTAGAGCCATCATACCTAAAATTCTGTCACAACCTCACAAAGCAGCTCAAAGATTCTGATGCCTAAGCAGACTTCAGGCATTAACTGATCTCACATACTTCCAGATCGTTATAGTCCACACCTGCCTCAATTCCTGTCTATACTCTTGACACCTCTTTGTAATTATACTGTAAAAATGTATTATTGTAAATATGCTTTTTGACTTTATATAACTACATTGTAACTGTAAATGTATTCTTATGTACAACTAAGCTGTTAGTAATCTTATGCAATGCGCCCTTGTACCTTTGGGTCTGGTGCGCAATACAAGTAATAAACAAACAAACAAACAAACATCAATTACAAGATCAAGGAGTGATGCAATTATGTGAAGGATGGCACGTGCTTCTGGGATTTAGAGAGCCCTGTAGAATCTGCTATGTAAATCCTTGAGCAAGTCACTGATGACAACAGGCATTTGGTTGACTTGACATCAGTCTTATGAACAAGCATTGAACTTATATATTGCCATTTTTTGCTGCATTAGGGTATTTCTATTGCAAATATAAAAGGTGAATAATGACCACATTGGTCTGACTGTATGGCTGTGTTTTGGGTGGCGCTGACAGTAGCAAGACATCCTCTGTGTTGCAGAAATGCTACATCGGTGCAGGACATATTTGGCACAGTGCAAACATGCTTTGAAGCAATATATGTTTGCACCAGTAGAACTTTTGTCCCATTGCAGATGGTTATACAGAATTACACTGCACCGGCACAAAGTCGTTGTGGAATCAGAAAGGGGATGAAGGCCACCATGTCCTTTTACGCTGGTTGCCTGTATAGCACTTCTAAGAATCAGAAGAGGAAGAAGGCAACCATGCTCTCTTGCCCTGTTGCCTGTATAGCACTTCTAAGAATCAGAAGAGGGGGTGAAGGCCACCATGTCCTCTTAAGCTAGGGGCCTGTATGGCACTTCTAAGATTCAGAAGAGGGGATGAAGACCACCATGTCCTCTTATGCTGGTTACCTGTATAGCACTTCTAAGAATCAGAAGAGGGGACGAAGGCCACCATGTCTTCCTACCTTGGCGGCCTGTATAGCACTTCTAAGAATCAGACGAGGGGATGAATGCAACCATGTCCTCTTAAACTGGGGGCCTGTATAGCACATATATGAATCAGTAGAGGAGATGAAGGCAACCATGTCCTCTTAAGCTGCTTGCCTGTATAGCATATCTAAGAATCAGAAGAGGGGATGAAGGTCACCATCTCCTCTTACCCTGGTTGCTTGTATAGCACTTCTCAAAATAAGAAGAGGGGATGAAGGCAACCATGCCCTCTTAAGCTAGGTGCTGTATAGCACACATAGGAATCAGAAGAGGGAAGAAGGCAACCATATTCTCTCAAACTGGCTGCCTCTAGAGCTCTAATATGAATCAGAAGAGGGAATAAAGCAACTATGCCCTCTTGATCTGTGTGTCTGTATAGCACTTATAGGACTCAGAAGAGGGAAGGAGGCAACTGTGTTTTCTTAAAATGGCTGTATGTCTTGCACTAATAGGAATCAGAAGAGAGAAGAAGGCAGACATTTTCCATTAAGCTTGCTGACGGTATAATATTATTAGCAATATGTCTGTCTGTATAGCACTTTTAGGAATCAGAAGATGGAAGAAGGCAACCATGTTATCTTAAGCTGGCTGCCTGCATAGTACTTATAGGAATCATAAAGAAAAGAAGGCAACAATGTTCTCTTAAACTGGCTCCCTGCTAGTGCTAATAGGAATCAGAAGAGGGAAGAAGGCAACTATGTTGTCTTATTCTGGGTGCCTGTATACCACTTGTAGGTATCAGAAGAGGGAAGAAGGTAGCCATGTCCTCTTAAGCTGTCTGCCTATGTATCAGTTTTAGAAATAAGAAGACGAAAAAAGACAACCATGCCCTCTTAAGTTGGTTGCCTGTGTAACCCTTATTCATTTTTTTATTTTTTTATTTTATTGTGATATGTTTAAACGTTTGACAAACCATACATAGTCAAATAATTACAAGTTATCAAACACAATTCATCACTGATTATTTAGAACTATTCATCAAAGAATTAGAAAAAGTGAAGAAAAAACAACAGACAAAAATTAAAAACATTGAGGATAAGTAAATGTAAATCCAAACAACGTACCTCGAGCCAATGCGAGTGATTAAGGAGCGATAAGGAAGGAAGTTTGGGATTTAACCCAATATAAATAAACTCGACCAGCACATTGAGTGAACATATTTTGAAATTTGGCAAATGAGATATAATGTTATTGATCAACAAAAAGAGTCTGTTCAATTAGCCCAGATTTGAGAAAGGCTCTGCTGGGCCAAAACACGTGTTATCCAGGGCTTTTTAACTTAATAAAATACAACTAAGTCAGTAAAATTAATTGGCGCAGAGTTACAGAGTTGTTTCTATTTTCAATGTAAATGTAAAACCAATTTGATAAAACAAGTCCACTTTTTTCCATATACAAAAAATGTTCATTAAAGTTTTAGAGAGCTTAAAAAACCAACAACAGCTAAAACAATGAAAGTTACCCGACCCGCTAAACATAGGTGCCAAGGAGAGCAACCACCCTCTGTGACACACAATGACGCATAGTTCTAAAAGTACAGCTCCCGCTTTACCCAACGATCTGAACAATGCACAATTAAGTCTTCCAATGTTTCCATCGTAGAGGGCAAATTGCAAAAGCAAGATGTCAATGGTAATTGGGAGCAAGGATTGTAGCGGGACAGTATCTCCCTTGTTGGAATCAAATTCCATCTAAAACAGATAAAAAGTCGCCTCACCTCTGGCTTAGGATAAATGGTTAAGGATGGTGCAATGTTCTTAGCTTTTTTACAATCAAATTTAAGATAATTCAAAGATACATAAGAGGGCATAGTATCACCTGTAACATGCACAGTCCAGTTTATACAGAATTTCTTTCACTCGTTCAGGATTTTCAATTAAATCAGTAACAGTCAAGTCCAGATCCAAAAGAAATGAATGACAGGCAATAAAGCAACAAGAATGTCTCCCTAGAATTCTCCATAATTATCTTTAGATCTGTGTACAGATAGGGCTCCTGTTCCAAAGTAATGATTCTATAGTAGAGTGCAAGAAACTTCCAATGCGCTCTACATTTGAGAGAAAAAAGCCCAAAATCATAGCACATAATGGCAATAGGAACACTGCTGGGGACATGCAATACTTGTCTCCATATGCTTCCTTCAACTTGCATAAGCAGGTCAAAGATCCAACTTGGGAGGATTTCAATACCATACAACAACTTAGGTACTATCTTCCCCTCGTAAAATATAATAGCCGGGAGAATGGAAAACTTGCCATACTTTATGTCGTAATAGCTGATTGCCCATACTAACCCCATGAGAGAGTAACCAGTCCATCAGTAGCAATTTGGATTCACACGAGAAAATAGGGAAACCAAAGTATGTAAAGAGGTCCACTCTCTCCAACAGTACCTGATCAACATACCATTTCCAGCCAAGACTTAATTTTGTCTTTTTAGTCGCACAAGTAAGAACTTTTGTTTTGGTTGGATAAATATGCAAGCCATGACCAGAGGCCAAAGGCCAAACATGCGTTTAACAGTCACTGAAGGCCCATGGGAGTCAATTCAAACAATAAAAAATCATCTGCATAGGCGAGCCAAGTGACCTTCAGGTTATCCACTCGGGAGAGGCCAGAGCAGCCTTAATCAACAATTCCCCAATGTCGGACAAATAGAGATTAAAAAGTCAGGGATCCATATTGCATCCCTGCCTAAGACCTCTCACTGTGGGCAATGTCCTCTGTAGGGAATCAGCAGAATCCAACTGAATCTTAATATTCGTGTTTGTGTGAAGAGAAATTATCGATCGAAGGAGCCCAACTCGAATCCCCCATCCTTGTAACTTTGACCACAGTAAATTATGGTCTACCACATCAAAGGCGGCATACAAATCTATCGTGGCCAAGTAAACAGCATTGATCTTTCCATTCAACACTTGGCCCAAAATTATCTTTATTATCAGACCCTTCAGGACAGTGTTGTGATTCTTACGGAAACCAGTTTGCCATTTAGGGATCCTGCCAACAGTTTTTTGCCAGGGCTCCAAATGCTCAAGTAGAAACACCGAAAAAACGTTGCTGTCTGCATCTAAAAAAGCAATTGGGCGATAGTTGCCCGGATCTGAACGAGAGCCTGTTTTGTATATGGGGACAATATGTGCTGTCAAGGAGGAAGTAATTCAGAATCCACAATGTCTCTAAACAGGGTAGTTAGAATAGTTGCCCAAAGGGATTAATCCCCCTTAAAAGAGAACATTCAAAAGATTGGGGGTCATTACGAGGTTGGAGGTAAGGGATTACCGGCACCAGTAAGGGTGCCGATGCCGGTAATCCCTTACCTCCGTATTCCGAGTTCCCTTTGCGGGTCCTTCCTTACCTCCTGCTTTTAGCAGGATTTAAGTAAGGGACCCGCAAAGGTACCTCAGAGGTAATTACGGTACCATACTTTACGGTGCCGTAATTACCTCCTTCCCCATTCCCATTGAGCCCTATGGTGCAGAAATGGGAATGGGGAAGGGCAAAAGGTGAATGGGGAATTACCGGTCCCTCCAAACCTGGAATGGACCGGTAATTACTCCATTCACCATGCCGGATTTGGGACGGTTTCGGAGGCAACCATGGAGCTAATTACTCCATGGTTAGCTCCAAACCCGGAATGAGGCCCATTGTTTGGGCCCGGAGCTCTGGAGGAACTAATGTTTAGAATAATCTGAAAAACCAACTCATAGTCAAATTTCAACAACCATCCTTCATGGTTCTCAACAGTTAATTCAGGGCAAGTCGACCCAAAAGGGTGGATGCTGCAAAAAAAAACTCAAATGGACAATCCATTGTCCTTCCGTAATTGAGGTTGTTTTATGATGGTATTGGGTCCCATTCATGTCATTCATCAATGACCAAAAGGCTTGCGTATCCTTGTTTTGCAAGGCATACAGCATTGCTTTAGCATCTAGCTGTCACTGTGAAGCCCGATTGCCCCTCACACAACGTCTATATGTTAGTAAAAAAAGAGGGGTGATGCGCGCACTCCAATTCCTGGCCAATATACTACCTGAAAAAAGAAAAAGAATAAATGGGTTAAATCCCAAAGTGTCCAGTTCACTGGGTTAGATGCGAATTGTTGCAAAGATATTCACAGGGTTAGAGCCCAATTGTTGCAAAAATATTCACAGGGTTAGATCCCTTATTCTTCATTGGTACTGCTGTTCTCCTCCTTCAAATATTCACAGGGCTGGATCCCTTATGCTGCATTTGGGCTGCTGTTCTCCTCCTCCTAACCCTTCCGTGTCCCAACACTCTTCAGGGAAGTTGTGTTGCCTTTCACTTCAGGTAAATCCAATTAGATTGCTAATGCAGTCTCTAAGAATTATGGGAGCTGTAGTGAAATCATTAGTTCATTTCAGGTGACCTAGGAAATCCGGACTCCAGACTCTGCAGCACCGGGGTTATTATGCCCCACATCAGAGATCCATAATTATGTTTTTTCCCCCTTCCCCTATTAAGGGAAAGATGTGTGCTTCTGGAGGGGAGTCATTTCCTGGTCACCTGAATTGTTAAAATGGTTTCACTACAGCTACCATAATCCTTAGAGACTGCAATAGTAATTATATTGGAATCACCTCGAAAGATAGGCAACACAGCCTCCCTGATGAGTGTTGGAGACATGAAAGCGCTAGGAGGAGAACAGCAGTGCAAATATAGCTGAAGGGATTCAGCCCTGTGAACATGGATAACAGCATTACAAATGCAACTGAAGGGTTTCAATCCTATGAACATTTTGGCAGCAGTTGCGATTTAACCCTGTGAATGTACTGGACACTTTTGGGATTTAAACCAGTAATTTTTGTTTCAGGTAGTATATTGGCTGGGTACTGGAGTGCGCGCCTCGCCCTCTCTTGTTTTTCATCTATATGTTAGTACAACATGCTTTATTGCCAGCTGCCTTTGCTCCCAGGAACTGGGAGCCCCATTTTTGATTGCCCTAATCGTCGCGCGCATAATCCTTTTCTTCTGAACTAAGTCAGAATTATATGCGTGCTCATACTTCCTAATCAAATGTTCACCTTGTTTTTTTGTCCCAATTCCTAGACCCAACAATTCTGTCACAAAACCCTCAAACCTCTGGACTTCAAAAGTATCCAATTACCAGTCCAGAGGAGTTCTGGTAAGAAGGTTTAGAGCAATTGTATTTATTTTCTTTACCCTAGTGGAATTCCAGTTTACCTGATTACCCACCGAGTTAATACTCAAAAATCGAGGGATGGACTCTGACAAAACACAAGTCAAGGATTGAAACAAAAACATGGTTGATAAGTAGCTATGGTCACTAAGAAAATTCTCACATACAAAGAATTGCAGACACCGCTCCAACAATGGAGTAGTGACAAAGATATAGCCCAATGTAGAGCAAACCATCCCATTGCTCCATGTAGACTTACTGGGTTCATCCCCATTATCTGACCCATTGAGCATTGTTTGACCCAGCCCATGTAAATTGCAACCCCAAAGCATACAGCCTTCATTCAAGTTACCCAAGAGAATAAGCTACCCTTTCTCTTATTGGGCTAGTCAACCATTTGCTTGAGCGACTATTTGACCAATAAAAAAACATTAACAGACACACACTGGTATGCCAATATATGTTGAACACCAAAATATGCCAAGTAGTGTCCATTATAGGGATCAGAAGAGGGAAGAAAGCAACTATCTCATCTTAAGCTGGTTGCCTCTTTAGCACTTTTAGAAATCAGAAGAGGGAAGAAGGCACCCATGTCACCTTATGCAGGCTGCCTGTCTAGCTTTTATAGGAATCCGAAGAGGAAAGAGAGTAACCAGTGTGAGAAACCTGAAGGTGTCTCCCTGGCTAAACCCTGGGGATCTGTCATCCAGGTGGCCAGGACACAGCCATCGCTATTGGATCCAGTTCCTGGGGGTGGACCAGTGAGGGAGGATCACCTAGATGTGGGTTGTCCTCAGGGAGTGAGAGTTGGACACCGACGGGTGAGACACAGTATCCCCCTTCCTTCAATACCTCTTCCCATCCTATCACGTAGGACATTCGAAAACATTGCCCCTCCCTTTTCCACCACAAACACTTTTCGCACAACGCACTAACACCACAGCCTTTTACCTGACATGTCCCAATACAAGGGTCAGGCAAATTCAGGCAATTGACGAAAATCACACACACACCTGACTGCCCTTTCCCTTCCTCACAGGGATAAAAGGTGGAGCATGAGAGCACAGTATGAGCAAGGCAGACCACACCACGAGACAGCTATCCAGACCCAGCAGTTCAAAAGGAGGAGAAAGTAGGCACATATAGAGAGGCTGACGAGGAGAGACACGACCATGCCCCTTTCAACAAAACCCAGCGATCCCTCCACTGAAGGAATCGTAAGACCGAAGGACAATTGCCCAAGTGTGCTGCAGCAAATGTCAATGGTACACAGAGCGTATCGACGCTAATAAGCTGGGGCGAGGGAGACTCCTGCTTCCATGGTACTGGCCTTGACTCCAGTTAAGAGGAAAGCCAAGCGGTTCATCACAGCTGGTGAGTCGAGGGGAGAGCCGATAAGAACCAGGCTGTGGTGAATGAAAGTCGCAAAGTGGCAAAGTCAGAGAAGTTCAAAGAACTATAAAATTGTCAAGGGGAGACCAGCTGCAGAAGGGGACCGGCACCACATGGGTGCTGCTCTGAAGAACTCTGATTGATCCCCGTCTGAGTGAAATTACAGATACCAGAAGGCCATAGGAGAGCCGCCAAGATATGTCAAAGTGCTCATACAGTAGCTCAAGCAAAATCCCTGTACAGTCGAAAGCCTTTGTCCTAAAACCTATAACGAAAGCAAGGGAAGTGAGGCCCACCACATGAGCAAGCAAGGGAAGTGAATCTCATGAACATTGAAAGTAAATGTGAATGTGAAGTTGGCAAGAGTGAACCCGGAAGAGGGATGCTGACAAGAAGGGGGCAAGTCTAAAGTCCCAAGAAACAGTGCGTTCACAAAGGTAAACCCGGCAGCGGGATGTCCACTGGATCTGTTTAAAATACATTACGATTAGTGAATGCTGGAAAAGCCATAGTGAACCCAGTGGAGGGAGGCTAAAGTAGAGAGGGGTCTGCGCCCGGAAGAGGGGGACCTATGGGTCAATCCATCACCTGAGAAATACGTAGAACAGAACTTTGTATTTGTTTGTTGTTTTTTTCTAGGTAAACCTATCAGACCCTCGGGACCAGGAAACCACAACCACTGAAGGCCTTGATATTGATAGGAACTGTTTTAAGGTCCAAGCCCAGAAGAGGGAGTTCCAGGGGGTTGAAAAGATATCACCCAACACGAGGAACAAGGGTCAGCGCCCAGAAGATGGGACCCAGGGGTGAAGAATCCTCACCCTAACTGAAGCCAAGAAACAAACTTTCATTTTGTTGAAGGAACTTTTGTTTTTGTTATTTGGATATGTCAGGCCCTCGAAGGCAAGAGACCTTCAAGAGAAAAGAGACTTGGCCATCGAGGCACCTGATAAACCGGAACAGAACTGTCGACTCATGCTGGGAAAGCTCAAGTGTGTGCTGTGCCCCAGGATCCCACCTTACCCCGTGCTTATTATGTGGAGAAGGAAGACCCAGGCTACCGCATCCTGACATATTATTTGTGAACACTTCTTTCTTTTCTTGAAAACTATTCCACACCCCTTTCTGTATAAGTTCTAAGATTCGGCAATAGGTTTCTTAGTATAGGCCACCTTTATTTGACGCAACACCACTGGGACTGCCTTATTTTCATTTGATGGTCGTAGCTTGCTCCCATTTTAGATTTAGGTTTAGATTAGGCGTTTTTCCAACCTGCATACAGTTTAATAAACACCCTTGAACTGTGATCACTTGTGTCTGTCTTTACTATTATGTTATGTTATGTTATGTTATGTTATGTTAAGGCATTTGTAACGCGCACCTGGTACCCATAGGCTGATGGGTTGCCACCATGAGTTCCTTACACCAGGTACTCCTGAGCATGTTTAGAACCTATAGGAATCAGAAGAGGGAAGACGGAAACCATGTACTCTTAAGCTGATTGCCTGAATAGCATGTAACACACATTGAAGCTGCTTTAGTCCTGAGATAAATGGTGCAAGAGAGGGCATGGGGGAGGGAGCAATATTGAGGGAAGGAGGTTTCATCACTTGGAAGGCTGCAAATGTGATTTTCAGGAGACTGAGGAAGACAAAATCAGGATGAGGAAGGCAGCAGAATGATATTTGCAGTTCTATTGTTTGTACCGACTTCAAGTCAATGCTTATCTGTCACGCAAGCTACCCTCCACAAAGAGAAACCAAATAGGTTTCTTTAGGATGGGTCTCTAGATTGGTGTGGCTGTGTGATGAAGAAGAGCATGGGAGAGAGAGAGCGCAGGAGAGAAACTGAGGGAGAAAGAGAGAGAAAACAAAGAGAAATAGAGAAAGGGAGATAGAACGGTAACGCGAGAGGGAGCAAGAGAGAGATAATGATGAAGAGGTTCAATGAGATGAAATAGAGAGAGGAAAAGCGATAGAGAGAGAAAGAGGAATAAAAAGAGGGAGAGAGAGAAAGAGAGGGAACGAAAGAGAGACTTTTATGTTTGCAGGGCGAGATATATCCAGGAGAACCGTTGGCACATTTAGGGGTGAGGCAAGGACACCTGCCTCATGTGTCATGTGGGGCTGTGGCAGAGGATAAGATTAGGGCAGAGGAGAACTACCTCCCCTCCGTTCCGGCAGATTTGTTTGAGGCAAACTCACCAGATATAATACTCTTGTTATTTTCATGAATTGCAGATATGCGCCCCGTTTATCAATCTTAGTGCAGCGTTTGATACTGTGAACAGATCCAAACTGTGGACCAATTTAGGAGTCAAAGAGATCCCAAAGGTCTTTCTCAAAATGATTATGGCATTGCATCAGGACACATGGGTAAGTGCCCGGTTAGATCGTTCTGGAAAGGCCAGAAATTGGATTCTGACAGGTAGAGGCATTAAACAGGGTTGCATATTGGCACCCTGCTTATTTAACCTCTACATGTCGGCCTTGCAAGAAGCCTTTGAGGGTAGTGGCTCTTTTCATGTTAGGCATGGGGAATTATCCTGGGCCTGGTTGGCGTATGCAGATGATTTTACCCCAGATGCAGATGATTATACCCCATTTGTACTACAAATGAAACTTGATCGGTTGGGAAGTTATTGTAAGAAAACTATTTGGTAATTAATACTAATAAAACCAAAATAATGGGTTTTAATCGTCCGGGGGAAAAAGAGGACAAAAAAACATTGTTGGAAAATCGAAGGGAATTTTGTTGAAATTGTACAGGAATATAACTATCTGGGTATTGTGATTGATGATGATTTAACTGGAATAAGCATTGGAGTTTGTTAAACATACGCATTTCCCAAATAGTGGGTGTGATCAGTTCATTTGTGGGGAACAATGGGGGTCAATCGCTACAGATCATCAAAGCTCTCTATCTTATGAAAGTCAGGTCACCAATGTGTGATGGAATAGAAAGATGGGGTATGAGGTATATAACTAATTAGATAAATTAGACGTAAAAAACATTAGGAAACTGATGAGAACTTCATCTACTTTGCCAACGGAATACCTAAAGTTCGAGTGTAATATATATAGCTGCAGTACCATTGTCCTGCAAAAGAGGCTTGTGCTAGTTAAGAGATAGTATGGTGCCGAAACTGGGACCTTGTTGCATCGCAAAAGCTCCCGCATTCTTACAGGATGCAAACATGTTTTTATTGGCTAACAGTTGTTTGAGAAGTATTGAATCTTCATTAGAACGCATGGAGTTAGGGATTCTGGAAACATCTATGAGTCGCTATAAGGCGACTGTAAAATGACTATTACATTCAATTGAAAAGAACAGAATATTGTAGAATTGTCAAGTAAAGCAAATAGTAATTTATTTATGGAATAGTATTTAAATTGTGACAAAATGCAAGAATATTTAAAGGCGGCTCCCTGTAGTCACATAATAAGGAAGTATATGGCTATTAAATTCAACACTATGGGCCTCATTACGAGTTTGGAGGTAGCCATGGTGCTATTAGCGCCATGGCTGGCTCCAAAGTCGTATCCGGGTTCTTTGAATGGGGATTTACCGGGTCATTCCAACCTTGGAGGACCCGGTAAGTCCCCATTCAAAATATCCTTCCCCATTCCCATTCGAGCCCCCACAGGCCTGTTATTAGCTCCCTGGTCCGCTTGCGGGACCCGCTAAGGACGTCTGGTCTGACCAGACGTTCTGAGTGGGTCCCGCGAGGGAACCTCGTAATGCGGCGGTAAGGGGTTAACGGCACCAGCATCCTTACTGGTGCCGTTAACCCCTTACCGCCGCACTTGTAATGAGGCCCTATGCCTTTGATGGAAATCCTGGGGAGCCCAATCTAATATGCTAAGGCAAGATAGACATTGCCGATTATGTGAGGAGTTGACCGTGGAAATTACAAAACATCTTCTTATTGACGGCACCACTCTGGATAGAATCAGGCATAGACATTTATTAACATATGATAATGACGCAGGGGGTCAATGTCTACAATACCTTTGGGGAATATTTCTTAATGGTAACAATATCAATCTTATTTATTACATGGTGCATTTATGTGATATGATTTTTAATAAATTGAATGAGATGTATTATTGAATTATGTTTATGATTCAGGTTTTATGTTATTTGGTTTTATAATTGATTGGATGAATTGTTGTTTATCATGCATATAAGGTCTTTTTATGACTGCCAAAGATACAATACAAATTAAAAAAAATAACTCACCGGATATCAGTCACTGCGCAACACATCTGGTTTGCTCGCCGCAAACAAATCAGCCGGAAATGCAGAAGTGGAGACAGACGGATGCAGAAGGTAAGGAGGTGGTCTGGGGTTAGTTGTGTGTGTGTTGTTGTACGCGTGTGTGTGTGTTTGTGTGTGTATGTATGTTTGAGCGTGATTGGGGGATGCAGGGTGGGGACGAGTAATAATGGGACAGAGAGCAGGCCTGGGGTGTTCCCCCGTAGAACACAGGGTAAGTAGTGGGAGGAGGAGGGCAGGGGAGATTATGGGGGTTGTAGGAATGTCCCCCACATAGAAAAATGGTGGGGACAGACAGTGGTGCTTGAACTCATTTCGGAGTGGGGTTTCTGGCAAGTGGCGTCACCTCAACAAAGTCAAAGGAGCTGCTTGAATATCCAGGTGTTACTGATCAGGCAAATGTGCCAACCACATTATGAGAACATTGTCTGGAGGGTGAACCCCTGAAGGCATTTTTGAAAAATAGGGTCTGGTGGTGCATTTAAATGCACATTTTCTCAAATATATGGCTATAGTTTGTTATGGTGGGAAGCAGTAATTTACAGAGGTCACAGATGTACCTCTTGATCTTCTGCAGTCACCAAAAACAACAGATTAATGTTTAACTAAACACCAATTTTGTCTCATAAATATTGTGGCGTGAGATAAAATGTAGTTCGAGACTACCGTGCTATGTTCAAAAACGATTTCCAGCTTCTCTCTCTTTTGCTTTATTTGTTTCAACTTTTAGAGAGTGTTATCTATTCTGAAGTTTCAACCTATCATAGTTCTCGTCACCTTTTCCATTCTTTGCAATCTGGCTTTCATCCTGGAAATTCAACATGATTATGTCTTACACAAGCATCATGTCTTCTGTTTGGTACTTTTGGATCTGTCTGCTGCATTTAATACTGTTGAACATTTTATTCTTCTTTCAGTATTTCTTGTTCTCTTTAGATGAGGTAATTATAATTATAATTGGTTATTTATAATGCGCTTAATTATTAAGCGGTTTCTAAGTGTGGACCCAGGATTCAAACCTGTGTTGCTCTGCGTTGTCTTGCTTCCAAGACGAGCTCAATGCCACTAGGTTATACTAATCGTGCCTAGTCATACTAGGTTGTCATACTATTTATGGAATCAGTCTTTCTGGTTTCTCAGAAAGGAATACTGCCCCTTTCTCTTTCATTGTCTTTTGGCAGACTTCAACGTTCAGTACGTGGACCCCTTTTATGTACTTTGTACGCTATTCCATTGGAATCACTTATTTTTTCAAGCTCATTTTTAGATGGATGAAACACACATTTTCGTGTTCTTTTCCTTACTTTACTGAAGTGTTGTATCAACAGTTATCTCAATGTCAAATTGCTTGTGAATCTTGAATGGCTGTCCATTATCTAACTTTTCATCCTAACCCTGTTATTTCTCATCCTTCATTTATTTATTTCCAGAGAACTATCTTCTTCAGCCCATAATCTTGGGTTCACCTTTGATTCTTCTATTGCTTTTCAGCATCAAATCATTGTTGTTTCCCAATTCCTTCATTTCCAGCTATATAATTTCAAAATGATTTGTCAATGCAGACTTTTTCCCATACACAATAACTTCTACAAATATTATTGTTGTCCTCGGTTGTATTATTGTTTTTCTTTCTATGTTGGCATCCCTAAATATTCTTTGTTTCCTGTTCAACATATCATCCACTCTTCTGTTAGGATTATTTTGCAATTGAGTTCTCATATTCAGTTGTCTTCTTACTGGACACTTTTAGAATTGCTTCCTGTAAAACCACTTTTTTTGAGTTTTATTTGCTTTGTATTAATAACAGTATTTATGGAATTGCCCTTCTTAACCTACAGATCTCATTTTGATATATCATCCTTCTACCTTTGGCTTCTAAATGTCTACTGTCTGTTCACTGACGCCTGGGCCTCTTTTAAATTTTGTTAGTTTCAAATATCAGCACCTAAGCTGCAGAATTTGTTGCCAATGGACAACCATATTGGATCCTCTCTAGCTTTGTTTAAAAAACATCTTAGCGATCATATGTCCATTACTATTTTTTTATCCCTAATCTGCAATTGTTTTTCTTGTGACGCTTTATAATACATATATTCTTGGCATTTGCATCTCTGTTTCCATATTATTGATCCATCCCTCCTATATAAGATGCCTTGGATACAATTGCTATTTAAACGGTGGTCTTTCCAAATAGTACAACATAATAGTACTGTGCATTAGAATAATGTCCCTCACAATGTCCTTCACAATAAGGCACGCTAGAATAATAATACTTAGAATATTGGACCCAGACCATGGCCTCAAAATATTGCACTACAGATTATTATCTTAATATTGTGCACTAGAGTAGCTTAGTCAGACTAGTAGAGGATGTTTCTGAAAGGAACGTATGGCTTGGGCTGTGTAGTTTTCACAGATGGAAGAGGTAGAGCTTCAGTTAACATTTTGGAAGAGAAAGACGTAGAATTCCAGGAGTAAACGATTGGAAAGATTATCCATACTTTTGGAAGTAAATACTTCTATGACTATAATAATGGGAGTAAACTACTTCATTCATAAATCAAAAGGAATTGAAGAGTTTGATAAGAAACCTTTGTGTTTTCAAGGTTGGGTGCAATCCAAAAGACAACGTAGCAACTGCATTTATTTAAGTCCTAATCTGGCCAAATAAAGAGGAGAACGGGACTCTGAGAGAAGTTCCTGGAAAAGAAAAATATAATCTCAATATTTAAGAATGGTTCTGAGGCTCCAAAACTGGAAGACATAATTTAAGCACAATGCAATCTATGAAAATGCTTTGGCTTTATGACTCCTATTTTGAGACTGTTTTGCCTTTGTGCTTAAAACACTCAGTAAGGTTTAACTAAAGCACTCAGTAGAGGAAAAGTTTGGTCCTGTCATCAACGCTATATAACCTTTTTATGCCCTTCCCAAGCCAACATGCTGAAGTGCTACCATGCGTTCTGGCAATGCTCGGATACACTGTTAGTTGCTGGAAGGTTCTGGGCATGGTCATGAAAACAGACTGCCTGTTTATAGTTGTGGATGCATGACAACCGTCTGTTTCATTGCTTGAAAATGAGATTCTAGTAGTAGGCCAGGTGCCCCCCATCTCTCTCTCTTATAGTGCCCCTCCTGTCTGAACGTGCAGCAAAGAATGTATAACCCTGGAATGACTTTTCACATCTATCTATCATTCAAACCTCAAGTAAATGCTTCCACTAAATTGACATTCTCCAACATGCTCCTTCTGAGGATCTTCTCTGCTTTCTCCTTGCACACAAGATAGGGATGTGCTTTGCAGTTGAAAATCTTTAACTGTGTTTCCGGCCGCGGCCTGTCAGTTGGTCACGTTTTTATGTGAGCCCAAACAAATTTTGCATGCATCAAAAACCTGAAGTCGTCTCACTTGTGACCAAAATAGGCACCCAGTAAAACATCACACATAATTCAAGACTTCTTCCTTGTACACAAGGCTCTGCATCACCTCAACAAAATGTTTCCTTCTCCAGCCATTTGACATGGCTTCACATGCTCATAAATATTCCCTGTCGTCACGCTGGGAATACTTGTTAGAAGAAAAAACGGTTTCACTTTCACTTAAAAACTGCATTTCTCCCCTAAACCAATCACTGTCCTCTGGGTCATACTGCCCCCATCCAATGAGAGTCCTCCCCCTAAGCCCCTCCTCTGGCAGCCATGTTCAGATTTTTACAGCACGCTTCAGTGCTGGGAGTCCTCGAGTTTGCTCTCCGAGCTACTTTTGTTTCTTTGTGTTTTTGATGAGAAAAAGTTCTATTTTTGTTCCGGAGGAGCCTGGGTGCTCTTTTATCCATCTACCATCAGCGGGGACCCGTTCTCATTGAATTTCAGCACCCCTCAAGGGCGAAGATCGTCAAAGATTCTAGAAGGTCATCAGGCCTACTTCGCGCCCTCCGACCATGATGGAGGAGAAGGAGGGAAGGTCCAAATGCGGGATACGGAATGTGTTTTTAGAAGACAAGCACCTGCAAGGCCTCTACTGCCTGCACAAGGAGGTGGAGTGCGAGATATGCCTCTGTTTATCCAAGAAGATGATGAGGGACAGGCACAGTAGACTGGCGATGTGCCTTAACGCTAAAGCCTCTGACCCGTGCTCCAAGCAGGGTCATGCCTCACCCAGGACCGGCAGGTTTGAGGAGTGGTCTTCTAAGTCGATTGAGGGTGCCTCAAGGCCAAGAATCGCAACCCGAGTCCACTGAGTTCGCCGCGGAAGCTGGTCCCAAG
Organism: Ambystoma mexicanum; assembly: GCF_040938575.1. NCBI lineage: Eukaryota > Metazoa > Chordata > Amphibia > Caudata > Ambystomatidae > Ambystoma > Ambystoma mexicanum. Next base: position 1,279,542,394 of record NC_090931.1, on the reverse strand, counting down.
ATTGATAGGGCACGATCAACCTCACCTTCCGCTTTCATTGCAAGCTGGCAATCAAACTCCTCCTCGAAAAGGAAATCTTCTACCCCAGCTAAGCTACATGAGAAATCTGAGAAGCCGTTGACGGGGGAGGAGAAGGCCAAACAGCCCAAGCAGGCTCATTCGGCACACGCCAAGGGCGCTGACCCTGCAAAGCTAGCCACCGCAGCGCAGAAGGTATCCCTACCCCCAAGGCGCGACACTGCCGCAGTGACTTTGCCAGAAGTGGGGAAACCGCCTCAGGTCCCGGTTCAGAACGCTCAGGGGGGAGAGAAGGGTGGGCGAAGAGGCCCCGAAACAGCCCACCCAGGCCGTGGCCCAAGCTATGGAGGCCTCATCCATGGACGATGAAGACCAGGCGTCCTTACGCACGGTCTACAAGGACTTTGAAGAGGAGGACGCCAACAGCGATGACGGTGCAGGGCCTAGTTTTCCAGTCCTGCCATCTCAGGGGACGGACATTTCTTTGGACATTCTGTTGACCCTGCACACCTTGGTGTCGGAGATCCAGAGGAGAATGTCCCTGGACCCGGCTCCGGTGGTCCCCCAGTTTCTTGATCAGCCTCCAGTGAAGAAGAGGAAGCGTCATTGGATGCCCTCATTTCAACCTGCATGTCAGGCCCCTTCTCCCCCAACAGACCCAGGCACGGGGACAGATACGATGACGGATGAAGAAGAGCATATCATCGCAGCGGACGACGAGTCTCTGCATTTGGATGCTCCACATAGGGTGTCCCCACCGGATGAGGTGGGATCGTTCCACTCCATGATCTCCAGAGCCTCCGAGCTATTCCAGCTTGTGCCCGAGGAAACCAAGGGCTTCTTCTACCAGAGGCGCAAGGCTACGAGGAAGACAATCATGACAGTACCACTTCTGGACAATGTTTGGGTGCTGCTGACAGCCATGTCATCTGGGGCAAAAAATTCCAAAAGGAATCAAACAAAAGCCCAATGTTTTTACCTTGGGTAAGCTAGTGAGGGAAATTGAATCAGATTGAAGTATCAATTGAGAACATTTTGTGTGGCTGCAGCGTTATTAATGTTGTTTCAGATGAATTTAAAGTTGGGCAATTACTTTGGGGCTCATATTCGAGTTCCCCATAAAAACACAGCGGTGTCCTGTTGCGTTTGCACTTTTGTGTCGGCAGGTCCACACATATACATCATTTGGTGCTTGCTGGGGGTTGCAGCCGTGACCCCTGCCGTCTCCTCTGCGACCCCTGCTTGACTGTGCGCTTTTTTTTCAAACTAAAAGCTCAGCTCCATTATGCCTGTCACAGGCACCACAGTGTCTGCAGCAGCAGTGCAGCGTTCTCTCTCTCTCGAGTTCATCGTTACTTAGCAACCAAGAGCTCTCAGCTCATCCGACGTCAGTGTAGGACTGGCTTCCCTTCCGCGTGGGCTACAGCAAGGGTTTTCTCCATTGCAGCGCGTCTAGTGGGGCCCACCCGTATGGACGACTTCTTCAGCATCGTCCAGCGGCTCTTCAAACAAAGATCAAAGAAGCGCTCCAAGCGTAAAGGTACTGTAGCAGCAGGGAATGTTTAACAAATCTCTTTACTCTAGGAACACTTTTTCTTAACTTCTTAGTTTTGCTATGTTCATTAGTATTTCTTAATTTCAGATGTCAAAATAGTTTAAAAATGTGTCAATTGAATGTACATACAGCCCTCTGGCAACAAATTGACATGTTGTTCCTTAAAATGTTCTGGACCCTAATTTAGTATGAGTTTGACACAAAACGCAGACAGTTCTCAAAGCCTTTTACTGTGCATCTGTTATTGCTTCTAAAACTGCAAATGCAACCGTGTGTACCTTTTCTTATATTTTAAACTAGTTCTACTTTTCATTCAAAAGTATGTTGTCTGACAGTGATGTGAAAATTGTATCTGCCTGCGCACAAGCTTTCTTGAAGAAGGCTTGGACCTACGGCCTGGAGTGCGCGAAGGTTGCGGGTGAAGAATTCAAGAAGTGGCTGCTGCTTCTCGGGAGGGTCCTCTTTTACATTGCATACATCACAGTGGTGGAGTATTGGGAGGAAGAGACTCCTATGGGAGTTTGGTGAAGCTCTGGTCATGGGCTGGTTCAGAGGCTTTTTCTTCATCCTGGGCAGCTCACTGCACACCTATGCTGACTGCTGCACTTGTGCACCGACTCCCACACCCCAGCAGGTGCAATGTCCGTACGTGGTACCAAAGTTTCCGGACCTGATGATCTAAGGCTCCTCTGAACACAGGGGCATAAGGTATGCATTGGAAGACTTGATAGACACTGTGTGAATATGCTTCCAAGCACTACATCTGTGAGACTATGAGCCTAAAGCAGCATATTGTGGCTGATCTCTGCGATGGTGTGGTTTCCACAGAACTTGAATCCACCCTTTAACGGGTGTATGGAACTGTAAGATGAAACAGATCTTCTTCAGGGGCCGCTATTAATGTTATCTCTCCCCCATACTTGAATGAAACAATAGCTGTGTCTCCAACATGGGGACTGAGGGTCTCATTACAAGTATACCGGTAAAATGTCAAGGTTTCCATGGCGCCGGTGGCACCGATTCCATCACCCATAGCGACGGAGCCACCGGCAGACTACGACCTGTTGGCCGTGTGCATTCCGGCATGCCGGAAGTCTTGCCACCGGCACCACAGAACCACAGTGAAAAGGGCCAAAAATCTTTCGCACTGTAAGCCACATTGCCGTTGACGCTGTTTCTGGCATGTCCATGCCGGCCGCAGCAGCACCGGAAATAGCGTCAATGGAAACAACATTACCGGAAACACTGTTACAGGAAATAACGTAATTGCCGGAACAGGAAACTCACCTTGGCGGCCATTTTGGAGAACACAATCCTCTTTAAATCGTCACGTTCCACTAGCCATCCACACTCCCTGACTATGCAGGTCAACCACCAGCAATGGCATCAAGAATACCTGAGAGACGCAAGCGCAAGCCGCGCTTCACAGAGGCAGAGCTGAACATTCTCACAGACACCATTGTCCAACATGCAGGTGAGCTGTTTGCAACTGACCACCGCCGCAGCACCCAAATTGGAAACAATGCCATCTGGGAGTAAATTGCCCAAAAGGTGTCTGCGGTTGGAAATACCCCGAGCACAGACTGTGACTGCCAAAAGCGGTCGGATGACCTCTACCTGAGGGTGAGGAATCTCCTGCCAGCCCAACGCAGGCAATGCATGGCCACGGGTGGGGGAACATCCTCACCGATACGACTCATGCCGTGGGAGGAGAAGTCCAGCAGCGTGCTGAACATGGAATGGATAGAAGGTGTTAGAGCAGTGGAGGCTGGAGCTGGGACACCTGGCGAGGGCGGTGAGCAGAAAATGCCACTACAAAAAAAACACACTTGACAGTTAGGAATCAACACCCCCTTGCCACTGGCTTGTGGGTGCCCCACAGGTACCACACTTCCACTGCTTGAAACCATGGTGCCAACGGGACAGCACCAGTCCCTGTGGCCTGAAATGTCAGGCACCGGAATATCTAAGTCCCCATTCCTGTGGAGTCACTCTGGAAACAATGGGCATCGGGACATGGAAGCACCAGCACTACGGTGGTGGTGCCACTGTGTATACCATGCCTGCAGGGGCCAGTTCCCCCGGAAGGCCAGAGCAGCCGGGAGCAATGGACATTGCAACGCACACCAGAAGTGTGGTGGCCTTGAAATGGTGTAGGTATGATGCCACCAGCACCCTCATACCTAGACCGTCAGCCCTGTACTGCGTCCCATGTAAATGCACAACACCACACCAAATCCATACATTGAATAGCTGTTGACCAGGGACACATGAACCGAGACTACAAGCACACACGCACAAATATACCCACTGGACACTGGTACCTGCATACTCACTGACACCATGGAGTCTATCCCATACATGAGCAACCCCCGCCTCCGGTGTGCCAGAACCAGGACCTGTGTGCACCCCACAAAGACTCACAACCATGCACGCACCAAAGGCGCCCTTACTGACCCTGCCTGGCCAATTCAGGACGCTCAGCTGCCGTACCCACCTGGCCAAGTGCAATGTTTCCCTAACCAGTCCACAACAGCACCCCCCATCTGCGCTGGGACACATGGAACAACTCAATAGACTGGTTAGCCCAACACATACCTTCCCCTGCCCACCGTACCATTTCCACTGTACCACAACAACACTGACATTGCAATGTCACAGTCCCCATCTCCCAAATCCCATCCTGCAACAGCACACCCTCTCCTTACAAACATGTACAATTCCGGGCCAATCAGGTCACATGCCCTGTCTGCCATGCCTTCCCCAATCCCACCCACACAAGAAGCCACCTCACTGCATCACCTGAAAACGACCACCCTCCCATGCATTGACGACGACATGGACCATCCATATCCCTGCCTGACCTACCACATACCCCACATGCACAGCCTGGACCTGCCCATATGTCATCCATCAACATGTGCTGAGTCCCTTCCTACCTCCCACCACTGGACACAGCCCCCGTCACATCACAGGTCCCCGTTCGGGCCACAACTGCATGGCACTGTCCCCTGCAAATGCTTTGTCACAACACCAGAAGGCCAACTACAGCTGTGTTGCATGTACCAACATCCATCAACTTACTGCTGGTGCCCTGTAACACGTGCATGAATGTACCATGATATGTCTCACAGCATATCCCCTCAACACCAAGCCACAAGATATACGATTTGCATGCATCAAGGCAATGTGAAGCCACAGAGGTGTCTTACGTCATGCCTTTCTTCCTCCCTCAGGCACATCATCTGACAGCGATGGCGCTGGGCCAAGCACACCAACGGGCACCAGACGTGGTAGGAGGGCTACTTCAAGCAGCACCAGAAGCTGGGACACAGCAGCACCTCACAGGCAGGCCACAGGCCCAAAGAGCAGACTGCCTTCCCAAGAGCCAACTCATGCAGCAACTGCTGAGGAACAGCTTGCAGCCTCTGACACTGCTCCAGCTGAAACTTCCGAGGAACAGCCTGCAGCCACTGATGCTGCAGATGCTGAGGAACAGTCTGCAGCTACTGACGCTGCTCCTGCCTCAGCCATCGAGGAACAGCCCGCAGCCAATGTTACGGCTCCATCTGCCACAATGGTGCTGGTAAACTGACAGCCATTGAACACCCACACCAGCCTCCAGCATACGTACCTGTCTCCACCGATATGTCTGCAGCGGTTATAGGTCAAAGTATCGAATCAAAAGGATCGAATGACAAAAGGGTCGAATCAAAAGGACCGAAAGCAAAAGGTTTGAAAAAAAAATTGTTTTTTTTAACATTTTTTTTTTTGGGTGTGTCCCCCTCCCAACCCCTGTTTTTGTGGTAAAAACCACTTTTTTTACCTAAATGAAAACCCCCCAAAAAATATATAATTAAAAAAAAATCAAACCTTTTGTTTTCGATCCTATTGACTCTCACCTTTTGCATTCAATCCTTTTGTATTTGATCCTTTAACCGGACACCGTCTGCAGCACAGGATACAGAGACTCAACAGAGGGCACCTCGGAGCAGACCCCATACCAAGCTTCAGCCCGTCAGACATCCATAGCCCAACACGCCCGCCTTTCCCCAGTGTCAGGGACATGGACAGCCGTATCCGTCGCAAGGAGGAACAGCATGAGCACATGGCTGGCCTTGTGCAGTAGCCCCTGAAGGAGGCCCGCCTAATGCGTGAGGAGGCCGCTTTGCTCCGTGCAGAGGCACAGCTCATAAGGGAGAGTGTGCAGGTCACTGGGTGGTGCAGTGCACTTGGACAACCTCTGCTGTGGTGCTGCTCACCCAAAGGGTCTGCCAGGGTAATGGGACCATTTCGGCCATGGCCTAGTTGCTGTCTCTATCCCTGAAGGCGGCCTTGGACCAGCATCCAATTGACACATCCCGCACACCCTCAACCAGCACCACACCGCAAGTTCAGAGCAGAGCAGCCCAAGGCACTGGTCCCGGCGCCTGTTGAGAGCACCTCAGGTGGGCAAGGTAGCACAAAGAGACCTAGGAAGTGAGCAGGGCTGTCACAGGAACACTGACACTGACAGTGTAGGAGGTCTGATGGTGGTGTGCCTTTGCTGTTCATTTTGGGAGTGACTGGAGTGGGGGTTTGTTTGTGAGGGGTGGTTGTTGCATGGGTAGTTGGTTGTTTGGGGGGATAAGTGGGAGTTTGCATGGGGAGGGTGGTGGTTTGGGGTGGATTGCGATTGGGTTTTGTGGGCCACAGGTAACATTTTTGTATTCCTTGTTGAATTCACACAATGTAGCATTCAAAATCACAACTGGACATTTAATTTCTGCTCATGTGTATTTATTGGTTCCCAGGTTCATATGCAGGTGCCGTGTGCTCAGAAATTATTGGTAATCAGTTCCTGGGTGGCTGCACGCCCGTCTATATCCCTGTCACTGTGTTGACGTATGTGTGCATGTGCTCCCTCTTCACACTCATGTCCATCGTCTGCCGGGGGCATGTCCATGCCCAGGGGCAGGGGAATGTTGCGCCTGATGCATATGTTGTTTAACATGGCACAGGCCAAGACAATTTGGCACACTCTGACAGGACTGTACATCAAGGCACCACCACATATGTGTGCATGGTTGTAGGCTGTGTCATGCTGGTCCTGTGGATGTCTCACCGGGGTCAACAGCCATAGGAGTAATGGGTATCCGGAGTCACCTGCATGGAAAGGTACACAGTGATGGGCACATCAATGTGGGGACATTGCAGTGTATCAATGGTGCATGTGGATGTTTGGCACATGCACCTGTGTCTGTGCACTTGCTAGACGTGTGACCGCTTGCATGCCCTGGTGACAGGCTCTATTGGTCAGGACGTGTGTGGGACTGGTACACTAAGGTGGATTTAATGCTTTTATGTGGGGCATGATGCTGTTGTGGTGCGCCCTGTGCCTTGGGTGTGATGCATTGTGGTCCCTGTAGTCCATTTCATGTGCCTGTCCATTTGTGCAGTTTGTGCTGTTGTGTTCCTCAACACACCCAGGTTGTACGTGCCTGTCATGGGCCACACTCCAGTATGCAGTTGGGCCACTGCATTTGCATGGTACCAGTGAGACATGCACTCTTGACAGTGTACATCTTTCCCCATCCACCTCACATGCAATGTGGTTGATGTGATTGTATGCACTGACCCAATAGCCAGGTCCGCTTTTCAGCATGATGCAACATGTAGCCGGGCAATGTGCTGTTGTGCACGACCATGGAGTCATGTGTACATCCTGGAAACCTTATACAGCAATGTGTGATGATCATATCTGGCGACAAAAAACATACACTGGGTGTTGCCAGCCGGTAACCCTGTGCTGCACTCTTAAGTGGGCTAAAATCCCAGGTACCTTTACGGCCAGTTGAGAACAGGGGCCTCCTCCCTGGAGACCACAGTCTCAATTGGTCAATGTGACAGAAATATTTGGTTATGTAAATTTCAAAATTAGATTCCTTATATTTATCAAATGATGCACATCCATGCATAAATAAGCCTGTCCTCCTGATTTTACACAGTCAGGAGCCAACAAGACTGCAAAAAACAGGACGAACCGGTAAATAAAATATTCATTTGTAGCAAAATTTATAAACAACACACTGATTAATCGGCAGTGTACAGAACATAAAGTAATACAAAATAGACATTCATCAATACAGTTGAATACAGTGTCATATCCAAGTTACTAGTCTGCTCTGATAAACCAAACAATTCAAATGAATTCATGCATTCAGGAAAATGACAGGAAAATGAGTACTTCATCAAATTGATATATGTGCATCTTATACAGATGAGCAGTGAATTCCTTCTGCTCAATCACTCATCCTAAACACTCCTATAGGTTTATGAGTGCCAACGCGTTTTGGATTTCAGCAAATCCATCTTCAGGGCAGGACGTGTTAAGTTTCATGATATTTTCAGGACACAATCTTAAGGGATCTTCCTGATCGTGGAAGCAATAGAAGATAATCACCTCAACCCGGTCAGAAGGCAAACTCCTCACCCCGGGTATTCATATACTGCTGGACGGTAGCCCCCAAGAAAGCAAGCTTGAAGAATTCCAAATAACGCCAAATTCTCTTCCCCCTCTCAGGCTCTTACCACCAGACAAGGGGGGTTCTGGGAGTCCCTCTACCAGCAGGAACACGGCCCATTGAGCTAGTGGCAAGGCATGCCACAGAGGAGGTCTACCGCAACAGGAAGATGTACCACTCCCTGAATGTGCAGATAGTATGTGACGCAGATATGATCATTTGTGGCATGGGAGGCACAACAAAGGTAAGCGGCTATTAAGTGAGGTAAATAAAAAGTGATGACCTCCTTCTTATCTATTCCATTCGTAGGTTAGCTCAACTTCAGGTGCAGCTGGGTAAATCTCGAGGCCACCTTGTAAATCTCCAACCTAAATTGGCACCCGATTGGCACAGCCTTCAGTCTCATATAGACATACATATAGTTATTTTTCATTCTTTGTAAAAAGACACCAAGCATGATCATTTTACAAGCAAACACTGCATCTGAGTTGCAGTTTGTTAGCACATTGTGCAATATGTACAAGCGCCTCCACGTCCATCCATCAGAGAAAGGATATTAACACAATCGCGAGCATGGTTTTTTTTCTGGAGAGAGATTCTCACCTTGTTAAGAATGAAGGCTGCACTTAAAAGTTAGTTGCGCGTAACTGTGCCAATTTGCAAAAATTTCGTAGCTCCAAATCAGGCCCCCTCCTCACAAATGAGTGCGTGCTGATTGGCAGGGCTTCAGCTACAAAGTCTTACACATTTGAATGGCGCTGCGCTTTGGGGTTTAGGCCTCTTCGAGATGCTCTGCCTGTTTACAGTTTAACCCGAGGGATGTCCAATAGTCCAGGTGGTTGTGTTGGACGTCTGCTTACATTCACAATAATTTGGTAATATGGGCCTATACACACTGATATTAACGCTACATATGATCCATTATTGTATGAAATGTATATCATATTACAGTGATATCGTAACCATATTTTTCTTAGTGTAGTGAGGAACAATGTTATGTGATGCCACTTCCTGTTTTGTTAAGGGGTGAAAGGTCATGTGCCATCACTTTGCATGATGTCACTTGGTGACGGGGTCAAATGACAGCAATTCCTTTGATGCCATCAGAGGTCAAGCGCTGTGTGATGTCACTTCCGCTGTGCCTGGCATTTTGGTGAAATGACGTTCCTGGGTCCACACCATGGCATTTTCCTCATTTGCATGGCAGAGTCAAAAAGGGGACTGTAAAAAGGCAGTGTATAAGCTTGTATGCTGCCCTTTTGCACTGCACTGTGCAAACTGAGTACACACTGCCCACTATGTACGCGTGGCAGGCAGTGTTTACAATGAATCCCAAGCATTTGCTCTAGAATGAAAAATGCCATGCTGGCATATATGCTGCAGTATTTGCATGGCTGGAGAGGAAGGGGGGGGGGGTGGCAGAATCATAAATTACGATCAGCCCTCCTCTCACTTGAAAATGAGGCGTGACCTAAACAAACTGTGTAAAGGCCTTGTGCAAGGCTTTCACGCATTTTGGTGACGTTACGCATCATTTAAAATGAGATCCTTTGCATACATTGTTGTGAAAAGATATTACACTAAACAAACATCATTGTCATGGGACAAAAATGCCAGGAAGTTTAGCAAATATGTGTGTCATCCGCCTAAAGGTGATATCCAACACCCTACTCACCCCTGTTTTCCTGCAGAGCAGTAGTCATTTCATCACACGCCCCAGGTCGCCCAATTGTTTCAAACCTTATCCAAGGCATGGATTCTTACAGCATGTCCAGCAGTCCTTCATACCAATAGCAGTGCACTGCCAGATGGCGTCATTTCAGCTCACACCCACAGAAAATGGAGTCATGTGAGAAAACGTGTTGCTCAGTGAACATATTCATCTCTTGATCCACATCAGGCCAACCCAGGCTGGTACTACGACAAGGCAATACTAGGCATCACAAAGAAAGCCATTGGCAGAACGAATGTGCGAACCAATAATCTGGCCCAATTGCAAGGAAGGAGGTAGTGTTGCCCGAGGCAGCATAAAACCTAATGCTGGTGTTGAGTGACACTATCATTACGAGGTCGACAGTGTGGTATAAAACAGTGGTAATGTGGTGGTAATTCTGTTGCTGCCGCATTAATGCACCGCCGGACTACGAGTTTGGTGATAGGGAGGTAGGTTTACCTCCAACTTGGAGGTAAAACGTCCTCCCTGTTGACAAAAATCGGCAGAATTACCGCTGATGGTAATTCCACTGATAGCCCCATGGAGTCGAATGGACTCCAAAAAAATTGAATCTTACACCACCTACCACCACTTGTAATCCCATGGAAAATCCGCAGGACCAAGTGATGGTAATGGTAATTCTGTTTGGCGGTATTCTGGCAGATTTACCTCCAAACTCATTATGAGGCCCATTAGCTCGGATTATGGCAGTTTGTTTCCTTCCAATACTGAACAATGTAAATTATGTCCCCCATTGATACTGACACTCAAATAACTGCTGTTCACAACTGTTACTCCAAATAGCTGTAACGCATTTATCGCATATATGCAGTCACTCCTATAACATGAGATTGGCATTCATTATGTGCATGGGACTGCCTACATATGTGCCTCGAGATGAAACCACAATGGTGAGGCACTAGCACTGCACTCCTCTAAGCACATCAATCATGCATATAGGTATTGTGCTGCCTTCTCGCACACCATAGACTCCTGTCTCATTTACTCATTGCCCTCACGTGCTTTGAGTTCTATGCATTTCTATAAAACCTTCACACAAGTATTTGTTCATGTATTTAAAGCATTTGCAAGTCAGTAACTGGTGATCGCATCGTCTGAAATGTAGTCATGTTTTGATAATATTCCAAACATCTAATTTGCATTTTTTTATGAATTAACCACGCGCGCTATATTTAGGGCCGCCCGGCCGCATCATACCGTCACTATGGAATTCGCTGCGGTCCTCCCAGCATTCCTTCCTTATTAGTGTTCTGCTCTTCATGCTTTTTGAGTTCTTTCCAAGAAGCTGTTTAGTCTCACAAGCTAATTAACCTTTTTTTTGCTTTATTGAATGAATCTTCGTCCTCAATCGTGCACAGGTTTGGCAGACGTATGGCAACCAGGTGAGCTGACGCTCAGGGATTTTACAAATAAGAGGAGCGTGAGGAGCACAGGAAACTCGCTCTAAAGATGGCCGTCCATCCACTGTGGGCATTCTGTCATGCGTCTGGTGTGGGCATTCTGTCATGCATTGCCTGAACCCCTCACCCTATGCTTGCTTGGAACTCTTGAAGCTAAATAGTGGGCCTTCCTGTTGTGGCCTCCCAATGATCACACATACGCTCTCTGGTGTGACGCTGCCTTTATTGCCAATAAAACAATGATGCTTGCTCACAGTTGCTTCACTGTGATCGTCCAATAGGGGTTATAATAAGGGGCGGTATGCTAGCAGGGGAAAGGGGTTTACCTGCAGGTCAGAGCTCTAGGGTTGCGGTGCTGTCCCTCGCGCGCCCGCGCCGCCAATGCCTTTTTCGTGCGCGGCACTTTGCTTTCCTTCTTCTTCTTCTTCTAAATTACCGAATGCGTGGGCGGACCCACGCAGGCGCTTCCCCATCCAATAGGATGATGTGCACCAACCCACCAATCAACACATAGCCCACATAAACTCACAACTCATCCCACCGCCCGTCTGTCTCACAAAATCCAACAACACACTGCTCCTCCTCCTGCCTCTCACCCCAACACCTCCCAGCAAAGCCTTCCCACTCGTCTCAGCCACAACCAGCGCAGACAACCGAACCCTCATCAATTCTCTCTCCACAACATGTCTCTCACACCTAAGCAAAAAATGTCCCACAGTCTCAGGCACCCCACACACCGCACAGTCCCTCGACTCACGCTTCCCCACTCGATGCAGACAGTCATTCAGCCCCACATGCCCTAGCCTCAACCGATTCAGCATCACCTCCTCCCCCCTCCTCCATTCCAGACTTCCCACGTCCACCTTCACACTTTCCCACAGACACCAAACATCCACCTGCCCTTCACCCCACTCACCCACCTCTCCTGCCACTCATCCATGACCCGTCTCACCACCACAGCCTTCACCTCATCCACACTCAAAGGCAACCTCACATCAACCGTTCCCCTCCTCATAACTTCACCCGCCGCCAGATCCACCAACTAATTACCCAAAATGCCACTGTGACTGGGGACCCACGCCAACTCCAAATCCATTCCCCCACGCACACACCGATCAATCTTCCTCCTGATGTCCAAAATAACACCCTTCCTATCACCATGCCCTGCCACTATCGCCTGCAACCCACTTAATGAATCCGAGAACACCACCACCTTCTCATACCCCAACTCGCACACCCTATCAATCGCCAATGCAATCGCCACCAACTCAGCCGTACAAATAGACACATCATTCGTCAGACGCCCCACTTTATACTCTCCAGTGCTTTCCAAATAATACGCCATACCCACTCTCCCAGACACAGGATCTTTTGAACCATCCGTGAATACCTTACATCCTTCCTTCCCTGCCACATACGCCTGACCCAAAGCTTTGATCTCACCCCGCAAACCCTGCTTCTTCAACACCACACTCGCCAACTCTAAACACACCTTCGGAGACCCCATCATCCACATCGGCCATCTCACCACATCCGTACCCGTCACAGCCAACAACTCGCCTACACCCCACTTCACCCCCTTCTCCCACATATGAAACCCCAAAGTGCCCCCCTTCCTTCTCCACCAGCCCCTATAGTAGTCAAACCTCCAATTATACTTCAAACATTCACGCACTGGATGAGCCACACTCTTCGCACTACACTTCACCCACCACCTCATATTTAACCCATCCCTCCTCATCCCCAACAGCATCTCCCCCACAAGCACCTGCACCGCATTCACTGGAGAGGACCTCATCACAAACCTGAACACACCCTCAATGCCCTCGCCTGCACCCTATCCAACCGCAACTTCTGACTCGCTGTAAAACCCACTGCCACCTGACATCCAAAATCCATCACACTCAAAATCAACCCCTTATACAACATTCGTAAACACTTCTGCTGCGCACCCCTCTCTTTCCCAGACACCGCCCGCAACAAATTCAACCTACATTTACACTTATCCACCACACCCTCCACCTGCACATTCCAGTTCAACTTCCTATCCAAAATCACCCCCAAGTACCAAAACTCTTCTACGCTCTTTACCCTCACACCTTACAAAACCAAGTCCAACTCCTGCTGCACCCTTCTCCTCGAGAAGACCATACTCACACTTTTATCCACAGACACCGAAAAGCCCCATTTCCCACACCATGCCTCCATTCGCACTATCGCAGTTTGCAGCCGACTCTGCACCAACAACAAACTCTGCCCTCTTACCCATACCACACCATCATCTGCGAAGAAATCCACCTGACACCTGATTCCCACTAAAGCCCGAATCAACCCATCCACCATCACATTAAACAGCATTGCACTAATCACACTCCCCTGCGGCGTCCCATTCTCCATCTTCCAAACCTCAGACAGCACCCCCCTCACTCTCACCTGAAAGGTCCTGTCAGCCAAAAACGCCCTAATCCACCGAAACATCCTCCCCTTCACACCCATCTCCAACAATCTTATCAACAACCCGCTCTTCCATACCATATCATACGCTTTCTCCAAATCCAAAAAGAACGCCCCCACCAACTCCCCATCACACAACGCCTCCTCCACCCCAGTCAACAACCTTACTAACAGATCAGCCACCGACCGATTCCTCCTAAACCCACTCTGAAAATCACTCAAACGCCCATTTGACTCCAAATAAAACCCCAATCGCTCAAACACCATCCATTCCATTACCTTACACATCACAACAGTCAGCGCAATCAGCCTATACGACTTACACTCGGTAGGAACCTTGCCATCCTTCAAAATCGCCACCACAATCTCTCTCTTCCACAACTTCGGCAAAACTCCACTCTTCCAGATCTCATTGAACAAAGCCAATACCTCCAATTTACATTCCAGTTGCAACTTCTCCAAAAATACATACATGACCCGATCCACCCCTGGGCTAGACCACTTCCCCTTCCGAATCGCCCCATCCAACTCCACCATAGAAAACGGAACCTCGTACTGCTCCTCCCAAGGCCCAACATCCGCCAACAACTCCCGCATCTCCTCCTCAACCACACCCATACCTAGCCTCACCGCTTCTGGAAAATTCCCTAAACTGTGCACCTCCGCAAAATACTCCCCCAACAAATTCGCCTTCTCCTCTTCCTCACTGACAACCTCTTCCCCTTTCAACAACACAGACACACCACCCTGCGGCCTCATCAATCCAGACATCCGCTTGAACTGTACTTTGCTTTCCTTTTGGTCCTCTCGCGAGAGGTCGGGCGTGCTCTCGTGAGAGTCCGCTCTACACTTGCCCAGCGAGAATTGGATTTGCCTTCCATAAGCTCTTGCGTGCGCATTCTCTCAGAGCAGCACTGGAGGGTTCTGGTTCAAGCCATAGTATTATTGACAAAGCCTGTAGCCCAGAGTTTTTGTTTAGGGAGAATGGGGGCCTCCCTTCAGTACACCAATCAACATGAAGTGTGATCCACAAGGTTTCACAACAGTGATAACATGTTTCCTAAAACTGTTCACATTGGCGATATCCTAAATACAATGCATTTGTTTTGCATATTTTTATTATTTTTATTCTTCTACCCCAAGGAACATTTGTGAAAATGGCTGTTAGATGTTTTATATTAAGCACATTAAGCCAGTACGTAGGTATACGTTGTATTGGTCTTAAAGCCGAACTTTTTCAAGTGGGTTTCGAGGTTCTCCCTCAAATCATTTTTTGAGAAATATTGGAACATTTAGAGAACACTGTAGCATACATGCCAACATTCCGAGGCACCTGAAAGGGAGATTTCTTCAGAGAAATCGGGAGAGAACAATTTCCCCATAGGAATGCATTGGGGAATGTACAATTTTAGGCGGGAGAACGTGAAAAATAGCAGTATTTTTCCCTGAAAAATCGGGAGTCTCCCGCTTAAATCGAGAGGGTTGGCATATATGCTGTAGTAGTAACATGGTTAAAATAGAAGCTATTTAAAGACAACTTTACAGGAGTTTTGGGGATGTCCACCAGTGATATTTGAGAAATGTAATAGAAAATATTAACTTTTAATGCACATTAGGTCAATTAAGTAATCGGAAATGGATATAATAATACTTTACTGGGGTGTTGAGGGTCCTTCCCAAGGGATTTCTAGGAACTCTTCTGGCAATTGTGCCTTTTAAAGCACATCCTACCGGTGATATAAGTTAGAACTGGATATGATGCACATGTAATTGTAACCAAGTTGGTGGTACTACAGCGGTTTTAAGCGACTGGGAGTACTACACCAATGGTTGTTTTTGACAAATAAAGAGGTCATGATGGATTCTAAGCAGAGTGCCCCATTAGCAGAGGGGGCACATGAATAGATTGTAGAGAAAGCTGCATGGAGGTTTTGGGGTTCTCTCACAAGGAATTTCTTGCAAAATGAGTGGCAAAAGTTAGAAAGCTGGACCAGTTTCGTTCAACATTGTATTAGATTTAAAGAACGTTATATTGGGGGTGTTATGGCTTCTCCCTTAGGGAATGTCTGAGACACATGTTTTATTGTAAAGCACACTCAGCCTGTATGCTCGTAGTAACTGGACATAATGCAAACATAACATTACATCGTGGTTGGGTGTTCTCTCGCAAGGAAGTTCAGACAGGGAAACAGCAGCCTCTGGCTACAAGACTTTGTGGCAGATCATTGAGCTCAAATAATCAGAACCTTTTAGCTATTCTTAAATGTAGAACTGTGAAAGTATCTAATACAGCTTTTTTTGCAATCGCCCCTAAGGTCTGGAATGACCTCCCACTAGAGTTAAGAGGCACGGAATCTACAGATATTTTCAAAAAGAAATTGAAGACTTATCTGTTTACCTAAGAAATAAGGCTCTTGACCTCTTCATGAATCTACAACCTGCAAATGTTCATGGCGCTTAATTGTTTATCGTTGTTTTGTCTTGTTGCACCCTCAAGCCTCAGGGTCCATAGCTGCACATATTAAATCTCTTAAAGTAAAGTAAAGGAATGTTTGGGGGCATGGGAGGCTGTTACGCCCACCTGGTCTCTGCCGAGGCGTTGGGGTACTGTTGCAGCCCTCCCGGGAGTGAGGTCGCTTGGGTCCGACTTCGCCCTCTGCGCATATGTGGTGACTGGTGGTAATAGGTGATGCTGCTCGGGACTGCTCCTGCGTGGAGTATAGGGGGTGTGAGTATGCAAGCTTGTGCGCCTGATCCCCTTCCAGACCCCTTCTCCCAAACCATGGTACCCGTGGGATGCACTGTCCCTGGAAAGCTCACCTGTTGATTAGTTTTGGCGAGCACTTCGTCCTGCTGCTTCTGGCAGGGGTGTAACGCTTACCTTAACTCTGCGGGGACCACACAGGAACACTTCAATGACCTTTCTTAGTTAGCGTTGCTGCAACAATCTACCCTTCTTCTGTGATAAGTAACCTATGATAAAAAAGTATTCCTTTAGTGGAAGTGAACAACTGGAAAGAAAACTGGAGACAGTCCAATCACTAATAGTTTCCCTAATTCACTGTATAACTGTCTTACCAAATGCTGTTATTGAATGAGCTCTCCATCCTGCATATGTGCAGGGGCTCTGAGTTCTGAAGAGTTGGTTTT
Source organism: Ambystoma mexicanum (assembly GCF_040938575.1). Taxonomy (NCBI): domain Eukaryota; kingdom Metazoa; phylum Chordata; class Amphibia; order Caudata; family Ambystomatidae; genus Ambystoma; species Ambystoma mexicanum. Next base: position 1,279,525,579 of record NC_090931.1, on the reverse strand, counting down.
CAGGTGAGGACAGGTCTCAAGGCTAGCACTAAGAGATATGGGAATTACCTATGGACATGTGTATGTACCATAGCTAAGATGGCTAGCGCACAAACATGGAATTCTAACCCTCCCCGAAACCTAGACTAACCTAGTGTAAAAATGTGAATAAATAACTAATGAAAAAAGGCTACTGTAATCACTTCCTGCTGCACAGGCACCAGAGTTTAGAATAATACGTGACAGGGAAAGGGTATCACAAGATGCTGCAATTCTACTCCGTCAACATACAAACTTAATCTAGTGTGCTTGTGACCTAGGAAGCAATAAACCACTTTCCAATGACTGCATCGCTACTAACTCTTACTCAGGGTAATAGGAGATAAAAGGTAGGATTCCAAAACATAAAGAAATATTTTAAACTGATACTTGCACTGGTGAATGAAGGGGAAATAAAGATTCTGCTTACACCGCCAAAACAGAATTGTAACTAAACGCCACTAAAGCGCTTGCTACTACATAGCACAAATAAATGCAACTACATATGTAAAACTGTGGTAATACTTGCTGCGGAAAGACTGAACTAAGTTATTCTTCTGCTGTCAAGTGTGGAAGCCAAGACACTCGTAACGAGCGTCGTCTGACAGGAACCGCAGCTTCAAATGGGGGGCTGTGGTGGCAATACTTACTGCGAAAAAGACTAAACAAAGTTATTCTTCTGCTGTCAAGTGCAGAAGCCAAGACACTCGTAACGAGTGTCGTCTGACAGGAACCGTGGCTTCAAACGGGGGGCTGTGGTGGCAATACTTGCTGCGGAAAGACTGAACAACGTTATTCTTCTGCTGTCAAGTGCGGAAGCCAAGACACTCGTAACAAGCGTCGTCTGACAGGAACCGCGGCTTCAAACGGGGGGCTGTGCTGGCAATACTTGCGGTGGAAAGACTGAACAACGTTATTCTTCTGCTGTCAAGTGCGGGAGCCAAGACACTCGTAACAAGCGTCGTCTGACAGGAACCATGGCTTCAAACGAGGGGCTGTGGTGACTGACTAGGAATACACGGCTCGGGCACAATTTCAGAATTCAAATACACGCGGAGAAAAAAGTAACTGGATAGTGAACAAAACTTGGAACTAGTTGTACAATAAAAATTAAGCGTGACTGAAATTCGCTGGAACGGTAAGCGTCCCTTGACAGAATAAGACACGAAGCCCTGAGCACCAGCTGGGTGGGGCTTAAGTACTCCTGGAGAGAAAACAACTAGCAAGCACAGCACAAACTGGGGAACAATCAGAGCAGCCATGTTTGTGGAATCAGGAAGTGATTAACCATGAGCACCCTCCACACAGTTTTGCCTACCTACCATCCAAACGTGATAAACTGCTGTCCAGTTCTTTTTTGGACTTCTAATGGAACGTTTTCCTGTGATCATGACAAGGGGCGCTTGTATGATCTGGACAGAGTTCCTTCACTGGTCCCTTGCACGTGGTAGTCCAGTTTTGCTGCGACTAAGCCAATATACTTCAGGTAAGTGTTCCTGTTTGCCTTTGTATTTCCTCATCTGTTTTTGTTGTATTGTAAAGTTTGTTGTCTTGTATTGCTGTCAGTTCCACTTTTGAGGTTTGCTCTTTTGCTTTCTTCCCTTGCAGGTGATGTTGCCACGCCGGCAGAAGCTGCAGAGCTCGAGGTGGTAGCCGAAGGGAATGAGGAACAAAGCTGCAGCGCTACAGTAGCTGGTAAATTGTTGACTAGGGGGCACGCAGGGTTCAAATGTGGCGTGGCCCTAGGACGGATGTTCTAACCTTGTCTTTCTTCTTCTTCACAGGCACCGAGTTCGTGGATGAGGAGTGCAGTGCTGCGGCGTTGGGATCAAGATCACAGGATGTCAGGAGATGAGTCTGTAGATGAAGCGATGAATCACCGGTTACCTGGAGGTGAGTATGCACGAGAAAGCCTGGTTTCAAAGGTAAGTAAACTGGTCCAAGCGGCGGTGAGCAGCATGTTGCACGCGAGTGCACAGTAACGTGAAGCACTGCCATAAGGATGGAGCAGCTTATATAGCTGAGATTCTGAAGCCACGCCCACCAGGTTCAGCCTGCCTGCAACACCCTGCCACACCCGATGAGTCAGAACATGAAGACCAGGCCTAGGGAGCCACACCCGATGAGTCAGCACATGAGGATGTTCTCTGGAATAAAGGCTTTCATCTCCTGGAAAGTTCTTGTAAAATAAAAGCACTCCTGCACTGAAATAAAGTAAAAGCACTCCTGCACTGAATCCAGCCAGGGCCCCTGTGTTTATGGGTCCCAAAGGGACATAAGTGAGTCAAGTGACCCATTGCCCCCATCAATAGATAGTGTGGGTTTTGTGTTCTGAGGCCTGTGGCCATGACAGCACTCCCCCTCAAGGTCCCTCTCATGGTAAGTTTCCCCCCTGGCCCTGGTTTAGTGGGGTTATTGCGGTGGAACTGCCTGATTAATCATGGAGTGTGGACATGCTCACTGGGTTCCCAGGTCCCATCTTGGGGTCCATAACCTTTCCAGTCTATAAGGTAGTATAACTTAGACCGGACCATCTTAGAGTCTAGGATCCTTTTAACTTCGTATTCTGGTTCTCCTTCAACTATTTCGGGATCTGGTGGAGTATCGATCCACGTACCTGGTCTCAATGGTTTTAGGAGGGAGACATGAAATACTGGGTGGATCCGCATGTGGGCTGGTAATTCAAATTTCATGGCCGCATGGTTGATCACAGCCTTGATAGTGTATAGTCCCAGATATCTGGGACAGAACGCCAGTGGTCCTTTCAGGGGGATGTTTTTGGATGCTAACCAAAGCTTGTCTCCGACTTGGTAGTTGGGAGCTTCCCTTTGGTGTTGATCCGCAAACTGCTTCTGTTTCTCTTTGACTCTGGCAAGATGCTCTGCTGCTTCCTTAAAAACCTAGGTGATGGTTTTGTGTAAGGTCATTACAGCAGGCATTTCGAATGATTTGAGTGGGTCGAAAACGAATGTCCATGGATGTCGACCGTACACTATGTAGAATGGGCTTTGTCCCGTACTGGTGTGAATGGAGCTGTTATATGCGTATTCTGCTAACCAAAGTATGTCCTTCCAGGTATCCTCGGTTTGTTGTAGCATACACCTTATGTATTGCTTGAGGGTCTGGTTAATCCGTTCGGTCTGGCCGTCGGTTTGGGGGTGATGGCTTGTAGATAACCGGAGTGGAACCCGTGTAGCCAGACAATCTGTTCCAAAAACACAGTAGCCAGAGTAAAAGCATTTGGGAGACCTTTCAGGGGAATAAAGTGGGCTATTTTGGAAAACAGATCTACGACAACTAAGATGGTATTGTATCCATTACAGGAGGGAAGGTCTGTAATAAAATTCATTGATAGCGTATGCCATGGTGTTTGGGGTACTTCTAAAGGATGTAGCAGACCTGCGGGACTTTGTTTTTGGGACTTGTGTTGTGCACAGGTGCCACAGGTTGCGATGAACTGGACAATGTCCTTTCGCCAAGTTGGCCATCAGTAATTTTTCTTTATTTTAGCTTGGGTTTTGGCTATTCCCGGATCCCTTTCTACTAATGAATCGTAATAGTTTGCGATGATTTGATTCTGTAATTTCTTATCCGGGATGTGCAATCGTCCTTGGTAGTATGGTAGGTTGTCCAGGATCGTATACCGTCTCCCTTCCCTAGCCATTCCTGTTGCGCTGGTACACTCATGAAGTGTTGCAGGTCAGATTCTAAGTTGTCCAGAGTGGTGGTTGCGGCAATCATGCCTTGTATTCGTCCTTCAGGGATGATGGCCACGGGGTATGGTGTAGTGAATGGCTCTTCTCCCTCACTCATGCAAGACAGGGCGTCGGCTTTTCCATTGCGTACTCTGGGTCTATAGGTGATGACGAAGTCGTATTTCACAAAGAAGAGAGCACAGCGGAGTTGGCGTGATGATTGTGCTTTAGCGGTCTTCAGATATTGTAGATTGCGATGATCTGTGATGACGGTGACTGTATGTCTAGATCCAAGAAGATAATGTCTCCAGGCATTGAACACTGCCTTAATTGCTAGCAGTTCATTATCAGTGATTGCATAATTCAATTCAGGGGCTGAAAACTTGCGAGACCAGAATGCCACGGGATGCAACTGACCTGTTTTGGGGTCTCGTTGTGACAGGACTGCTCCCATTGCTATGTTGGAAGCATCAGTTTCGACCACGTATGGTAGTTCTGGTAGAGGATGCCGTAGAATTGGTGCTGTGGTAAATTGTTGTTTTAGTTCCTGGAAAGCTTTCTCTGCCTCTGCGGACCAATTAAATTGTTTATTTTTCCATATTAATGAGGTGATTGGGTGGACGATCTGGAAGAACCCAGGAATGGACGGGTGATAAAAGTTGTCGAACCTGAGAACACTCTGTACTCCCTTTATGGATGTCGGTGAGGGCCAGTTAAGGATAGCGTCTATCTTGCGCGTGTCCATGTGTACGCCCCGTGGTGTGAGAATAAAGCTGAGGAATTCTACTTCTGTCACACGAAAGAAGCATTTCTCCAATTTGGCATATATCCGGTGTTGCCGCAGTTTCTCCAAAACTGCCCGGACATGGTTGACGTGGTCCTCCTCGGTGGTCGAACAGATAAGAATGTCATCAACATAGACAAGAGCGCAGACGTCCAACAGTTCGCCGAACACATCATTCATGAAAAATTGGAACGCTGCCGGGGCATTACATAGTCCAAAGGGCATAACCTGATATTCATAAAGGCCATATTTCGTGCGAAAGGCCGTCTTCCACTCGTCTCCTTTTTTGACTCTTACTAGATAGTAGACCCCTCGTAAGTCTAGTTTTGTACATATCTGAGCATTTTTCACTTGATCCAAGAGCTCGGGGATAAGCAGTAACGGGCACCGTTTTTTTACCGTGATCTGGTTAAGTGCTCTGTAGTCAATGCAAGTTCTCAGGTCTCCCTCCTTTTTAGGCACAAAAAAGAGGGGCGAGGATGCAGGGTACTTGGACTGACGAATGAAGCCATTTGCCAGATCCTTATCGAGGTAGGTTTTTAGATGCTGGTTTTCCTGTTCTGTTGGGGCGTAAATCCGGCTGCAGGGAACTTGAGCTCCAGATCAATTTGGCAGCCATACGCTCTGTGTGGAGGTAGGGTGTTTGCTTGCTCTTTTTGATAGACATCTTGGTAATCCAGGTATTCAGGTGGTAGTGAACTGTTGAGGCCCAGTATGGTTTCTTTCTTCAACGAACCTGGGTTGGTAAGATCTTTTAATGAGAAACCCTTGCTATAACAGGTGTCGGCACAGTCTTGGGGAAAGGTCAGAACTTGTTTACGCCAGTCAATCCTGGGATTGTGGGTCTCCAACCAGGGCATACCCAATATCATCTGGAACTGAGGCACGCTGATGAGATCGAAGGTGATGTCCTCTTGGTGACCGTCCTGACACAGAAGCGTGACCTTCTTGGTGTAATGCGTCACTGGGCCGGATGATAGCTGAGATCCATCAACTGCTGTGATGTTTTCTGAAACCTGCTTTTGTCGAAGAGGAAGGCCCATCCGGATAGCCAGATCTTGGTCCATGTAATTTCCCACAGCCCCACTGTCAATGTATGCCTCCAAGGCATGTATTTTTCGACGGTTGCTTGTGATTTCCCAGGAGCACAGGGATGACTAGATGTGAGGTCTGTATAGGTTCCTTTTCACCGTTCGACAAGTGGACCCCTACGCTTGTCGGGCGTTGGAGTTTCCCGAGTCCTGTTCTTCTTCTTCACCCTTGTCAGTTGCTCCAACTGCTTTCCTGGGTGGTTTCACCAGGCATTCTCGGAGATAGTGACCTGCCTTACCACAGTAAAAACAAAGCTGCTGCTGTCTCCTTTTCTCCCTTTCTGCCTTGGTGAGTGGGCTCCGCAAGCCTCCGATTTGTATTGGCTCGACTGATCGTGTGATTTGGTTTGATTCTCACGGGGTCGCACGTAGACCGACCGCCCCTCGGCCTTGGCCTGATCCATCTTCCTATCCTGCAATCTGTGATTGAGCTGCACTGTCAGGTCGATGTATTCAGCACATCTTTCCGGGGGATTTACTACTTGGGGTAATACGTCCTTAAGTTCCCCTCGCAAGCTTCGGTAAAAGGTAAAAGAGCGTAGCTCTTTTCTCCTCTGGCCAGTTAGTTTGTGCTATCAGACGATTGAAGGAAGTGATATATGTTAGTAAGTCTTGATTACCCTGCCATAGTGATAACAGTTCAATGTCCAGAGCGCGCCCTTGAGTATGCCGTGCAAATAGTTTCTCCATTTCATGCTGGAAACCTCTGAAGTATCGAAGCAAAGGATCGTCCTGGTTTACCAAGGGTATTGCCCAGTCCGCTGCACTACCTCCCAAATATGAGAGTACAAATGCCACTCTTGCTTGATCATTGGGGAATGCCCCAGGTCTGCACAAGAAATGTAGGCGACATTGATTCATAAAGATGGTGTACTTATTCAGATCGCCTGTGAAGCGTTCTGGTGGGGCCTGGGTAACCCCCCCTGGAAGAACCACCTCTACTGGCGTGGGCTGTGGAGGCGCAGCAGGAGGGGCATACCCCGGCAGTGGAACCTGGCCTGCCTGTACCTGGAGCATTTGCCTTGCTGCTTCATCTGTCCGCACCCGGTTCACAATTAGTTCCCTCCATAGGGCATTGGTTTCCTGTCTTGAGGCATGAACTTCAGCCCGTAACTCTCCCAGAAATCGGGTCAACTGGTCCATTTTGGAAGTTTCCATAAACCCAGGCAGAGATTCGAAGAGGCTTCGCGTTCTGTTACGCTGACCTGGTCTCTGCAGAGGCATTGGGGCACGGTTGCAGCCCTCGCGGGGGTGAAGATGCTTGTGTCCGACTTAGCCCTCTGTGTTTATGTGGTGACTGGTGGTAATAGGTGATGCTGCTCGGGACTGCTCCTGCATGGAGAATAGGGGGTGTGAGTATGCCAGCTCGTGCGCCTGATCACCATCCAGACCCCTTCTCCCAAACCGTGGTACCTGTGGGATGCGCTGTCCCTGGAAAGCTCACCTGTTGATTAGTTTTGTCGAGCACTCCATCCTGCTGCTTCTGGCAGGGGCGCTTGTATGATCTGGGCCCAGTTCCTTCACTGGTCCCTTGCACTTGGCAGTCCAGTCTTGCTGCGACTAAGCCAATATACTTCAGGTAAGTATTCCTGTTTGCCTTTGCCTTTCCTTGTCTGTTTTTGTTGTATTGTAAAGTTTGTTGTCTTGTATTGCTGTCCGTTCCACTTTTGATGTTTGCTCTTTTGCTTTCTTCCCTTGCAGGTGATGTTGCCACCCCGGCAGAAGCTGCAGAGCTCGATGTGGCAGCCGAAGGGAATGAGGAACGAAGCTGCAGCGGTACAGTAGCTGGTAAGTTGTTAACTAGGGGGCGCGCAGGGTTCAAATGTGGCGCGGCCCTAGGACGGATGTTCTAACCTTGTCTTTCTTCTTCTTCACAGACACGGAGTTCGTGGATGAGGAGTGCAGTGCTGCGGCGTTGGGGTCAAGATCACAGGATGTCAGGAGATGAGTCTGTAGATGAAGCGATGAATCACCGGTTTCCTGGAGGTGAGTATGCACGAGAAAGCCTGGTTTTAAAGGTAAGTAAACTGGTCCAAGCGGCGGTGAGCAGCATGTTGCACGCGAGTGCACAGTAACGTGAAGCACCACCATAAGGATGGAGCAGCTTATATAGCTGAGATTCTGAAGCCACGCCCACCAGGTCCAGCCTGCCTGCAACACCCTGCCACACCCGATGAGTCAGAACATGAAGACCAGGCCTAGGGAGCCACACCCGATGAGTCAGCACATGAGGATGTTCTCTGGAATAAAGGCTTTTATCTCCTGGAAAGTTCTTGTAAAATAAAAGCACTCCTGCACTGAAATAAAGTAAAAGCACTCCTGCACTGAATCCAGCCAGGGCCCCTGTGTTTATGGGTCCCAAAGGGACATAAGTGAGTCAAGTGACCCATTGCCAATACATAGATGGAGAGGAGGGCACTACTTTGATTCAATCTTTGAGTCGTGGGCTTCTGTAGATGAATCAAATTTAATGTTCAAAATGTTTTAGCCTGGAGCTGCCAGTCCACAGTGGTCCCATAGCACTAGGACCAGTCCAAACTTGAAATACCCAAAAACAAAGTAACTCTACTTAGTTAGGAATGGCGCTTCTCAGTTTGCCCCATTCGGTTGCTGCCAATTCATAAAATGTGTATAACAATCTGAGTCAAAAATAGTAAATAGATTCAAAAGTATATGTTTTGTAGCAGGAAAAGTTTAATTCACATTCCTGTAATTTTCCTTAAAATTACATGATCTTGCACATCCAAAATCAGTAAATGGGTTTACATCTTGAATTGCCCATAATACGCAAGTGCCAATGCATTTCGGATTAAACCTTCTTCAGGGCGGTATTATGGCAAAATTAGTGTCACATAACTGATATTACATTCATATCTGGTAAATATTCAAACAACATAACATTCCCATTAAATCAATACAAAATCACATACCATATCATGTGTGGATAGCATCCGTGCGCATAGGTGAAAGAAAACAAAATAAATGCATACATTAGTTAGCTAGCAGTGTAATGTACTCTATCTGAAGATATGGAATTAATTTGCATGTCCTAACTGAGTTATGTTAAATTCTTGACTATGTACGTGCCTGTACACAGTTGTATATATAACCAGAAAGATTAGATGTCACTCTACTTCTAGTCTCAAAGAAGTCAGCACATGTAGTCTATTGCGCGAGCCGTTCTTACCGTCCAGCTTCTGCTCGCGAGTCGTGTGAGCCGAGTGAGCCACTGTAAAGCATGCTCGCGTCGGTTCACTTTCCTTTTGTTAGTTGCAATGGAGACGTTGCGAGGCGTCATGGTCCGGCTGGAGCACGTACGCCTCGCGCCCACCCCCGGGCGTAAGCCCTGGGGCGGGGATGTCCCCATGGAAACTCAAAGGCGACAGACGCCTTTGGTAGAAAAATATCTGTATGTGTTCGAGAAAACTCAGCGCTCAGAATGCGGGCGTCTGATGCATCTATAAATTGGCAATACGGTGAATGTAAAACGAGAGTGTATCTGCATTGCAAGTGAACACGCGGAGGTAGACAAATTGAACCCCAGTTCGGGGATGTTACCATGGAAACTAGGAGTGAACGGACACATTGCACAGAAAAGTATCTGCTAATGTACAAGAAATGTATGCGCTGTGAGAGCGTACGTGTGTTGCATCTAGTATTCATCAGTTAGCAATTCGAAAACTTGAGAGAGGGGATGTGTATGCGTTGCAAGAGAGCACCGGGAAGTAAACAGGTTCAACCCCGTGCCTATCTGATGGTATAGAGGAGTATAGATGGACCTTCTCCCACTTCTCTAAAAAAATGTATAAGGTCTGTAGAGAGTGACTCATATGTTATGCACTGAGGGAGCTTCAGTAGGGGGTTGCATAGTACCTTAACATAGGACCAGGACTAAAGAAGTGAACGGTGGTAGATGTTGTAAAGTTAATAGTGCATGATATTTGCAAAGATACGCAGTAACTTAGTATTGGTCACAAAACTACCAATTGGAATAGAAGCCAAAACAGATCTCCGGGTTAAGCACCCAAGAGTACGTGCGCTTTGAAATTTCAATATCAAAAGTGACCAATATCCAAAATAGTGTTGTGTGACTTACACCCATCAAACATTACAATGTAATAAGCATTATAAAAAGCACATGAAATTAATCTCCTCATTGAGCCCCTTTGTAGACAACGAACTCAAGCGGTCAATCCAGAAGGATTCTCTTTGGTCCATCCTTTTCTGAAAATTCTCGTGGATATCTCTTTTAATTACCACTTCCAAAATCACAAATCGGATCTGAGCCAGATTGTGTTTTCTGTCATACCAATGTCTGGCCACAGCTGAGTTGGGGTTATTGTTCCTTATACAAGATCTGTGCTCATTCCATCTTGTTTTAGCTACCCTTAAGGTCTGGCCCACATAGTATAAACCACACGGGCACTTAATAGCATAAATCACGTTGTAAGAGTCACATGTTGCAAAACTCTTGAGTCTAATTGTCTCTTCCGTGTGGGGGTGCTTCACTGATTCGCCTCTCAAAACGTATCCGCAGTTGCTACAGTTCAAACAAGGGAATGTCCCAATCCGTTCCGTGATTCTCTTCTTAAGTGTTGGTTTAGTTTGAACCAGCCTATCCTTAAGATTCTGACTTCGCTGATAGGCGAATGTAGGAACTTCTTTAAGCAAATGTTCCACTCGTTGATCGCATAGTAGTGTGTTCCAGTGCTTTTTGATAATACACTTAATACGATTGGTCTGTCGTGAATATTTAGACACTCGGTTGGTGGAAGCTGAGACGTTGTAGTAAATTATTGCGGTCTGTAGGTTTGCGAAAGACGTTGGTCTGGTACCACAAAAAGAATTTATAATGGCCTTACTCGAATTTATAAGTAATAACTCTTACTTTCGGTACAAAGACCGATATTATGGAACGGATTGGGACATTCCCTTGTTTGAACTGTAGCAACTGCGGATACGTTATGAGAGGCGAATCAGTGAAGCACCCCCACACGGGAGAGACAATTAGACTCAAGAGTTTTGCAACATGTGACTCTTACAACGTGATTTATGCTATTAAGTGCCCGTGTGGTTTATACTATGTGGGCCAGACCTTAAGGGTAGCTAAAACAAGATGGAATGAGCACAGATCTTGTATAAGGAACAATAACCCCAACTCTGCTGTGGCCAGACATTGGTATGACAGAAAACACAACCTGGCGCAGATCCGATTTGTGATTTTGGAAGTGGTAATTAAAAGAGATATCCATGAGAATTTTCAGAAAAGGATGGACCAAAGAGAATCCTTCTGGATTGACCGCTTGAGTTCCTTGTCTCCAAAGGGGCTCAATCAGGAGATTAATTTCATGTGCTTTTTATAATGCTTATTACATTGTAATGTTTGATGGGTGTAAGTCACACAACACTAATTTGGATATTGGTCACTTTTGATATTGAAATTTCAAAGCGCACGTACTCTTGGGTGCTTAACCGGGAGATCTGTTTTGGCTTCTATTCCAATTGTTAGTTTTGTGACCAATACTAAGTTACTGCGTATATTTGCAAATATCATGCACTATTAACTTTACAACATCTACCACCGTACACTTCTTTAGTCCTGGTACTATGTTAAGGTACTATGTAACCCCCTACTGAAGCTCCCTCAGTGCATAACATATGAGTCACTCGCTACAGACCTTATACATTTTTTTAGAGAAGTGGGAGATGGTCCATCTATACTCCTCTATACCATCAGATAGGCACAGGGTTGAACCTGTTTACTTCCCGGTGCTCTCTTGCAACGCATACACATCCCCTCTCTCAAGTTTTTGAATTGCTAACTGATGAATACTAGATGCAACACACGTATGCTCTCACAGCGCATACATTTCTTGTACATTAGCAGATACTTTTCTGTGCAATGTGTCCGTTCACTCCTAGTTCCATGGTAACATCCCCGACCTGGGGTTCAATTTGTCTACCTCCGCGTGTTCACTTGCAATGCAGATACACTCTCTTTTTACATTCACCGTATTGCCAATTTATAGATGCATCAGACGCCCGCATTCTGAGCGCTGAGTTTTCTTGAACACATACAGATATTTTTCTACCAAAGGCGTCTGTCGCCTTTGAGTTTCCATGGGGACATCCCCGCCCCAGGGCTTACGCCCGGGGGTGGGGCGCGAGGCGTACGTGCTCCAGCCGGACCATGACGCCTCGCAACGTTTCCATTGCAACTAACAAAAGGAAAGTGAACCGACGCGAGCACGCTTTACAGCGGCTCACTCGGCTCACACGACTCGCGAGCAGAAGCTGGACGGTAAGAACGGCTCGCGCAATAGACTACATGTGCTGACTTCTTTGAGACTAGAAGTAGAGTGACATCTAATCTTTGTGGTTGTATATACAACTGTGTACAGGCACGTACATAGTCAAGAATTTAACATAACTCAGTTAGGACATGCAAATTAATTCCATATCTTCAGATAGAGTACATTACACTGCTAGCTAACTAATGTGTGCATTTATTTTGTTTTCTTTCACCTATGCGCACGGATGCTATCCACACATGATATGGTATGTGATTTTGTATTGATTTAATGGGAATGTTGTTTGAATATTTACCAGATGTGAATGTAATATCAGTTATGTGACACTAATTTTGCCATAATACCGCCCTGAAGAAGGTTTAATCCGAAATGCATTGGCACTTGCGTATTATGGGCAATTCAAGATGTAAACCCATTTACTGATTTTGGATGTGCAAGATCATGTCATTTTAAGGAAAATTACAGGAATGTGAATTAAACATTTACTGCTACAAAACATATACTTTTGAATCTATTTACTATTTTTGACTCAGATTGTTATACACATTTTATGAATTGGCAGCAACCGAATGGGGCAAACTGAGAAGCGCCATTCCTAACAAAGTAGAGCTACTTTGTTTTTGGATATTTCAAGTGACCCATTGCCCCCATCACTAGATGGTGTGATTTTTGTGTTCGGGGGCCTGTGGCCATGACAGAGGCAAATGACATTTTACAAGCATCTTGGACCAGTAGCCTATGTATACATTGGATGGAGGGGGCAGTGGGGGCTTGCAGGATTCAATGTATTGGTACATCTGAAACCTAGGGTTTATTTTTAGCATATTATGCAAAAACATAAATCATCACTGGAGTGTTTTCTTTGTAGTCGAATAATTCCAACAATTGGTACACAGCAGTTCTCTGTAGAAGGCCCCATATCCAGTGCTAACAGTAATGTGATTATAGGGGATTTCGTTCTAACAATGATTGCATTATAGGGGATTAAGACATAGAAGTTTAAGAAGATTATTGCACCTTTAAAAGTCTCTGTTCTCATTCTAGGAGTATGGTGACACAAGGACTGATTTAGAAACACAGAATATTAACCGTACAAGGCGAGAAAGAGGGGCCTTCAATCATTAAAAGCAGACGCAGCTCTTGTCTGTTTGTAGTTTGATCTTTCATCAGTGCATGCACCCATTTATCCAGATGTCAATCATAGGAGAGGCATGGGACTTCGAAAGTAGACCCACAAAAGGGATGAACTCATCTTCTTGTCACCTTCCATAAATCTGTTCTATCTACTGCCTATGCCCTTTGCTCAGCGCTGTCCTGCTGCAAGGACTGCATCCATCACTTTATCACGCACATTTGAATTTGACAACTTTAAACTTGAGTTTCGATGCATGCATGTAGCCTTGACACAGTGCATACTTGCTTCTTGTGGAAACATGTTATATAAATGGTATGGTGTACCAGAGGTATTAGCCTATTTGACCTAAAACATTTGACCTAACGGCAAAATTGACCTTTTTTTCTAGTTGGTCCAAATTGACCTTTTTCCTATTTGGGCCAAATTGACCTTTCTAAGTTTTACTGTATGAGGGTTGGTAAGGTTTGAGGGAAAGTGAGGGGGAATCGGGGGGGTCCCCCTCGCATTTTAGACTGAAATGACTGGTCTCTGCAAAAAAGATGTCAAGTTTCTTTCCGCACGAAAATGCGTTCATGAAGGGACTCGAAAACCACACAAATACAATGTTACCTCCGCGTTCACTTTCTCCTCACAAATCACTACGATGCTGTGTTAGAAAGAAAGTATGTTTTTGGTCGAAATCTCGTGAGAATTTACTGTTCTATGCCCTTCCCTCTAACGTCCTAAGCATTTCCTTATTGCCGACCGTTCAAACGAAGCAAGTTTCCTTTTTCACATTACACTCGCATACAATCCGGGCTGCATACTTTGCATCTATATCCCAGAGTGACAGTAAGAAATATTCTTATTTATAAATTGAAAGTGTGTTTTTATAACAGACCTTACTGATCCCAATCCGCGTAGAATGTACAATGGGATCGGATTGGAATCAGACCGCATTGCGTACAATTTACTTTCGGTCAAATTGCCGATTGCAGTCAAACAGCCCTAAACCGGACCAGAAGAAAGACTAGGACCAGAAGACATTCGGTTTACAATGCTTTTATTTAACTTAGAGAAAATGCCTTACTGACCCTACTTCTAATATGGAAGTTCCTTACCTACTAAACTAAATTTAGGGTGCTCCTCAATATTAGTCAGAATAATAAAGTTGTCCTCTGTCCAAATCCTAAATGCTAAACTAGCCCTACCACTTAGAAAACATTTACCAAAAGAAGGAAAAATGGGCAATATAAGTTACCCCAGTGTTCTTTACTCTGCCATCTCCTAGTGGTTCCAGGAGTCCCTCCTAGTGTCACACTTCTTTTTTGGGCGATATGTTTTCTCGTGTTTATCAGTTCATGTCCATCTTGTGAGAGTTCAATAACTAAAGAAAAAGGGATTTTCCTCAGATCTAGCTATCCTAAGTTCTCAAGTTCCAAAGAAAGTCAATTCCCTTAAAGATCGTAGATGAAGGGCTGTTTCCATAATTTGCCCCCCAACTATATGAGTTTCTCCCCACAAGAGCCAGTCCAGTCTTATTTGATTCTGATTTCCTCTTGAGAAGATTCTTGCTTTGCTTTATGGGCCCTCCTGGCTTCATTGACTCTCTTGTTCCCAGCTTCTAATACAATCCTTAGGGATATGCGTATCTCCTCCCGGGGTATCTTTCGCCTAGTTTCTGCATGTGCCTTTGAGGTGTTTGACTGATTGCAAAGCTCAGGTTTTCTGGGTTCCCATAACTGGTCTTATTATATGTACTAGTTCCCCTTCTGGGCTGGGATGCCCCTCAAAGAGTTTTATACTCTTTGCTATGTCTCTCCTCAACTGGGTTTGGTCTCTGTGCCCTCCATTGACTGCAGGAACCCACGTACCTTCTCCATAGCAGGTCCTGCTTCTTTGAAGTGGCTATGGTCTGCTGATCCTGGCATTCTCAGCTGCTCCTCAGTGTCCTCTCTGGTATTCCAGTGGGAGTGTTTCTTTAGACGCCACCTTGTTCCTCTCTCTCTGGTTTCTCATGGTGCAAGCGGGGGTCTTGTTTCCCTCTTGCTTTCCGGGTTCAATGTTGTTTCTTGTGCTCCAAGCCTACCACGTCCTCCACATGGAAATACCTTCCCACTGGGCTGGCTCCGTTCGGCCTTGCCAACTCCGGAAGGCCCTGTCGTCCACGTTTCTTGCCCTCCTGGACTTCTCGCCGGGTGTCTCTGTCTGGACCTCATTCTGGGTCCTTCCTCTAGGGCGGGTCAGCTTAGCCTTGTCAACTCTGCACAGCCCTGTGCCTCATTGGCCAGGTTTCTCTCCCCCTCAGACTTCTCTCCTGGTATCTCTCCGGGTCTCCGTCTGGACCTCCTTCTGCGCCCCTCTCCTGTTCCGGCTCTGCTCGACCTTGCCAACTCTGCACTGCTCTGTGCCTCGTTGGTCAAGTTTTTCTCTCCCGGACATCTCTCCTAGTGTCTCTCTGGGTCTCCGTCTGGACCACCTTCTGGGTCCTTCTCTGTGCTACAGCCGGTTCCACTCGACAGCACATCTCCACCTCCCAATGACGTTTGAACGTCGGAGGCTTTGCCTATGCTCATCGTCATTCAAGTGAGCAAATCCTTTTATCCTTGTTATCATACACGAAAGGTGTGTGTTTGATTGTCCAGCCCCTTGAAAGACTTGCATTGCCTTGAGCCACCTGTTTATTTGTATTTCCTACATTATTTGATGTTCCACAGCTGGCAGACCAATCCACTTCTTGTATTCCCATGAATGCAGACAACGTATCAGAAAAAGGGGTATCCTTACTGAAATCGGAGTCCCTGTCCTCTGGTGGGGAGTCACTCCCAGTGAGGTCCCACTTTCCCAGATCCCTATGGAGGGTTTTGCTTAGCGGGCTCACCTCCCTAACCTCAAAGGAGGTGCCGCCCTGCAAGAAGGGACAAAACATCCAGATTCGTCACAAAGCCCACATTTCTGTTCAGGTGGTACAATTCTTTCGATGGAGCATTCTTTGACAGGTTTTGCAATACTCCAATTATTCATGTCTTTTTCTTCCCACAAACCCTCAGAAAGAGAAAAATGTGCCCAATATCCACTCTGCTATAGAAATGTACTGTGGAACATGTGCCACAGTAATGCATGTATCTCTCCGGCTCCCAAAAAGCCCCCAGTAATGCACATAGTTTCCAGGTTTTCCCATTGTTCCCACAAATACTCTTACCAGTTTTACAGGCCCAGACATTGCTGGGTTTCTCGTGCTCAGTAACAATTATGCTTAGTTCCCATATTCTCACTAAGAGGTATTATCAGTTTGCACCTGTGCAGTGAGATGTGTGAACCATTCTCACGTGTCCAGGTACAGATAGCCCGATACCCATGTTATTAGTACTGGGAACATACATACCCAGTAACTGTTCTGGCAAATCACTACATGATCAATAAAAGGCACAGCCATGTTTCGCATGCACGGTAACACTTTGGCCAGTTTCCACATTCCCAGCAACAGGCATGGTCGGTCCTCATATAACAAGCAAGATGTGTGGGAAGTTCATGCATGACCGATAATGGCTATGCGCAGAACTTACATGAACAGGAATAGGTATTCTGTTTCAGTTCTCACTTTCTCAGTGACACAGGTTTTTAAAATTCTATTTGCATGTTTGTGACTCCCAACTTGTCTCTCACTGCATCTTCAAAGTTCTTTGAAGAGGTTAGTCGGAAGGGAGAGGGTGGGGGTATCTGAAGATAGTGAACACATTTTCTTCCAGTTCTGTCATAGTCTTGCATGTGTGAAAATGATGTTAGAGCCTTGCTAGTGTGTGGCGATCTAGGTGATTTCGTCGTGTACTAAATCACGTAGCGCAACTTACTAAAAATGAATCGTGTAAAATATTTTTGTTACCTTAACTATACCTGCTGTTAGATATATTATCCAGAAAAGACAGCTTACCTATATGTGTAACTTGCTGTTGTTTGGAGCCTATGTGATTGTAAAGGGTAAACGGCTGGACATTTCCGGGGTCGCGCGAATCGGTCGAGTTGTCGCAAGATTCGTGAAAAATACAAAAAAACATTGAAATCGTGTTGTAACTTGAGCTGTCATCTGACAGCTCGTGCATGAGTGTGTCCGGTCACATGGGCCTCCATGTGACCAAATTAATGAAAGGTTGGTGCATGGCCCCCGTGCCCCAGTTGGAAGCATCCAAACCCGGCTCCTGAGTGTCATTATGTGTGGGGCCACGGTTGCATGTCACAGCCTCTGTGGCATTACAATTGGCGACGAGTTTTGAGAGCCATGCGTGCAGACTGGCAGCGCCGGTGCGCTATTATACAGGACGGCTGCATCGCGGTCCCTGATATCAAGTCAGAGCTTCTCTGATGACCGATGGCACCGCCAGCGAGGTCCCGCAGCTGATGGGCTGGTGAAGGCAGAGTCCCCGGTGCACGGAGGATTGGCACGCTGAGTGCCGTGAGCAGTGTTATTCCATTGCCTGACAACCACCGGCCCCTCGGTGCGGCCTGCATTCAGCATGGGGAAAGGGTGCGGGAGACACCCATTCATGCCAAGTGTACTGCGGCAACATTTTGTCAGGTCTTGCCTGACAACCGCTGGCTCCTCAGTGAAGCCTGTGCTTGGCAGGCGCATGCTGCGGGAAGCACCTACACACGCTCACATATCAGTTTAACGAAGGGGAAGACACAGTGTTTTCTGGCGGACAGACTGCTGGGGTGCCAGTCCTCAAAGTGGGGATGCTTGTGCTGTGTGGACCATGCCCCGGTGCGGGCAAGCTGGTTTAAGAAGGGCGTTGTTTGTGGTGCCCAGCCCAGTCCTCAAGATGTATTGTGACTGTGCTATGGTCCACTAAGGTCATTGGCTCTATCTCCGTGGACAGGACTAGTCCGACCAATTCAGCGGACATGAAAATGTAGTCTATCCTCGAGACTGACGCGTGGACGTGAGAGGTGTAGGTGTACGTTCTGTCTGCGGTTTGGTCTGTGCACCATATGTAGACCAGGTTGAGGTTTTGCAGTCAGGATTTGAGTTTCTGGGAAGCAGCCCCTGTCGCTGAGTAAGTGGACTGAGCAGATCTGCTCAGGGCACTGTCCATAACTAAGTTCATATCTCATAAAAGAAGTAGGTTCCCCTTGGCCCTGATCCCCCACCGCTTCCAGTAGTTGCAACATAAACGGTTCCTGTGAGGCATTCGGGGCGTAGAACGCGACTGTAGTCATCAGCTGCCCTTGCAGGGACCCAACCGCTATGACATACCTCCCATCGCTCCCCTTCTTAGTCCTAATATGCGTAAACCCCAGGTCTCTATGAATCAAGATAGCCACACCAGCGCGCTTTCCATCTGCTGATGCCTGAAATTGGTCCAGGTACAATCTATTCTGCAGTCTACCTTGCTCCCCAGCCAGCAAATACATGCCCTGGAGGACGAACAGGTGTAAGTCTAGCCGCCGCAGTTCTCTAAAAAGTTGGGTGCACTCATTAGGGGCATTAAGCCCCCTAGTATTCAATGTGGCTACATTAATCACCATCTTGGCAGTTTTGGGTGCCTCTTATCTCCAGGATGTTTACTAGATTTCTACCTGTGTAAAACCTTTGAGTCCCCTCCGGTCCCACCCTGCTGTTTCAACAAGTACACTCATCCCATGCAAGTGATACAAACACATAACATTCTTAATACCTTCAAGCTCCCGTACTTCGTTAGTTTTGCCATGATAGCCTCCACCCATCCTAGTGATTGCAGTGGAGATATCCCCTGTTGCCTGCCCTCCCAGACCAAAGCATGCACACAGTATATTCAAATAACATAAACCTTAGGCAGCAAACCACAACAAGGCTCTCGGAGCCATCAACTGGGCATCCCTCGCATGGAGATCTTAAATACTAGATGTGGGTGCAGAATCGTGCCTCCCGAACACTTCACTTTGAGCACAGCGGGCCCTCGATAAGGGAACGCACAAGAGGGGAGGGCCTCACTGGCATGGTCGCTTTTGGCCTCAGTGTATCTTTTTCCACGCCTCCTTGTTGGACTCCATCTCTGTCGGGGATGCTGCCCCAGAGCGGACATCGACCAGGATCTGGACGTCAAATAGCTGCGTCCCTTCAGCCGAGAAAATTGTATGGATCCTGTCTCACAGTTTGAATTGCAGACCGAAGGGTCAGGTCCACCAGTACCTCATCTCCCGGTGCCTCAATTACTCTGTAACCGGCTTCTTCTTCCTCCTTTTCTGTAGCGTAGGCTGCAACACTTCCTGGAAGACCTGTATTGTAGAGTTACAGCACTGGACCCAGTTAGCTTTCCTCGCTTCCCCCAGTACAGACTCTGATTTTATAGCCATTAACTTTTCGACTATATTCTTAGGGGGCGGTCTGGTGAGTTTCTTTTGGGGCCAACTCTGTGAGCCCTATCAATTTTGACGGGAGCCTGGGCATTATACGACAGAAGTTTCTGAAATAATTGCTGAACACACCCCTCTATGTCATTACCTTCTTCCCCTTCCTTGAGGTATTTAATGCGCAGGTTCTCCCTCTGTAACCTGTTCTCCAGGTCATCGCATTTGGCCCTCAGTGCCTCTGTATCTTCTTTAGGGGAAGCGACAGCCCCACAGACCTCTCATAGTTCCGCTTCCATCACTGCTGTAGAACGTTCTGTATGGTCAGCCCTGTCCCTGAGTGCTCCAAGCTCCTTCTTTAGTTCGCAAGCGGAGTCAGCCATTTCCTTACGGCGGTCCTAGATCTCAGAATGCACAGACTGTTTGATGTCTTTTTTCAGGGCATTGTCATGATGCCTACCCCCGGGCATCCGGATCAAGCCCATCAGCCCCGGGAGCAGGCATCCAGGTATTTAATAAAACCCCAGCAGCCCCGGCTGGGGGCTGTCTGGGTTCAGTTCTGGCGCGCCTTAGGCGCCAGGCTCATAATAGAAATCAGTCCTGGCGCCATAGGCGCCAAGCTCATAGACTTTACTTACCTCATGCAGACCATGCTGCAAATGAATCCAAGCCAACGTGAGGCCTGGATGGGACTATTTTACTACAGGGACTATTTTTTACTCGGGTGTGGTTCTAGGGACTTCTTACCTGGAACTACTTTGGAGGCTATTTAAACCACGCCCGAACAGCAGCACATGCTTCGCGTTATTCTGCATCCAGCAGCGTAACGCTCACCATGCCTGCAGTCAGCATCCAGTCTTCAGCCACGCCCGTCTCGAATCCAGAGCTCCTAGCAAAAGAAGAAAGAAGAAGGAAAGGTTAGAAAACAGATATCATCGCATGCTCCAGCGCCGCGCCATACTCACCAGTCCACACAGCATAGACTTACCTGATTAACAACCGGAAACATTATTCTGTAACAAACCGCTACTTCTTACGCCGCACCTGTAAGGAGAGAGGAACCAGCAATTTAAACACACGCATCTTTTGCCGGACAGTGTTGGGTAGTACAGACTCTTACCTGAACACCATCAGCTGCCACAGGACAATCTTCCCTTGGACCCAGCTGCAACACAAGAAAGGAATGTACAAGAGTGAACATCGGACATATTGAACTCTTTGAACTTTATACTTACGGGTTATCGCCTGGAACCTCGGAGTCAATATTCATCCGGAACTCTTCCAACGCCCTCAAACCAGTGAAGTAACTGGTATCTACTCGCCCCTGCATTCCAAGCAGGATGGAGAGCTCATCATTTACAAACATAAGGTGAGCTTACTGAAAGTGAATATCGTGGTGATTAGTGGGGAGAACAGTGGGGTGCCATTACTAAAATCCACGGGTGGCTAAATCCCTTTCTCCACCTGCAGGAGAATACTTCTACGGGTCAAGCAGACGAGATTAGGCGGTCCAGTCCAGTCTGTCATCTCTGCACTACGCTTCACGTTGGAGGAGGTCGCAGCTGTCCGGGTCCGATCGATGCCCCTGTGGGAGCCAGGTGAGTGTAACAGAACGCAAAGCCTATCTACAAATTCCCACCTGGGCGTTATGGAAACCTCCGAAACAGACCAACTAGCCCAATTATTAGGGGAACTTAGGTCGGAAATGCACTCTGAGACTAATGCCCTCAGGAGAGAACTGATTGTGTCAAAGGAACGCACAGATGATCTTGCTAGACAACTGCTGCAAAATCAAGCTGGGAAAACACCCCTACCTGGTCTCGGGGGAAACCCAGCTCCTGTTTCATCGAGCAATCCTGTGCAAGTAATCCTACCAGGGGCTTTTCCTTTAGCTCCACCCGAACGCTTTGCTGGGGACCCAAAAAGGTTTGCAGTGTTTATGAATCAATGCCGCTTGCACTTTTTATGCAGACCTGGAGCTTTTCCAAATGACCAAGCCAAAGTAGCCTTTGTACTGTCATATCTTAGTGGCAGCGCAGCTGACTGGTCAATTCCACTAGTCAACCAGGATGATCCTCTTCTTCGGGATTTTCAGGGTTTTCAAAGAAGCATGGAAAGACTATTCGCCAGACATTCACAGGGACAGTCCGTGGATAACGAACTTTTATCCCTTCGACAGGGTAATCAGGATCTGCTAACCTATATCGCAACCTTCAATAGGTTGGTGGTGGAAACCGGATGGCCTGAGGAGAAACGAATTACATTATTTCATTGTGGGCTTCGGGGAGAACTCAAAGATTTTTTGGCTCAAGTTGTGAACCCACCTCAGGATTGCGCAGAATATATAGACTTAGCGGTCCAGTTAGACCACCGACTTCAGAATAGAAAGGCTGATCGAGCTACGTTCGAGAGACGGGTATGGGTTAAACCCAATGTTACCCCCAAAGGAAAAGATGCATCAGAACCTATGCAGATCGGGGGGGTTAAAGGACCCTTAACTCAAAAGGAAAGAGAAAAGAGACGGCAGATGCAATTGTGTCTGTACAGTGGAACCGCAGGACATTTTTTACGGGATTGCCCTATAAAATCACCCAAGAAAGTAGTAGGAGTTGCTGACAAAAGTCAAATAGAGCCTGATTCGGGAAGCGACCAGGCCCGACAAGACTAGAGGTCCTCTTGCCGAGCTTAAAGAAGGACACTCAGACCTCCCACCTAATTATACCAATGGTCCTAATTGATCCAAGGCAGCCATCACGTATGCACGCAGTAAGGGCATACATTGATAGCGGGCCGTAGGAAACTACATGGACCACGAATTGGCCTCAAGGATGAATCTACCCCTTTGCAAAAAGACCGCTTCGGATGTCATCACCACAGTCGATGGAGCTGAAATTGCCTCTGGGCCTGTAACTCATTCCACTACTGAGCTGAAACTGTTGGGTCAAGATGGGCATCGAGAAACTATTGTGTTTGATTTAATCAAGGCCCCGCAATTCCAAATAATTCTGGGAATGCCATGGTTGGAAACACATAATCCTTGTATTGATTGGCGAGAGAAGAGAGTGACCTTCCCAGATAGTGCACACACCTGTTACCCAGAAAAAACCTTGAACAAAAGCCTGGCCATCGTTACTAATCCAGTTGTGCAGTTACCTCAGGAATATCAAGAATTTCAGGATGTTTTTCAAAAAGAACAGGCAAATACCTTACCACCTCACAGATCATACGATTGTCAGATTCACCTAGTACCCGGTGCACATCCTCCATGCAGTAGAATCTACGCCCTTACGGAACCCGAAAATCTTCACCTACGACAATATCTGGACGAATGTCTTGCTAATGGCTTCATTCGTCCATCCAAATCTCCTGCATCCTCAGCTCTATTCTTCGGGCCTAAAAAGGAAGGTGACCTTAGAACGTGCATAGACTACCGCGCATTAAATCAGATTACGGTAAAAAAACGATACCCATTGCCTCTGATACCCGAATTACTAGACCAAGTAAAGGATGCTTGTATCTACACTAAGTTAGACCTCCGAGGGGGATATCATCTGGTACGTGTAAAGAAAGGCGATGAATGGAAGACTGCCTTTCGCACCAAGTACGGGTTATTCGAATATCAGGTGATGCCCTTCGGGTTGTGCAATGTACCAGCAGCCTTCCAGTATTTTATGAACAATGTCCTTCGTGAACTCATTGACGTCTGTGTTGTTGTTGTTGTATACATAGATGATATTCTAGTGTACTCCTCCTCAGAATCAGACCATGTGAAGCACGTTCGTGCAGTCCTAGAGAAACTATGCCAGCACAAGTTATACGCAAAATTGGAGAAATGTGTTTTTCATTCTACAGAAGTTGAATTCCTGGGATTTATCCTGACTCCAAAAGGAGTTTGAATGGACTCTCGAAAGGTGGACGCAATCCTCAAGTGGCCATCACCCAGTTCTGTTAAAGGGGTACAAAGCATGCTTGGATTTGCTAATTTCTATCGCAGATTTATTCCTGAATTCTCACATATTGTACACCCCATCACAGCACTTTTGCGAAAAAATAAACGTTTTTTGTGGACTGAAGAGGCTGAAAGAGCCTTCCAAGAGCTAAAATCGAAGTTCACGTCTGCACCTGTCTTAAAGCATCCTCGCCCTGAGCTTACATACTTAGTTGAAACCGACGCATCCAGTTTAGCCATGGGAGCTGTCCTGTCCCAGAAGGATCCCGAAACCGGTCAACTTCATCCAGTAGAATTCTGGTCAAGAAAGTTCTCAGCACCCGAATTAAACTATGCAGTTACTGATAAGGAGTTATTAGCCATCAAGTCTGCCTTCAAGGCTTGGCGGCATTATCTTCTCGGTGCCAGGCATACCATCACTGTAATCACCGATCACAGGAATCTGCAGTATTTGAAAACAGCCAAGGCCCAATCATCGCGTCAACTTCGGTGGGCATTATTCTTTGCCGAATTCGATTTCGTGATCACTTATCAACCAGGTTGTAAAAATGGCAAGGCAGATGCCCTATCCCGAATAGGGATGGGAGAAGTATATTCGAACCCGGAACCGGTGCCTATAATTTCAGAACAAAGAATTATTGGCATAACTACTCTACAGACTCTAGAAGACATTCATTTAAAAATCCAACAACTTTTTGATCCAGCAGCCCTGCAGGACTGGGTAAAGAAAGGCCAAGATTACTCAGTCATCAATGACCTGCCCTACTATCAAGGACGTCTATTTCTACTACACAAGGAACTACAAGAACTAGTCATCTCCAATTATCATGACGCCCTTATGGAAGGACACCCAGGTATCGCAAAAACTGAAGCTGAGATTAAAAGACAATTCTGGTGGCCCACCTGGCGAAAGGACGCAGTCATTTGTGATGTCTTGTGGTATCTGCGCCCAAAACAAAAGTCAGAAGAAAAAAACAGCTGGCCTTTTACAACCTTTGGATATTCCACCTACACCATGGCACACCTTGTCTTTAGACTTCATTACAGATCTACCTCCGTGTAATGGATTTAACACCATTCTAGTTATTGTGGATCTTTTTTCCAAAATGACCCACTTTATTCCTTTAAAAGGATTACCGTCTGCTTCGATTTTGGCCAAGGAATTTCTCGAAAATATTGTTCGAAACCAAGGATTTCCTTCCGTATTGGTCTCTGACCGAGGTAGTCAATTCATTTAGCAATTTTGGAAGAAATGCTGTCAATTGGGTGCAAATCGACGTAAGGCTATCAACCAGTCACCACCCCCAAACTGATGGTCAGACTGAGAGGACCAACCAGACTCTTGAACAATACCTACATTGTATGCTACACCAAACCGAAAGCAATTGGAAAGATATTTCATGGATTTCCGAATACGCATACAATAACTCTGTACATTCAGGAACCGGACAAAGCCCCTTTTATACCATGTATGGACATCATCCTCGAACCTCAGAACTCGATTCGCCTTAACACTTAGAAATGCCTGCAGTGACTCATCTGCACTCTACTATTCCACAAGCCTTTAAGGAAGCAATAGAACACTTGAAACAAGCAAAGGAGAAATACAAGAAAATTGCTGATCGACATAGAAGTGAAACTCCACAATACCAGATTGGAGATCAAGTTTGGCTGGCTACAAAACACATACCTCTAAAGGGAACTCGAACTTTCAATCCTAGATATTTGGGACCTTACACCATTAAGGCCATTATCAACCCGGTGGCCGTCAAATTGGAATTACCCTCTCATTTGTGGATTCATACTGTCTTTCATGTTTCACTTCTAAAACCGGTTCAACCTGGGACAAGATTAACCAAACCACCTGACCCCATCCTAATAGATGGAGAACCTGAATTCGAGGTAAAGAATATCCTGGACTCTAAGATGGTGAAATCAAGACTTTTTTATTTAATCGACTGGAAGGGTTACGGACCACTAGAAAGGTCATGGGAACCTAGTGACCACGTTCATGCACCTCGGTTGGTGAAGAAATTCCATCGGAACTTCCCAGACAAACCAGGACCAAGTGGAAGAGCAACTTTAGGAGGGGCCTTGGGGGGGAGTGCTGTCATGATGACTACCCCCGGGCATCCGGATCAAGCCCATCAGCCCCAGAGCAGGCATCCAGGTAATTAATAAAACCCCAGCAGCCCCGGCTGGGGGCTGTCTGGGTTCAGTCCTGGCGCCTTAGGCGCCAGGCTCATAATAGAAATCAGTCCTGGCGCCATAGGCGCCAGGCTCATAGACTTTACTTACCTCATGCAGACCATGCTGCAAATGAATCCAAGCCAACGTGAGGCCTGGATGGGACTATTTTACTACTTGGACTATTTTTTACTCAGGTGTGGTTCTAGGGACTTCTTACCTGGAACTACTTTGGAGGCTATTTAAACCACGCCCGAACAGCAGCACATGCTTTGCGTTATTCTTCATCCAGCAGCGTAACGCTCACCGTGCCTGCAGTCAGCATTCAGTCTTCAGCCACGCCCGTCTCGAATCCAGAGCTCCTAGCAGTAGAAGAAAGAAGAAGGAAAGGTTAGAAAACAGATATTATTTCAATCCTTACCTGAATTCCGGATCCATCACGTCTTCGAACTTGAAAAGGACATTATTCTACACGCGTCGCATCGCCAGCTCCAGCGCCGCGGCATACTCACCAGTCCACACAGCATTTTTCGATCCGGCGCAGCCTCCATCATTTTCTCTGCCGAATTCCACCATCTAGGGGACAAAAGAAACATGAGGTGAACCGAGAGAGCCAACAAATACAACCTCTCCACCATAGACTTACCTGATTAACACCCAGAGGCATTATTCTGTAACAAACCGCAACTTCTTACGCTGCACCTGTAAGGAGAGAGAAACCAGCAATTTAAACACACGCATCTTTTGCCGGACAGTGTTGGGTAATACAGACTCTTACCTGAACACCATCAGCTGCCACAGGACAATCTTCCCTTGGACCCAGCTGCAACACAAGAAAGGAATGTACAAGAGTGAACCTCGGACATATTGAACTCTTTGAACTTTATACTTACGGGTTCTCGCCTAGAACCTCAGAGTCAATATTCATCCGGAACTCTTCCAACACCCTCGAACCAGTGAAGTAACTGGTATCTACGCGCCCCTGCATTCCAAGCAGGATGGAGAGCTCATCATTTACAAACATAAGGTGAGCTTACTGAAAGTGAATATCGGTGGTGATTAGTGAGGAGAACAGTGGGGTGCCATCACTAAAATACACGGGTGGCTAAATCCCTTTCTCCACCTGCAGGAGAATACTTCTACGGGTCAAGCAGACGAAATTAGGCGGTCCAGTCCAGTCTGTCATCTCTGCACTACGCTTCACGTTGGAGGAGGTCACAGCTGTCCGGGTCCGATCGACGCCCCTGTGGGAGCCAGGTGAGCATAACAGCATCCAGTGAGCGAGTCATAATGTCTGGCATGAGTTGCGGCATGGTCTGTGTCGGCTGCTGGGCCCCCTCACTATCACCATCCATGATGTAAGCTTGCGTGGACTTTTTGGTTGGCGAGCCTTATATGTTTGAATATCGCCTTCTTACTCTATTTGCTATGTTTGGGCATCTCCCCAGTGGGGCTGTGCGAACCAGGGGGGACGCCCTGACCCCACCAACCATGCTCCTCGATATGCACCTGGACAGTTATTGTAAAAGGGTTATATTGTCCCATCCTCACAGGGTCGCCGAGAACCAGGGGACCTCGCAGTTCAGCATCCTAGTCTCAGCTACCCGTCAAAGTCCAAAGTCATACGAGCTGACCCCTCTTTGGCAGCCACCGTACACCGGGTTCCCAAGTGGCAAGCGATACACTCCTCCCTTCAACATGCCATTAGCTGACTTAGGATTCACCGCTCCGGGAACTCTTTATTTGCCCTGCAGCCACTCAGCTCGATCATCAATGAAGGGGAGACATAGCACGCAGCCAGGATGTAGCTTCTATCCCTTCTGCTGATTTGCCCAGGACTGCCTGATGTGTTCCAAAATATGAAAACTCTACTTTTTAGGGATTACTTCATGGAAAAGAGATAGACTTCAAAAATGAAGGCAAGCTGTGTGCTGCAGGATATATTAGAATGTCAGCATGGCCCGGGCTGCTTATCCAGAAGCGGGGAAGGCCGTAAACAGCCGGCAGGAACATCCAACGGCGGGGCAGATGACACTCTGCAACAGTACTCTTTCTGCCGGGCTCCTGGTTCGGTATCTCTGGTGGGTCGCAGGATTTCCCACTTACTGCTACCACCCGTCGGGGTTCTCCTCATTGCCGGAGGTCTCCCTGACCTCGTCCTGCAGGGCACACAGTCCGGCTGTGGACCTGAGGGACTCCAGCGGCCAGGCCCCCAGATCACTATTACCGGCACACTCCACTCCATAGGCTGCTCCAAATCTTCTGATGCCTCCCCTCCGATTGCGTTCTTCTGCGGCCCTCTATGAGCACAGGATTACTGGCTGCCCCAGGAGCTCGCTGCCAGCCGCCATTTTTGACGTTGTAGGTATTCTCTCCTGCCACTCCTCATCGGGTCGCGGAGGGGCCAGACATTCAACACAGACGCCCCTACGCTCCGGGAGCACCGTCAGGGTCCCCCTGAGGTATTTAGTTATTTTTAGCCACCACAATTAGTGCGCTTCAGGATGGTGGACGGATAGGTTAGGAGGCTCACATCTCATCTCTCCGCCATCTTGTCCACGCCCCATGTTATTCCAATGTTGCTTATATCCTGCTATCATTGTATTTTTACAGTTCTAGTTACATGTTAAAATAACAAAGAAAGTCATAATAATCTGTGAAATGTTAAAATAAATACCTTTGTTTACTTAAATAAACTACATGAAACTGTCTTTTTTTTGGTTAGCCATCTGATTTTTTTAACACAAGGATTGCCTTTAACAGGCTGTTCTCGTAACAGATTTGGCTACAAGATAAATACTTTTATACCTGATGGAGTGATGAGGCCGCTGAAAAGCATGGACGAGTGCAAAAGGAGGTAAGAGTTCGGCAGATTGGCTATGGAGCGAATTCCCCTGCTGAAAATACTCCTCCACACAGTATGGTGGACACATCTATTGACACAATCAACTGATATATAACGTATAAAAGGAAGGGTCATCAATATTAGGACC
This sequence comes from Ambystoma mexicanum, assembly GCF_040938575.1. Taxonomy (NCBI): domain Eukaryota; kingdom Metazoa; phylum Chordata; class Amphibia; order Caudata; family Ambystomatidae; genus Ambystoma; species Ambystoma mexicanum. The sequence goes on along the minus strand of NC_090931.1, from coordinate 1,279,497,113 downwards.
GTATGTGTTTACCAGTAGTATTTGATGAGCCGTGACCTCACCCCAGACCAGTACATATCTGCCAAGTGGGTCAATCTTTTGGCCCAACAGTTTGAACCCCAAGCCTGGATGAATAAGAGTAATGACCCCCCTGGACTGGGATGAATAATTAGTATGGAATCTCAATTTGTCCCACTTGGGCAATATGTGCTCGTCATTAGCATTCATCATGTGTGTTTCTTGTAACATAACAATCTGGGAACCATGCCTGGCTATATAATTTGCACACTTTCTTAGTTTTCAATTGGTTATTTAGCTCCCTTACATTCCATGACAACAGCTTCACTTTTAGCCCATCACCAATGCATCATGGAGAAATGTTTCGATGACACCATGCATCTTAGAAATATACTGTTTGTACAGTGCGGGTAGTGATAGCATCTGTGAAACCACTGGTTTAACCATTAACAAACATTCTGTTTCTTTCGTCCTTACCTCCGGACGGGGCTCCTGAACGCGGGGTCCATTTACCGTCTCAAACAATGAGTCTGTGTAACAACCACAACATGCTGCATACCCTCTAACCAATCCCCCTCCCTCATCACCCTCAACTTGACGATGTTCCCATTTCAACTTGTGGAATTTTCCAGGGGTAGTCATGTTGCCTCACATGACTGCCAATTCCGGTTCCCACCGCCCCACCTATCAACGGATCATGAGGCCATCCTAGGCACCATTCAGCCTTGCCTTGAACCAAAAAAGGAAAAACCGGTAGCTAAAAAATACAGTTGAATTTATCCTGTGTCATTAGTCTGCCGGACGGGGTCTGTTGTTCTGTGCCGCCTGTCCCCTCTGGGAGGAAGGGGTATAGAGGTCGCTATATATGCTAAGGCTTCAGTCGGATTTTCAAAAAAGTGTGCTCTCCATGCATGTTGAATCCTCATCTGGGAACATCAGGGCATAAGAGATCTGGCGTGCTTTCAGAAGTTTCTTAACTGGTTCGTAAGATCATCTGCTTGCCTGAACAGTGGCAGAGAAGTCTGGGTATATATGTATGCGGTTCCCCTCATATTGCAATGTTCGAGCCTCTCTTGCCAGGCGTAGGATAGTGTCTCTGTCTCTGAAGTTAAGGAGATGTGCAATTATCGTACGTGGTGGTGCCCCTGGTTTGGGTACCAGTGCAAGCATGCGGTGTGCTCTCTCCACCAGGAAATGTTTGGAGAATGCCACAGGCTCGAACAGGGTTTTGAATAGTGCTTCCAGTTGTTTCTCCATTTTCCCCTTCCCAAAGGACTCCGCTGCGCCCAGCACCCGAACATTGTTCCTCCTTGACCTGGATTCAAGATCTTCACATTTGTTTTTCAACTTGCTCATTGTTTCTTTGATATGAGTAATGTCCCGACCATGATGAGCAATAGTATCTTCATTTACACTTATTCTGTTCTCGGTTTCCGTGAGACGTGTGCTCTCCTTATCTATTCTGGCCCTCATGGAGCCTATAGTGGCCACTATCTCATCTAGTTTTATGTTTACTGCCAGGAACCCATTCTGCATCAGCGTTGCCTGTTTGTCCTCTCTCTCGCCACTTTCTTCGCTAGTTAAACTGGGCTGCGAGTGCATCTCAACTGTCACGTTTTGATTTTGGCCACTGGTATAAGTGTCCATTGGTCCCTTCTTCTTGCTTCCAGGGGTCTTGGCTGCCCTGCCTGTTTTATGTGGTTCCCCCATATCCTCGCAAGGCAGCGCGTCACTCCCAGTTGCACCCCTGTAGATGTTCAAGGCAAGGATTCTTATAGGTGTTCACTCCCTTGTCATGTGTTCCGCGTGGCCTGCAAGGGATGAGGTTATGGGTATGCCCGTGTACCTTTTTTCGAGCCTCAGGTCACCAAGGCGTATTGGTCACGAGTGGACTGTGCTCTCCCACATATGTGATATTGTGATCGTACTATCACGCAGTTTTTAATTCAGCTTTCTCCTGTGGGACCCGTGTGCGTTTCAGGTGTCTTCCTTCTCAATGTTAATTTAGTTCTTATTGTCCATTGGCCCTGGGTTTCTTCCTGTCTCGCAGAGTCTATGCGTGAATCTAGTGTTTCAATACAGGGCCGTGTGGACAGTCCTTGCGCGTCTCCAGATGACCAACCGGCAATGCCATGCGCCTGGCAGTAGTGTGATCAACTCCCAGCAAACAACTGGCAGCGTCAGTGCATCCTTAAATTATAGTCTGTCCCCCGGGGTGCACCGCATCGTCCACACAATCTCCTTGAGTGCAGGCTGACACGTGTGTGCCTGCCACGGGGGTCCGCGTATCCTCGTTCAAAAGGTTCAGGGAAATGCAGTCTGCCCCAGGCTAGGATATTTTATGGTTTACAGGGCCCAGACGTTCGGCAGTTACAAGCAAACAAGGATCACTCCCTTTCCAAAATATTGATCCGTGTTTACCGCCCTTCCGCTCTGTTAATGTCCCCACTACAGGCTCTGGCGACGGCCATCCTCTGCCACCAATAATATGCGTGGCCACTGCAGCCGCAGGCCGAGCTCCGGTCTAGACGGGAGCCGGCAGCAGCAGCAAGCCCCACACTCAGCCGGAGTTAATCTCTCTCGTTCGCTTAACTGGAGTCGCGCGTGTGCGCCGCGTCACCCCCAGAGAGCCACAGCGGCTGCAGTGGCATTTGGGGATCCACTGCAGAGTCCCCTCCGACTGTGGCATCCGAGAAGGGAACAAAGGCGCCTCTCGTTTTCTGGTATCCGGGGTGCCACACGGGTCTCAGTCCTGCACCGGGTCCGCTTGCTGGTATGGGACGAAGCTGACTTCCCAATTCGGCGTAGTCAGTACTTGTGTACCGGGTTGGGCGCGAGCTGCATCCGAAGGCTCCGCCCCCTGCGGCCTTCTCTCACTCTGCGACCTCAGCCAGCGGGTGATTCTGTCTGGCTCTGTTCACCGGATCGCCACAGCGCAGGGTGTCTGTCAATCTTTCCAAGGCCGTATCTCAGCAGACATGGGCCGTAGCTACCCAGGATTTTCTATGTATGTGCTCGGATGTCCGGGCTGCCGGCGGAGCAGCCTTCCAGACTCCCAGGCAGTCTCCAAAGGGATAATTGGCGCGGGATATTTCGCTGGAGCGGGAGCTCCGAAATCAGGCAGCCATTTTCCCCGTATGCAACAGCGCACCCTTACAGCAAATTTTTTTAACGAAAAAACCCATACATTTTTTGGGGGGGTTAGAAAATTATATATATGGGATGTGGGTGATTGGGAATAGATAAAAACGGAAAGGGAATTGGGGGTTGGTGGGGCGACCCCCCCAAAAAAATGTAAAGAAATTCGATGGGTTTTTTTCGTTAAAAAATTCACGGTAAAAAAACCTGTGAAAAAACATTCCACAATGAAATGACATGGAACCGAGAGTGCAATATAATCCAGTTTTGTAGAAGGGAGATGCACATGGCAGCGTGGACCAGAGACATCATAGACTGACCGGACATTAAGTGCATTATTGACAGTTATTGACGTGTATATGTGAGGGAGGGTGGGATTGGGGAAAAGTGGGGAGCGATGATGCCACCTGTACGACCCTGGATAGGAGGTGGTTTGTGGGAGCGGTCTTAAAGGCTTGAATCGTTAATGGCTGCGTTTGTAATGCCTAAAGACACAAATATTAACCTAAGAAAATCTTCTCCATGTGCTTAAAAAGTAGATGCAGAAGAGCGAAGTCCAGGGAAGGGACGAAAACAAACAGGCAAATCAGGGTTTTGGATCCCATCAGTTCCTTTGACAAGCTGAGAAACAGGGCAAGTATGGTGGGAGTTTTAGAACAAGAGACACTCTGTGTATGCTACGTAGAGATACACAGAGAAAGCGTCTGCAACTCAGCTGGGCTGAGCGGAGCAAGCATCACGGTGACATCACATTGGAATGCTCGACTACTAGCATTCTTAGTTGCTAGGAAACATGTAAAATAAGCATGCAGCTACAGAAAAGAAAAGGAAAAAAGTGAACATATGAACTATTGGTACTCCTAGAAACCAAACACGGCAATAGAGCACTGTACAATTTTCAAATTAAATAATACTTGCCAACATCTCAACAGACACAACCTATAATTGATTATAACATCTCTGGAAAAACAGCTTTTAACATAAAAAACGAAACATTACTAACGTTGAGAAAAACAACGTGTATGCCTTTACATTGTATATTGTTTCTTTCTCATGTTCTGCCATCTGGTGGATTGTTATGGCATTTAAAGACTAGTTAAACACAGAACTCCTTCTCCACACCTATTATGATTGTTAAATTTGTCTAATGTATTATATACTATTTTTTTTATTTGTGCGGGGACACCACCCAAATCCTACTTCCTGTCTTTTCCTGTCCCCTCCCCACCCTACCTCTTTACACAATCACGAGTGCCACTTAGCATCCCTTCTCTTTCCCAGCCCCCTGCTCGCCCCCCCTATCCCCTACCCAATGCATTCACTTTATAATGGTATCCAGTGATATTATCGTTGCATATCACAACATTAAGATGTTTACAAACTATATTTCTTACACTCTATTTTTCAAATAGATGTTTTCCCACCGATAATATGACTGGATACCCTTTCATTACATTTTGTATTTATGTGTGCTTTGTACTGAAGTGTGAGTTTGAACATAGTGATTCAAGAGGAAACGTAGTTCTGCCATAGCAGTCGCATTGTTGGGTGCTGTACAATTATAGTGTATGGATAATTAATGAGGGGATCCTGCTAATGAAAGGGGAAGCTGGACACAAAGAGGGGGCAGCACAGTCCCGTCCCAAAATAGTAACTGGAAGACAATGTGTGCAGCACACATAATACAAAGAGTAGGCTAGAACTGGGTAGAGGCAGTGGGGAAGCCATTGTCACTTGTCAGGTGCCCTTCGGGGGCTAGAGGGTAGCTTTTCAGGGTGATCCTAGAACCAGACGATGAAAGGATATTCTTTATTTCCGGGTCAAGGAGTTCCAGTGGTCCAGAGGCAGGAGGATGAATGACTAAAGTGGGAGGTGGGCAGGGACAGTGAGGTTACACAAGGCTTGTGTTTGGAGAGTGCAGGGCGGAGCACAGTGGAAGACAGAGTTTAATAACTTGGTACCTGAAGAACACCCGGACCAGCAGGTAAGTTATATGTAGGTTTATTGTAAGCAAGTTGACAGGAGGAGCATCGGCATGTCCCTTCAAACCAGCATAGCTCTCAACTCACAATCTTAGAACCATTTTCAGAGCATAACATCCCCAACACTTGACACACTCTGACATCACTACATTCCATACAACAGCGATGTCACCACCTCACCTCAGATACACATTACAACACCTCTCCCTCCTTACATTTCTTGAACAAGAAGGAATTCCACTAAAACTTACACTGACACAATCCCCTATATACAAGTGTGGCCAGCACCTAATGCACCAACTAACGAGACTCCACTGACGACAAGAAAACTGCCACCTGGAGCTCACAATCACCTTCAACACATCCAATTATATGACACTAGGGAAATGTGCTTAGCAATGAAACCATGGAACATGGGACAAACATAACCTACGTGGCACCCAAGAATACACTCTCTAACTGTGCCTCTAACAAAATGGACAACAAAACCAAACCCGTGTTAGCAAAGACACACCCAACTCAAACTCCAACTCCACTCCTTCCTCTCAAAACACACACAATGAGGAACCCAACACAGTCTAATAAGGGCTAACTCCTCCCATCAAATAAGAACTGGAAATACACCCGAGAAACGAAAATAACAAACTAAGCACTACCACCTGTTTCAAGCTGCCCCTTGAAACCTAGTACCTGCCACGACCCAGCGTTCCTCAAAAGGTCACTACCTAACAAACCAAACCATCAATGCACAAACAACCTTCCACCCTAGTCTGCACCCTAGGGCACCAGGGCTGCCACCCCCGGGCACGAACCCAGCTCACAAAGAGCAACAACAAGTACACCATCCCAACAGCACCCATACAGACCACACCTAACACAACAAGAACACCTAAGAACATACAGTCCACAGGACTGCGCAAAAACACACTCCTAAACCTCCACAACACGAGATCTAAGTCCAAACCAAGTGTCCTTGACAGTACACCAACAACCACCTTGGACACCTAGTCCAGCCAAACTTCACCCCGCAGCACACAAACACCACCACTGGGGACCCCTAGTCCCTGCCAACTGCACCACCGCAGCACACCACATCTACCACCCAGGATCCCTAGTCCCTGCCAAACCGCACCACTGCAGCACCCAAACACTACCACTGGGGACACCTAGTCCCTGCCAACTGCACCACCGCAGCACACCAACACTACTACTGGGGACCCCTAAACCACACTAGGTTACCATTGGGACACCATTATGGTACAATACAATTAGCAGAACACATCCCTTACACACACACAGAACTTGGAGATCATCCTCTCACACCATACGAACCCATGCTGTGCACGAGACAGGTGGACATATTAAACCACAAAACTTTGGCATAAATATGCTAATAGGCCCAATTGGAGATCAAAATCACTACAGCAATCCCACTGAAAGATAAAAGTTAGTACAGCAAATTCATTACAGCAAAGTCATTTTAGCACTTAGTTAACAGCGCTGCCATAAATGCAGCATCACAACCCGCGAGTTCCCCCACCCACGAGTCCGTCAAAACCCAATAGTGCAGACCCGACCTGCAAGAAAATATGATTAGACATTAAAGAATGTTTAGTACACTGCTCCAGTCCATCAACCATAGGACTTTATACGCGAGTACCCCCACCCACGAGTCCATAATCCCAACAATTCAATGTCACTTGAAAGAAAAATTTGTTACACATAGAAAGTGCAATTTCACGTCATCCAAGTACACCGTAACTTGAAACACAAACACGCACTAAACTCACACTCACTTTTGCACAGTTCATTTTAAGTACACAACTTTGTCTCAGTACGCACATCCACACACATCCACACAGAATCACACAGGCCCATGTTACACAACCAACCAACACAAATAAGGCCATCACATAAAAACAAGACACTATACACACTGGCCTCAACCGCACACTTATTGGCTCACTCATATGCCGGTAAATGCCAAGTGTCCTCCTTCTCCCTTCGAGCTGCAAGCTTTGGATCCCTATTCCTCCAGGGTCCCAAAAACGCTGTAACAACACCGGCGAATTTTGACAAAAACTCCTTTCCACTAAGGCCGATAGATGGAAATGCGGTCCTCGACAACATTAATCTTGAGGGACTCAAATGACAGTCCACATTCCATATGGGGAAATGACCATCCACATCCCATATGGAGAAATACTCATGCTCTTTCCATGCGCCTTTAGAGATGTCCGCAATTTCCCAGTCCACCTCGCCTTTACCTACGTAGGGTGCCGCACAACCATGTTTGGCCACTCTCCGCGGCTGCTTTCCTGTGAGCAAAAACATCACTTCAGCGTGTCTCCTGCGCTCTGAACGCCCAACGCATTCTAACTCTCCCTTGCGTTCCTACTGCTCACGCTGGAACGCACGTCCAGAAGAGGGCTACGTGATCGCGTCACTACGTTCGGCCCCACCTTCAACAATACATCCACGTTCCAACTTCTCGTGCTGAAACGCATGCGCTGTAGAGGGCAACGTCATCATTTGGCGTGAGTCACTGCCAAGTCTACATCCCTGCCGCGCATTGATGGCAGCGGGTTCTCCGGAGTCCACGGCACTGGGGCACTTCCCCCCCGACTCCCTCCTCCACGGCAAACAATACGAACCATGGTGCCCGCTTGGGTAGGCACTTACATGCCATTTCGGCAGACACATACCTCCGCTCCAACACGCAGAGCACCCTCAGCTGGTCCAGAACACAAACTGCCGGCCACAGTGCCACCGGCCTGCTGGGCCCTCACAGCTGGGGCACACGATAAGGTACTCCTGGACGACGCACACCAATCTGTGTGCTGTTAGGCTCCCCACAGCACCACACGGTCACTGGGGTCAGGTGGCCCTTAGAGCTGGTGCACTCAACCAAGTGCTGCACACCGACCTGTGTGCCGACACGGCCCGTCAATTCAGCACCACCCGGCCTGCTGAAGAAGCATGTGCAGCCCAGTTAAAACAACTCTGGGCCTAAATCTGCTGACACCTTCACAATGGGACATGGATTATGGCGGGCGATGCTTCCTGGCTCAGCACTGTCCCCTCCTCGACAGGATCCCATCCTCGTCGCCAGTGTAATAACTTGGTACCTGAAGAACAACCGGACCAGCAGGTAAGTTATATGTAGGTTTATTGTAAGTAAGTTGCCAGGATGAGCATCGGCATGTCCCTTCAAACCAGCATAGCTCTCAACTCGCAATCTTAGAACCACTTTCAGAGCATAACATCCCCAACACTCCACACACTCTGACACACTCTGACATCACTACATTCCATACAACAGTGATGTCACCACCTCACCTCAGATACACATTACAACACAGAGTTTGCCAGGTTGTGGGGTGGAGGGTTCGGGGTGCAGGTGGAGATAGACCTTAGTTGGATTTGAATTGTGAAGAGAGTGTGCTTGCGCATGGAAATACAGCCCGATGGAGGGCGGCGTAGGGAGGTGTGCGGGTTGAGGCGTAGACAGGATAGGGCCTGAGTGGGTAAAGCCCACCCAAAATCTATAAAGGCCCACTCAGCAGTGCTGGGTGGACATTTACAGATGTTAATATCACTGCGGTGCGCCCAACTACATTAGATTCAGGCCCCACTTGTTAGAGAATCCTGGCTTCTCCTCTGGCGGGTTGCAGCATTCAGAACTGGGGCAGAAAAAGAGCTGTTTCGCCTCTTATGCACTCTTGAGAAAGGACATGATTCTATCATAGGTCCTCCTGCCTCACTTGACTGGTGAAATAAGCCTGTGGATTACTTTGAACTAAAAATCCTTAAGATCAGGAACACTATCTGTTGTAGGACCCTCGCACACTGTAAATCATTCTATCCCTCCGTTCTTCTTTTGGCCCATATCCACCAGTGAACTAGGAAAGGTTCTTCGGGAGCTTAAAGCCACAAACGGAAAGTGATATATGCTATGGCAACATCATCAAAGAATGTTCTCTGTGGTTGGTGCAGGCAATTACTACAATTATAAAGGCCTTTTCTACTGGTCTTCTACCTGCCCAGCTGAAGGAGACACGTCTTGCGCCCATTATCAAAAAGGCCTCTCTTGACCCATTGGACCCGGCTAACTATTGCCCAGTCACCAACGTCAGCTTTTTTGTAAAAAAACTTAGATAAAGCTGCTTACCTGCAACAACAGAACTTTGCCACCACTAACAATTTGTTAGGGGTCTAGCAGTCGGGCTTCCGCCCTGTGCATAGCACAGAGACAGCCGTGCTGGACATACAGTCAAGTATACTTGATATACTAGATGAAGGCAAGGCCGGGCTGCTAATGTTCTTAGATCTTTCATCTGCTTTCGATGTGCTGGACCACAACATCTTGATGTCGCGTTTCGCCTCAGACTTTAACCTCGGCCCGCTAGCCTTCAACTGGTTTAACTCTTTCCTGAGATCTGTTGTATAATACACAAATCATTTTTTCAAAACTATGCAGATGATACCCAACTGCTGTTCACACTGTCTGGTAACATGGCTTATGGCCCATGCCGTGTAAATAACATCTTTAATGTGGTCAGCAGTTGGATGAGAGATAACTGGTTCTGCTTAAATGACCAGAAAACCGAGTTACTATTACTGGTCGCCCATAACATGGCCAAGAAACTGGGAAACGGTTATGACTCTATCTTACTGGGCACTAACTCTGTGCCAGTAACGAGGAAGGCTAAGTCATTAGGCATCGAGCTATGCTCGGATATGAACATGAATGCCGATGCCTCTGCTACAGTTAGTGCCATCCGTCTGTTAGGGCAAATCAAGCCCTTCATATCAGACTCTGATGCTGCTACTATCACTAAGGCCATCATCGGGAGTAAGTTAGATCATGGTAATGCCCTGCTATTGGGTGCACCTGCTTATGAAGCTGCTTGACTCCAAGTGGTGTAGAACTTGGCTGCCAGGATTGTGGCTAACGTGATTAGGCGATCTCACATCTCACCTCCACTGAAAAATCTCCACTGGCTGCCCGTTGCACAATGGATTCAGTTTAAGTCCTTGACCGCCATTCATAAATGCTTGCATGGTGAAGAACCAGCCTACCTTAAAGATCAGCTAGAATGGTACAAGCCTCCCCGCATTCTGCGATGCAGCTTGCAGCAGTTACTATCTAACAAACGCATTAAGCGTACTCGAGCGGGGATAGATCTTTTCAGTTCTTTGCTCCTCATTGTGGAACACACTACCACTGGGTGTCAAGCTGGATGCCATTCTTACATCTTTCAAGACAAGTTTGAAAACTCTCCTTTTCTCTGAATACATTACTTGGCTGCACTACGTTCTAGTGAATCCAGTGCATGATATGCTGATTCCTGTGAATCCAGTCCATGATATGCTGATTCCACTGACTATTTTGTTTATGCCTGTCTGTCTTTGTCTTTATATGTTGCAGCGCTTTGACGCCTGCTGGCTTTAGCGCTACACAAATAAGTAACATACATAAATAAATAAAAACAGTGAGAAAGTCCCATGGGGAGAATGGCTCAGCGATCCAGACTGCTTAGGAGAAGAGTCGAGATCTGGGATTTAGTAGAGTGATAGGTGAAATGGGGATGGACTTTCCAGGTGTTCAGAAGGCATCCATAGGAGCGAGGGTGATAAACGAGTGAAGTTTACGATTGCTGTCAAAGAGTACTCCAGATTGTAAGCCGCATGCATGGGGTGAGAGTATCAGGGGAAAGGATGTAAGAGATGGAAAAGCCAGAGTGGTCCTAAAGGACACGAGAAAGATCACTTCTGCTTTGGAGGAGGTAAGCATCAGGCAATGCAGGGCCACCCAGTGGCTCATAGTGGAGAGGGAGTGGTGATGCGAACGTGTAGTTCTGGGATCAAGGAAAGAAAGGAGAAGAAGATTTGAAGGTCACCAGTGAAGAGACGATATCAGAAGCCAAAGGACGAGGCTAGATTGTCCAGCATGGCTGTGCAGTGTGTAAAAACAAAAGGACATAGGTGGGACCCTTGGGGGAGACCGTCAAGGAGGAAGATGGCAGAGGAGGTGACAGTGATCAAGAAATTGGAGAACAAGAGGAGAACCAAGCAAACGGTTACCCAAGCAGGGGGTGTATCTTTAAAGTTAGAAGGAAAGAGTGGTGATCAACAGCATTGAAGGCGACAGAGAGAACATGAGGATAACCATATAAGAGAGATGGGAGTGCAAGGCCATCATAAGGAAATTGGAGACATGAGTAAGCATAGTTTCTGAGGAGTGTCCACAGAGCAATCAGGATTGAAGTAGGTTCCGGAGTTGGGCCCCTGCTAAGTGGTGATAAGGTTAATGACCACATATAATCTAGCAACAGACAAAACAAGAAGCAATGGTGTGTGTGGAACAGACTGGACTGAGAACTCGGCGGAACTTTTCTACCGCTGATATTATTGTTTAAATGTAACTCATCAATGTTAGTGTTTGCTACTAAGCATACTAATCATAATAGAAACCCGTGGGTGGTCTTTACGCATCGTTTCCATTGGGACACCGCCATTGTGCCGAGTCCTTTCCAAAATAGCACAGGGGCAACGCCCTGGTCTTGCCATGCAAAGCAACATAGCTACGAATCCTAAATCTGCACTTAGAGACCAAACTTGAGTATGGTATTAGGTGTGTTATAACAAAAAAAACAATTAAATGAATAAATAAAAAGAAATATTACACAAGGCACTTTCCTGGAATAGTCTGTCGGTTTTGCGATTAAAAGCCTGTTCAGCCCTTCACTCTGAAATTGCCTTCCAACAATGCTTCTAAGATTCTGCTTTTTCTATTCATTTCCTTATCACGTCCCTCTTGTTATCCCTGTCAGTGGCCTCCACTGACCTTTCCTTGTTCTCCCCCTGGGACTTCTCTATGCTCATATTAGCGCCCGTTCCTCTAACCTAGCACCTCAACACCTATTCCCCCTTTCTCCTTACCATTGTTGCTGTCAGGAGGTGCGCCAACGAAGAAAGAAGCCACGGCCCGCATCCTCGCTATTGCGGGGAGAGATCCAGGTGGAGGTGTCGACCCACTCTAGGGCACGAAGGAGAACAGGGCCAGGCCTGTCTGTCACTTAATAGAGAAACCTTTTAATACCTTTGGTCCTTGTTTAATTCAATTCCCAACAGAAGAGACCAAATAAACTTCTTTCGATTGTATGTCAAAACAGGAGGCTTCATATTATGCATTATTCTTTACTTCTGACAACCACAGCAGCAAAGAAAAAACTTTCCAAATAAAAAAGTTTGTTCAACAGAAAACTGAAAAACAGAATTCAAGAGTTAATACAGGAGAAAAACCCCAATCCAACATGGAGGCCAGGTCATGCCCTGCAGGTAACCAATGGGCAGGTACCTGCCTCCATATAAGTCCTTTACTCCAATCCCAACTCCTCATTCTTTGCTGCTGACACCACAAGCTAAGTCACGTTTTCTAGTTGTGCCTTGTTGCTAGTCAGTGGTTGTTAGTGCTTTATGCATTGTAGCACTGTGCATTATATTGTATTGATGACGCAGTCACTTTGTTATTGCTTTTTTAGTTCGAGGAATTTTCCCTTCATTATATTTCACCTTAGTTACATTGTATTGTTTAAAGTGTCCGTGTGCGACCGCCGCTTTGTTTTCTCCAGCGGTATCGGTTGCACACACGCAGTGAGCTCTGCCTTCGGACGTGGACTCCCGCGGTTCAGGCCCGATGCGCGCAAACCTGTGAGAGAAGCTCAATACGCTTCAGGCCGGCGCACGCAGACCTTTTGTTTATTGTGTATCCGCATCTCGTTGGCCATCCCTCTCCTCAGAGAGTTTCACAACGTCCACGACCCGCCCACGATGAAGGCGTGCTGGCAGCCTGCTCGGCCTCAGGCTTTGCCTGAAACAAATTGCGAGGCATTTCCCTTGCGCGCTGCTAGGCGTGTCACCCTTCTAGGGTGAGCAGCTTGAAGTTCGTCTGCTCAGCATTATTTATATTACGGCAGCGTGTGGGCCGAGTCACATAATTGCATTAACCCTTGTCTGCTGGGCTACTTTTAAATACAAAAAATACACACTAAAACGTATATTTTTCTTTTATTTACCATTCCACATTTTGTGCTTGTGCTGCCATGACTACTCGAGGGTCTGGGGGGCCCTCTTCCGCTGATGCCACCACTCAGGTTAGGCCTCCCAGAAAAGTGAGAGGTTGGGGGAAGATGGAGTTAATAAACTAATAAACCTATACGGGAGCGATCCCTTCCTAACCAGCCATCGGTGGCTGGGGTGATTCAGACGTCCTTAGACACTGCTCTTCAGGATCTCAATTCTACGTTGGTCTCAGCTTTTGATAGGCTTATTAATAAGATCTCTGATTTTCACCCTTCACCAGAGGTGGTTTCTTCTGTAGCTGTACAAGTTCCCTGTAAGTGTACAAAGAAGTCCAAGCATTTACAAGGACAACTCAGTCCGTCTAGTACCCCTATTATTGTCTCACCCCTAGGGAGGGATCAGAAGTGTAAATTGGAGGGGTCCCAGCAGTCCCAGTCAGTTCCCACTTGACCAGCTAGCTCACTGCTTCCAGATAGTGCCCATTCAGTTCCCATTTCGACTACAGACAGTTCAGAGGATTCAGACTCACCTACAAAAAGGCGCAAGAGAAAGGAAGACACAGAGATTCCTTCCCAAGGGCCAGGGTTGGATGTTAGTGGGGTTCCGTTCTTTGACCCAGCCCTTATTCAGCACCCACGTCTGCAGAATGGCACCCCTTGGATGCTGTATCCTCCTTTTTGCAATATTGGGTTAGACGCTCCTTACCCAAAGAAGACACAAACAAATTACTTTCTGATTGCCCTGGGTTCCAGATAAGGTGGTTCTTACCCCAGACATCGACCACTCTATGGTCTCTTTTTTGTCCCAGAAACGGAAAGACCCCAAGAAGGGGATGGATAAGGCCTGGAAGAGCTGCCAGGACAAGTTGTTGGATATGTTGGGGCCGGTAACCCAGATTTTTGAATTGTCAGGGGAGGCAGCACATTCTAATTCCGATATTTATGAACATGCCCTTCGAGGCTGGATTCAGAGAACAGTTTGCCTGCTTGCCAGCGCCGCATTCTCTAGGGATCGGCGTAAGTCCCGCCTCATGTGGCTTGATTCCAAGTTGGCAGACATGGCAGAAGGGAAGGTGGGTCCTAAAGCCCAAGGCAACTTGTATGGTGATAGATTTATCAAAAACCTATCTGCCCATGTACTTTCACTGCATTAGATAAAGCTCAGGCCAATATAAAGAAGGTCTTTGCCCCTAAGGTTTTCGATAGGGCTGGAAGAGGTAGAGCTGGCCCCTCTGGCCATTTCTCCCAGGGCTCTATCCGTCCCAAGCAATATGCATCAAGAGGTGTGCACAATTCCTCCTCTGCTCTGGGAGCACAAGCTGAGTTTTACCCCAGAGGGGTTACCACTGGAGAGGACGTGCTGGCAGGGGTGCTGGTAGAGCGAGAGCAGCTCCAGGTAATACCACATGTTCTAAAGGTTTCTTCCCACAAAGGTTTGGGGAGCAGGTTGACCAGGTTTCTTCCTCAATGGGAAGCTCTCACCTCCGATCCCTGGGTGTTGCAAATGGTAAAGGGATTTCAAATAGAGTTTTATTCTCCCCCTTGTCAACTTTCCTTACCCCTTCCCCTACTGTTAGACAAGGACAAGTAGAAATTGATATATGCAGAGGTGAAAGACCTCATTTTCAAGGTGGCAGTTGTTCCGGAGTCCTTCACAGACTCCCTGTTTTTTTAGCACAATATTTCTGGTGCCGAAGCCCTAGGAGAATTTTCGCCCAGTCATAAACCTGCAAGCCCTCAACTCATTTGTAGTGTATCATCACTTGAAAATGGAGGGTATTCACCTACTCAGAGACACCCTTCTCCTGGCGGATTGGATGGTCAAGATAGACCTCAAGGATGCATACCTGGTAGTCCCAGTCTCTCCTCCCCACCAGGAATTTCTACAGTTCCAGTGGGGGTCTCGCACTTGGCAGTTTGCCTCCCTTTCGTTTGGCCTCTCGTCAGCCCCCTGGCTAGTGATGGCTCACCTCAGGTCCAAAGGGATTTGAATAATAATGTACGTAGATGACATGCTTCTGCTAGCTCAGAGTTCTCAGATTCTTCAGACTCATCTGGCATTCACGGTGTCTCTATTGCAAAGATTGGGCTTTGTTATAAATGACAAGAAATCCATATTCCAGCCTACGCAATGTATCTAATTTCTGGGCTTCAATATAGATTCCAAGCTGCACATCCTTCTCCTTCCGGACTGCAGGCTCTCCAAAATACAGAAAGAGATCCGCCTCCTCCTCAGGAAGGGGAGGGTCTCCCTCAGGCAGCTATCCAGGGTTTTGGGGATATTTTAAGCCTCCATCCAGGCCATCTTTCCGGCCCCTCCCTATTACAGAGCGTTACAATGCCTCAAGGCCAAGCACCTTCACAGAAGTTTGTCTCACTCGCAGTTAGTAGTTCTGTCTCCCGAAGCCAGGTTGGAGCTCCTCTGGTGGCTCAGGCACACGGATGCCTGGAATGGCAGAGCGATATTTGATCCCTCTCCGGATGTCATCCTGGAGTCGGATGCCAGCAGAGCGGGCTAGGGAGCCAGGTTAGGGCAGGTATCCACGGGCGGAAAGTGGTCCATTTCAGAGAAGCAACTACATATCAACTGTCTGGAGTTGTTAGCGGGCTCCTTTGCAGTCAAGTGTCTTCTCAAAGATCAGGGAAATTGCTGTGTCCTTCTCTGGATGGACAATATTTTAGCAGTTCGATATATCAACCACCTTGGGGGAACCCGGTCCAAGGCCCTATCAGATCTAGCAAGGGAATTCTGGCATTTCTGTCCGAATCGGGACATTTTGTTGAAAGCGGAGTATCTTCCGGGTGTCAACAACGCTGTCGCGGACTGGAATTCCAGACATCTCCAGGACAGGAGCGACTGGATGGTAGCCAAGGCTCTTTGTGCCAAGATCTTGTCTCTCTGGGGTCCGCGTCCAGGTGGATCCCTTTGTCTCGAGACTCAACTGCCAAGGTCCCCGGTTCTACAGTTGGAGACCGGATCCCAGTGCGTTAGCAACCAATGCTTTCCTCCAGGATTGGTTGGGCCCCCTTTCCTATGCCTTCCCTCCCTTTGCCATGATAGCCAGAGGCCTAGTTCAAGTGCGCGGGCAAGTGGCAACGCTGGTGTTGATAACCCACTTTTGGCCTTCCCATGTGTGGTTTCCAGCCCTCTTGGAGTTGGCTGTGGACATTCCTCGTCATCTCCCTCTCCACCCTCGGCTCCTGACGGCCCGGCAGGTCTCCCACACAAGCTGGTCCTTCAGGGGCATCTATCCTTTATGGTTTGGAAGATTTCAGCTCTTCCTGGTGCTTTCAGGGACTTTCGCAAAACTCTATCTGCGTCATCAAGGACTCCTGGGCGACCTCTAACAATACAGGGTAATCTTCAGCATGGAACAGGTGGGTTAGCAGGTGTGTGGCTCAACAATTCGATCCCGTTTCTGCCCCTCAAGTAGAGGTGGTTAATTTCTTGGTGGAGTTATTTAAGGAGGGCAAGGCTTACAGAACTATAAATGGGTTTAGATCTGCAGTTTCAACGGGACATGTGTTGGTTAATGGTGAGCCAGTGGGTAGGCACTTCTTGGTGCGCAGGGCCCTCAAATCTATACACATTAAGGTTCCACATTAAACTAGATCTGTTTTGCTCTTGGACTGCTAATGGGGATTTGTCTTTGCAGCAATTCTTTTCCAAATTAGCCATGTTACTATGCCTTGTTTCTATTAAAAGGGTTTCTGATATTAGAGCATTGGATTCGGATAACAAGATGTTCACCCCTCAGGGGGTTACCTTTTTTGTTTCCAGGAGAACTAAGTGTTTATTTTCCTCCATTTCTTATCCAGCTTTTCCAGAAGATTCTAAGTTGTGTGTGATATAATGCTTAAAATGTTTTGAGTTAAAGACAGAGACTCTTTGGCCTCCTAATGCCTCTCAGCTGCTCATTTGCCACAGGAAACCCCATAAGCCTATGTCTCCTGCCACTTTAGCCAGATGGATTAAATGGTTTATGAAGGAAACGGGGTTGACACTTCCTCTTTTGGTTCTCATTAAGTTAGAGGCGCTATGGCCTCTAAGGCAGCTTTCTTGGGGGGTAGCCTTGAACAAATTTTGAAAGCAGCTGATTGGTCTAGGGAATCAACATTCAAAACATTTTAAAACACGCGTATTGATCATGTTGCAATTAATGTGATGCAAGGGCTTTAAACTTGCATAATATGAAGTCTCCTGTCTTGACATAGAATGGTTAATCCCCCTCACTAACGTGAGAGGGGGTTTAGATTCTGTTAAAGACAAGGAAGCGAGTATTATCCCACCCATCCACCCTTTGTTTTTGTTGTTGATACAGCTTCGGGATGGGATGGTCCATTCAGGACCAGCCTATCACAGTTACAAGATTCAGCGAGGTTGAGATCATTTGAACTTCGTATGGATCCTGTCCCTTCGCTACAGGAGTTGGGATTGGAGTAAAGGACTTATATGGGGGCGGGTCCCTGTCCATTGGTTACCTACAAGGCATGGCCTGGCCTCCATGTTGGATTGGGGTTTTTCCCTGCATTGACTCTTGAATTCTGTTTTTCAGTTTTCTGTTGAACAAATTCTTTTGTTTGGAAAGTTTTTTCTTTGCTGCTGTGGTTGTCAGAAGTAAAGAATAATGTATGATACTCGCCTCCCTGTCTTTAATAGAATCTAAACCCCCTCTTACGTTAGTGAGGGGAATTAACCATTACGTCTGAATCATCTACCCATGAGGGAGATTCTGGGAATTCGCTTAAAGCTTGTTAGGAATCAGCGAGAGTGTAGATTAAGCAGGGAGAAAGATATGGTAGAATCTTTGAAACATTTACTTACCAAACATTAAAAATGTTTGTATCTAATCCCAATTTGGCATGTGTACATTAGCCAAGAGCCAACTGCTTTTAAAAACCTTTGGTATTGCATTTTAGGAGGTGCTATTTGGATGTGATGCATGTGTTTCTGAACGGTTTCATTTTAAACTGACAATCAATTTAAAGAAGAAAAAAAGCCCTAGTCCAGGCAAAAAAACAGCAGGGCTACATATGTGCATTGACCGCTTGTGCAATCCGGCTCGTTCCTTTTTTGGACTGCTCTTTGGACAGTGATAATATTTAGCAATGATCACTGTTTTCCCCCTCTAGTCATATGTGGCATTTTGCAATATCTGCATTTTTGCTAATGTAGCTGCCTTGGATCTGTTGGAGAAACCAGGCTGAGAAATCAGTTTCGGTTGATGTCAAAAAGAGACAGCTTTATCATTGTCCTGCAAGACAAGAAACGCAGCAACATACTTGCATGGGGAACTGACCGCATTAACCCAACCAGCCCTCCAGACCCCTCACCTTTAGAGGTCAACCGTCAGTCACCTGACCAATTTGAAAGCCAAGAACATTCTAGAAATCTCACTAGGCCTTCTTATCCAGGACAAATTCACAGAAAAAGACCATGCATACGTATGAGGTGCATTTTGAGGTAAAAGTTGGGATCTTCATATTTTAACATAATTAGGGCATGCTGAATTCAATTAACCCAATTCCCAAGCCAAATATTGACTATCTGACCTTTTAATAAGGATAAACAAAATGGCTGACAAATGAACATGTTTGGTCAATTTCATTGAGCAAACATTTCTATATCGTGCAAATACATACAACTAGTATACATTTACCATACAACTTTCACCCCAGAAAGAATGCACATAGCTTCAGTCATATATCTATATAGTATAATTAATGGGTAGGGACATATTGAGAAAGACATTCAATCCGATAGGCCTATTAATAATGGACACCAAAAATTGGAACTGACCTTAGTAAGATCCAGTTTCATAATAATAAATAATCACTGTCATAAATGCTATATGACACAATATGTCAACCTGATTTGTCAAACTACTTAACATTCATACAAGGGGTCAGATCCTGATCATGGCTCTGTTGCCGACAGGCACACTTCAATGTGCACCTCTGTTCTGATTTGAATTTCCTTCTCTCTGTCTCCCGCCCGCTGGTTCTTGTATCCGATCTTTGATTCCTTCGCTTATTTCTTGAGACCACCTTAATTTCCATCCATTAATTATACGAGGGGCTGTGCCTGTCATTCGCTTCTTCTCATATGGCCAACCACCTCTCCCCGCTCCAGGGGACCCCCACATCCTTTTCTCTATTTGGAGATGTAGGCATAATTCCCAAACAAGGTGATTTTTCTCATTTAAAAAAATATATATTGTTTTTCCTTAATACTCTTTTATTCATTTTTCCCTAATTCTCTTTTTTCATTTTTCCCTAATGCTCTTTTATTCATTTTTCCCTAAAACTGTTTTTTTTTTAGGCCACCGTGATTGGTTGTTCCCCCAAACCCAGATGGGGAGCAATGGCTGCGATGAGTGATGGCATCCAAAGGAATTCTACAAGTTGAAGTAAAGTTGGACTAAAAATGGAGGCCAGCGAGGCTTGACAGAGAGAACAAAGGACACGCGCAGAATGAGAGTCATGGTTTACTAATAAGTGAGGTCACAAAACTAATCTGCAAGCATTTTAAGACATAGGCGTGAAACAAAAATGTCCCATAGGGAAACGAGGCCTGGCAGAGTCTGCACCAGGTATGCGTAAATTATGGCCACATGAAGGAATAGATGATTAGGAGGGCTCAGGTCTGCAGTGAGCAGCAACGTGTGGCTGAGACTGTGAATGCACTGCACACCACGTGCCGATTAGCAGTAGGAAAAGGCAGAACATTGTCTGACTGCCCAGAAAAAACTGAAAAAAGATAAGTTCCCTATTAGGGAACTCCCGTCCCTTGCACACTATCAAAGGCTAAGGCAGCCAAACATTCTCAGGTAATGATTTTATACATTGTAAAAAGTTATTTTGAAGGTTATTTTCGTAGCACACATTTATGAAAAAGCACATAAGTAGCAAGAACAAGTTATCTGATTTAGGGCAGAATATATTTATTATTCACAATAGGGTAATATGCTCAACACGTTTCGAGATGTGCTCTCTTCTTCAGGGGCCGATACAATTTTGGATTTTTTCAATCTAATCAAAAAACAATCAAACATGTGTGTAATTAGAAATCATCTGATTTGAAGAGTATGCATATCAACATTCAATAATGGCATAAATCAAGATACTTAGCAAAATTTCCCACAGGCATGTTGAATAGACACTAAGACAAAGAGGGGCAGCCCTAGGACGGGGAGGACAAACGGGCTGGAAGACACTGTAACTGGGGGGTAGTCCTACCCTCTGGAATTTAAATCTTTACAATGATTAAATGTAAGTAGGTTCAAACCCTAGTGAAGACACATCTAAATGGGGCTTAAGGCATTTTTCCATTTAGCAAGCTACTTGTGAAAACACATGTTCAGATGAATTTACACAGCTTTTTATTATTTAGCTGGTTATTCAATTTTTTTCTAGTCATATAAACATATCAACAGTTGTGCCCAAAGTGGAATCCACAAACATAATTATTTCAAGGCATTATGACTAAGCACAAGCATATAAACAACATAAATCATCAATAAGTGGGAGCATTATGAAAAACAATTAGATGAACACAGAGTCTTAATGAGTTTTGTGAATGGGAGATTTTGGTTAAAGATCTCCTCTGCCCGGCTGAAATATGACCTTGTGTTTGGTCTAATATGACCTCGTGATAGGTCTACATCTAAATGTTATTTTAGAGATATCGGTCCAGCCGTTTATAAGTGCCCAGGGGGGTGGGCATCTGTGCTGCGGACGTTTCGGCTGAGATGATGGAAGCCTTCTTCTGGGGCCATGAGAGTCAGGTCACTCTAGAACTGGGAAAACCACTTGTTGCTAGTGTCATGCTTGCGCCATGGGCGCATACATTGGCGATCAATATGGACTAATTGATATTCATTTATCTGCAGAAAACTCTTGGATCAACCACTATTCACTTCTTGGACCTTATTTCCCATTTGCAAGACTTTGGTGCTTTTCTATTTTTCCCAACAAACTACACGTACCACAATGCACTTGGCTATCTGTTCCTGGCTATTCCTATTTGTCATCATCGGAACTACAATTCCCAGAAGGCCTAGGGATCAGCTCTGCTTCCACCAGCTCAGGAACAGAGAGGGAGGAGGCAGATTGTATGCAGGTGTGCTGATCCAGGTGCGACCAATTAGTCTGCCTCTGTGCTGGGCAGGGCGGTATAAAAGCTGCTGCCTGCACGGGCTCAGTCTCTTGTATTAAGAGTCCTTCCAGCACCTTTTTGCTTCGAGCTACGGATCTTTGTATGCGGTTCATCCTTACTCCTGCTTTGGATCCAGTGCCCTGCGGGCTCCCTGCCTTGCAGCCGATCACGCTCTGCTGCATTCCAGAATCCGCCTTTGCCCATCCGGGCTTCTGCCTTGCAGCCGATCGCGCTCCGCTGCTACCTTCTGCCTTTGTCTTCCAGGCTCCTGCCTTGCAGCCGATCACGCTCTGCTGCCTTCAACCTACAGCCTTCGTCCACTGGACTTCCAGTCTAGCAGCCTCTACAGTCCTCTGCAGCCTTCTACAGTCATCGGCCCTGCTCCTCTGGGCTTACTCCTTGCTGCCCGGTCCTTCTGGCTCCTTGCTGCGCAGCCTGCTTCGCTCCGCTGCCACAGCCCTTGTCCTCGGGGCTTCCTACCTTGCAGACGATCACGCTCCGCTGCTTGCTACCTACTGCCTTTGTAATCTTACCACTAGATTTCATTCTGGTTTTTCTTTTACGGTTCTTTGTTGATTTCATTCCAAAACTTGATCACTGTAATGATCAACCACTGATTGTTTCCTTGGAGCATCATTGCCCATCGCTCTTCGGTTGTCATTTGGCAGTTTGATATTTTAAAGAAATCTCTGAATAAGTCACGTTTATTTTTTAGCTCTGGGCACACCATGATTAGATGGAATAATGTTTCTGGCTCCGTAGGGTCTTTACAGTACCGACAGATTGCCGAAATACTACGTGTTCGATCTATTATTGACAAGTATTCACGCATGGGTAGGATGTTCAAACGAAATCGCAAAAATAAGTCACGAATTTTCGCACAAGGGAATTGAAGTAAATACGAAGGCATCACGTTAATAGCTCTTACTTCCATGTCGGCATTCAGATGTCTTTTAAATTTTTTCTGGTCTTCTATTGTTCTTATCCAGTCGTTTTTCTGAATTTTTCGTTTAGCATATTGAGGTCTGTTTCTCAGCATTTCCTCGGTAAGTTCTTCTTGTTCCATTTTTTGTTTGATTTCGCTTGTCCACTTTGTTAAAGCTGTAACTTGAAATGCATGTTTTTTATCTTTTAAGATTTCCAGTGTTGAGATTTTTTCCTCCGAGATAATTTTTCTATATAGGTCCATTTGTTTCCACAGTACAATGGATTGAATAGATTGGAGGGCAAGTTCATAACGAATTCTAGAGATTGGAAAAGATTTTGGTAGAGCAAGGGTTTTTCTCCAGAATATAGCTTCATATTTTGGCCATTTCAATAGTTGTTGATTTATCAAAGATTCGCTCGCATACGTCAGAATTGGAATGACTTTCTGTTTATACAGTAGGGTTGTAGGTTTTACCGTATATGCACCATATTTGCAGTGAAAGAAGCGGCCTTGTCTTGACAACGATATTGCTCTTCGATATTTTCTTGCCATTCTTTTTCATTCTTAGATGGGTTAATTATTGCACCTAAATATTTTATGGATTTGGTTGCCACGATGTTTTTCTGTTCCAGATAGAATTTTGGCGACCATTGCTTCTTAGAGTTTTCTGTGATGAGTTTCATCATTTTGGTTTTATCTGTGTTAATTTGTAAATCATTTGCCTTCATGAAAGTTTGCGTTTTGTTCAGTGTTATTTGTAGACCTTTCACCGTTTTGTCCATGATGATAATGTCATCAGCGAAAATTAAGGTTTGAATAGATTCGCTATTTATCTTCGGTGGATTTGCCATAGTATGTTTAATTTTTCGTTCAAACTCGTGGGTGTAAAGGTTGTAGAGGCAAGCAGCTAAGGGACAACCCTGTTTCAGCCCATTCCATGTACAAATTGGTGCTGTTGCCTTTCCATCGGTTGAAAGTCGGACTCTAATTGACGTGTTCGAGTATAGCTGTTGAATTGGGTTCAGAATGGTCGATGGGCAACCCCAAGCAGCCAATTTGGACCAAAGAAGTTGTCGATTGACTGAATCGAAGGCCATTTTTAAATCTATAAAGATTGCATATACCTGCTGTACTTTTGAGAACGCTTCATATTTTATCATATTCAGCAACAGAAGATTAACGTTGGTACTTATTTTTTTCACAAAGCCGGTCTGTCTTTTTGCTTGTTTACCATGGAGTATAGCCCAAACAGTTAATTTTTTCTCAAGGTAGCCTGCAAATAGTTTCCCCAACGGATCTAGTAAGGCTATCGGTCTGTAATTGGCTGGGTTTTTTCTATCTCCTGCCTTGTAGATTGGTATTACAATGGCCACTGTCCATGTACGAGGAATCTCTTTCGTCTTTTCTATCAAATGTAAGAGATGTAAGAAGAATTTGGCCCAGTGTTCTGGATTTGCTTTAAGGTTGCTGTTAGCCAGCCCATCAGGTCCAGGGGCCCTAGATGAATTCAGATTCCTCATAGTGTTGGTAATATCATCTATATCCCATTTTAGGGTCCAGGGGTCAGCATCTTCTTGAAGAACTGATGTTGGTTCGAATACCGGTTTCTTATATAGGTTTTGGAAGTGATTAACCCATATATGTGAGTCTACTTCTTGGATCAGAGTTTGATTTTTCGATGTTGTATTCATCAAGGACCACAACTGCCGCGTGTTTTTTCCATTTAACGCTTTCAAAAGTTCTTCTGCATCGTGTTGTTTCATTGTCATTTTGTATGATTTCATTATGTTGGAGAATTTTTGTTTTTCCTTTTTTATTTCAATTTGATAGTCTCCTTTATTTTTCTTTATTTGTTGCAGTCGTTTGTAGTGTTTCTTTTTTTCTAGAAAGATTTGTAAATTAAAATAATGCGTATGTGGCTGTTTGACTCTTTGTTGATTTCTTGGTGTAGATTGTTGGTACTTCTCCAAGATCCAGCCATAATTTAATTTAACTTGGTCCTTCAGCGATGTGTCTTCAAATAGAGTAGTTAAATCTTGTATTTGATGATCTTTGATGCGAAGCCGGTTCAACCCGTTGTTTATTTCAAGTTCAGGAAGGTTCAAACATTGATCGCTTGAAGGTTCAGCTGGCCAGGAGATAAAAATTTGTCGATGATCACTATCTGGGTTTGGGGAACTCGCAGTGAAGGTTGTGATTTTCCGAATACCTTCTGTTGCGAAGATATAATCGATTATTGTATTGGAGTTCTCCCGTGACCAGGTCGGCAATGGGATGCCTTTATCGTTCGTGGGTTGGACGCTTAGGCAAATGTTGCATAACGTTGTTTCCTTAATCCATTTTCTCGCTCTGGATGACAATTCATTAAGTGCCAATTTGTTTCCTCTTTTATCAAAGAGATGGAAGTTAAAATCTCCTGCCAAGATGATTTCGTTTGTACTATTTCTGATGTTCAATAAGTCGATTTCATCTACTATAGAATCGATAAATTTGTTGTCAGACATAGCTGTAGGGTTCCAATATATGTTAAAGATCGATAGACAAGTATATTTGGAAGGATAAGATGGATTGAGTTTCTGTATTGACGGAATGCTGATGGATAGGAGTTGTGCCCACGGATGGATTATTTTACTTTCCAATATTCGCCATGTAGGTTTAATTTTTGTTAGTAAGAGCATTCCTGATGCTGGTCTCCCTTGTTGCGAAGATATGGCTGGATTCATGAATGAACTATAGCCATCACACACTACTTCCTCTTTCAACCAGGTTTCTTGGAAACAGATGATATCGACTTGTTCGAGTATAGATGTCTCATTTTCAAAAAGATGTCTATGTCCCCTTGTATTCCAAGAACATAAGGTTGTATGAGGTTTCAGTGAATCTTTTCGTTGTTATAGATATGTTTTCTTTGTTCTCTGATTCACGTCTAAATTAGAGATGTTTCTTAAAGTTTCTCGTGACATCTTATTTTGGTCGTGTGGTCTTAGACATAAATCATTAAATTTTTTTCCAGGTTCTTGGCTGTAGCTTTGTCCGGTCCGATTTTTGGTAAAATTTGGGGAAAAAATGTCTAAGGTTCTTATTTTTTTTTCCGCCATCAAACGAGATACCATTATTTCTTCTGTTTGAAATCCCAAGAAGCCCGAGGTGGAGAAAAGGGCGAGGCTGTTTTGTGCTGTGCGGCTGAGAGACTATCCGATTCACTACTATACCTGCAGAAACAAGGAAAGGCGAAGCGCCGCTCCAACTCGCATCAGTCTATTGGCAGGAGCCGATAGCAGTTGAAGTGAGCGGTGTGCTTCCCCATCGCTTCCTCATCACGTGACACGCATCACCTGACAGCCGTGTGACACGCCCACAGGAAGTGCCTTCATAACCAGCACTCCGGCACCCTTGTGGCGAGAAGCCCGAGGTGGAAAAAAGAGCGAGGCTGTTTTGTGCTGTGCGGCTGAGAGACTATCCGATTCACTACTATACCTGCAGAAACAAGGAAAGGCGAAGCGCCGCTCCAACTCGCATCAGTCTATTGGCAGGAGCCGATAGCAGTTGAATTGAGCGGTGTGCTTCCCCATCGCTTCCTCATCACGTGACACGCGTCACCTGACAGCCGTGTGACACGCCCACAGGAAGTGCCTTCATAACCAGCACTCCGGCACCCTTGTGGCGAGAAGCCCGAGGTGGAGAAAAGGGCGAGGCTGTTTTGTGCTGTGCGGCTGAGAGACTATCCGATTCACTACTATACCTGCAGAAACAAGGAAAGGCGAAGCGCCGCTCCAACTCGCATCAGTCTATTGGCAGGAGCCGATAGCAGTTGAAGTGAGCGGTGTGCTTCCCCATCGCTTCCTCATCACGTGACACGCGTCACCTGACAGCCGTGTGACACGCCCACAGGAAGTGCCTTCATAACCAGCACTCCGGCACCCTTGTGGCGAGAAGCCCGAGGTGGAGAAAAGAGCGAGGCTGTTTTGTGCTGTGCGGCTGAGAGACTATCCGATTCACTACTATACCTGCAGAAACAAGGAAAGGCGAAGCGCCGCTCCAACTCGCATCAGTCTATTGGCAGGAGCCGATAGCAGTTGAAGTGAGCGGTGTGCTTCCCCATCGCTTCCTCATCACGTGACACGCGTCACCTGACAGCCGTGTGACACGCCCACAGGAAGTGCCTTCATAACCAGCACTCCGGCACCCTTGTGGCGAGAAGCCCGAGGTGGAGAAAAGGGCGAGGCTGTTTTGTGCTGTGCGGCTGAGAAACTATCCGATTCACTACTATACCTGCAGAAACAAGGAAAGGCGAAGCGCCGCTCCAACTCACATCAGTCTATTGGCAGGAGCCGATAGCAGTTGAAGTGAGCGGTGTGCTTCCCCATCGCTTCCTCATCACGTGACACGCGTCACCTGACAGCCGTGTGACACGCCCACAGGAAGTGCCTTCATAACCAGCACTCCGGCACCCTTGTGGCGAGAAGCCCGAGGTGGAGAAAAGGGCGAGGCTGTTTTGTGCTGTGCGGCTGAGAGACTATCCGATTCACTACTATACCTGCAGAAACAAGGAAAGGCGAAGCGCCGCTCCAACTCGCATCAGTCTATTGGCAGGAGCCGATAGCAGTTGAAGTGAGCGGTGTGCTTCCCCATCGCTTCCTCATCACGTGACACGCGTCACCTGACAGCCGTGTGACACGCCCACAGGAAGTGCCTTCATAACCAGCACTCCGGCACCCTTGTGGCGAGAAGCCCGAGGTGGAGAAAAGGGCGAGGCTGTTTTGTGCTGTGCGGCTGAGAGACTATCCGATTCACTACTATACCTGCAGAAACAAGGAAAGGCGAAGCGCCGCTCCAACTCGCATCAGTCTATTGGCAGGAGCCGATAGCAGTTGAAGTGAGCGGTGTGCTTCCCCATCGCTTCCTCATCACGTGACACGCGTCACCTGACAGCCGTGTGACACGCCCACAGGAAGTGCCTTCATAACCAGCACTCCGGCACCCTTGTGGCGAGAAGCCCGAGGTGGAGAAAAGGGCGAGGCTGTTTTGTGCTGTGCGGCTGAGAAACTATCCGATTCACTACTATACCTGCAGAAACAAGGAAAGGCGAAGCGCCGCTCCAACTCACATCAGTCTATTGGCAGGAGCCGATAGCAGTTGAAGTGAGCGGTGTGCTTCCCCATCGCTTCCTCATCACGTGACACGCGTCACCTGACAGCCGTGTGACACGCCCACAGGAAGTGCCTTCATAACCAGCACTCCGGCACCCTTGTGGCGAGAAGCCCGAGGTGGAGAAAAGGGCGAGGCTGTTTTGTGCTGTGCGGCTGAGAGACTATCCGATTCACTACTATACCTGCAGAAACAAGGAAAGGCGAAGCGCCGCTCCAACTCGCATCAGTCTATTGGCAGGAGCCGATAGCAGTTGACGTGAGCGGTGTGCTTCCCCATCGCTTCCTCATCACGTGACACGCGTCACCTGACAGCCGTGTGACACGCCCACAGGAAGTGCCTTCATAACCAGCACTCCGGCACCCTTGTGGCGAGAAGCCCGAGGTGGAGAAAAGGGCGAGGCTGTTTTGTGCTGTGCGGCTGAGAGACTATCCGATTCACTACTATACCTGCAGAAACAAGGAAAGGCGAAGCGCCGCTCCAACTCGCATCAGTCTATTGGCAGGAGCCGATAGCAGTTGAAGTGAGCGGTGTGCTTCCCCATCGCTTCCTCATCACGTGACACGCGTCACCTGACAGCCGTGTGACACGCCCACAGGAAGTGCCTTCATAACCAGCACTCCGGCACCCTTGTGGCGAGAAGCCCGAGGTGGAGAAAAGGGCGAGGCTGTTTTGTGCTGTTTGCGGCTGGATCGGCGACAAGAGTCGGAAGTCCATATGGAACCCACTAAACCCCGTACAAGGCTCCAGGGCAAACGAGAGGAATCGTTAGCGCCTACACAAAATATGAACAGCAAATGCGACCTCGATGGAACCTTATCGAATAACTCAAAAACACCAAACACACATACCATAATCAAAGCGAAATCTGTGGATCAGGCTTGCCTGGTCAATACAGATCTTGTAGCACACACTCTTGCTCATGGCAAATTAGATATAAGAACCACATGTTCTGCCACAGCTTCCAGATCTCAAATTGATCACGTATGTCTTTGTACGCGATGCTACTAAGTCTTTTACATTTCCAGATATGCTGGGACATAATCCGAGACTTGAAGATTCCTACCAAACGCCTCTTCAAGAGCGTGCGAGGGCAGCCAAACAGAAATGGCAAACAACGCATCTGCCGACTGCTATGAGAAACGATGATCCCACAAATCCACCAATGGCACGAACTGCTCGCCTCTCACTGGACATTACAGAAATTGATACAATTATGGATTTACAAGGGAAAAAAAACGAGGTTTTCAGCGGTCTGTCAACGCCTAAACAAATCGGGAAAATTGAGTCATCTACCCCAATAGGTTTCTTAAGAACCGATTTGCAGGTGAAGAAGCCTTGGAAAACAAATCCGGATGCCACAAATTCTTCCATCCGTGCGAACCCTGGGAATATAAGTAACTCTCCAGAATACCAACAAAGATTACCTACGACAATGTTAGATCTACAAAATACTTTGGTAGCAGTGTTATCAGCAGCTATGATACCGTTTCTAAAAATTGAAGAAGCAATGGTTGATTCCATTAAAGACCAGGCGACATTGCTGGCAATGATCTTGACCAAGCAAACACAGTTTGAATCTCTAATAAGCTCCATTCAAGAAAGACTAAAATGGGGGGCGTGGCCAGCATGCAAGCGCAGGGGACGTGAGCTCCGTGAGCTCCTCTTGCCGCCGACAACATCCTGAGGAAATTATCCTGTTTGGTGGGACGATACGACTTGCAACTTCAAGATTAGCCGCATGAATGCTGGAGGAAGCTCCGTGTGCATTTTCACCCCGAGAATCCTGCTCTGGGTGAAGGAAAAAAGCAAAGAAGTTGCGGCGCGCTGGGCGCGAGTTGCCGAATCCAAAATGGCCGCTGCGGTCCGATCCCTGTGTTAGACCGAACCTCCTGGAGGGGGAGGACCCCTCGGCTGCCTCGGCCGGAGCAGTGCACCGCGTTGCGACCCGACGCCCGATCGCAAGGAAAAGGAGTGTTGTGAGCCCGTTCGAGCTGTCCCCGAGAGCGAAGGGACCCTGTAGCGCCCCAGTGAGCAGAAAAGGTGCTCGCCTGACGGAGGTCGGGTTGGGACTCTCGGCCTTATACCCGCAGACCACGGTGCGGCCCCCAGTGGTGCGGGCGGAGGTGGATGAAAGGAGCGGCGCTGTCCGCGCGCACCGGCGAGGAAGACCCACGGGGCCAGGGCGCACGAGGACGGAGTGAGCCAGTCCCCTGGCAAATCGACCGGAGTTCCCCCCCCCTTTTTTTTTTTTTTTTTTTTTTTTCTCCCCGCACACGAGGCCGTACCCTGTTGGCCTCCACCCCTCCGTAGCAGAGGTGAGCAGGCACTTCCTGGCTGGACTCCTACACACAGGCACCCCAGCATATCGGGTGCCTCTGACTGGGTAGGCAGCCAGTGTTTGTGTGGCTGCAGACTCACGAACTTTGGGGGAGTGGTCATTGCGGACGATTGGCGGCCCTGGTCCAGGACGGCCTACGGTGCCCGGTGACGGGCCGGGCGGACGAACTGTCTTTCCCCGCCCAGAGGCTTCTTGCCGTGGACCCGTGCGGAGAAGACCCTGGGCAAGAAGAGTGTGCCTGCATCAGAAGCGCCCCCTGGAGCAGCAAGCAAGTAAGTGGGAGCATCCCACCCCAGCCACCCCAACAATCCCGGGGAACGCATGACGCGGGGAACGCAAGAGGGTCTCACAAGCCAACAAAGGGGAGGGGTCCCAGTGGACTCCGGGGACTACTTCGAGTACTCTCCGCGGGGAGCCCCAAGGCACGGGCCCATCCCGGCGGAGTCACGGCACAGGGCATAGCTGGGGTGGAACCACCAGGGAGAAACGCCGGTGCCCCGCCCCGCCGGAATTTTGCTGCTGCCGTTGGGCCTAGTGGAAGACGCGGATTTCCACCACCGTGACCTTCGACGCACGGCACGATGGGGAAGGACAGGCAGAGAAAAACATCCACTCAAAGCAGTATGGATCAGTTTGCGGTAGCCACGGCCCCGGCTCCCGCAGCGTCAACGACACGAGCGCTCCCTCAACCAGAGGATGAACCTCTCTCCTTGCGGGATATCATGGCGGCTATCGCTAGCTCACGCTCCTCCATGGAGATCAAGATGGATAGCATCGCTGCAGATGTCTCCTTCCTGCGGCACGACCTACAAAAGTTAACCTCCAGAACGAGCGAGGCCGAACACCGTATCTCCGCAGTAGAGGATAACGTCACTGGGATTAACAGGCAGATGACCCAGGCACTGGCCCGCCTGAAGACCCTAGAGGCCAAAGTCGATGAGGGAGAGGGAAGGTCTCGCCGCAATAATGTTCGCATCCTGGGCCTCCCGGAGGGGGAGGAAGGGCAGTGCATGGAACTGTTTCTAGAACAATGGCTCGCTGACATCTTCGAACCCTACCCTTTCTCGAAGTTTTTCTCCGTAGAGAGGGCACACAGAATGCCCTCGGGCAGACCGATACCGGGCGCTCCGCCCCGAACAATAATCGCCAGACTGCTGAACTATCGTGACAGAGATGCGCTCCTGCAAATGTCTCGCTCCCAAGGGTCGATCACACACAATGGGTCGCGAATAGCCTTTTTCCCAGACTACACCCGTGAGGTGCAACGTGCAAGGCAATCCTTCGAGCCTCTCAAAAGACAGCTGGCGCAGTTAAAGGTGAAATACGGCCTTCTCTTTCCGGCCCAACTAAAGATTCACCACAAGGGGACGACGGTGCACTTTACAGACCCACAGGAAGCCTGGAGATGGGCCGAGGCTCATATTGAAGGGGATTGGTCCACGAGGGCACAAAGGCATAGAGGCAGGGTTCGACCCGGGTCACAACAAGTCTCCCCAAGGAGAGCTCCGGAACGTGGGGAACAGGAGGCTCCGGAGCGACTAGCGGAGCAGGACGCACACTGAAAATGCTCAACCCAGTAGCGGTGTGAAAGAATGCCCTAGCGCAGCATACAGGCGTAATCAAACCATACTCCCGACTGAGCCACGGGAGACGTCCCACCAGGTGAACACCAACATACGGCACAAGAAGGAGAGCCCCCTGGGTAGGTCCTCTCTTGGAGTTTCGCTTAGAGCTTAAAGTTAAGCCGCACTTGCGTTACAGGTAGACACCTGTACCTCTAAGTCAGTTTGTTTCATGTGAGTTGTCCGGTTGACAACTTGGTTTCTCATGTTCGGGCTACAGATGCTTCTAGTTGGGAGGAGTATAGGGTGGGTAGTTATGGGTTTGTTATGTTTAGTTATGAAAGGGGCCAGACAAGCAGGGTATACACTAAAGTCCAAGATAGAGGCAGCATTAAATAAACACACAGAAACCCGGCGCCAGGCGCCGCCGCCAGTAGCACATACTTTCTCGTCCACAAATAGTTATGGCCCCCAGTAGCATCAGGACCAGCAAGGCCAGGTCACTTAACTTCATGACCTGGAATGTCAACGGGCTCGGCAATGCAATCAAACGCCGATTGGTAGGGCAATACTTGAAAAGGCACGCCCCAGATATAGTTTTTCTGGTAGAAACACACCTTGCAGGCACAGAATGTTCCTTCTTTAAATGCACAAACTACAGGCTCGCACTCCATGTGGGCTTCACAATGGGTTCACGTGGTGTCCTGATTCTGATACATAAAAACCTCCCCTTCCATTTGAACACGGTGTCTCAGGACACCGGAGGCAGGTACATACACGCGACAGGCACGCTCTGGGGAAACTCCATCACACTGCTTGTTGTCTACGCACCACCAACTTTGCTAACGCCATTACTCACCGACATTTCCCCCATAAGTACGGAGGATAACTCTGACATCACGATAATTGGAGGGGACTTTAATGAAGTCATGGACCCAACCCTAGACCGCTCACACCTGCGCAATAGAAACCCCGAGGCACGCACCAAACTTGCCACGTTCACGAACGCCCTAGGCTTGTGTGACGTGTGGAGAGAGCTCCACCCCGACTCCAGGGAATATTCCTTCCATTCTGGGGCGCACGCCTCGCTCTCCAGACTGGATTACTTCTTCATTCCTTCAACTGACCTATATAGAGCACAAGAAGCATACCTATTACCTAGGGGTATCTCTGACCACTCCCCAGTGGTGCTGAAAATCACGACCTCTAGACCGACCCCCCCGCCAAGTTGGCGCCTGAATAATTATTACTTGGGTAACCCAGATCTGATAGAAAAACTCCAAGAGGCGACCGAAACGTATTTTGAGCTAAACACGGAGTCTGCAGCGGACCCTGGGTCACTGTGGGAGGCATATAAGGTAGTTCTAAGGGGGGAACTCATCTCATGGACATCCGCACATAAGAAGCAACACCTCCTTAAAATACATGAGGCAGAACAACAAGTTAAACTGGCAGAGGAAGCCCATATTGCCCAGGACACGCCTGAGACGAACCGGGCCTTAATCCGAGCACAGAAGCTGCTCCAGAACACAGCACTTGATAACGCCAAACAAGCACACATGGCAATGAGGGCGCGTGTTTATGAAACAGGCGATAAAGCTGGCAAATTGCTAGCGTGGCTGGAGCGTAAGGAGCAGGGAAGCAGACATGTGCATCAGCTACAGGGGGGGAGCGCAGGGCCACTAGTATCGGATCAAGACATTTCACAAGGTTTCGCAGACTACTACGCTGATCTCTATAAAGAGCCCGCAACCCGCATGAACACGTCAATAATAGATGAAATTAACCTCCCCACTCTGGACGAGACCCAACAAGAACTATTGGACAGGGATATAACGGAAGAGGAAGTGGCAGGTGCGATGTCTGCCCTCCAATCTGGCAAATCCCCAGGCCCAAATGGCTTCCCGATCGAACTGTGGCGGAAGGTGGGGACCAACGTAATTGCCCCACAACTACTGAGAATGTACCAGCATGCAAAAGAACGGGGCATTCTATCCCCAGACCTGAGAGAAGCCACGATAATCGTATTGCCCAAACCGGACAAGCCCCCTGACAATTGCAATTCGTACCGGCCCATCTCGCTCATAAACAGCGAAACGAAAATTCTAGCTAAGCTGCTGGCAGACCGTTTGCAGCAGGTGATACCCGCGCTGATCCATCCAGACCAGTGCGGGTGCATGCCCCAGAGATCAACGCGTATGAACCTTCACAGACTACATGTGGCACTGGAAAAATCCGACAGCATTCAAGGGCCGCTGGCCTTGCTGGCAATCGACTTTGAGAAGGCCTTCGATTCAGTGAGATGGGAGGCCATCTGGGACATAATGAGACGCATGGGGTTTGGAGAAAACTTTATGAGCTGGGTGCTTTTGCTGTACAGCGGGCCGATGGCCAGGACTAAGGTTAATGGTTGGCAATCAGAGCCGTTTGGCCTGGGCAGAGGCACCAGACAGGGTTGCCCCCTGTCCGCAATGATCTTCGCAATAGCCATAGAACCCCTGGCTATCCTCCTACGTGATACACGGCTCTGGGAAGGGTTCCGCTGGTCGGAGACATGGGAGGACAGAGTGTCTCTCTACGCGGATGATCTGCTTATATATCTGAAAGACCCGTGCAACTCCTGCCACCGCGTCACACAGATGTTGAAGGAGTACGGAGACTTCAGTGGATTACGAGTAAACTGGTCAAAATCCACCCTATTTCCCATAGGCAACGTAGCAGCTGCTAGCCCCGCTGACTGCCCCTACCAAGTCGTGACAGAGCAGTTTAAATACCTGGGGGTCATCATCACGAAGAACCTGATGGACTATACATTGCTGAACCTACACCCGGTTGTCACAAGGTTTGCGGAGGACACTCGCCACTGGTCTGCCCTGCCACTAACACTGATGGGCAGAGCAGCCCTATTCAAGATGATTGCACTCCCAAAGTTTCTGTACATTCTGCAAAACGCTCCACTACACATCCCACATCAGGAATTCCTGAAGATAGACCGTATCCTTAGAAAGCTGTTGTGGAGCGGGGGTCACCCGCGGATTGCCCTCTCTACCCTGCAAAGGTCCATCTGGGAGGGTGGGATTGGACTGCCCAGAGTGCAAACTTATTACTGGGCCAGCCAGATGGCGGTGGTGAACGACATGCTCCATGGGGACAGGAATTTGCCACACATCAAAAGGATCAACTCGCAGAGTGGAGCTGCCCCCTTGGAACTCCTGTATCGCGGCCGGTGCCGCAGACCAGCTCTAGATATGGATACTAGCATCACATGCATCTGGACCGAAGCGCATCGCCACATAGGCTGGGAAGCGAAGCTGACTCTAGCCCAACCTCTGTGGCACAACAGACTCCTCCCCGAAATGTTGAAGCTCCCCAAATGGCCCGCATGGGCCAGTAGAGGTATTGCCAGAATTGGAGACGTTATGAGGGAGGAGACACTAGTCACCTTTGAAACATTATGCTCTGAATTCGCCCTCCCACCCTCTGAGGAATACCACTACACCCAACTGAAACACGCACTGCATGTCCACCGTCAAACAATCAGCGATATTCCGGAGTGCACCCCGTTAGAACGCAATATTGTCCAGGACCGAATACAGCGCAAAGTCACCTCAACCATGTACAATGTAATCACATCCTTTGCTACACCTGAACTGCTCAGTCTGAAAGCCAGATGGGAGCGCGACGTGGGCTCGCTCCAGCCTGAGGACTGGGCAGAAGCATTGATGTATCCCCGGGAAGTGGCCATCTCATCGAGACTTCGGCTAGTGCAACTTAAAATCCTACACCGCATCTACTATGCCAGAGTGGCACTTTTCCGCTGGGGCAGAACCTCGGACGCGCGTTGCTTGCGTTGTAAACGGGAAGAGGGTACTTTCTTCCACATTATATGGGAATGTGACAAAATACAGCAATTTTGGAGGAAATGCTGCGACAAGCTTTCCAGAGTCATGGGCAAACCAGTGCAAAGGGGTCCAAAACAGCTCCTATTAGGAATCTCCGACGAAAGCGATCTGACCCGCTACGAGAAATTGCTATGGTCGACCGCAACAGCAGTCCTCAGAAGGAACATTGCGCAGTTATGGGGATCCGAGAGAACACCCTGCTATGACCAGTGGGTTACAGATGTAGACATTTGCGTGATAACGGAATACAGGGTGTACGCTGCAAGGGGGTGCCCGCAGAAAGCAGAGAAGATATGGCAGAGATGGGAAGAGGATAGCTGAGTCCCAGACGAGATGTATCGAGTGAAACGTGCCATATGGGTGGGCGACGCCGGGTTGGCGGCCTGGAACGCACGAACTGCCTCACGAGCTTCCTCACTGCAGACCTCATGACAGCGAGAGCTAAAGCCCCTTTCTTTGCTTTCTTTGTTTTCCCTTCCCTTTCCCCTCTTCCCTGGAGCTGTTTACCCCCTCCCCCCCCACCCCCCTCCTCCCATCCCCTTCTTTGTAATGTTGGGATACTTGTAATGTTACATGCATGTTTTCAAAACCAATAAAGTTTTTGATAATAAAAAAAAAAAGAAAGACTAAAATATGAAGCTGAATCCTCAAGAACATGGCAAAATAGACTAGCGGAAGTGGCGAGAGCTGATAGAGCTGATAAACTAAACTTAATGGACACTTTCTCAACAATCACCAAAAAAATGGTGGATGACAAAGTAAAAAAATCTGCACAAGCAACAACGAACTTACAATGTACGACTAAACAAACTCAGACAGAAAATCAATCTAATCCGATTATGAGGAATACAGACCAAACAACCCAATGCGATCATCAACCCTATCCAGTTCCAGTTCCACAAGCCCTGATGTCTGCGTGGCAAAACATCACTGAACCAACCGTGTGCACCCCATTCGATATTTTTGATCTTTCAAAACGAGGATTAGTAGGGCAGGATATATCGATTAAACCAAAGCCCAAAAAAACCACAAAAAATGGGTCACATGCATTTCTCCGAAAGGTATTAAATGCGCAGAAAACGAATAATGAAAAGACAAAGACCAACAGAAAATCTCTCATGAATAACCAGACTACTCCTCCACAAACTATTCTGAGCACTGGAAAAGTAGATAGAGTCCTAAATCTTACATCACAAGGCAATCAGTCAACGCCGGAACCACTAGATATACTTATAGATGCAATCAATCAACAAACCACTCTGAACTCAGGTAAAAGAGATAGAGCTCCGAAAGTTACCGCACACGGTAACCACACATCGGCCGAACCACAAGGTATACCCAAAGAGGTAATCAATCAGGAAACGCGAATCAAAGCTGCAAATCCAGCAAATCTGCCAGACACCTCTACAGAAGATGATATAAGTCCCCATAATTCCATTTCCATAAACTCTCAAGATGAATCTCTCATTGTAATAGATGAATATGAAGACTCGTTTCTTAACTGCACTCATAGTGAGATCATCGAAAATGTGCACCAAATTAACATCTCTTTGGCATATTCAGCAGTTTCCATTGAAGAAATATGGCCAGCTAATGAATCAGAAAGACCCATTGAAACCAATGGCAACATGACAATTCAGGTAACCCCTAAACTCCTCAGACCAATCTTCAAAAATCCGTTAAATTCCTCGTGTGCATATCGACTAGCCATATATCCAAAGAACTCGAGCACTGAAGATCCGGTCATCTTAAATAGATCCAACACTTTACGACTGTTTAAGGCAATCCCACAATTGGCTCACATAAAAACAGAAGACATTGAGTTAATTATATTTCCAAATAAGAAATATATGGAAGAAGCCCATGTTGATTTCTCAAACTATGACACAATGCAATGTGTCATTGACAACAAACATCACCTATTGACTTTGGGATTTCAAACAGAAGAAATAATGGTATCTCGTTTGATGGCGGAAAAAAAAATAAGAACCTTAGACATTTTTTCCAAAAATTTAACCAAAAATCGGACCGGACAAAGCTACAGCCAAGAACCTGGAAAAAAAATTAATGATTTATGTCTAAGACCACACGACCAAAATAAGATGTCACGAGAAACTTTAAGAAACATCTCTAATTTAGACGTGAATCAGAGAACAAAGAAAACATATCTATAACAACGAAAAGATTCACTGAAACCTCATACAACCTTATGTTCTTGGAATACAAGGGGACATAGACATCTTTTTAAAAATGAGACATCTATACTCGAACAAGTCGATATCATCTGTTTCCAAGAAACCTGGTTGAAAGAGGAAGTAGTGTGTGATGGCTATAGTTCATTCATGAATCCAGCCATATCTTCGCAACAAGGGAGACCAGCATCAGGAATGCTCTTACTAACAAAAATTAAACCTACATGGCGAATATTGGAAAGTAAAATAATCCATCCGTGGGCACAACTCCTATCCATCAGAATTCCGTCAATACAGAAACTCAATCCATCTTATCCTTCCAAATATACTTGTCTATCGATCTTTAACATATATTGGAACCCTACAGCTATGTCTGACAACAAATTTATCGATTCTATAGTAGATGAAATCGACTTATTGAACATCAGAAATAGTACAAACGAAATCATCTTGGCAGGAGATTTTAACTTCCATCTCTTTGATAAAAGAGGAAACAAATTGGCACTTAATGAATTGTCATCCAGAGCGAGAAAATGGATTAAGGAAACAACGTTACGCAACATTTGCCTAAGCGTCCAACCCACGAACGATAAAGGCATCCCATTGCCGACCTGGTCACGGGAGAACTCCAATACAATAATCGATTATATCTTCGCAACAGAAGGTATTCGGAAAATCACAACCTTCACTGCGAGTTCCCCAAACCCAGATAGTGATCATCGACAAATTTTTATCTCCTGGCCAGCTGAACCTTCAAGCGATCAATGTTTGAACCTTCCTGAACTTGAAATAAACAACGGGTTGAACCGGCTTCGCATCAAAGATCATCAAATACAAGATTTAACTACTCTATTTGAAGACACATCGCTGAAGGACCAAGTTAAATTAAATTATGGCTGGATCTTGGAGAAGTACCAACAATCTACACCAAGAAATCAACAAAGAGTCAAACAGCCACATACGCATTATTTTAATTTACAAATCTTTCTAGAAAAAAAGAAACACTACAAACGACTGCGACAAATAAAGAAAAATAAAGGAGACTATCAAATTGAAATAAAAAAGGAAAAACAAAAATTCTCCAACATAATGAAATCATACAAAATGACAATGAAACAACACGATGCAGAAGAACTTTTGAAAGCGTTAAATGAAAAAAACACGCGGCAGTTGTGGTCCTTGATGAATACAACATCGAAAAATCAAACTCTGATCCAAGAAGTAGACTCACATATATGGGTTAATCACTTCCAAAACCTATATAAGAAACCGGTATTCGAACCAACATCAGTTCTTCAAGAAGATGCTGACCCCTGGACCCTAAAATGGGATATAGATGATATTACCAACACTATGAGGAATCTGAATTCATCTAGGGCCCCTGGACCTGATGGGCTGGCTAACAGCAACCTTAAAGCAAATCCAGAACACTGGGCCAAATTCTTCTTACATCTCTTACATTTGATAGAAAAGATGAAAGAGATTCCTCGTACATGGACAGTGGCCATTGTAATACCAATCTACAAGGCAGGAGATAGAAAAAACCCAGCCAATTACAGACCGATAGCCTTACTAGATCCGTTGGGGAAACTATTTGCAGGCTACCTTGAGAAAAAATTAACTGTTTGGGCTATACTCCATGGTAAACAAAAAAAAAGACAGACCGGCTTTGTGAAAAAAATAAGTACCAACGTTAATCTTCTGTTGCTGAATATGATAAAATATGAAGCGTTCTCAAAAGTACAGCAGGTATATGCAATCTTTATAGATTTAAAAATGGCCTTCGATTCAGTCAATCGACAACTTCTTTGGTCCAAATTGGCTGCTTGGGGTTGCCCATCGACCATTCTGAACCCAATTCAACAGCTATACTCGAACACGTCAATTAGAGTCCGACTTTCAACCGATGGAAAGGCAACAGCACCAATTCGTACATGGAATGGGCTGAAACAGGGTTGTCCCTTAGCTGCTTGCCTCTACAACCTTTACACCCACGAGTTTGAACGAAAAATTAAACATACTATGGCAAATCCACCGAAGATAAATAGCGAATCTATTCAAACCTTAATTTTCGCTGATGACATTATCATCATGGACAAAACGGTGAAAGGTCTACAAATAACACTGAACAAAACGCAAACTTTCATGAAGGCAAATGATTTACAAATTAACACAGATAAAACCAAAATGATGAAACTCATCACAGAAAACTCTAAGAAGCAATGGTCGCCAAAATTCTATCTGGAACAGAAAAACATCGTGGCAACCAAATCCATAAAATATTTAGGTGCAATAATTAACCCATCTAAGAATGAAAAAGAATGGCAAGAAAATATCGAAGAAAAAGCAATATCGTTGTCAAGACAAGGCCGCTTCTTTCACTGCAAATATGGTGCATATACGGTAAAACCTACAACCCTACTGTATAAACAGAAAGTCATTCCAATTCTGACGTATGCGAGCGAATCTTTGATAAATCAACAACTATTGAAATGGCCAAAATATGAAGCTATATTCTGGAGAAAAACCCTTGCTCTACCAAAATCTTTTCCAATCTCTAGAATTCGTTATGAACTTGCCCTCCAATCTATTCAATCCATTGTACTGTGGAAACAAATGGACCTATATAGAAAAATAATCTCGGAGGAAAAAATCTCAACACTGGAAATCTTAAAAGATAAAAAACATGCATTTCAAGTTACAGCTTTAACAAAGTGGACAAGCGAAATCAAACAAAAAATGGAACAAGAAGAAATTACCGAGAAAATGCTGAGAAACAGACCTCAATATGCTAAACGAAAAATTCAGAAAAACGACTGGATAAGAACAATAGAAGACCAGAAAAAATGTAAAAGACATCTGAATGCCGACATGGAAGTAAGAGCTATTAACGTGATGCCTTCGTATTTACTTCAATTCCCTTGTGCGAAAATTCGTGACTTATTTTTGCGATTTCGTTTGAACATCCTACCCACGCGTGAATACTTGTCAATAATAGATCGAACACGTAGTATTTCGGCAATCTGTCGGTACTGTAAAGACCCTACGGAGCCAGAAACATTATTCCATCTAATCATGGTGTGCCCAGAGCTAAAAAATAAACGTGACTTATTCAGAGATTTCTTTAAAATATCAAACCGCCAAATGACAACCGAAGAGCGATGGGCAATGCTGCTCCAAGGAAACAATCAGTGGTTGATCATTACAGTGATCAAGTTTTGGAATGAAATCAACAAAGAACCGTAAAAGAAAAACCAGAATGAAATCTAGTGGTAAGAAGAGTATAAGGAAAAATATAAATGAAAAGTTTGATAAGTCAAACAAAACATTTAAAAAAAAAAAAAAAAAAACTGCCTTTGTCCGCTGGGTTCTCAGCCTAGCAGCCCTCTACAGTCCTCTGCAGCCTTCTACAGTCAGCGGCCCTGCTCCCCTGGGCTCACATCTTGCTGCCCGGGTCTTCTGGGCTCCTTGTCGTGCAGCCTGCTTCACTCCGCTGCCCTAAGCCCTTTCCCTCTGGGCTCCCTTCCTTACAGCCCTGCTCCTTTGGGCTTGCTCATTGCTTTCCTGCTCCTCTTAACTCTCAACCTTGTACCCTACCGTCCTCTGCTATCCACAACAGTTTACCTACATTATTTACTTTTAGTTATTGCAGTCCCCCTGTTTCCTGACTGCTGCTCCTTTGCCTTTCTTCCTTGTTTTCAACCCTCTGTTCTTTATCCCTATCCAATCCTGGTATACGGCTTTCCCTTCATTTCCTTCTGCTAGTTTGCTTATCGATTTCCTTTTTCCTGGATTTGTCTGTTAGTGTCTTCTCTTGTACTTTTTGTAGACCCCTTTGTACAGAACTTGTCTGTTGGTTTCCGTCAGGCAACCTCTGCCCCTTCCCTTATCTCGTTTCTGCGTTACAGACACCCATAGCTGTTGTTCCAAGCCATGAGCAAACAGCGTGGGCCGCTGTTATAGCAAACTGTGCAGAAGGCTCGAGTTTTTCCTAAGGTCCGTGGAATACTCTTTTCCTTTATCTGCATACACCCCAAGAGGGAATCCATTCTGTTGTACCTTATTTCCTTGCTACTCTTGCCTATTCTTTGTTCTCTTTACTTTCAGCTGTGTGTGTACTTATCTGTCCACCTTACTTCGGCACAACCACCCTAACCCTTCCTGGGTGTCCTGTGCCACTCTTAACAGAGTGCCATCCGTGACAGCTAGCTTGGGTGGAGTTGCAGCGTAGCAGTTGGTAAAGTAGAAGTCCGAAGGCGGACCGCAGGCTGAGAGCTAGGCCACGCCTGGAGTGGAAGGGGTGCCCTGGATGGGGCGGGGGGCTTCCAGGATGATCTCAGAAAATGTGAGCACTTAGAAGGAAGCAGGAACCCTTGGAGCCCAAGTGGATTTAGGCAAGGAGCAGGAGTCTGGATCAATGTTTGGTAGCCCACGGGAAGTCCATCTGGCTGATTTGGAAGGGAAGAGTGGGACAGGCGCCCCCTGCGAATTGAGTCGTTTGGAATGGAGGCTGATGTCTTCTAACGGAGCCTGTGCTTACCCTTTACCTGAAACTACCCTAATTGGGAGAACTGCATGACCTATTCAATATGTTTATATAAAATGTTTATATAAAGTATACTGGTGTACATTGTAAAAATCATACTAAAAATATTTCCAAAAATACTGTACAAATTATGTAAAGACTGTGAACTCAAGGGAGTCAGACAAATTAAATTCCTTGATCAGAATGTATACCCCAAACAATGTGACCTCATCAATACTTCTGCTTTTTTCCCCTCAAAACAAGCAGAAATATTGTCGCTCATTCTAATTCTCCTCCTTGGATCTTCTATAGTTCAGCCAGTAGGCGTTAGGAAGAGGCCACAGTATATTGTTAAAATATTAAGAGAGAAGAGCACCTATTTTCTTAGAAACATCATTCTTCACCAACTAAAGGCTGTGCCACTTTAAATGAGTACTTGCTGGCTAAAGACAGACATCTTTAAAATGTGATAACTTATCACAGACGTGTTGTTTTACAGGCGTGCAGCTCTTTAGTGTGGGGCAATGAATATGATTGGAGATTAAGTTTGAGGGGGGCATGTTATGCAAACTCAATGATAAAACCACTGAACTCACCCATTACAATTGGTATTAGGAAACATAGGGCCTCATTACAAATCGCCCGGTATGGAAACAACGGTGGCGGTAAACCCGCCGCCACCGTTATTTCCATGCCGGGCGATCACAACTCCTGCAGGCGGGAGGTGATGTTCCCGCCAGGTTTGACCTGGCGGATTTAACACCGCCCACCTGCAGGCGGACGAGGAAACACCGGCAGCATTACGAGATGCTGCAGGTGTTTCCATGATCCCTATTCCCATTGAGTTCCATAGGACTCAATGGGAATGGGGATTAACACCATTCCGCCTCCATGATTCCCGGGAAACCGGGGTTGTAATGCCCAGGTAATTCCGGGAATCACGGAGGCGGAATGGTAATACGAGTCCGGCGGTAAACGAGGCGGTAAAACCGCCTGGTTACCGCCGGACTCGTATTACCATTGTAATAGGCCCATACTCTCTATTATAATCTATGTATCACACAGCTGCTTCCCTCAACAGGGTCCTTTACCTGCGTTGCACTGAAATAATTGTTCCCATTCTTTACAATGATAATGGTTTGTTTTTTATATAGTGCTTTCACCAGTGCGCTCTACATAGAACATACTTGCACACAGTTGGCCTTGCTGGGATTCGAACCTGAGACCAGCAGATCACACACAGATATTGCATGCGAGCGCTCAACTCGCTGTTTTACCGGCTTGTAATATTTGGATTGCGTGATAAGATGTGTGCATCTCAAACTGCACTAACTGACACGTCTTATACCCCACGATTTTTCCACTTCCCTTCATATGAAAACCTTAAACTACAACGGGTCACAGCATTTCTGATGTTAATAATATATGGAGGAAGGTTTTCCCAGCTATAGGCTGGGGGACCCACAACTAAGATTTTGAATTGTATCCCCCACCCCGCACATCTTCTGCGGGCCGTGCTGACCAGGACGCCCAGCATTAAGACCTAAATAATATACTTGCGTCTGCACAAGAAGGCGTACGATGTTGTGAATGGCCAACGAGACTATACGTCCTTAAGAGAAGGACGACCTTAACAGAAAGGAAGGGAGCACGCGGGAAGACGGTTGAAAAGGAGACATATGGGAGGAAAAGGGGCAGTGTAAGTGAGGAGAATAAAGCAGGTTGACCATACAGTAGGCTCCATGTCAAGTGTGAAAGCCGGTGATCACAGGCTTGACGCCACGCTGTACCAGGTCCCCACACTCTGTGTGACGCACGCAAAACACACATCACTCGGACATTGTCCTGTAAATGGGTCTGTCAAGGAGCAGATTCATTGTCATTGTGTCAAGGGAATGTCGGGCTGTTTTGCGAGTGTTGGGGGTTTGGATGCCCCAAATTAGACATGGACACCAGCGTGGACTCGTAACATCTTCTTTATCCAAATTCCATTAATTAATTAACTTTTCCCAGCGCTTCCCCACATCTCCCTACGTCATTTCCTTCCGTGACGTTTCCCTATGGAGTGGCTGCCTTAAAAGGGCAGTCAACCATAACAACACCCCTGGACAAATGTTCTTGCAACAACTTAACTTGCTGTCAACATTCCTCCACTAACCTGGGAGGCTTCCTGATGCTTCTCTGGGGTCGTCCTCGCGGCTGCAGGTGTGAGCCGCCGTCAGCGTCTCCCTCGGGGTCTGGCTGACATTGAACCTGTGGTCCGAGGGGGACCCAAGTTTCATCCTGAGTGTCCATGTATTCTGGGTCCGGATCATCAGGGGGCGGCTTGTCTTCTGTTCCCCTCGTGATGTGTTTGAACCTGGAACTGTTCCGAGTCACTTCTTTTTCTCCATTTGCAGCTGTTATCATAGTTCCTTTTACTGCAACTACTTGTAATTGCTCAGGTGTGAATTGCGTGTCTGTCTTCTTTGTTACAACTTTCTGTACCCACACTTTATCTCCTATTTGGAACTCTTTTTCCTGTGCCCTCCTCCTTCTGTCAGTCTGTTCCCAGGTTCTCTCTTTTGTCTCTTCATCTCGCCTGATGACTTCCTGGTCTGCCTCGGCCCGTGCTGTTGGATTGGTGACTAACCTGGTCCTG
Source organism: Ambystoma mexicanum (assembly GCF_040938575.1). NCBI lineage: Eukaryota > Metazoa > Chordata > Amphibia > Caudata > Ambystomatidae > Ambystoma > Ambystoma mexicanum. The sequence continues at coordinate 1,279,452,512 of NC_090931.1, read as the reverse complement.
CCCTGGTACTTCATCATGAGTTCTGATGGGGTTCTGTTGGTGGCCTCATGAGGCGTGTTTCTGTAGTCCCTCAACATCTTGCATAGTGCTTGATGTGGTCGGGCCCTTCTATGCATGCTCTTTGTATGGTCTTTTTGATGGATGGCATAAACCTTTCTGCCATCCCGTTCGCCTGTGGCCATCTTGGTGTTAATCTTTGGTATCGGAATCCCATAGGTTTTGCGAACACTCCAAATTCATGTCCACTGAAAGGTGCTCCGTTATCTGATTTTATTGTGTCCGGTATTCCCCACTCGCTGAAGACCTCATCAAATGTGGCAGCGACATGGGCAAATGCTGTAGATTTGACACGTTTTACCATGGGGAACCTGGAGTGTTCATCAATGAATAATAGTAGGTAGTCACCTTCCTCCCGTGGTCTGTAGAAATCGACCGCAACTCTTTCCCACGGATGTTCAGGAATTGTGGTTACTCTGAGCGGCACTGGGGGTTCCGGTTTTGCTGTGCACTGGCCTGCCGTGCAGTTTTTGACCCACCGGTCGACCATGCCGTCCATGAAGGGGAACCAGACATTGCATCTTAACTGTCTTTTCCTGTTCTCTGCCCCACAATGACCTTCATGTGCAGTTTAGATGACCTCTGAGCGCAGTGTAGAGGGACTGACTATCTTGCAACCCTGTAGCAGAATGGACTTGACCTGGACCGCTAGTTCCGCATGTACTCTGGCAAGTCTCTCGATCTCGTCTCTGCATGCCCCTGGGTGTCTTTGGACTGCTCTGCGGAAATCTTTCCATTTGCCATTTTCCGTAAGGCTAATTGACAAAGCCATGGAAGGGTCTGCGGCCGACGCACCAGCAATAGCTTCAATGGAAATGGCAGGTGGAAGTGCGTTCGCAGTGACATAGTTGAGATATTCCGAATCACCTTGCCTTGGTGTTGGACTGCCAACCGGGTGCCTTGAAAGGTAATCAGCAGGGTTATTCTCGCCACCTGGCCGATGGATGATGTCAAAGTCGTACTCTTGTAGGCGGATGCCCCACCATTCAATTCTAGGGGGCATTTTTGTGCACGGATTGCCAAAGAGAGATAGAAGGGCTTGATGATCAGTGATCAAGGTGAATTTCTTTATTTCTTTCCAATGATGAAATTATGGAAATGCTTGCATGCCCAGACGGCTGCTAAACTTTCTTTCTCCACCTGGGAGTAGGCAGATTCTGGTGGAGCTAGGGCTCTGCTGGTATATGCAACCACATGCCTTGGATGAATGTCTTGTCCACTGGTTTGGGCAAGGATGGCCCCCAGACCCACCGGACTGGCATAAACCACTATTTCGGTGTGCCACTCAGGGTCAAAATAGGCTAGTTTTCTAGCTTCCGTGAGGGAATGTTTGATCGTGTGGAACGCTGATTGGCATTCGTTGGTCCAGGTGAACATGACATCCCTTTGTAGTAGGTGCCGGAGGGGTTCAGTAATGGAAGCAAAGTGTGGAATGTACCGAGCGCAGTATCCGGCCATTCCTAAGAATGATCTGACGTCGGCAACTTGAGTCGGTTTTCCGAGGTGAAAGATGGTCTAAACTTTGTCAGGGTTAGGGGTCATTCCATCCGCTGAAAAGATATGGCCAAAAAAACCTGAGCTTTGCCTTACTGAAGCGACACTTCTCAATGTTGAGGGTTAGTCCGGCTTCTTGTATGGCCCTGCATGCATGCGTCTTAATGTTACCCAAACACATCCTTTTGATTTGGGCCCCATTCGTTTCCTATTCGGAATGTATCACAACAGATTGCACCCGGGAGGGAATGCTGCAGCAAAAGGAGCTTTGGTATGTTTAGAAACATTTGCACTCGGGCCACTTGACAAACACAGTACATTCATGTTTTTTATCATGTAGTATTGAAGGCTAAATTACAGGAATTATTACATTCTTAATCTCACATTTGTGTCATTTAACTAGATGCTGCTTTACCATGTATTGCAGTTTTGATGGATTTTTCTAACTTCATACTTTTTAACTTTACTGCTATTTCCACTAGACCCAACTGAAAAAACACTTGTGAACTATATCGTATTACCATATTTTAGGTCAGTTTGGTTGTGGTTTGCCCATAGATCTACAATGGCACATTGTGGTAGTGTCAGAGACAATGATTCCTTACCATTAATCTTCGTTACCCCTAGTTCTTCTGTTCCTTATCACATTACTTGTGAAGGAGACTTACCTTCCCACAGAACCCTTTCCCATTTTGGTAGACCTCCCCCTTGCAACCAAGGCATAAAACCACTGACCTGAACCGGACACTCCTGTTATACCCAACATGATTTAGAGCAATCCATCTGCAGGGAGACGAGAAAGAGTATTTCAGATGCCATAATATGGTCGCTGGATATTCTTTTTCCAGACATATCACAACCAAACACTTATTGGACAGGCAGTTCATGGTCAGCAATATGGAGTATATGCGACACCCTGATAATTCGTAGCCAGAATGGGGATCCAACAGTCCTTCATATCCATATCGCTCTCTGGGAAGAGCATGTCCTGACCCAGGCCCTTTATCCTCCCCGGGGGCTTGGACTGGGGCTCTGGACCAAGGTCGGAATTCATTCTACAAATGCAACAGACCAGCAAATCATCCATTTACTGGATTACTGTACTCCATGCATGTAGATTCCCCAAATCTATTTGAACCACCCTGTTAAAAACACTCAGATATTCACAGTAACCCTGGGGAAAACATGTGAGCTCGACCACTATACGTAAATGCTGTGAGGGACTGAGAATTAGAGGGCAAGGCGACCGAGAAAAATACATTTTTTAAATCAATCACCATGAAGTGGGTCGTCCCAGTAGGGATTTTACAGAGAATGGTGGCAGGATTCGGTGACATACAACATTCTGCCACAACAATATTATTGAGGGGGCGCAAATCCTGGACTATCCTCCAACTTGACCTCTTCACTTTCGTCACAGGGTAGATGGCCATGTTACATGGGGAACAAATGAAATGTGTTAGGCCAGAAAAATTGCGCTTATCCAATAAATTGCATTAATAAGTATTTTTATTCAATTAGGTCCAAGAGAACTAATAACCTAAATTGCATAAGTGATCTAACATTCCAAATTCCCTCAAATGCCCCCGGCAACACGTGTTTCGACCTGCCTGGGCTTTGTGAAGGCAAACTATGGGCTTATATTTCCTACAGTTTACATCATTGACATCTTAATACTTTAACAAATGAAAAACCAATGTCTACCATTATGACATAGTACCAAAATGAATAAGTGTACATTTTCCAAAATATTTCATAATATAATACGTGAAATGCGTCAGTGACCAGAGCTCAACTAACCATCAGGCAGGATTTGTTTTAAGGGCTTGTACTTCAAGTTTGCTATATTCACACAAATAATGTGTGTGGTGATTTGTTATCAGTATTTATGTTTTTATTAGTCCAATACATTGGAGCTGATGAGAAACTTATCATATTTCTTTCATTTTCTTTCATGTTTTTCTTGTCTGTGTTGTTGATGTTTGTTTGTTTTTCTGTGTCTGATCACTGACGCATTTGATGTATTATATTATGAAATATTTTGGAAAATGTACACTTATTAATTTTGGTAATATGTCATAATGGTAGACATTGTTTTTTTACTTGTTAAAGTATTAAGACGTCAATGATGTCAATTGTAGGAAATATAAGCCCGTTTTGCTTTGACAAAAACCAGTCAGGTCGAAACACGTGTTGGACCTAATTGAATACAAATCCTTATTAATTAAGCAATATGCCCTGAGCGGTGTGGGTATTACCGAGTCAGCTAATGCCCCGGGGCCCATAGTTATAGGCCCGAGCAAAGCACTTTTTCCAGCTCCTCCTTCAACTGTGGCAATGTATTTTTAACCATGAACATGGTCTGTGGTACTTCCCTTTGCACTGTCGCTATCTGGAAAGGAACTCCAATCTCAAAGACTATTTACCCGTTGTCTTTGGTGTCTTCAAACAATTGCTCGTCGGACAGGTCCCTTAGTGACAAGGTCGGATCGATGCACATCATTCTCTGCCTTCTTCATCTGTGCCTGAGAGAACCACCCTGTTATTCTTGATAACTTCTGCCTCTAAAAGAATAGTACCAATGGCGCCTTATGTGTTGCCTCCTGCGGCACAGCAATTCGAAATAATAATTCAATCAGTAACCTCCATATCTGATTTATGATCCCTGGAATCCAATTCAACAAAACCATGACCCCTTAAAGAAACAAAGTTAATTTACAGCTACCCCCATTATCACGCTGTCTCTAGAGTATGCATGCAAACGCGCTGCTTCTATTACCGAATACAACAATGGAGTCGAGCATACTATACCTTCCTCTGTGAAAGCAATAAACATTCCAAACGTACTCAAGAGGTCTCGATTCACTGGGGTATCTGTACAATACAGCAAAGGAGCAGATACCTTTTGTGTACCCACGTTTTTATGTAGATCTTCAGTATAAGGAACCGGCAAGATATCCCCAGAGAATCCCTGCATGTCCATCGTTTTGCCTGACAAGGAGAAGTCATCTTCCTTGATGCAAGATTTTGTAGTCCGTGTCGACCATGAGGGAGAATGTTCGGTCACCTACCTGCACACCTATATCTGGTTCCTCTTCCAGATCAGTGGTAAAGGACCGGACTGGACACATCAGAGACCCATATGGGCTTTCCTACTCCTAGTGCACATTAGCACCCGGCAGCGATTAAGGATTCACTCCAAAAACACTTGCTCCAGTATAGTGAGTAGCTGTTCCTTGGTGTAAAGGATTTTTATCCCATGTCTGCATCAATGCTTGTGCTGGCATGGTCAGTGGGATCCTACAGGTCTGTGCAGTCACAGTCGCTGGGTTCTGTTCAACCCATGCCTGCTGTGATTGCACAGAACTTGGGGCATATGGCAAGGCAGGGGATTGCAAAACGATGGGGGCGTCCTGCCACATATATTTACACACTCACATTAATTCATGTACGTTTTTCCTGAGATGACTCTGTATCTGCTGATACAAATACAATAACGATTTTCTAAATCAGGTTACCAAGCATTTATTATTTAGCTTGTGAACAATGTTTTCAAATCAATTATTTTAACATTTTTCTTTTATCATTTTTTACACGACACATACAAAGTGCAAAAACATACAAAAATGTTACCATACATGAAGAACTATCTCATTGCTGTGTATATAGGGCAAACATTAGTGTGCAGTGCCATCATAAACAGCCTGTGTACTCCAGTATCACACATGTAGGTAGCATAATAATTGAAACAAGTAATCACATACAGAGATGGAATGTAGCAACTTTTCTAATTCTGGTTGCTAATAGGGGTATGCTCAGTTTCTACCCCCTATCTCTTGACCTCTCTGAGGTGAAATGCCAGACGAAAGGGTGACCTAACCTTAGGCCGGGGATTGCATCTGCTGAGCTCCCACGTTAAAATATTGTGACCTGTCTCGACAATCTCATGTGAATACCATAAAACCCTCCATAGTTATTTCCCATTGGCCCATTAAACCGGGGACCCATTCCTCCGAACCTGACAAATGACCCACTTCCTCGTGAAAATCCTCCTTGCTCCTCGGAAAACCCTCTCATTGGCCTTGGACCGGGAGCATACCCATCCATCCAACCTTGTGCAATATTTGATCCCCTATGTCCCTGGTGCTCCAATTGCCCCTGCTGTCCCTCCATGGAGCTGGTAATCACTGCCCCTGCCAAACAGAGTTTTGCCGGCTTTTTTTTAACACGCTTGGCTGTGCCTTTTATGCTGCTCTATACTTTCCTTTTCCTTCTCTTGCATGCCTCCTTCGTCGGCCTCTATCCCTACCACTTTATCTAAATCATGCTGGACTTCTTGGGGGAATACCATTTTTAGCATGTGGTAAAATATTGCCACATTCTTGTCTCACGCTTCTCCCATCTCTGCCCTCCACTTCTCCTGAATTAACTGGATGTGTGCGGCAGGATCATCATCCAACTTCATTGTTTTGGCTAGAATCTAAATCATATCAGGCCTATTGGGATACGTAATCCGCAGGACCCCCACACCTCTGCCCTGCAATTATTAAAAACAGCTGCATCGTGAGCATTTGAATCCAACTGAACTCCCGGACAACCCGCTGTCCCTCAAAGCTCATCTGACAGTTACCCCATTAGAGCCGTGAATAAGCTTGTAATATCCCCTATGGCCAACATGACACTGGCAGCGTGTTCCTCTAGTGCATAAATCCACTTCCCGCCCCGCAGTGAGTGAAGGGAGGGTCTTTATCATATTATTCCAGTCCATGTGTGACCATCGGACATACTACGCCCCTTCTGAGACCCTTCTGGTGCAACAGAGACTGTGTTACACCTGCTTTTACTGGGGCTTCCCCAAACTCTCCCTTTCTACTTGCTATGGCCATGCGAGTACCACAGCGCGGTTCTATGTTATTTCATTGTCAGGCATTTCAAAGCCTGAAATTTAAACTTGTTTGACAGTTCATCGAATGTATTTCTTTTTTTGGGGGCCCACCTCCCAAAATCCATCCCTCCTGCACCTATTTTTACCTATACCCAACTCCCCAACCACTTATCTGTCCTTTCCCACCCCCCCCAAAAAATTAGATGAACTGGCAAACACGTTTAAACTGCAGGCTTTAAAATTCCTGATGATGAAAGAACGTCATACCCACAGCGCATCCTAAAACCCCATGGTGTATTCCCTGTTGCTGCTTGCGGACCAGGATGTAGGGCAGCTACACCCTGCTCTCCCTACTCGACTTCCGATTCCCATTCCTCTTCGTATCCTACTCCTGTTATTAATTCCCCTGATACTTCTGCAGGCACAGAAGCATACTCAGCACTACCATAGGGTGCCAGCACACGTCCCCCTTGCTCAAATCTTGTACCCATGACAATATTTCTGTTTTCCATGTAGACATTGACCTCCTTGATAATCAATGTATTCAACCTAACCGAGCCTTGTCCATGCCTCCTCCTTCCTTCCTCTACATCCTTTGCCTGACTACCCACTTCTTCCTGCTCTTCATTTCTCGGCTGCTGTAACAGCATTACCTCTTCCTCAGCTAGCCTCAGGGCCTCTTCCATTTTCTCTTGCTCCTCTGTCTCTACTACCCTTTGCTGCCTATCCTCTTTTTCATCGGAAAAAGGCATAGTCTCCCCTTTCTCCCTCATTCTCAACCCATCTACCCTTCTGACTGCTGGCCTCACTCTCTCCCATTCCTCCACACTTAATCTCTCTGCTAACCAGGCAGTTGCGGGATTTATTCCATTTTCGCTCTCCATTCTCAACTTTTCTTCTGCCCTAACCATTGATATGATATGATATAATCGGTTATTTATAACGCACTTAATACTCAGAGGTTTCTAAGTGCGGACCCGGGGATTGAACCTGTGGTGCTTCCTGTTGTCTTGCTTCCAAGGCGAGGAAGTTGCCCCTGAGCTATCCTCCTGAGAGGAGTTACTCTTCCACTTCCCTCAACATCCAATTTTCTAGAAATCGTAGCTGATGGAGGCGTTACTTGTGTCTGTGTCGCAACCACTAGAGTGGCAGCTGGTTAAAATGGAGGTTCAAACTTGGAGTCTGTATATATTTCTGCGGGTGATAAAGGAGAGCACCCATATCGGGACAGTGTGGAAGAAATGCCTGCACCCTCCTTTTTCAGCCCCTTCTCTGAATCTTTAATATGGGCCTTCCTGCCTTTTTCATACATCTTCCACAACTCTAGGATGTTTATCCGTTTATCTAACTTTGAGCCTGTGTGCCTTGCAGCTGAAAAAGTATGTAGGTTCTCAAATATCCCCTTATCATAAATCCCCTCAATAGGCCAAGAATTTCACATTTTACTGTTAGTTTCCCGCAACCATTCCCGATGGGTTCCATGTAATAATGTCCCCACAAAAATATCGCCATGCAAAAATATCGCCGAAAAATGGCCGTTTTTTGTGGGGACATTATTGCATGGAACATGCGGGGGGACACCCCCGCAAAACCCCAACCCTTTTTTGGGCTGCCCCTGTCCCCATATATGTGGTTACCCATATAATATCGCCACAACCTTTTCCCGGCGATATTATGTCCGGCGACCATATATATGGGGATAATATTACCTGATACCTCCCGATGGTATTTTAGAATGTTCACCTTATAGCCTAGGAGTACCTGACACAAATGATTCAACCAGGTCTCCATTCTCCATCCCAAGTTATCCAAAAGAATTTCACACAGAAAAACACAGAAGCTGATTCTGCAGCACAAAATTGTCCACCCAAAGAACACCCCTTTATTCGCCCCTGCTCGGTTTCTTAATCTTCCCCCACAATCAATCGCCTTACTTAGCTATTTACTTTAATTTGACCTCTCACGCTTACACAAAAGACAGTGGGCCTCATTCCGAGTACGGCGCTAACCAATGGCGCTATTAACGCCTTGGTTGACGCCGTACCCGGACCGGCAGCGCCTTGGTGGTTGGCGGAATTACCGCCCCATTCCAAGGTTGGCGGGGCGGTAATTCCCCAATCCCCATTTACCCTTCCCCATTCCCATTCTTGCCCCATAGGGCATAATGGGAGTGGGGAAGGCGTCAATTACGCCACCGTAAATTACGGTGGCGTAATTAACATCAAGGTCCCTTAGCGCCATGGTATTTAACGCCTGCTAAAAGCAGGTGTTAAAAGCACCATGGCGCTAAGGGAACTCGGAGTATGGCGGTAAGGGATTACCGCCACCGCTCTCGTTAGCGGTGGCCGCTATCCCTTACCGCCATACTCGGAATGAGGCCCAGTATCTTATCAAAAAAACACTTGCTTGCCAATATCTCTGCTATATCTCCTTCACTCGAGCATAGAAGGAGAGCAATGCTTTTCACTACAGCATTGCTGCTCTCACTCTCTTCATCACTAGTACGGTCTTCCCTACTACAATACCATCTTTCCCTGACTACAGGAAGTTTCTTCCCCTTCACTACTTCGACTAAGAAAAGCGGGGCGAGGCGAGTGCTCCGCCTGCACAGTCAATACAAAATGAAGGGCTCCAAGGGTATACTTCAGGAAGTTATCTACGGGTGGACTTAAAATGCCACTTCTGGGTGAAGGCTCCAGCCAACCAGACAAGAAAACTGAAGGGTATCAGGATACACCTGACAATGGATGAGCTGGGTAGGATACCATCTCATACATCTAAAATAACAAACCCCAGGTTTGCAGGAAGCTTGTCCAGAATGGGTGACAGCACTGGCAACTCGCCGCCCCGTCACCCATTATGGATGAGCTGCCCCTGTAAAAGTTTGCATATTGCAGGTAGCTCCAACACATAGAATAATAAGTGCTCATTATTGGCCCAGTTTGATTCCACCCTATGGATGTCTGTACATTTATTTATAATGAATATGTCAATGGATTACTATGTTGGCACAATGGCAATGCATATTGTTAAATGTGATATAATGCTTGTACGTATTATGCAATATGTATTGCCTAAATGTGCTTCTTGTGCCTGCTGGGCCTAGAGACGCAAGCTCCATGATGAAGTCCAATGAGGCCGAAACATGTTTGGGGATGCTTGTGGTCTCGTGCAGAAGGGATGCAACCAAGCAGTTCGGGCTGGAGTGCCCCTTATGGGGTGGGACCAAGCCTGATTTGCATATGGTCTTTCCCCTATTGTAATAGCTTGGCAGGTGAAGAACGATGGTCCGGAGGGTTGCCCAGAGCAATGCCAGAGGTTAAGATGAATTCTAAACCTTCCAGCCATCATCTCTTTTGTTTTGCCTTTACTATGCACATGCTTCTTTGAACCTCCGGGCTACGTCTGCACTTCACGAATACCCTGTATAAACTTAAAATGAAAGATAAAGCAGTTGTTGTGAGCTGGCCTGATCTCTCCTCTAGAAGCATAGGCGGCCCTCTTTTGATCATGCGCCCGTGGTCCAAAGGCTGGACTATTGCTTTCTCTCTCGGTTTGGCTGTGGCCATATCTAATGATATAGCGAGGGCATCCTCTTTACAGCAGAAAGCCACCCTTACATGTAACCTTTGCACATCTTATACATTTTGTATAACCCTTCCTTTTACTTCAAGAAACACTCTTTTATCCTTTCCATCACTTTATCTACTCCACCTACCAATGCACCCCTGGCTTGGGTGTAATATTTGTGGAATGTTTGCTGTTTTGTGGGCACTTCCATCACAGCTAATAACAAGCATGTGATGTAAACCCCTCTATTCCTGGCTGATGGGTGAGGACCGGAGTTCTGGGCCTCTCCATTGTGGGGGTGGGCAAATGAAGGTAGGCAGACGACACTGGCTGCGTGCCGTCCATCGGTGAGACCATGTCTTCATCTCGTTCTTCCTTTTGGGTGATATTTTTCATCCTAGCCGATCCTGAGGAATTCCCTTTCTGTCCTTACCGTCCTCCTTTCCTGGTGTCCATTATGACTAGGGCATGGGCAGCCAACCTGTTATCCTCTTGGTCTTTTGGCCTACAACTACCATGATGCCTCACCATTGGCCATGCTGCTTGGGGCCTATGGGAGTTGTAAGCCAAAGCATGTGGCAAGTGACTGGTTGTCTACCCCTGGACTCGGAGTTGTCTTTTTTCGTGTTTGAATGTATACAGCCTTAGATCACCCTCCGCGGTGGCAACAATATCTATAGCAAAATAAATAGCACGAGGACGTTTGTGCTATTTCCCATATTCTTGTCATTACATTTTTTTCCTGCAGGTGGTCGTTTGCCTTAAAATGTTACTAAATTGCCACAGTCCTGTATTTATTTGTGTGTTTGTTTGGTTGTATTGATGCACAGGATGTATAAAGAAGGGCAAGCCTAGCTGGGGAGCAAGAGAGACATGTATATAGGGGACCCACCCAGGGCATTAAAATGCTGGTGCAGGTAAGCCGAGGAACTGCGATCGGTCGGGGAGAGGTTGAGGGGCACAGGGGAGGGGTGAGCGTGGGAGAAGTATGGTTGAGTGGCGTGATCAGCAGTTGGCGAGATGTTCTCTGAGGGGGAGGGCGTGGAGGGGGTTCAGGTCTTTCCTGAAGTGTAGGATGCCTGTCTTATTTGCATTGGTACCTTGTTCCAGAAACAGGGTGCAGAGCAGGAAAAGGTCAGGTTACTGTTTTGTCCCTGTTGCAATTTTTCAATTTTTTGCTTCAAGCCAAGTGGTGGTGTGGGATCTTGTGGCGCGCCAGCTTCTGGAGATGGTGTGTTTCTTAGCCAGATTGGTTGTGAAAATGAGTTTCTGCCTGTGTGTACGTCATTTATTGTTCAGTGTCTAAGTGCAGCTTCGCAGAGTACAAGTAAAGTGCTACTGCAATGCTTCTTAAAGGCGTCAGTAGAACGGTGCCTCTTGCGGGTTTGGGGGAGCTCCACAAACAACACAAAATGCAAAGTACACATAGCGTATGACTCCTCCAATTTGCGGATGGCAACCATTTTGCAACATGGAGGGGGGGCACACGGGTGCAAAAGGTTGCTGGGGATGAAAGGGGGCAGGGAGAAGTAAGGAAGGGCTACGTGGGGCGGGCCCCCGAGTTGGTGTGACAACGAAAGTGCGAAGTTGAGGATCTGAGACAGCATTTTTGAAACCTTTTGCTATATTTAGGACTAAGACCATCAGATGAAAAAAAAACGAAATTTCTGTCTACAAGAATTTCAATAGTGACAAAGCGTTCACAGCCAGGCTTTGCTTCAGGAAATATTTATTGCAAATATCAATAAGGTATCTTAAACAATATATTGTTTTTTCCCCCCACGGATAAACGCTATTACTATGGCTGGTTACATGCATCCTAAATATATCAAGGGCTCCAGCATTGGGCAGTCGTATTATTTATAGTGTACGGTTATCTTCAAGTATTTGTTTATCTCCATTAATGTATTGTTACTCCCATCTAGTGGTTAAATGATGTATCGCAGGCCAAATAAAATTATTATCCAGAACCCGATTTAGTCTAATAACTAAAGAGGTTTTACCGTCAGAGTAATCCAGACATCGACCCATCTTCTTCACTGGTCCTAGAGAGACAGAGCAGCAACATCCCACTGAAGAGTCTCATCGCGGCTGAAACACATAACAGGGGTTGCTGTTTAGACGCCAAGCATTTTAGAGCCTTACTGCCCCTTTGGGCGGGACAAAGACTGCAAGGCAAAGGGATATTGCTCTTCCAGGAAAGCAGAGCGAGCTGAAGCATGGACCTTGAATCTCCTGAGTGGGCCCCATCCTATGGAATAGGTGTTTGTTGGTTTTCAGTAGATGTTCATCCACATCACTTCTTAGTTTTGGCTGTTAGGTGGCACGTGCCACCTATAAGCTGCAATAAATGCATTGGCGTAAACGTAGGAGGGGGATGGAACGTCAGAAGGGACAAACAATATGTGCTTGGTGTTTGGTTGTTTACCCAACCATTGGCTGGCCATGGCCATGCTCATCCCTATGGCCTTCCCCACCTATAACTAAAACTCACCCACCTTGGATCACTGTGATCTAGCTATATTAAACCGTAACATCAAACCTTGTGCTGGAAGAGGGCCTGGCAGCGATATTGGATGTATAATTGTAATATATGTCATTACCTCTGTCCCTTGCACTGAGTTCCTGTTAAAAAAAGACATAGCTATCATATGCCCAGGTAGTTACCCCTTTTTACAGCTGTTGCCATCTGATGGCCAGGTAGTAAGATTATAACAGTGCTTGGCAAATGCCCATGCCATACTTACACAAAAGCCAAGATTGTTGCCAGGGCAAGCTGTGCTCTTCAGGAGCAGTGTTAGCTAGCAAAGAGGCACTGTGATACCTAAATAAAGGAAATGTTCAATCAAGGTTCTTTAAACAAAATAGGAGTCTTTAATTAAACTAAAAATACAAACACACTAAAAAAACAATAATAGCCCACCCTCTTAAGGAAGACACAGAATATGCAGATTTTAAAATGAAAGGGGGCACTCCAGGTCTAAAGACAGGAGTAGACAGGCAATAGTCTCTGAAGAAATATCCAAGTTCAAAGGCTATGCTTCAAAAAGTAAGCAGTGGGATCTTAAATTGTCACGTATGCCCTTGAGAACAGACCAGGTGATCTGAACCACTGTAATCCCTTTGTCTTCTTCTTGGGTGGCTCGACAGCACTAAACCAGGTTTTTAACTGGTTTCCAATCGGTTGAGTCGGCATTCAGATGGTGGAGTTGGATGCTCCCACTGGATCAAGTCAGGGTTGAGATCATCAAGTCGGTTTGACTTGGCCCAGCTATGTGGTGTGGTCCTGTAAGCGTAATCGGCTCAAATAGGTGGAAGACCAGGCAGGCAATGGTGGAGTCGGGAGCTCTGAGAGGTCGAACTGGTTTGATGATGAACACGTGATGAGAGACAGCTCTCCAGTGGCTATTAGCTTAAAGACAGCTGGAGCCCAGTCAGAGGATGGTTGAGTCCGCGACTCAATGGCTTGAAGCAGTTTAATACAAATGGTGTCAAGGGCAGCTCTGGGGATTCTAGTCAGGGATGGGCCCTGTTTTTCAGAGATTGCCATCGAGGAGGCCCTAGTCAGTGCCCCCGAACCAGTGCACTATCCTGGAGGGGACACAAGGTTCGCAGTGCCCCCACAGTATGCCAGCATCCACTGTTCCTCCTGGCTGGCTGCTCCCCCTCAAATGGGCTAGAAAGAGGTGCCGTAGCAGTGTTGCAGCACATGTACATTGTGAATGAGCCTGCCAGTACGGCATATGTGGTGGCCATCTTGAGCTGTGAACAAATTCATTTTCATTGTGACGCATTGTTAGATGTTGGCCGTCTTATGTAAAGCGCAGTATTTAAAGTAGTCAATAACCACAAATATTGCTCTGCAACTGTTTGGTTCCTGATGTATATTTGCTCCTACCTATTGTTCTGGATTTGTGACCCGGGATTGCTCGTTGGTCTCCCTTAGATTTGTCATCTGGAACTTTGCTCTGATAGTTGCCTTCAATCCTGACCTTGGATTGTGCTTTTGAACTCCCTCAGGATCACCCTTTGGGTATTTTTTGCCTGAACTCACTATTTATTTGCCTTGTTCTCCCACTTGCTCTATTCCACGCCATCATGCTGTCAGGTCCATGGACACTTCTTGAGCTGGCTCCTCTCCACCCTGATGCAATTGGGTATACATACACTTTCTGGATTGGGCCCTGCACGTCCTTGTGCCATTGCATCCAGGGGCACTACCTGTCGTGACCTCCTGCATCCTTGTGCCATTGAGATTCGGGTCACCTGCATACCTACTTCCTCCCACTTACTGACTTCACCAGTTCACGGGACCTTCCCAATCTGACACTTCTTGTCTCCCAGACCGCAACCTCAGAGTCAAGGTTTGTAGTGGTTTAGGAAGAAGGGTATCGTCGATCATTACCACATTCCTGGAACTAACAATTGATATCCTCTTTTTCAACCTGGAAGATTACTGTTTCCGATATCCTGCCTTCCTACCTGCTCCTCCTCCCTCCTACCCCGTCCAGCAGTACCTATTCTGTTTGTTGGGGGTCTGAGCAGAGGGTGTGCTGGGTCTGTTTTCTCAGCACCTGAATTGTATTTGAGGGTCCTGTGGCAGCTTGAAAATTAATTCAAAGCAATCAAGTCAGATTGAAAGCGATTGGTGGCAGGAAAGAGAGTACAGATCTTTTGCTGAACTCCTTGGTTCTTGAGGGACCCTATCCAGGGTCTCCAGGGTTAAGGTGGGTCCTTCTTCACTTCCCCGCCAGGAAGGTTGCCAGAGAGCACTTGCAGGGGATGTCGGCTCCAGTGAGCATGGTCCTGATTACCAGTGTTCAGGCATCAGGCAGGCCTTGTCCAAGCAGTAGTTCACTCTAAATGGTACTCTGGAATGTTGCAGGAAGGGACTTTCTCCCTCCTTGGAGCATTTATCTTCACCTCTGTGGCAGAAGACTTTGGGCAGACTATATAACCAATAAATATCAACATGAAGCCTTCTTCTGATGTTCAAAGATGATTCAACTAAGGGCGTGGGGCTTCACCCATTATCTAGTCAATTTCACCAACGTGGATATATCCATTGCGAGCCTTCTGTAAGGGGCACATCCAGGCTGCTGTGACAAGTGTCTTTTCCTGGTTATGTCTGTCCCAGAGTGTTACACCTTTCCAACGCTGGTCCGTGGTCTATAGAAGAAAGATGCTTCATTCTACAAGACGGAGAGCTGCAGAACCCGGCAGAATGAGCCTTAGCGCTCTAGTTGATTCACGCTGTCAACGCACACCGGCAGAGAGTCACGTGACCCTATTAAAGGATTGTCTATACTCGCCTCTAAGCGTCGCTACTGTTGCCAGAGACGCTCCGTAAGTTCGAATCTAGGGTGAAACTTTCCTAACCAACTTTCTGTCTTTCGTTGCTCACTCTCTCTCTTGTTTCCCTCTTCCCAGAGACTTTGTTCGAGGTTTTCTCACTATCAATTCTCCAACATGCCAGACTCTCCCGCGCTTCTCTATCCATTACGCTCGTTCAAGTGTACGGTGTTCGGTAGGACCCAGAGCCCCTCTCATACAGTGAGTGTCTCTTTCTTGGGTTTCGGGTTTCTCCTCACATTCCCATACTTACTCATTCAGTCTTTTCAGGATTTCCCCCGGCGCTACGAGAACCAGGCTCACAAGCAGATCCTTACGCCACGCTCACCCTCTCCATCACTAACGACCGTTCAAGCCAGACTCCCGTAAGGATTCTCCTTTCCTCTCCTTTCATAGTTTTCTCACTATCCATCATCCATCACTTACCTGTCCTATTTTCTCCCGTAGGGCTTGTGCCTCAACCCTTTGAAGATGCACATGTGAAGGGATTCCATCCATCCGAGAAGCCTCCATCTGCTTCATCAGGGTTTTTTTCCCCCAGAGGGTTTCTCTGGGGTTCGTGCCTCCCCTCCGTGGGTATTCGAGCTGCGGTGGGGGTGCAGGCTCCTCCGGGAGATTCTTGCTTTCTGCAGTTGCTGCTCCCGTGTTGGCCGTCTGAGCAGGTTAGTGTGATTGTGAGTTACTTAATATTAACACAGAGTGCTCCATATGCAGGAAGTGCGGAGGTGGCACAGGAAGTGTGAGTGAACTAAGAAATCCCAAGATGGTGGAACTCCTCTCTAGGACTACTCGAGATGCAACTATTCTCCTGGGCTACTGTAACTCCTCCCTACTACCTCTCTGCCTTACACCAAGGAGACTCAAGTAACTATAACCACAGTGTGCGCTCTTCATTACCATAGCAGGGATTTCCTTTGTAGTGCTGGTTTGCCAGCTAACACCCTGGGGTGTTGCCTGTCCTCTTGGGAAGGTGATAAGCCTCCCCAGAGACAACAAACTGGAGCTTATGGAGCTGGTCACAAATGGTTTTGTTTTTGGGGAAACCCAGCCCCAGACAAGGGTACATAAACTCTGACAGTTGAATGAGTCACTCGAAACCAGGTTGACAATAAAATGGCATCCAAAAGGTTTTGGTCAGTAGATTACCATTTCAAGCCAGATGTGATTTATATTTATTTATTCATCTGCCACCAGGGTATTACCCAAATTGTTCGTTTACAATTGTTCGAATGAACAATTGACCGAAATTAAAGGGTCACAATTGACCTTTTCACAATTGACCGAATATATATATATATATATATATATTGGTTTGGTAATATACATATATATATATATGGGTTTTGGGGGGTTTGGCGTTGGGTGGGGGGTTGTGGGGGTTTCCCCCCACATATATGGTACAATTGACCTTCACAATTCGGTCAATTGTGAAAAGGTCAATTGTCATTCGAACAGTTACATATACAACCGCCACCAGGCCTTGGGGGTGCGCAATGAAATCTAATTTGGAACAGGGTTAACCATAGTAAAAGGATGTGCCTGGCTTTTGGAACTTTGGGTTCCAGAAGGCTATTTGGAAGAATGCACATGTTACTCTGTAACGTCCATGTTGCCAAACTACAAGGCAGATCCTTTGCATGCCAGTACATAGTCCCATCAGCAAAATATGTTTGCACTATACTTTTTAGCACATAGAATTATGAAAGTGAGATCTGATTAGCAGATCTCACTTACTGGAATAGAATTACCACCATCATTTGTATTAAAAGCTCAGATTAGTATGATTTATATATATATATAAAAATATATATATATATATATATATTAAATAAATAAATAACAATAAATACAAAATAAAATATCCAAAAGGGAAACATTTTGAACCTGGAGGGTAATGTATACAAGCCATACCGTGAGACTTAGTTTGAGCATACACAACTAGGCATCTTGCTAGATTGCCCAGATGGGAGGTATATGAGATCATTTTAGCAGATGAGGGTCAATGTAATTTAAACTGGCGAGATTTTGTTTCTTAGAGGATTAAGGGAGAGTAATCTATGGATATACGGTTCATGTGAAAAGAAACAATGAAACATCTATTTATAGTATGTCGCTGTCTATGTGAAAAAAAGATCCATAATATGTCCGCGAGGAGTGGCTTTAAACATTACCTCGTGCTGGGCCAGGATTTTAAGGGGACAATCTATCCCATTATTGATTAAAGTAGTAACCTTTTTAAAAAAAATAATTTTGAAGGTATGGCGCCTAACATGGATATTGTAAATTACTATATGAAATGATGTGAGTTTTACTATTTGGAATGTATTTATTTTATTTTTTGTTGTATTCTGAAATTATATGTGAAATGTATTTAAGAGGAATGTACCTAATAAGACATGTTTGTTTATACGTGTTTGATGTATAAGGTGTGTAATAATCCAACACGTAATATATGTTTCATTCAGGCCTGCCCTCATGCAGGGATGCATGGCAATCCAGCATCTTTCACAAAGCCAATAGTTTGGGCTGCTCCGTGGAGCAAACAGTTTCTGAGTTAATGAGCAGTGGTACATTTTGAAAGAGGATGAAACATCAAGGTGCAAAGAGAGGGAGTGGAGAGAGGGGGCAGGAGGGATGGATACATTAACATGAATGTGAGGATTGTGAATGAGGGGGAGGCAGAGTGTGTGAATGAATGGATGGTTAGGGTATGGTGCTGATGGTCTGAATTAAAGATTTTGAAGGTGGATGAAGGAGTGAATGTTTGAGGGCATAAGATAGTGTGAGGATGTCTGGCCGATAAATGAATAGGTGTGGTATGGATGAATGGATTATGGAATAAGTAAGTAGGGATGGATACACGAGTGAGAGAATGGGTACATAAGTGAGTGCAGTACTGGATATCCACGAGCAAGGACATTTACCATGCAGTGGCTGGAGGTGTGTGCACGTGCGACAGGGTTTAAGGGTAGGAGAGTGATGGATCATGCTCTCAATCAACAAAAGCTCAGCTCAACAGGATGGAAGAAGATCTTTCATCAGCTGCCCAGCCGAACTGATTCCATAGTAAGAAATTCATGGATGCGCTTCTCATTCTGCCAGCATCCCTGCACTTGGATGTGTGCAATTGACACACTGTCATGTCTCACTCACACAGGTGGATCCTTGGCGGCACCAGTGTTCAAAATGATTCAAGGTCAGGGGCAGCTTTGAACATGTTCAGGCACGGGGCATTAATATTTCCCCTGAATGAGAGCGAGGGTGGGTGGAAATGGTGCATATAAGAGCACAGTAATTGTGAAAAATATGGTAAAAAGCCATGCAATTTACAATTAGTTCAGTAGTACAACACATGGAAATAATCCAATTGGCGCCAAGTTGCCAATGGTACACACAAGCATGTTCCGACATTTTCATGATGCCTGTTACAACAATATATGGCAGCATCCTGACGTAAAACATTCCTGATGTTGCTCTCAAGATATATGCCAGCATTCACACTGTAAAACACGTTCATGTGTCTGGACTCCTCCGCATTGTTCCCACAGTAAAACTTTCATGGCGATGCAGCTTTGCCCACAATAGATGCCAGACTTGGAAAATGGCCAGAAAAGTGTTTTTACGTTGCCATAAAATACTGAACAAAAGGGAAGTCACATGTTTTCCGTCAATACAGTAGAAAAAAACACTTGTCCCGGAGACGTTGGTAAGTGGCATTTCTGATGCCCAGCTTATCACCACATTTCAGATGTAATGCATACAAGTATTAGCTTGTCTCCCCCTTTCCAACCTTCTCTCCCCTTTACCTTCTTTTTTATACCTTACCCTCTCTTTGGTTTTATGTTCTTTCCCTACTGTGCTAGTCCCGCCATGCTCGTCTTTTCGGGAAGACTCTGTTGAAAATGTGCCTCCAGATTCTTTGTTTGGAGGCTGGCATCCGGGACGGGTGGTGTGTTCGAATATCGGGTCACTCTTAATCTATTATGTAGGTTGGGAGCACTTCACAGCTCTAGTTATGCTTAGGATCCTATGTCTACACTTTCAAAGTCTTAACATACTATATTTAACCATTTAAGTGCCAAGGACGAGTATGCTTGTCCTTTTTGCATAGACTTGCATACTAGCCTGGCAGTTAAAACATTATTACTCCAAAATGCAGAGGCATTGTAGCTCTCAGTACACTGGAGCATTTCAGTCTACTTATAACATGAACCTCAGCTTATAAGCACTGAAATCGCAATATATTTTTCAGGTTTGTTCCTACCAGTGCAAAGACTATAGTAACCCCGATTGGGGCACAGCATGAGAGCGACTGATTAACTGGGTGTTTCATTTCGTTTTTTTCTTGTGGAAATCATTGAGTCCAGGTTTCTCTGGACTTCGTTCAGTCAGCTCCTTGGAATTTACATTACAACACAGAACTGTGTTTGCCTTTTTCTAATTTTAGTTGTGCCCACCCTCTCCTTTTCTTTAGTTAAAAAAAAAAACATTTGTAGGCTAATGGTATCAACCACTACTATCCACCACCCGCTACCACAATCAATATGAGGGTAGAAAGGGATAGAAAAAATTATTTCAGAAAAACGACAGCAAGCATTCTTTCTGGAATACTTCCCGTAGTAATCCAGAAATACCACTACCATTGCCACTGGGTGGTATTTCAGTAATGGAGTAGATGTTTTAAAATACCTCTCGTTGAGTGGCTCAATTCATCAGCAGTATTTGACCCAAAAAATTAACCCGCACTGTAATGATGAATGAGGCTGTAATGAAACTTGCATGAAGTAAGTCTTTTCTCCGAAGCCAAAGTGAATATGTAGCTTATTTATTTGAAGAAAAAAAAGTAGGTCCATTTTATGCTTAAAGCAGCCACATGGTAATGACGTGGACTAACCTGTCAAGGTGCACACTATCAAGTAAGGATCATTCACTCTGCTAAGCATCTTTGTTGCATCATGTGACAATTATAAATAAAGCATTACAAGTCCCAGAATGCAAAGCAAAGACCAAACCTAAATGAGCTAATCCATCCAACATGGAACAATTTGCGAACTTTTCACATGCACAGTACTTTCTGAAAGTAAGCATTTAAGGCTAGAGGTGTTTGCATGTTCACAATTCCCAACACATTCTAGCTTGATCTGTACATTTATTTATGTATCAATTCCCCTCCACACACACCACTGTAAATGTATTTCCACTCAAAAGTACTGCATCAACGTACACACTCATTGCTCAAGAGGTGTGCCCTTTGGAGAGCGATAGACCTAGCCCAGCTGGAGACCTGCACTGGAAGCGTTGGTGCTGTAGGTCAGGCTGCTTGGTTTAACGGCCAATCTGCCTACCACATACCTTTTCAATGACCGGCCCCACAGCCCTACATCCCCACTACATTAATTTACCATTTCCTCACTTCCAAAGCAATAATAATTAGGGATATTTGCTCTACAAATGGATGCAAGGTGAAAAGAAAACCAAAAGAAGCCCCTACCCCAGAATATTCATCCAATCAGGGTCTGCCTGACGCTGTCACATAAGGTTCAGGCAAAAACCCGATTGGATGAATGCTCTACAGGAAAGAAACAGCCACACAAATACTCTGCATCCTTACACAAAGGATAAAGCCAACACTATGCAGTAGTAATATTATGGCCAAGTGGACTTCGCCATCTTTCAAACTAAAATCATAACTTCCGTTTGCCAAAGCTAATTGGCGTAGTGACAGGATGATTTGAGATTCTTTGCCCATTCTTTGCATTATATTGTAACACACACAGATAATCATACCCATTGGAACCTTCCTGAATCTTGGCCAGATGGTCATGGTATTCTGCCACTTGACATTCCTCTCTATGGTCTCTAGCCGAAAACACACCTTATCAAACTCTGGGCCTCATCAAAAGTTTGGCAGTACACTTGTCTTTGGCGGTAACAGAATTACGATACTTTTTCCCGCACTGCCAAATGATAGGTTTTGACGGCTGTACCGCATGGTAATTCCGCTGGCGGTAAAACCAACAAAAATCCTCATGCAGTCGAATGGACTCCAAAAATGGGGAGTTACCAGCGCTTGTAATCCTGTGGTAACCCCACCGGACCTATTTGTAATGAGGCCCTGTGTCTTGAATGCTCTCTATATATGAGGGTGTATCTGCACAACTCTCATTTTGTGGTCTTGCTTTACCTGATCCCGCTGATTGAACAAGGACAATGGCAGATTATGATAATCCCCGCTGCCATGCACTGAATACTCTAATCAATCCGATTATGTCCAAAGTAATTTCCTGACCATCATGTTTTGCTAATAAAACGGTATCAGGTATTAATATCGCCACATATATGGTCACCGTAAATAATATCGCCGGGAAAATGGCGTGGTGATATTATTTGGGTGACCATATATGTGGCGATAGGGGCAAAAAAAAGTTTGGGGGTTGCGGGGGTGTCCCCCGCATGTTCCATGCAATAATGTCCCCACAAAAAACGGCCATTTTTCGGCGATATTTTTGTATGGCGATATTTTTGTGGCAACATTATTACATGGAACCAATAAAACGTGCACACAACAGTGTTCACATTCTTTGCTACTTAATATTAGTATTTTCTGTTTTGTGCCTCCTAGATTTAAGTTAATACACACTGTTAATCATGATTAGAATTCCTGTAGTTTATGTATGTAGAGCTCCTGCTTGCTTGTTTAGATTCTGAAACAAACACACCCAATAAAGTCATCAATAGTTGATTATTGATTGGATTTCGGCCATTTCTTCGTTTGCCGCTTGGACTATTTAATTGCTGTGAGAAGTCCTTCTCATGAATTTGAAAACCACTCAGTTGTTTCTCGCAAATACACTGTTTTTCTGATGCATCACACAGGTTTTTGCATGTTTTTACATACTTGTGTTTTTTAATTAACCATATGACTGATCTGGAGTTATACTCTGTGGAACCCTTCCTTTTTGTGCACTTTTATCTAATACTTTTCGTAAGAAAATGTTTTCGTCAAACGACTGAGCACATTTGAAAATACTATTTTGGAAAAGATACACGTGCAACACGATGCTGTCAATAACCCATCACTGCCAAGAACCCATTCTAATCAGCAGAACATGTACGGAGCCGGCTGAAACGACATACTGCAAAATCTGCTTCTATGTGATTTTAACAAATGAAAAAACAAAGAGTACATTTTTACCAAAACCAAAACTATAAAAAACATACAGATTTTTTTTTTTGGAGGGGGAGTTCCCCCAACCAAGCTCCCTGTTTCCCGTGTTTAAAACACCAACTCAACCCCCTCCCCACCAGATTTAACCCCTTAGCCCACCCCCACCTAAATTCAGCATTTTTTCGTTGTTTTTGTTTCATTTAAAATTAATTCTTTATTTTTTATTCGTTAAAATCACTGGATACCCAAAATGTGCCCATACATCAAACTGGCAGACCATCTACTCATTAGTAGGCTACTTTATGAGACAATACTGGGAATCAAGATGCTTTATTAACACATTCCTGCTCAGAACCCATCCAAACTTCAAACATTTTCCAGAGCAGTTACATTTCCAACTCCACCACACACGAAGCACCACATTGTAATGAACATTTGGGATAACAAATAAGTTTGAAACAGTCTGATGCTATTAAGTCGCCCCTGCACAAAAATTGTCCGCATCTATAAGGCCAAAATTGGCTTAAATGGCCTGTAATAATGATATTTACATTTCAGTGTGGCGGTTGCAACTATCTAAAGTTCAGAAGAATATTTTAGGATAGAATTACGAAGAGTAGGCCTCTGCAACCCTTGCTTCTCCAGATGTGTCAGTATACAACTAACATCCGCCCTAGTTGGCATAGTCAATGGTGAGGGATCATGGAAGTTGTAGTCCACAACTTCGGGAACAGTCACACATGTTGCAGACTCCTGATGTAGAGCAAGATGCTATCATTAACACATTCCTGTCGCTCACCTAATCCTAAACATCCTCAAATGCACAGTGTGGGATGAAAAGACATAATATTCCAAAGGCTACATTCAAATTTAGCTGCAAAGTTCAAGTCAGAAGAATATTTGGTGAAAGAAAAAGGGCAAACTAAGAGACTATTCTAGACAGCAAAAATTGCCCAAAATGGAATAGATTGGTGTAATCATTCCATTGTTTGCGTTCAAATCTAGCAGTGGTAGACATCCAGGGAATTGATCAATATTGTAAGATTAGCCACCCATTGCATATTCTATACATATCTTGTGCTCTCTCTCTCTCTCTCTCTCTCTCTCTCTCTCTCTCTCTCTCTCTCTCTCTCTCTCTCTCTCTCTCTTTCTCTCTCTCTCTCTCCCTCTCTCCACCTTTTCTCTCTCTCTTTCGTGGTCTATGTCTCTCACTTTCTCTCCTTATTCCGCTCTCTGGGAAGGAGTTGCTCTATAAGTTACACATTTGCTTGAACCCCCCCCCCCCCAACCACTGCTGACAGCATCACAATCAGAGAAAAACAAAGATATCTTGAAGGAGGAGGAGAGAAGGAGGTGCACTCATTTTTATGGTTAAACGTAGTAGGGCAGGAGTGACAGAGGCCTCCCCGGGTTGGTGGCCAGCCTGTTTGGAGACATGAATTGTCATTGTGTGTGTCCTGCAGAAATATTGCTATCACACCAAGGGCACAATGTGCACATGGGCATAGGTGAGGGAGATGTGAGTAGGTTCAGATGGGGTGTTGCTGGGGTTCGGACAGACCTTGCAATTGACTTAAGGACCAGGCTGCAGGGTCTACAACTGCACGTCCGACAGTATGGTACACTCATGAGGTATTCTTTCGAAATGCCAATACGAGAAAGGGGAAGGGACAAACAGCAGCAATGGTCATTCCTGACTACTTTGCATAAAATCAAAGAGTACTGTGGAGATCGCTCTAATTTGCAGAATATGTATAAAACTTAACTCTGTGTAAGGCAATTGAAATTTGGGAATTGCGGGTAGTGTACCATGGACCTTCTGGGCTCCCTGTGTTTTTCACATGACATACATTCGTAAAACAAGCATGGGATAAGGAACTACAGTTCCCATTGCTCCCAGCACCAGACGCGGCCCGAACGTGTCATTCAGGGCCGAGCCAGACCATACCTGACTCGCGTCAGCACAACTCAGTTGATTGATCTGTTATTGGCATTTCACGTGTTTTACGTGTATTTTAACTACAGATCTGAAAGCAGATCTTTTTAGAATTGTACTCATTTAGCATTGACTGAGATTGGGTGTTTGAATTTTTTAATATATGTATTTTATACAGATGGCTCTGAATTGTAGAATATGTATAAAACATAATTCTGTGTAAGGCAATAGAGATCTGGGAATTGCAGGGAGTGTACGACGGTCCTTCTGAACTCTGTTTTTTTTCACCTGACATACATTCGTAAATCAAGCATGGGATAAGGAACTACAGTTCCCATTGCTCCCCGCACCAGACGCGGCCCGAACGTGTCATTCAGGGCCGACCCAGACCATACCTGACTCGCGTCAGCGCAAAGCGCTGATGCAAAGCCTGTTTTGGCCTGTTTACGGCCTGGAACCACAGTGGGCGGGGGAGGCTGCCGCTCCCAGCTGTATTGCTGTGATTTCTTTGAATAGTAAATTAGGTCAGCCATATTGTTGGGAAGTGATGGTTTTTGTGTTGGGAGATAGAAATTATATTTATAATACTTTGGCACTGAAAACCCTAGACAATAATATGGGGGCCATTACATTGATCAGTTTAAACAAAATCAGAAATCTAGGAATTGCTATCCCTTTAGAGATACGGCCCCATATACTAAAGAAGCCGGAAGGCACTAAAGCAGGTCTAATTCATGCTAGGTTTGTATGTGCACATACTTCAGAAATCATTACTTTGATTGAAGAACAAGCTCTTGATATTCTCTTCATAACAGAGACATGGTTTAGAAGGTTTCGCAAGCAATCTTTCACAATTTAGTCCCGGATAATTTTCTCATTCAACGGACTGATCGAGTATTTACAAGGATGCATTGCGTATTTCACACTTCAATTTGCTTGACTGGGCAAGTGAATCACAAGTGGGGCAATTCACTGTTGAGTTATCCCCCAAATCAGCTGTTGATGTGGTTCTAGGCTATAGACCTCCGCGAGTATTTAAGGAATTTCTGGAAAGTCTTGACCATTTTTTAACCACAGTGGGCAGTAAACAGCCAGATATTTAATTATTGGGGGATTGGAATTTATGGTTGGACGACCGAAGACACCCATGCTCTACGGAACTCTTTGGGATACTTTGGAAACTCATGGCTGTGGCCCTTTAGGAATATTACCTACCCACAATAAGGGTCAGTGTCTCGATTTGATAATAGTTAGAGGTATTGTACTACACTTTTGGACAATACACCAATCTGTTGGTCAGACCATTGGTTGCAATAATTTGTACTAATGGCCAAACCAAGGAATTCTCAAAGTCCTACAGAGGTTACTGGGATATTATCTCGGGGACACAAAGATCTAGCTAATATATCGGCACAGGAAGTGGTGAATGCACTTTCAAAGGTCGATAATACAGTGTCCCGTGAAGAATCTTTTCTTACTGGGACTAAACTTATGCAAGTAATTTGTTCTAGGGTTGCACCAAAAGAAAACATGTGAAAGAAGATATTTAAGCCGTGGTTTACTCAAAATCTGACTCCTTTACGCAAACAAGTTAGTTTGACAGGCCGAAATTGGCAAAGGCAATCTACAGAAGAAAATAGCATCAAAGCCAAAATGGCACTCCTGCTCTATAAAAAAGCAATTTTTGAGGCGAAACTCCTCCATAAATAAATTAGTGATGCAGGTAATCACTCAAGGGAACTTTTTTCAATTATCTCTAAATTCCATCATCCTAGCAGTGGTGACTTATCCATTTCTCCATCATTGGCACAGGCCAATAACTAATAGCTTTTTTGTGGAGAAAATTGTTGCAATTAAGAATAATATTGCAGCCTTGAATCCTACTACCTTCACCTCAGTGCAACTAAACATCGCTGTTGACGTGAGGGGACATTATCAAGTTATTTCTCCTCTAAAACAGTTTAATTTTCATCATGCCATGGTTGAGAATGTATGTGCATTGATGAAAAATGTGAAACCAACAAACGACTGTCTATGTCCTTTACCGGCTGCAGCAGCCAAACGCATGGCTGAGGAAATCGCTCCTTTTGTCACCTCCTTTGTTAATAAATCATTGGATCAAGGACTAATTCCTCTAATGCTTAAACATACTACACTGGCCCCTCTTTGAAAAAAATCTAACTTGGACCCCCTGGTTCCAGAATTATCGCCCTATCGCTGGTATTCCCTGGCCAGAGAAAATATTAGAGAAGCTGGTGACTCAACAACTACAGGCAATCCCTTTTGGATCCCTTGCAGTCTAGGTTCGTCCAAAATTTGGTACGGAGACGGCGCTGCTAACAGTCTATGATGAACTGTTGAAGGTGGCTGATCAGGGCAAGCTCTCACTTTTAGTGATGCTTGACCTGTCAGCCGCCTTTGATACGGTCAATCATGAGATTGTTCTGGAAATATTGAGGACGGTTGGAAGAGTTTCAGAGCAGGCCATTTATTGGTTCAGGTCATTTTTGAAGAAGCGCCAACAATGTGTTAGAGTGGGTGCCTTTACATTAGCCCCTAGTACGGTGGATTGTGGGGTGCCACAGGGTTCTTCATTGTCGCCACTCCTTTTTAACTCTCCGACTGGTCATGGAAATTCTGAGACGTCATGGAATCAGCTTCCAGTGCTATGCAGATGATACTCAGATTTTCATTACAATTGACAAGGTTGGGGAAAGATTAGTGAATGTCTTCAGGAGATTAGTGAGTGGATGACTTCTAATCAACTGCAATTGAATGCCGCCAAGACAGAGTTTATTCTGTTTGGCCCTGTGTATCTTACGCTACTATAAAAAATCAACCACTCCCCAACTTATTGGGAGTCGAAGTTACATTTTCTACCAAAGTTCAAAATCTTGGCTGCATCTGGCAGGACAACTAGGGTAGTGAAAGCCAAGTCGGAGCCAATGTGAAAGCTTTTTTTTTTACTCCCTGAGACTTCTACAGCAAACTCTTCCTTACATCCCAAAAGAAGATCATGCACAGGTAGTGGGAGCACTTACAAATGCCCACTTAGACTATTGTAATAGCCGATTGGTGGGCAATCCAAAAAAAACAACTTTGCAGATTGCAAAGAGCGCAGAATGCAGCAGTCAGGTTAATTTACGGATTAAATAAAACCTCTCATGTCTCTCCTTCTCGTCGGCTTCTTCACTGGTTATTAGTTGAAGACCGGATAAAATTTAAAATAGCCTGTCTGGTCTTTAAATGTTTGAATAACATGGCACCGGATTATCTCAAGGACAAGCTTAGGTATTATCAACCGTCCAGATGCCTACGCTTTGTGTCTAGAGGGGACAGAAGATTCTCTGTGTATAGTCCGAGACTATGGGAGAGCCTACCCAGGGAAATTAGGATCTTGGATTCCCTGCTCAAGTTCCGAAAAGCTCTAAAAACGTTCTTGTTTAAATTAAATTCGAGTCATCAGGGACTGGTCAGAACATCACCTCTGTACAGAATGCGTGCAGCAGATGTCAACAAAGCGTGTTGCCGGGGCAACGGTCTCAGAGCTGTGAATATCGTCCTTGGGATTTGTCCCTATAACTGTTTCAGACAATGTTCCTATGGACCTTTCTGCTACTGGCCCCGATTTGATAAAGGCTCGTGGGAGCCGAAACACGTAATCGAGTAGAGGGCTCGCACATTAGATTGTGCAAACAGATTGTGCCATTAAACAATCCAACTCTACACTGCCGCTGAGTCCTGGAGTTTTTTCATCTTCTCGTGTATGAATACAACTCTTGCAATTTGTCCTAAGTAAAGATCATCTGCGCCATTATACGGTTTGGTCCGTTTCGAGCGTGTTATAAATTCATAAAAATCAAAATCAAACATGAGCATGACCACAGATTTCTATTTTTGACAAATCTGTCAGCGATAAAAAAAAGGGTTGTATGCTTGAATCAGTAAGTACATAATGCACACTGGTCTTGGTGATAATTTCATTTTTCACAACGGTAACTCTAACAATAATATGTTTGTAACCATGAGCCATTCATACTCATTTGAAGAGCCACAGCATTCGGATGTGAGGACAACATGCCTGCGACATCTGTTTCTCCACCGGGGACACAGTTCCCAAGTAAACCAGAATTTTAGAAGAAGAGTGTCTGAGAGACGTCGCTGAGCAGTACCCATGCCCACTGCCTGATGTGCAGGCATCCTTGGACAATTATAGATGCAGGATAGGCTAGAGACGTGTGAGAGAAATGTGCTGCCAAGAACCATTTAAGAAAACATTCAAAGGGACCCGAAGCAAATTTGTTCAGTATTATTCCAATATTTGCCTTGAGATCTACCTTGGAGAGGTCTTTACAGTACGCACATATTTCGGGTCAAACTAATGCTGCTATAGTAACCTGTTCCTGCCCACCACCCATTGTGAAAGGTTAAAAGTGCACAGAAAGGATCAACATAATGGTTCAAATGCACATTTTTCAAAGTAGCTGAGACTCTGGAAAAAAATGGTCTTAGAGACAAATGTGGAATAATATGTCTTTTAGCCAAACAACCCACCACAAAATGCGGAGAACACTCCTAACCGTGGAATGGCGGCTTACGTCCAATATCTGCATTGAAACCAAGCAGAAGCAGAAAGGAATGGACGCACAGAATATTGTAGGATAGAAAAGTGTAGCCCACGGTGCTGCCTAGAGGCCATTCTAACAGCTAAATCTGGCACGGACTAGGGGAGGGGAGAATACATGTATGACAACATTTGCATTTATATCTTGTTGAGTGGATTTAGGCAGCAGCTTGTTTTGCGCTGTAACCCCAAAGCATAAGGTCAGCATGATAAGCAAGGGGGCAGGGGGGCAGTGCAAGGCGGAGCAGAGGCATTTCCTATCCCCTTCTGTGTGATGACTGAATATCTCTGTGTGCACATTTATATTGGATCCTGGTGGTTTTAACTTACTTCACATCCTGCCACGTCCTTCTTACACTCTATCTACTCCTCTATTGCTCTCTGTGCCATCTTGATGCTGGACCACGTGTTCCCTACCACTTACCTTATATTGCTTTTCTGCACTTATTTCACATGGCTCAGAGTGCCCCTCACACTTACAAGCCTACTCGCAGATAGAATGACCCCCAACCTCGTGGACAGATACCAAGCAGTCCAGATGAGTAACTTTAGATCTGACCATTGCCCAGGCAACTGCAGAGTCCCCCAGGGATCAATGCTGTCCACTGTGATCTTCAGTCGCTATATGGAACCACTTGGGTTGCTTTTGTATGACCCTACTATTTCACTTTATTAATACACTAATGCTACTCAAACTTTAAAGTGAATTGTACTGAAGACATTTCACCCCTCAGAAAAGGCCACACGTCCATCCTAGCATGATTGACGATCATCTCACTAGGCCGTCCATCTAACAAAAGGCCATCCAAGGGAGGTTGAATGGCATCCATCTTGAAGGATTCACACTTCAGTTATTCCAAATCACTCAAGTTGATTAAAATTATGTTATTTATATAGCACTTTCACCAAAGCAGTTTACATAAAACATATTTACATACGATATCACCCAACCAAAGTTGGTACACATTTATCGACCTTGGAAGGATGAGAGGCAGAGTTGGCCTTACTGGGATTCAAACCTGCAACTTGCAGATGAGAAACAGATCATAGCAACAAATGCTCAACCCACTGAGCTATCTTACCAGCTTATCTATTATCGAGAGCAATCTCTCTGTCAGGCAACACATCAACAACACATTTTAACTGCCTGGTGTCAACCCGCACCCTTCCTCCTACCTGAGGATTTCAGAACCAAGGTCCCGGTCCAGGTAATCTCATACTTTGATGAAGAGCATGCCCTTTTCACTGGTGTCGTGTTTGCACACCTGGCTCCACTTAGGGCCAAATCAATAACAAAAAAAATGTGTGCAGACCCATTACTCATACACAATTTTATTATTTTATAACTAAATTCTCTCACCTTGTGAAAAACCCATCTATATATATAAAATGTTTTGAAATGTTTTCATACTCAGCTGATGCAATTTATCAGTGTTAGGTTGCGCTCTGATGTCCAAATGACAAACTGACACTCTGTGTGCCCTTCCATTTCAACAACAGTATGAGCACAGTTCTACACAGTCACCTTCACCTTCCAATATTGCAAACATTCGGAATAACTTCAAGTTACTCCTTTCAACCCCACTTCTCTTCACACAGGGCACGGTGGTTCCAGTGTCAATGAACAGTTAATTGCTAGCGCAACGTTTCAGTCTCTAAAGAGCAAAACGCTGTAGGACGAATGCCTCCTCACGAGCTAAAACTGAAAGCAGGTGCTGTAATTATGCTACTATGCAATCTTATGCCATCACAGAGACTCTGCAATGGACACTCTGCAATGGCACTAGGTTGACAATTATGCGTCTACAAAGACACATACATCAGAGAGGCGTGTGTAATCGATGGATTGAACTAAGATACTGTTCTTATAACACGCATACCTCTTATTCCATCGGATACAAATATGTCTTTCAAATTCAAAAGAAGACAGTGTCCTATTTCAAATTCAAAGGAAGGCAGTTTCCTATATGGTTAGTCTTTTCAATGACCATTAATAGGTCACAGGGACAGGCCTTTCAGAGAATATGCCTATACCTTCCAAAAACCTGTATCAAGTCACGGGCAACTACATGTTACTCTCTCAAGAGTTCGATCATTCTGCTCATTAAGTGTTGTATCGGAGAAGAACAAGATTGTTAATTGTGTTTAGAATGAAATATATGAGTGAATAAATACACAAAAGTGCAATGATATTTAATTAATAACCATTAAGATATGCTAGGACAGCATAGGTTACACTGGGAAATATTCTTGGGGAAAAATAAAGAATGTGCCAGAAAAGTGGCGTGCAGAGCCTATACAAAAAACAAGTACATGCACAGAAAAGACCAAGCAAATTCTATCATTAAATACAGTTAAAATACATGAACATTGCAATATTGAACTAAAACTGCCTTACAAATTGTCAGAAGGGCAGCTACATCAACATTGTGTCTACATGCCTGTTTCATCCCCTTTGGACTTTATTGGTACGGGTCGTCTTCAAGACACACTATCCCTCAGGAATATGACTCAATGATTGATATTAAGACCCCATTTCATGTTCACAATTATTTAATGACTAAAACGATTCCCCTTAAAACAATTCAGCATGCTGCTGCATGCCTGGAAATGCGAACTAAGACACGTGGCCACATCTCTCCATCCTAAGAGAATTACAGTGGGCTCCCAGCCCAGCCAGATAACTGTTAGAATCTGTCAGCATCACAATTGCAGCAAATGCAGCTGAAGACTAGTCTACCTAACTACACAATGTGTGGGCACAGTTTGTATGTTCTCCTTTAGGAGTCAGACTATTGCAAGGATTGAGTCTAAACTGGCACACAAAGAGAAAACCTGGAAACAGGCCTTCTCTTGCTATTCCCCAGCCCACTCTTACACCATCCCGGTGGCAATCGGGACTTTCCCGCAGTTTAGGAAGGACCTCAAGAACCTACTCCTCAGAGAATAGTTAGGGGCCACTTATGGCCTGCTACTCCTAGGTACATAGAACCCATGCAGTATGGAATATCCAAGCTAACACAACCTCCAACACCCCCTTCCACTGACCTCTGCAAGCCCGGATTTACTTGTAATGGACTCCATTGCACCATAACTAGGTTTGCGCTATGAAAGCCCAAATGCCAAGACACATCCTTATCTTTTACACACAGTCTCTAACACCCATCTTCCTTTGGTGCCTTTGCACTTGTTTTACACTGTGGTTCCATTATGCTTACCCCTGATCTTCGACTTTGCACACCTATCCTATTCCCTCTCTGACACACTTACTGATCTGAATTGCTACAAATGCCTGTGAACGATCAGTTATCTGTACCCTGATGTCATTTGATTTGGGTTATTATTTGTATAGCGTGAGACCAAACCGATGTAACTGCACCTGGGCGCAGATGAATCCATGAGAGAACGCCAAATCTGAAGTCACCACCTGACATTCCATCTACAAAAGAAAGATGGGTAACTGTGCCAATGCTTTCTTATTCCTAAGCTCCCTTGGTAAACCGTGCCATAATCTGGAACCATACACTGCAAAACGTCTGTCTCCCCTGGAGACATATCAGGAAGGGAGAACAACCAATAGCAGTTTATCAGCAGAGCGCAGTGATCGAGCTGGTTGGTATCTCATCACTTTGTCTTCAAGATATGACGGGGCCAAATTGTTCAGACATTTATAAACCCTCCTCCCTTGGGAGCACCACGAAGTGACTGCAACAGCAGTTAGTGCCCTACAAATCATCAGAAAATAAAAGAAACATGGACCAGTCTGTTATCAGTCATTACAGCAGTGGCGGATCTCTGTGTCTTGGTGTTGAAACCTTGGAGCGCCAGTGTCAAATGGTGCCTGGGGGCCAAGCTTCAATGGGTAAAATCACCTCGAAGGGTCAACTTCGACCGGCACAATGTTCTAGAAACAGGTGGGAGAGATGGTACTGTTTAACCACTGCATGAATTTGACCGGGCGTCTGAATCGTGCTCTCCCACTGTAAAAAAACAAAATGGAGATCTTTATGCATGAAAATTCTATTTCTGAAGAATGGAAGTGCAAACACAGCTGTATATCACCTGCCCGCATCAAGGAAGAATGCGACCACCCACGCAAAAGGGTTTAGACACATACTAGAAAAACTAGGACCACGAAATGCAAAAGGTGACAGAACCCCATATGTGCAAAAGGGCACAGCATACAAAGCAAGCAAAAAGAATAACCAATGCTACAGAGATGACGACTATCAATGAAACAGCCGAAGCCAAGAGCAGACAGCCATGGCGTATGGTTGCCAGACAGATAGGTATATAGTGGTACCAAAAACCACCCATAACCCTCGTGCCCAGTGGCAAACCATAGCCGGGCTCATTTCATGGAGTTCTTGTAAAGGTATGTTGAAAGGAATTGGCCAAGGAGTAATTCATCACCTGTACTATACACAAGTTACCTATGCCTTGGCAACCACCAACCATGTGATGGCACCCATCCGCAGACAGTCATGTCCATCAGTGCCTAGGAAGTGTGTCTGTCCTCCACTCCTTTGGCATTTGCTAAAGGCATGATGGTAGTTGGCCTCAGCATCTAGAGAAAGAAATGGAACTACTACTTAATTGTCACGTAGGCGTTATACTGAAGCTCACAGAGGAATCTGGGGCAGGGGAAGCTAGTGCAGCTATGCTTGCAATGCACAAAACCAAGGCCAAGCCGCCACCACACATTGGAGATGAATGTTAGGGCTATGCCCAATGCCTACAGCTGCCAAGAGAGGAAATACCCCGCTCAATAACTCATGGGGTGGCCGGTTGCAATAGCAAGTGTGCAAGTGCAAATGAAATGCATTTGCAATCAACACTATCAACTATTAAGCTAAATTTACACTGTTACACAATCGGTCCAAAAAGTGGGACATCATGATATTACATTGAGCATGTGCAAACATAGTTTGCATATATGCGAATGAAATTTGCACATGCAAAAGCACATTAATATGTCTATTTGCATTGGTGCTAATACGATTGTACATCTGGAAACTGCATTTGTGCCGGCACAGTTTACCATAATCCCATCATAGGGCTTTGCCCTGCCTTCGGAAATATAGGAGCACCCTGAGAGAAGGTCTACACCCTGGGTACTAACCAATTATCATGGTCATGTCTGGACCTGGAACCAAAAACATTTCTGAAAATGTTTGTCAAGCAAACCCCGTACTCCACCAAACGAGTAATCCCCACACGCTAAACATAGGGGTGCCAGAGGGGTTCTCACTCTAAGAGACGTTTGTAAGAAATGGGGCAGAACATACATGCTTAACATGTTTACTGAATAAAAAGTCATATGTTATAGACACAGTTCATGATCTCCGAATGCCATGTGATCCGGGAGTGCACATATCATTCCAACATTCGGACACAAAAATGTGAGCGGCAGCCAAGATTGCCTCAGCATTAGGAAGCTCCAGCTCAGATGTTATTCCTTGCTTAAATATACTATGACCTGCCGGCCAACATTCTCTCTACTAGAAGAATCATTCCTCCTGGTCATGGGTGTTCCCTCTGGTGTTACCACGAACATTGGATTCACTCAATCAGTTCTACTTGGGACAGTAACGCAGTAGGACCTACGGCGCCCGATACAGACTACAGGTTCTAGGTGGGAGCCCTACGTTACTGATCGGGAGTGAGCTGTATCTGCTGCAGCCGCTGTGATGGTTGGCATCATGTGGGTGCATTGGCTTGAATTGAAGTATACTAGATATCACAACTGGGGGCACTGCGCCGCCCCCTCAGAGCTTCAGATAACTGAATAGTGGAGCAAAGTGTGGGCGGCACGGCCTTGGGACGAGAGAGCTTCCTTTGATCTGGTAAGACACAGTAGATCAAAGGCTGTAAACTGTGCTGCAGATGTGCCGTCCAGCTGATTATGCATGCAGGAAACATATTGATTGGAATTTTCATGCACCGCTTCTGTCATTAGTGTGGTCAGCTGGAGGTGTGGGGGTTACTTATGTGCAAAATATGTTAACACTGGTGACGTGTCCAGGGCTTAATTTGTGGGGGTGGTTGCCGGTTCCCAACACCGGCACTCTTTTTTGGGGACCAGAACATCATTGGGCGGCTGGCGCACGTGTAATTCCTTTGTTTGTTCACACTTAAACAGTTTCATGTCTCATCATAAATCATTCTGCTGCTGGGCTGCTGCTCTCCTTGCAGAGACATGGCTGGCTCCTAGCTGGCTGGGCCTACAGAGTACAAAAACAACAAACAGCCTGTTGTTACTATGTAGTATCTGATACATTCTGTATAGTAACACAGAATGCACAGTTTTCATTGGCTGTGTTGTTAACTTGTTGACTCCAGGCTCCAGCCAGTGAAATGACATGAAGTGAGTGTGTGGGGGTGGGGGTGTCACATGGGTCTGTTGTGAGCAGAGGCAGGAGCAGTGAGCACACTTGTTAAGGCGTGGTGAGGTTGAAACTCGTGTTCTGTGTGCTCCGCCTCCGCGTCCGGGCCTACTTGAGTTCCTCAGGGGCAGGCCAGGCAGCCAGGTCGTGCTTGCTGAACAACGCAGTGCCACCGCCGGTATAACGGTAAGTGAAGAAAAGAAACTAAGTTAACTGTTGTTGACTGTCCAGTGCCGCATCTCCGCCCGCCGCCGTGAAATGTATGTACATGATGCTCAGTTCCACGGCGGCAGGCCGTGCGCGCGTGCGCCATGCCATCCATATGACTGCGAGTGCAGACCCCTGCACCCGCCCCCTCAACTTTGACTGCCGCCGCGGCCGCCCACCCCGTGGTGGCGGCCCTGCCTGCTCCGCAGCCGGGCTGGCGCATGGGCCTGGCCCAAGCGCCCGAGTCCGACTCAGTCAGCAGCAGGCCGCGGCCCGCGAGGCAAATGCGAGCGGGTCGGCGGCAGCGGCACTAGCTAATGGGATCATGATGATCTGCAAGCATGCATCAATATTGGTGAAGCAGATGATCCCATAGCCAGTGCGGCCGCTGCCCGGCCCCAGGCGCCGCAATAACAAGCCGAGCAGCGTGAAGATGAAGAAGTGCGGAAAGCGCCCTGCCGGGCATGCTCCCGCGTCAGCCTTGGTTGGACTTGGAGTCGGACGACCAAGGCTGCCTGGGGGGGACAACATACATGGCCACAAATTCCGTATTTATGCATTTCTAATAGTATATGAATAAACATAACACAGAATGAGCTATTGGTGCCCGTCAGACCTTTTCTCCAACCTTTTCTTGGCTTCTGTGAATGTGTCCTTTCCGCCTGCCGTAATTTGTATTTGGGAATGCTTCCGTTTGGCCAGGAATGCCTACGTTGTTTTACCAAGATCATCTGCCCTTCTTCCTAGCTGCTGAGATATGTGTCCTATCCATCACATCTATGTACGTGTGTCAAACAAAGATCTCCACTGTGGACATGACATTGGCCACTTTCCTGGATTTTGGAGGAACGGTGGTGGAAGCATGGCACTCTGCATGGCTGAATGTTGACTGTCACCCTGTACTTTATCAACTTAATCAGATCATGGCTCGTCGCCACTATGGTGGTTTTTTGCATCCATATAACAAAATGTTCACAAATCGGGTAATGTCGAATGCTAAGAGGGATCCGGATTTGAAATGGTATGCATAATTGCTTGTGGAGGAGAGATACTCTTGACCCCTCACGCCACTGCTCAATCTGCCTTATTTGCTAGAAGTGAACATGCATGCCCAGTCCTGCATCCCCTGCACTGGCACGTCTGCTGTGTGTGCAGGGCACATCCACTAGGCCACCACAGTGCTAATATTCTATCAGAAACATTTCTCTCAGGATTTTGTGCTAAAGTGTATATGTGTGCAGTAAATGACAAAAGAACAAACTCAAACTACCCAAATAGTGTGCCTAAAAATGAGGATATTGTACTAGTCAAAATGTCCAGAGAAGTTTATTGTGCTACAAGAAGTATGCATCGGAATGCAACACATGAGAAAATACATTTCTGAATACTTAACCAGAAAGAAATCACATCAGTCTAATGTTCTGCATTGCGCTCTAAACTTTGATTTGAAAAGATGTATACTCTTCCTGTGCAGTCTGAATAATAGTGCAACCCAGACTACCAGTGGTTTTAAAATCGTTATTTGAGGTGCCACACACATGCCCGTGCAGCGGTGCAGCATAGTGCTTGGACTGTGGGGCATGCAAATGTACCACAATATTTTTGACACATTGGCTGGGGTTTATACTGCAGGTTCTTTCCCACCATTTGTCACCTTAACAGCTGTTTGCTAGCTAATTATCATCCACCAGAGATGCACGCTTTTTATTTGCCATGTTTTGTTTTGCATAGGGATTACTGCTGGTTCGTTGCCACTGTGAGTGGGGGTGGGTTTAGTGCATCCCCTCTGAGTTCAGGTGCTCGGGCAGGTTTACTGAGGGACCAGGTGTGCTGGGCTAGCAAGATAGCTCAGCGGGTTTAGCACTGGCATCTGCCAATCGAAGTTGGTTGGTATTTCCACCCGCATGGAGAACATGTCTTTCATCCAGTTCGCATGGGTGAACGTAATTAACTATTTGAAGAGTGGTTTGGCTTGGTTGCAAAAAATGTCAGCAAACACTGTAGTGGGGCGAACAATAAAACAGAACAATTAGCATGTGAGCAGGGAGAGCCACCCCATTACAATTTGAAATGGAGAATGGTTGTATAGCACCACGCAATGTTGCTGTGCTGCAGTGCCAAACATGTGATATGGAGCAGCAGCAGTGTGATGGGCTGCTGGTGGGCCGATCTAGGTAGGTCTAGCACTGAACTGGCACGGGGCGCGCGTCCGCCCTGCGGGGCGATTATGGGGCCAATATTTTTTGGGCACTGGCACTTATTCTTTTACAAATTAAGCACTGGACGTGTCACAATTTCTCATATTAGATACGAAGTGCTGGTACAAAGCTATAAACTGTGGGCAATAACAAATGAATAGCTATCCTCAAACCCACAGAGACAAATACAAATAACACAGATGTGGTCACACCAAGGCCAGTTGCATAAATGGTTAGTAAGGAGGAGAATGTGTTTGTCACTGGGGTCTTGCAAGGGCTCAAAGCTAGCATGGATACCATCGTCAGAAAATTGATATGTTGACATAGAAGCTGGAGTTCTTTTCAATTCAGCTACAGAAAATTGGCAAGAAAATAACAGAGACACGGGTCAGGATAGGAGGATTGGAGGATTTAGCAAGCTGATGGAGGGGTGATGTAAGCAAGCAGGAAACTGACATGAAAAAATAGCAGCTAAGGCAAAAGATTTGTAAAGGAGATGCAGATAAAACAACATATGTCTGATCGGACTCCCTGAATTGTAATGGTTCATTGAGAAGCCACCCGCAACTCAGGGAGTTCCTTCCCTCCCCACTTAAGTGGTTATGCAACAAACTGTATAACAGATTACTTTTTTTTTATCCCTATCCCAGACACAAATCATACCCCTTGGATCCCTCTCCTCTGAGCTGACAATGAGCCAAGAACCAGCCCGGTGTACGGGACATATATTGGTATTTATTTAAATTAAAAGTAATAGACATTAGCAAAAAAAAGGTCAACGCACCACTTTATCCGTGGCACAACACAATAAACTTCTCTCAGAATAAACAAAATCACAAAAGTGAGTTAAAAGGAACACCACCACAATTCTTCCCTTTCTGTAAATTTCCCTTCACAAATAATTACACTGATCAATAACAAAGGCACTATGTAATGTTGTGTGATTTGGATTTTCCTCCGGGCTTAAAGGCTAGCAGTAGGATTTCAAGATTTGTTCAAATACACATGGCAATTATGATTTCCCCCACACTTTTGGTTTAAAATAAACACAGGGTGATTTAGCGGTTTGTTTTTCAGATCCCCCGCCCCCTTGCTTTGGTCTGTGTTGGGAAGTCATACAGAAAAATGTGAATGATTTGGGGAATTCGGGATTTCAGACCCCCTTACTGAAAGGTCTGTGCTGGGGAAGCTGGATAAAAAGGTTGGATTGATTTAAGAACAAAAACGCCCCTCTTCTTTAAAGAAGTTGGGGCCAGATGGACAACAAGGATTACCCAATAAAATTATAGGCTATACAGACACTCCAGTTTATATTATAGGCTATACAGACACTCCAGTTTATAGCGATTTAGCGATTTGCAATAAAATCGCGAAATCACCTGTTTGCCGCCATTCCTGCTAAATCTAGGTTAATGGCCGCAAAAATCTACCCTTCAAACACTCCCCTCCAGCTGGCTGCCTGGGGAGCGAGTGCCTTCCTGGAGAGCCAGTGTTTAACTGCTCGCTGTGTTTAGCAACTGAGCATTACTACTTCATGTACCCCTAAAGACGGCTGTGTGGACACCAACCTTTGAATGAAAAAGTTAATCTGCCACAGCAAGGTCTCTGGCACCTTTACAACATTTTGGGCATATTCCAGTCGGAAATCCCTATGATTTGTAACATGCAATGTGCTCATCTTGAAAAAGATGCCCGCAAATTATTTTACACCAATGAAGAAAGTGAAAGCTTCTTTCAGATAAGAGTGTGTGAGTTTATGGAGAAAATATCAGACATATTGTTCAAATCGCACACTCTTACTGTTATCAAGGTAATCCAGATACTAATGAACGGCTGCCGACGGAACTGTGAATGTCAGCAATTTGCATGAAATAACTAAACGTAATCTGGCCCTGAATCTGCTCTGCCTCTTTTATGAGCAGACCCTCTGTGGACCCTGGTCAAAGGTGTGCAGCCCCATCCAGGCCTGTAAATCATAGTGCAGCCCCACCCAGGCCTGTAAATCATAGTGCTGCCCCATCCAGGCCTGTAAATCATAGTGCAGCCCCACCCAAGCCTGTAAATCATAGTGCAGCCCCACCCAAGCCTGTAAATCATGGTGCAGCCCCATCCAGGCTTGTACATCATAGTGCAGCCCCATCCAGGCCTGTAAATCATAGTGCATCCCCATCCAGGCCTGTAAATCATAGTGCAGCCCCACCCAAGCCTGTAAATCATAGTGCAGCCCCACCCAAGCCTGTAAATCATGGTGCAGCCCCATCCAGGCCTGTACATCATAGTGCAGCCCCATCCAGGCCTGTAAATCATAGTGCATCCCCATCCAGGCCTGTAAATCATAGTGCAGCCCCATCCAAGCCTGTAAATCATGGTGCAGCCCGATCCAGGCCTGTACATCATAGTGCATCCCCATCCAGGCCTGTACATCAGAGTGCAGCCCCATCCAGGCCTGTAAATCATAGTGCAGCCCCATCCAGGCCTGTACATCATAGTGCAGCCCCATCCAGGCCTGTAAATCATAGTGCAGCCCCATCCAGGCCTGTACATCATAGTGCAGCCCCATCCAGGCCTGTACATCATAGTGCAGCCCCATTCAGGCCTGTAAATCATAGTGCAGCCCCATCCAGGCCTGTAAATCATAGTGCAGCCCCATCCAGGCCTGTACATCATAGTGCATCCCCATCCAGGCCTGTACATCATAGTGCAGCCCCATCCAGGCCTGTACATCATAGTGCAGCCCCATCCAAGCCTGTAAATCATAGTGCACCCCCATACAGGCCTGTACATCATAGTGCAGCCCCATCCAGGCCTGTAAATCATAGTGCAGCCCCATCCAGGCCTGTACATCATAGTGCATCCCCATCCAAGCCTGTACATCATAGTGCAGCCCCATCCAGGCCTGTACATCATAGTGCAGCCCCATCCAGGCCTGTACATCATAGTGCAGCCCCATCCAGGCCTGTAAATCATAGTGCAGCCCCATCCAAGCCTGTAAATCATGGTGCAGCCCCATCCAGGCCTGTACATCATAGTGCAGCCCCATCCAAGCCTGTACATCATAGTGCACCCCCATACAGGCCTGTACATCATAGTGCACCCCCATACAGGCCTGTACATCATAGTGCACCCCCATACAGGCCTGTACATCATAGTGCATCCCCATCCAGGCCTGTAAATCATAGTGCTGCCCCATCCAGGCCTGTAAATCATAGTGCAGCCCCACCCAAGCCTGTAAATCATAGTGCAGCCCCACCCAAGCCTGTAAATCATGGTGCAGCCCCATCCAGGCCTGTACATCATAGTGCAGCCCCATCCAGGCCTGTAAATCATAGTGCATCCCCATCCAGGCCTGTACATCATAGTGCATCCCCATCCAAGCCTGTAAATCATGGTGCAGCCCCATCCAGGCCTGTAAATCATAGTGCAGC
Organism: Ambystoma mexicanum; assembly: GCF_040938575.1. NCBI lineage: Eukaryota > Metazoa > Chordata > Amphibia > Caudata > Ambystomatidae > Ambystoma > Ambystoma mexicanum. Next base: position 1,279,411,210 of record NC_090931.1, on the reverse strand, counting down.
CCCATCCAGGCCTGTACATCATAGTGCAGCCCCATCCAGGCCTGTAAATCATAGTGCAGCCCCATCCAGGCCTGTACATCATAGTGCAGCCCCATCCAGGCCTGTACATCATAGTGCAGCCCCATTCAGGCCTGTAAATCATAGTGCAGCCCCATCCAGGCCTGTACATCATAGTGCAGCCCCATCCAGGCCTGTACATCATAGTGCATCCCCATCCAGGCCTGTACATCATAGTGCAGCCCCATCCAGGCCTGTACATCATAGTGCAGCCCCATCCAAGCCTGTAAATCATAGTGCACCCCCATACAGGCCTGTACATCATAGTGCAGCCCCATCCAGGCCTGTAAATCATAGTGCAGCCCCATCCAGGCCTGTACATCATAGTGCATCCCCATCCAAGCCTGTACATCATAGTGCAGCCCCATCCAGGCCTGTACATCATAGTGCAGCCCCATCCAGGCCTGTACATCATAGTGCAGCCCCATCCAGGCCTGTAAATCATAGTGCAGCCCCATCCAAGCCTGTAAATCATGGTGCAGCCCCATCCAGGCCTGTACATCATAGTGCAGCCCCATCCAAGCCTGTACATCATAGTGCACCCCCATACAGGCCTGTACATCATAGTGCAGCCCCATCCAGGCCTGTAAATCATAGTGCAGCCCCATCCAAGCCTGTAAATCATGGTGCAGCCCCATCCAGGCCTGTAAATCATAGTGCTGCCCCATCCAGGCCTGTACATCATAGTGCACCCCCATACAGGCCTGTACATCATAGTGCACCCCCATACAGGCCTGTACATCATAGTGCAGCCCCATCCAAGCCTGTACATCATAGTGCAGCCCCATCCAGGCCTGTACATCATAGTGCAGCCCCATCCAGGCCTGTACATCATAGTGCAGCCCCATCCAAGCCTGTACATCATAGTGCAGCCCCATCCAGGCCTGTACATCATAGTGCAGCCCCATCCAGGCCTGTACATCATAGTGCAGCCCCATCCAGGCCTGTACATCATAGTGCAGCCCCATCCAGGCCTGTACATCATAGTGCAGCCCCATCCAGGCCTGTACATCATAGTGCAGCCCCATCCAGGCCTGTACAGCATAGTGCAGCCCCATCCAGGCCTGTACATCATAGTGCAGCCCCATCCAGGCCTGTACATCATAGTGCAGCCCCATCCAGGCCTGTACATCATAGTGCAGCCCCATCCAGGCCTGTACATCATAGTGCTGGCAACTTCTCTTTGTTTATTCCTCTATTTGCTACACCCGTTGCTCTCTTTTCACCCCTTCGTTTACCTGCCATTGTTTCACTTTTTATCCATCACCCCTTTCTTTTTTTATCCTATTCCTATTTTTGTAAACCCCTTTCTCATTTTTGCTCCAGTTTCCTGTGCTCCTGCTTGCTGCCAGTCCGATCCCTCATGCATGTTCCTCCTTTCCTCCGTTTACTTCTTCTGACACCACACCAACAATGCATGCAAACTTTGGCACACTTGCATGCACACTCCCTCTTACATGCATGCTCTTGCAGCTGCTTCCTAGCATGCAAACACATGCCCTTGCATCATCCTTACACAGCCATACCCTCCCGATAGCACCCTATACTGCATTCTCCATTGTATCAGACGCACCCTCGGCCCCCCTCGCTTCTAGCTCCTTGCCAACATGACCCGCATGGGCCTAGTATGACACATTGTGCCTTCATCCCTCGTGAGCACCCCTCCCCAGGCCTGCCCATTCTATTGGCAACTATTTCTTTGCACCTTCCTCGCTGTACTAACCCCGTAGCACCCTCGACACCCCTCGGTTCATCTACCCCATTTCTCTTTTTCACAGTCCCATATTCCTCTTGCTGCCCCCTTTGACATGTGTGTCCCCCTTTCACTGTACTTCTCCCCCTTGGCAATCTGAAATCCCATCTGCCTTCTTTCCCCTGTGCTTATTTTGCCCCCCTTGTGCCTCTTCCATCATGTACATTTGCAAATGCACTACTCAGCATGCACACTCCCTCCCCCTTTCACCCACAATTCTCAAACGTGCATGCATTCTCTTGTTCCCGCTGTGCTGCATGCATGTTCACCCACTCACATCCGTGCACATACCTTTTCTCCATCATCATCATCCTCATCACATACAGCCTCACCAACCGTCTCGCACAGAGTACTTCAAACCATCACACGCCCGCCTCCCTCTCACACTTCACCCTGGCCCACATTGTCAGAACTGGCCCCATCAAAACCCCCAGCCAGGGCTGCAGAGGCAGCACCACCACCCAGCACCAGCACTAGCCAACAAAGCCACCACCACCACCGAGGTCCCAGTGCAACCACCACCACCCAAGGCATTACAGGCGTACAGGCAGAACCACCCCCACCAATCTTCCCAGGGTCCTTTGAATAAGGTATTTTTATTCTATTCAATTCTTAGGCCACATTCTGTTCTAGGACCACTGTGTGGTGCTTGCTTTTGCTTTGATTCGGGGCATTTAATTTCTTGGATCTTTTCTTATATGCACAGTGTGGTGTTTTCCCATGTCCTTGGTCACCTTGGCCTGTCTCTCTGCCATCACGTGGGCACTGGGATTGGTGCTGCATCTTCCAGCTGATCACACACGGTATTCCAGGGATTGTTCTTATTCCTTCTGTTACTCCTTGTTTAAAGTCAGAAGCCCTTTAATGGTTATGCGCTTCATCATTCATAATTCATTTCTGTTAAATAATTGTGGGGCCATTGACAGTTGTTTATGTCTCATTTGTTTATTTATAGTTGTTATTACACCGATGAAATTATGTAGCATGTTGAAATCGGGCGGTGATGTTCTTTGCAGTGGCCGGAAGATGGCAATTTGAGATTGGAAGCCATCTCCTTAATTGTGGCCATTTGGATTTTTTTGTATTTCTCAGATTTGCATTTCAATGTGTACGCGGTTGTTTGAATTAATTTGGTTGTGTTTTTTGAGCTGTGTGGATTGTGTCATTGATGTTTCTTCACGTTCATTTTTTTTAGATTAAATATTTTTGGTGATTTGTGCTTTGGCTCTCTCAATATCAATTGTTCACTGTCTTTGTTTACCCTTTAAAATTATGGTTAAAATGATGGTTTCTATATAAATATAGAATTCGTTTTTATTGACTTATTAAAAGTGATTAATTTTGAATAATCGGCCTGAATGATTAAAAGTGACGATTTTTGGATAATCGTCCTCAGACTATTTTTTCTGCATAATATGTTTGGTTCCCCGAGTCTGGGATGTATGGACACTTGCCTTTCTGATAGTTCTCCATGGCAGTGCCGCCATCACAAATGATCTCCTCAGCATTACCACTGGCCTAACCAGCATCACTGCCTTGGACTGCAGAGGCAGCACTACACTCACTAATCATTCTCTCAGCAGAAATGTCACTCCCACAACCACTGCCACTCATGCCCTCAGTGCTAGCTCCACCACCACCATCGTGTTCTAAAGAGGAGCACCAGCCCCACAACCAACACCACCAACACCGGATGCCTTGCTGGCAGTGCAGCCAAAACCATCGCCTATGGCCTCAGCAGCATCACTAGCCCAACCAACATCGCCACCCCTGGAACTCAGTGGCACCACCAGCCCCAGGACAAACACTGCCACTACTACCACCACCCAACGCCCTGCTCAGAGTGAAACCAACACCACCACCCATGCCCTCCCCAGCAACACTGCTCCACCAACACAACAACCCTGAGAAATAGAGGCAGTGACACCCCACAATAATCAACACCAATGCAATAGAAACTGCTGCAAAGTGCTGCAAGAAAATGCAGTTGTCTGCCACAAAGTATGTTTTTCTGTGCCACAAAATTCGCCTTTTTGTGGTGCAATATTCTGGAGGGTCTGGCTATAGTTTTCAGCGCAAACTGAGAAGTGAGTTTTGTCAATTTTGAATTTGAACAAAATCCACCGCATATTGTTCAGCCAAATGGGGAATTAATTCAATTAATAATTTTGGTTACATAGGCTAAGGATCCACACAGTCCCCCATGACTCCCCCGACACTATAAAGGGAAAGGATTCAAGGCAAGCAGAGTCCCCCACCTTGTGGTTTCCCAGGGCTCAGTTCTACTTACATAACAAGCCTCTGTTTAAGGCTCAGGAAAGCCAGCTGCATCCCAGGACACTCTGGAAAGATAGGGCAGGGTCCTGGTCCTCCACTGTCAAAGATGGCCTCCCGCCGTCCACCATAGAACCCAGTCAGCTTTGAGGCCTTCCTAGGAATAGACAGCTCCACCCAGATGAGCTCTCAGCAATCTTCTCTGGTGTCTCCTTGCAGCTGTCAGATGGTAAGATTTCAGCCTTCCTGGTTTATGTATGAGGTTAGAGGATTCCCGGGAAATGCCGGGAAACTCTGGAAGATATCGGTGCATTGTTTGTGCATACATGTACACAAATAGATTCTGATGCACGAGAACTGCAAGTTATCAGTCCTGACTTGGAACATACAGGGGTAAAAGGTGTGCATAAATTATTGAGTATGTGAACGGACACAAAGTTGTGTTGTAAATTCAAGAAACCCATTCATACGCTGGCAGTACAGTTTCTTTGACCTCCATTTGGGCTGACCAAATGTTTTATTCATTCTGTTTGTCTGGCTAAAGGGGTGTATCTGCCTTTACACGTAAGGTGAGTTCCAAGTTCACCTAAGAGAATAGACGCAGAAGGAAGGCCGCTGAGTGTGGCTGGTGATTTGAATGGGGTAAGGATGACAATATATGCACCTACATCTGATGACCCATATTTCTTTGAGATGGTTCCAAGGAAATTACATCAGTCTAGGTATCATTATGTAATATGGACCGGTGATTTCAGCATGGCATCACACTACAATCTGCACAGATCCACAAAGACTCATTGCCGAAGTCGGCCCATACCTGGTAGGACATTGCTGTTTTTTTACTCTATGGTAGATGTGTGTTGTGACGGCGGTGTGTGTACTATTCCTTGGGGCATAGAAGCTACCTTTATATAAACCACACTATGGCCTGAAGGAGTTTATGCAATATGGTCAATTAATGTCTCATGCTGCCAAAGGCTCTTTCCGATCTCTCACCGGTGGTTACGCGCTGCATCTTTCCCACCCCCATAGTACGGGAGAGGCGGCGGCTTCACAAGCAGGCCTCATTGTTGGATGGGGTTTATAAATAAGCAGGCCATTGCAGCAGATATAGAGTCGTTTCTTTAGAAGACCTAATGCTCTGTACAAGTTACTAGGGTATTATGGGAAACATGTGTTTACCAAGAGGCACATGTATAGCCAGGGAACCTGGCACCATTTGCACCAATCTTTGGGACGTAAACGATTTAAAAAGACGCAATGTAATAAGTAAAGATGAGGGGTGGACTGGGAACCAGAGGAGGCCTTGGAAATAATAGCCAAAGTGGCCCCATATTACATATTTTCAGTAAGCTCAATCCTTTTCCCATGAGAGAATTTGGAAATAAAGTAGGTTACCACACAAGAGGCCCAGGATACAGAGGCCTACCTGGAAATCTCCAGAGGTCAGTCCACCCCTGCTACAGACGCAAGCCTACTAGGAGAAAAGCAATATAAAATAGAAACATTTCGTGAGTTAGCAGCTCACGGACACCACTGTCTCAGCCAAGACATATTTAGAGAAGGATAGGCCTGATGAATTCTTAGCCTGGGCTGGGAAACAAGATTGGGGGAATCACTCAATAGAAGCTATCCATGATCAGTAGTATATTAGATGTACCGGCGCTGCAAGTATACATAATGTCCTTAAATCTTATATGAGAATGTAAGTACCTCTAGGCTTGCCTGCTCAGTCAACGAGATCAACAAGTTCCTCTCGTGTGGTTAGAACATGAGCTAGGAATCCAAATGAGCTCTCCTGTCACATCAGAAGGATTCCAAACTTTATCAAACAATAAGGTACATGGGACAGATTGCCTTTCTTCGATCAGCCCCCCATTTATCAGTCATGTTTATAGTCTCATTAGTCATAGGAGAATTACAGATGTCCAATAGGATTGCTTTGATTACTGCATTACTCAAACCAGATAAAGATATAGGCCTTAATCGCTAATGAATACTGACAGCAATATTCTAGACGACATCCTTGCGGAAAGGTGACAATGTCCCCTACCTGCCTTCGTAGTGACGGAGCAGGCATGATGTATACCGGGTGGATCGATGTTGCATAATTTACTTAGGTTATTTACTCTAATATACATAGTATAGATCCGGCAATTCCTGTAGAAGTTGCTACAGTCGATGCATTTGATTCAGTCGAGCGGTGGAACGCGCAGGGTTAGGTCTGCAATATATAAACATGATACCGCTCTCATATAATAATCCTGTGGCTTGACTAACGGTAACTCCAGAAAAGAAGTTCGAAAGATTGATTAAATTCCCATATCTATGATCGTCCGAAATTCGCTTATTAAAATAGTTGTGGTTCCTCAATTACTGTAAGTTTTTCAGAATGATCCTAACTGCCCACCGACTGCATATTTCAAGAGGCAGGAACAATTAGCTCCCAGAATGGTGTGGGCTAGGGCAACGATTCACATTGAACTAGAAATATCATGTAGGGCGTACGAACAAGGCGGCTCCGTGGCCCCGGACTTGATATCATTTATTTATGTAGCCCGAGCACACTAGATTAATTTATCAAAAAAGGGAACCTGGTTAATGCCTCGCTGTGCCCAGGTGGGTAGTATCATATATATAACAAGAAAGAGCAAGGCCATGGGAACCTCACTGCTGAAAGAGGAATGAACCAACTCCTGGGCTGGTAGCACCTTCACGTGTGGTTCCTAAATTACTGTAGGTTTTTCAGAATGTTCCTAACTGCCCACCGACTGCATATTTCAAGAGGCAGGAACAATTATCTCCCAGAATGATGTGGGCTAGGGCAACGATGCACATTGAACTAGAAATATGATGTAGGTTGTACGAACAAGGCGGCTCGGTGGCCCCGGACTGGATATAATTTATTTATGTATCCCGAGCACACTAGGTCACATAGTGGTTCAACATCAGAGAAGATCTCTTGCACATGGACACTGCGTGGGAGACAGCGCCCCCTACGTCGCTACAATATTTAACTGGTGGTGCTAGCAAAATTCTCCGAGAGGAATCACAGTCATGGAACACAGCAGGGTTGGCGTTGGGTAAATTGGTTAGATATACACTTCTGCCAGTTTTCTACTACCCGGACATTCCACTTTTTCCATGCAAGGGGTGCTTACTGCATTGGAAACACAATTTCAAAACCACTTTGAAAACCTAGACATGCAACAGTCTAAGGAACCTGTTTGTGGGTGGCTCCTTTTAATGCCATTGCAGCTCCATGTGAAGGGTGAGCTTAAAGGGCTAAGCCTATTTTTGCATTTGCGCCTGAGTGTTTGCGCTCAAGCATCATTTTGCAGGGTTTCCCATCAAACCTAAATGTTACGCAATTAGAGAGTATATTACTACCCCCGTAATTCCAATCACATCATTTGAGGGTTGGATGCAGGAGTGTGGCCCGCGCGTATCACACACGGCCGGGGGAAACGGGAGAAGATTCTGGGTATAGTTCTGACTGATGAGGACTGGAGTATTGCGTGCATATTAACCTCACACACGAATTCACTTTAAACATCTGCATCACATCTAGTGCGAAAAATGTGCACCTGTCACTAGCCATTGGTGATTAGTAATTGACTCTTCGGGAGTTGGAAATGGTGTTTTGTTTTCATGTGGATAACTAAGGTGGCAGTAACTTTTTATGCCTGGCCAGTAGCTTGTAAGTTTAAAATGTGTAGGACGATCAAATATACCACAAGGCTCGTCAGGTCCATTCCCACTTCCCTGAGGTAAGGGGTGAATGCGTGCGGTGTGGCGCGGCTGGTTTTATACACATAGCATGGGCAAGCGTAGCCCCAGTTATTTTGCCCTGACCTGGCAGAAGTAGCACCTACCTCCAAGGCACGCGGGGGCCCGCTATACATTAACCCCTCAGGACCTGCTGTGGAAAGTATTTTTTAGGCAACCTGCATCGCAAAGATGACACATATGGTACTAGACCGGCTTCCATCTTACGTCCCCACACATACATTTTCCCAAATCCCACCCGCCACGTAAGAAGGTACATTTGGGTGAGCAGAAGACAACAGTCGTTGTCAGGAAGTCCTAGAACAGAAGAACAGGAAGGCGGCATGGGCCTGGAAGGAGATGCCAACAGGCACAGGAGTGCTCACCAGACAATGTACAGGTCCCAAACACACAGACATGGGGCCTACACAGTGGGGCACCCAGTGAGCTAAGAAGGGCAACTTCCATTTCCCGGCCCAACTGCCTAAATGTACAGAACTATGATAACACTGCACACAAGCTTGTTGGGAAATAAACACAATACTCCCGTTATGGTTTATTAGTATTATGTTTAATAAAAAGCCTATTGTTTACTGTATATAATGTATGGATGTCCAGTTTCCCTAATGTTAGCGGTTCCACAGCTTGTGCGGTCCAGGCTCTGGCCTCTCATTTGGCTCCGATCTTCAGCACTCGCACCTCCTCACCAGGGCCGGCCAAATGGCTCAACAGCACTGGGCCTTCACAGCTATGGCTCTGCTCTGCTTCCACAACCGGGCTGCGCGATTCCGATGCGGATTGGGGTTCTTCAGTGCCTGCCGGGCTGCTTGCCTTGCCTCACATGGCCCAGCTACTGATGCTCTCTCCACCACGCACAGGATGCTCCGGACAGTGGTTCCGGTGCAGAAGTCCTTGGGGCCAGATATTGTTGGCCCTGGGTGGCTGTCGGACCCGGCAGCTGCCTTGAGAGCGTGCCCCACCATGGCTTTCTGTCGCCATCATGACCTGGTGGACCACTTGCGGCAGCAGCCCCCCAGGGCATGAAGTGTGTCAGCAAAGTGTGTGTGTGCACATATGTGTGTTTCTGTTAGATGCTGCAGCTCTTTATGGTAGGATAAGCAATATAACTAATGATAATTCCAACAGAATACATCTCTTTTTGTGTCCAATGCTTCATGATACAGAAGCCCCCTTTGAGTTAGGTTGGGAAAGGCTCCATTCAAACAGGCCGCTTGAACTGCTATACTCAAACAGCACGTTTAGTCTGTGTATCCTGCCTCAGATCCCTCTCCCCTCTCATGCCAGTAGTTCTCCCCTAGGTGTTGGGTTGCAACACCTATGAAACAAGACAAAAAAGAAAGCAGCCATTGCGCTGTAATATGAAAAAACCTACCAATATACATCAAGGAGTACCCCTCCTACCGGCATATAAGGAAGACATTTGGCCTCATCACAAGTGTAAGCCTACCGGCACCGTTGTTACCAGACTGGCACACTACATGCCTGCTTGCCGGAGTTGCTGTGCCCGGCAGGTGGGACCCTGCCGGGCACAGCGGCCATGGTAATCAGACCTAAATGGAAGCACCGGCACCGTTATTCACAGTGCTGGTGCTTCCGTGTTCCCATTCCCATGGAGTCCTATGGGACTCAATGGGAATGGGGATTAACATTTACCGGCGCCTGACTTCCCGGAACGCTGGGGTGGTAATCCCTGGTAATTCAGGCAAACCAGGCGCCGGTAAATATTGCAAATCCGGCGGCAACCTGCCAGTTTTATCGGCACGGCTACCGCTGGACTTGTAATGAGGCTATTGTGTTTTATTTATTTATTACTTGCATGGCCCTTCAACCGGAAGCCAATTCTACGCTCTACCAAAAACCTGGACAAGAACAGAAGAATGACAGGTATATGGAGTTTGAGAATAGCATAGATTTGACCAAGGACTAATGCCAAGGCACACACAGACTGCAACTCACAGTACTGTGCTACTGTTAAAAGATGGCAGCACAAATGCCGACTAACCACATCCTGTACAGCTCTCCACTGCTCTCAAGCTAGGTCCACGCTTAAAACAATCAAATAAATAAATCTTTTCGAGACAGTAGGGATGACTGGCCGCAGAAGTGGTACAAGCCCGTCCTAGTCCACAAGCTCTTCTGAATCTTGGACTACAAGAAGAGTACGAGGTGCTTGATCACAATGCACGTACTGGCAACGTAATGATTTTTTAAATCCCATGGATGGCCCTTGGGAGTAGCTAGAGCTACCAGCCGCTACCCCCGGCCATCTCCTTGGTCCCCCTCTGTGATCCACGGCCTACTGGCCCTCACATTTAGAAAAATGGTACTGCTTGCACCGTGTAGCCACTGTCACAAGTGATTCCTACAGACAGGGATGAGCGCTTTATCTATTTGGATAATGAAACTAATTGAGAATGTTCCACTATAGCTCTTACATGGCATCAGAAGAACGTTTCATGTATACATTGTGCATGGTGGGTGCGTGGTGCATCTCTGTGTTTGCAGTTTGCTTGAGTGTGATGTTACAAGTCTTAGGTCTGACACTCTAGTATAAACAGTGCAAAGCTGTTGTTTCTGTGCCCTTTTGCAGAGCTAGGAAATTAACTTGGGTATTCAGTATGTCGAAATGGATGTGAATTAAGCGATTACTGCTAGTCATTCGCCCTCACTACGAGGTTGGTGGAATGGGTTTACCGGCACCGGTAATGGTGCCGGTAAACCCATTCCGCCCTATTACGAGGTCTCCTCATGGGCCCCGCAAAGGGCGCCTGGTAAAAACCAAGCGTCCTTACCGGGTCCCGCGAGGAGACCAGGGAGCTAACAACGGGCCCGTTGTTTGCTCCTTCCCCATTCCCATTGAGCCCTATGGGGGCTCGAATGGGAATGGGGATGGACCGGGTCCGGATTCCTCGGACGAGGAATTACCGGGTCCGCCAAGGTTGGGATGGCCCGGTAAATCCTCATTTGAGGAACCCGGGCCCGGTATGCGGTAAGGAGGCAACCATGCCACTAAATGCGGCATGGTTAGCTCCAACCTCGTAATGAGGGCCATTGTGTTCTTCCCGCACACCCCATCACAACAAATCATTTTTGTTTTACATAACAGGTTTCAATAAAGATTTCTTTTTTATTTTCAGATTCATTTTAGAATGTGGTTTAGTGCTTCAAATATCCATTTTATGTAACACCCAGGCTGTCATTACGAGTTTGGCAGTCGTTCGGCAGTATTTCCACCACTTACTGTTACTGCCATCTGCTCCTGTGGGTTTACCATGGGATTACAAGTGGCGACATGGTGGTGTAAATCCCCATTTTCAGAGTCCATAGGGCTCCATGGGGTTTTTAGCGAACTATGGCTGGCAGTAGTTCGGCCGTGGTGATTCCACCAGAAATTGCCAGTAGGCGGTCAGATTTGCCTCTAGCTTTTTCCTGGCGGTAAATTTGTCCCCCCTACCGCCAATCTAGTAGTTCGGCGGTGCAGGAATGTGGCGGGAATGTGGCGGTAACGGAATTACTGCCTCATTCGCGCCTATTTGACTCGCACCGCATATCTTGTAATGAGGCCCAAACTACTGTGTCTGCCAATGAAAGACCACAATGTAAAAAAAATGAGTGCAAAACCAAATATGGGAGGGTAAAGGATGTGGTGTTCTGTGTAAATTGGGGACCATGAAATGAGCATAAATCCCAGCATATACGAGAGTTTAGCTGCCGCAACTGCAGGAGTTTCCGAGTGCTCCCGATTGATTGAACTGGCCGCTATATCTTAGTAAATCCCATCGCACTCTAGTGTGCCATTGCACTCATGTCTGTATTCATCTCACCCTTTTAAGCTGGCTGTATGCTTTCTGGCGAGTGCAGCGTCTCTAATATAAACACTCAGGACCTACTTCGCAAAGGAAATGGAAAAGTAGCAAAATATGCAAACATTTGTGAATGAACACGTGTGCACAATACAAACATTTTGCACTTCATAAAGAAATCGCACTTACAATGTGCTCATTACATAATGTGTAGATGCTCACAAGTATTTGTGCACAATGTGTAAGTACAATGTGTGCAAGCTGGGCAAAGAGTGGCAGTTGTAGAATGGCTGTAAGACATTCCACGTGTAAAGCGTAAATGCGCAACATGAGGGATGCCTGTGCAAAACATGTTTTGTAATGTGTCCACCATGAAACAAAGCTCACGCTGCATGGATAAACTACCTGTTGCCAATCAGAGATGTCAATTTGATTCGTTGTGTCTATTAGGTGGCGCTTCAGTGTCACATGCAAGCCAGCATTATTGCATTGGAGAACAGCAAGGAGTAAGAATGCATGGAGGGTCATACAGCTTGTGCGTGGTGTTGTTTGGTTAATTAGACCCTCATTGACTGCTCAAGGCCACACTCATTCCTATGACCATTTCAGGCCAGTACCTGCCCCTTCCAGTCCAAAGCGCATCCTCCTTGAATCTCTTTGAGTTATCTTTATCAAGCAGTAACTTCAAACTTTGGCCTGCCAGAATTATCTTAAGCTGTCTGCTCAGAGTTAATGGTGTAATTGATTATAGCTGTATATGGGTCTACTAAACCACATCCTCCTGGGATCTCTTTCAGCTATCATTATCAAGCAGTAACATCAATCTTTGGCCTGCCAGAATTATTTTGTGCTGTCTGCTGAGAGTTAATGGTGTAAATGCAGCTGTAACTGGTGCTACTGGTATGATAGAAATGTCTTAACCAAGTGTACCTTGAGCCCAGTGATTTATATCTGTTCCTTGCAATGAAGTCCTGTTAAAAAGAAGTATTGATAAAGTCAATAGTTTTATCTGACATTCTCAGACTGCTCACTCCTAAATGGAGTGCTATGAGAGCTGTAAAGTGATGTGATTCAATGTCCCACCTTAAGATGTGCTGTACTAGACATGTGTTCCGGGTACAAGACCATGTTCTGATTTGTGATTGCTCTCGAGCAGCTTTAAACTGGCTGTGGCCATTGCACACCATCATTAAAGCATATTCATTCTTTACATCTAGCCATTTATTAAGTGGACATATTTTTTTTTCTTAATAAGCTTTATCTATTGTAATATCAAAATGTTCTATTATCTTTAATACATATTGGTCCGAACCTTTTGTGTGCAATGGGTAATAAAAGCCACAATATTGATTTTCGAAAAAGAGAGTTATTCATTTGTAGCCAGTGTAGAGGATCAGCTGTACACATCTGCAGGAGATCCCGCCTTCCTACATCCCCTGTATTGAACAAATAAGACCGTGCCGTGTTTGACACCAGCCGTTGTGCCAATACTGCAGCGAGTGTTTGGAAGAAGATACCCACTAAGAGAACCTTATCGAATGTACCCACAAAGTGATGATAACCTGCAGGAGGAACTCCCTGAAGGAACATGAGAAGGAGCCAAGAAGAGGAGCTAGTGACATCATAAAACTTGTGCACAACATCCTGAGTGTGCACAACGGCTGAAGATGTTGTATAGATTCTGAAGAAACTAATGATAAAGTAAAGAATCGAGTGAACTCTCAAATGTATAAGAAGAAGAAGATTACACGTGCATGAAGTGCTGCAGAAAACAACCGTTCAATAAATGTACAGATGCTGAAACACAAGGTAGTTTAAGTGATCATAGAAGCTGGCTATGGGTAGTGAATAGAATACAGGCGGAGCCGCCATTGTTACAGAAACTGGACATTGGTATCATGAATTAAGTAAGCCAGAAACCATGAAGCGGGAATGCAAAACTCTGTTGCAGCAGGGATAATAGGCTCATGGAGCTGTGTGGTGAGGAGGCCTGGCCTAATGTCAAGATTCAAGAAGGCGAGGTCAGCTATCTCCTCTGAAGAAGGACGAGTGTGCGGAGGATGAACCTTCTCACGTTAAAGTGCAAGAAAGAACACAAGTGATACCAAGCTTTAATTCTTTTAGAGCATTTAAAAGCTGCATAATGGACCATATCGTGGTCTCATGTCACATGAGCCAAGGGTGGAAATAGAGCTTGAACTTGGAGTTCCAGACACGATAGCAAGTGCCCTCACTCCTGTGCATTCTCAAAGAGAAAGATACTCTGCAAGGCCAAGTACAAAGACAATTTCATGGCAGAAGGCATGGCTGATGAGAGATGCTGGGCTAATTGGGTGGTGTGGTAGCCTCATATCCTATCTCCCTGCCACTGTGTCTGGGCTTACATGCTGCTAAATGAACTGGATGTTACAGACATGGCACCAGCATGCCAACCAATTGTATTAGTCCATATAATGAAGGACCTTATAGTTGGAAGAAAAATGAGAAAATGTGTATGTAATATTTATGAAATTACATGTTTTTAGAGGTAGGCATAAGTTGTCCACCTGCTAACGGGCAGCCAATAAGAATCCTAGCTCCTACGGAAATGTATACTTAGATGTTTCCCTTAACCAATCCCGACCCTTGATAGGCTTTTCACTATTACCACGTAGTATGATGTCACTCTGATGCATTATTTAGTAGAATAACCATATTGTGTGTGAAGATCATTGAGAGACTGAGCGTACATCTGTTGATGTTTGTTGAAACCTTCCTGTTTTAGATCATTGTTAATAAAACAGTACTTTGCCATCTTCTTGAGTGGGTTTGGTTATTTGGAGTCAGAATTACTCTGCTGTAATCCCATCCATTGCATATGCATGTTCCCAAGGGCAGTAAACTCACCAGGGTTTGTTACTCTGCTAACCGGGACCTGGGCACAGTGGCAGCTTTCAAAATGTATATACTTCAATCTCCTTCAATATTTCATAGATTAATGCCAATGTGTTTTCTGCGTGCTGTGTGCTCCATTCATGGTTTGTCTAAGCCTACCCACATCTTCCCCTATGACTGCTTTTTGAGTAGCCACATGTCACATCCATGCATTTCCCACAACCTTTCCTGAAATGTTTACAGCAACTCATTTTTTTTCCAGTTTGCACTGTTTTAAAGACTTGATTGGGGCGGTGGGGTGGGGGGTTTCAAGCAAATCATTATATACGGCCCTAACCATGGGTTTGCAGACAAAGGCACATCAAAATGATTTCTTGAAATATGTTTGAGCTCACTGATAACATCACAGTCTGAGTTCAAATGTTTAACTCTCCTGGTGTGGTAGGGAGGTAGAAATCACAAAGCTCTCATCTCAGGTTTTGCATGGCCATGCATGAGAAGGCCATCAAGTCCTGTTTTTGATTGGAATTCTGGGGCTTATGATTTTTCTGAATTTCAAATGGGAAAGAAAAACTACATGTCCCAGGATCCACAGGGAAAAACAGGACTAGTGGTCTTCTCACGAATGGCCATGTGAAACTTGAAAACTATGGAGTCACACGTGTAAAAAGTAGCAGAATAATGAGATAAAGGATTTAGGCAATGATTCTCTAAACGTTTTCAAATTTTTGCAATTACTTGCCACTTCAAGAGTTGCCCATAAGACACAACTATTGGCCTGGGAAGTGAAGCTAGGAGAGAGATGGGATGTGAGAGGGCAGTGGCACAAACTGTGAGTATTGTTTGGACTTGTATCCACCCATGGCCACGCTAGTCCATATGCCCATTCTCATCCACTACCTGCCCCTCTCCATCTAAAACACCCTTCCCCCAGGATCCCTTTGAGCTTGCTCTTTGCTTTAAAGGAGAAGTCTGTTATTTCTAAGTAGCCTTCTGTGGGCAAAGGCGCATTTGCAACTATAAACCAGATCCTGGTGTAATAACCATGTCTCAACCAAGTGTGCAGTCATACACTGGATTTGTAATCAACATAATTAAAAAGAAAATGCATATCTGTCCCTACAGCCAAGAGAGATTTCCGTCCCTACAAACTAAATTAAAGGTGCTCGTCAATTGTCAAAACCAAAAAGTAGTCCTCAGTCCAAATCCTATCCACTATCTAACCCTACCACTTCACGAAAAAACAACATACAATTGAGCCAGAGCCTTAGTCTTCCAGCTCTTGCTTCGTCCGGCCACCTTTAGTTGACGTCTCCTCCAAAGTACTGCTCGTAGGACTAATGTTTCTTCTTAACGGTTAGTTTTCAACTCCAGCACCTGATGCAGGGACTCTGCATGAACTTGAATGGCTGGAAACAGGTCAATACTGTGACTGTGGATACTGAAGCTAGAGCAGAGGCTCTGCAACCATACCTGGACCCTGAACTGACTGCAGCCTGTGCTTCCCCATTGCATCAACCTGAGGGCTGCTTCTTTTCCATACAGGCACTTCCAGTAGGAAGCCTGCTGACCTTATCCCATGCTCCAAGTGTACAGGTAATTGCAGTAACGCTTATCTTGGATCCTACTCCTATGTGCCATTGCACAGGAAGTGGTAGCAGGCCTCCAGGGTGCTCAAAGCTCCCAAAGGTTGCTTGAACATGGGACACCCTCCTTCTCATGTTGCATCACCCCACTTCCCGGGCCGTTTATGGGATATGTTATGTCAATACCTGGCATAGCTGATGTAAGTCTGTAGACATTTGATGAAAATACATGGCAAATGATGTGAGCATCTGGCGATTTCCAGTAAATATTTGACTTATGATGAGCGCACCCTGTCAAATTATAGCAATACCGGGTAAATGGTGAAAGTACCTGGCATACAATAGTAATAGCATTACAGGCCGCGTTGTAGGTAGCGTCCGTGAGGGAAGCAAGGTTCGAAGAAGGTGAGCGCTGCTCGCCAGGCTCCTGAAAAGTATACAGAGAGTGAAAGGAAGCCAGAACAAAGAGAGAAGACGCCCAGAGGAGTGGCCGCATACCGGTGAGTGGAATAAAGGGAACACTCATACTGGGGTGCTCCTGGGGCACTCCTGGGGCTGCAACCGGCCATACGTTAATGCCGAACAAAGTGAAACCTGTGACAGTTAGTCGTGGAACCCAGATTGAGGGTTTTTGAATGCTGAGCAGACTGCAAGTTGTTGTGAATGCATTTAAAGATGAAACAAGTGATATTGAATACCAAACCAAAACAAAGTTATGATGAACATGTCAACAAAGTGGAAAACAAGTAATGAGCATTTATGAACCACGTGAAAAGCAAGTGATGAGCACTTATGATTACTGTCAAAGTCAAGTGGTGAAAAGAGTGAATGCCACAGAGTGAGTTGTGTGGAAAATGCGTTGTGGCAAAGCCAAGAGATTTGCCAAGGAGAATCAGAAATGAATGTGCACTCATGACACGGGTACAGAGACAGAAAACCTGTGTTGGCAAGAAAACCCAATGAAATACAGAAGGATAAAAGGGTGCCAAGGGTTATCGGTTGGGTGACCTGTAATGGGTGGACCATGTGATCTGACAACTGCACCTAGACTGAGTGACCCATGCCTGGAAAGAGCCAAGGAAGATAAAGATAAGGACACTGTATTTGATAACAGGATTGCAAAAGTGAACGAGAAAGAGAGCAGTCTGTATGAACTACTGAAAAGCTTAAAGGATTACAAAGTTGAATTGGGACTGTTTTTGAAAGCCACAAGATTTGAATTGATTATAGATTCTGAAGCTGGTTGGAAGCTGGAAGAGCTGACATCTTGGGGAAGGGAACCACTAGACTTTATGAACTGTGTTGACCTATTCAGCCGCTTCTCCAAGCAACGAGTTGGGGGGAGATCTCTCTCCGCAGCAGGGGCCTCCCTCTGGAACAGCCTTCATGCCCCCCTGAAACTTGAAACCATCTCCGGTTCCAGAAGCACCTCAAAACCTTCCTCTTTGCTTCTGCTTTCTCTCTCCCTCTCCCCTGCTAAATCACTGAAACTGTACTGAATCAGCAACTGGGCCACTCACCAATCTCGGTCCTTGGCCCTGCCACTCTCCCCTGTACTGCCTTCCTGGCAACCCCTGCACTGCGGGACTGTATCTGTATCCCTACAGACCCCCTTCCCAGCACTTGTCTGCACTTATCTTGCACTTGCCACCAGCTGGCCCTTATTATTTATCTTGTTCATTACTAACCCTGTACTGCACTTTCCCCTCTCCCTTTCCCTCTTGCACTTTTCCCGTCCCCCTTACCAATACACTTGCGCGATCTGAATGACACCTGGCCTAGTAGGATCGCTGCCTGTCTCCACTTGTTACCCCCTCCCTGCCTCGTCGCGCCTTGAAACACTTGTGTATAGGCGCGTTACAAATGCCTTATCATATCATATCATATGTATTTATTTATTTATATTTATATAGCGCGCAAGAAGCCCAGGGGCATTGAGGCGCTGTTACTTGCAATAACTTAGTTACATGGTACAGGCATGAAAGCGATTGTTAACACATTATGATTACTACAAGATATCGTACTGTTGTTACAGATATTGCATTGGGACGTATATTACAACATATATGATAAGTATTCGTGCTGGTGTGTCGGGTCTTATGTGAAGAGGGTAGTTTTCAGAGTTTTGCGGAAGGTGGTGAGGGAGGCCTCCCCTCGGATAGTGGGAGGTAGGGCATTCCAGTGAGTGGGCGCTAGATAGGGGAAGCTGGATCCGCCCGCTTTTACTCTTTTTACTAGTGGCACCGAGAGCATGTTGGTGTACGGTGATCTGGTTGGCCTGGTAGTGGAGACGGGGTGGATCCTTTGAGAGAGGTATGCTGGAGCAGTGAGGTGAATGCACTTGTGGGTCAGTGTCAGGGCTTTGAATACAATCCTTTCCTTTATTGGGAGCCAGTGGGCTAGTTTTCTGGCTTCAGAGATGTGTTCTCTTTTAGCAATGCCTTGGGCTGCCCGGAGAGCATTGTTCTGTATTACTTGTAGTCTCTCTAAGTTTTTGTTGGAGGTTCCTAGAAAGAGTACGTTGCAGTAGTCTAGTGTAGAGCCGGTGATGGCTCTGGCTATGTTGGTGCAGTTCTCTTTGGAGAGAAAGGGTCTGACTGCGTTGATAAGTTTGGCATGATATGCAGCTGCTGAGGCTATTGCGCTGACTTGTCTATCCATGGATAGGCTGGAGTCCAGGTAGACTCCCAGAGTTTTGACAGAGTCGGAGACCGGAATTTTAATGGAGTCAATGGTGAAGTAGCTGAATTGGGCATCTAGATTTTTTAGTGTGTCGGGGGAACCTACCAGGAGGAGTTCCGTCTTGTCAGAGTTGAGGCATAGACCGTTGTCTGCCATCCAGGCTTGGATGGTGTTGTAGAGGTTGTTGAGGGTCAGGGAGTCAGTGTCATAGTTCCCTGTGAGAGTGAGGAGGATCTGGGTGTCGTCAGCGTAGTTGGTGTAGGATATGCCCATAGCATTGAGGATGAGGAAGAGGGGTCGTGTGAAGATGTTGTATAGGGTGGGGGAGAGACAGGAGCCTTGGGGTACACCACAAAGTATAATGGTTGGTGATGCGGCGGCTAGGTCAGAGAATACTTGCATGGTTCTGTCTTGTAAGAAAGAGGTGATCCAGGCTGTGGCCTCTGGGGAGAATTTGGCAGTGGAGGAAAGGTGGTGGCATAAGACACTATGATCCACGAGGTCGAAGGCTGCGGATAGGTCAAGGAGTAGGAGAAGTGCTGGTTTACCCAAGTCTCTAGCATCGTCCATCTGGTTTTTCAGGTCAAGTAGGGCGGTTTCTGTCCCGTGTCTGGGGCCGAAGCCAGATTGGCGGAGTCCAAGGAGGTTGTTCTCTTCAATGAAGTGCTGGAGCTGCAGGTAGGCTGCTTTGTCCAATATTTTGAGGAGGAATGGGACAGTGGTGATGGGTCTGTAGTTGTTGGGGGAGGTGGGATCGAGAGTTGGCTTTTTCAAAAGAGGGCGTACCCAAGCTTCCTTGAGGGAGGCGGGGACTTTCCCTGTGGTAAAGGAGGCATTCACAAAGGCTGTTAGGAAGGGAGCTAGCGCTTCCGTGCAGTCTTTGATAATGGAGGCTGGGCATGCATCACCTTTGCAGTTAGAGGGTTTGATGTTCCTCATTATGTTGATGATGTCTTTTTCCTGAATGGGTTTGAAGGAGAAGGGTAGGGGGGGATCCGGGGCAGGTGGTGGGATGGGGATATGCTTATTGGGTAAGGCTTGTTTAGTGGCTAGTATTTTGTTTTTGAGGAGGCTTAATTTGGTTAGCATGGCCGTTTGTATTTCATCACACCAGTCTTTGTCTTTGGTGAAATTCTGGGGGGCGGGAGTGGGTGTCTCGAGCTCCCTGAAAATGGCGAAGATTTCTTTTGTGCTAGATTGGGCTTCCGAGATTCTGTATTCAAAGGATTTGGCCTTTGCTTGGGTGATTGCCTTTTTGTATTTGGTGGATAGGGCTTTAAAGATCATCTTGTCTTTTTCAGAGTGGGACGTTTGCCACTGTGTGAGTGCAGCTTTTTTCTCATTTCGGAGTGTGAGGATTCAGGGGTGAACCAAGAGTTGGAGTGGGTAGTGGGTTTGGATTTGCGAGGTTTGAGAGGGGCAATGGAGTTGATAGCTGCTTTAATGGCAACATCATAGGTTGTTGCGAGTGTTTCTGGGTCTGATGAAAAAGGTGGTCTGAAGGCTGGGCCTTGGAGGAAGGGCAGTAGCCTTTCCTTCGTGAGCTGGCGGGAGCTTCTGGCGAGGCAGGGTGGGAGTGGTTGAGGTGAGGGGGCAGCAGGGGAGCTAGTGGTGAGGATGCTAAAGGTGATGATGTGGTGGTCAGACCATGGGGTGGGATTGTTTCCTGTGATGATGAGTGGGCAGTTGTGCTGTGCTATCCAGTCGAGTGTTCTGCCCTGGGTGTGAGTTGGGCTCAGGATGGTGTTCTTGTAGCCTAGAGCATTGAGGGCAGAGTCAAGGGATTTGGCTGCTACGTCCTTGCTATCCCGGAGCCCTAGGCTGACATCCCCAAGGAGAATGGCTTTAGACTGTTTTTTAAGGTTGTCAGAGAGGAGGTGGATGAGAGAGGCTTGAAAGTCTCCTGTTGGGCCTGGAGGGCGGTAGACAGTGTGTACAGTAATGGTGCAGTGGGGAGAGAGGGTTATTTTGACTTGGAGGTAGTCGCTGTTGTTGTTGGTCAGGGATTTCTCTACCTTTCTGATAGAGAGGCAGTCTTTGGCAATATTCTGAGCACTGGAAAAGTAGATAGAGTCCTAAATCTTACATCACAAGGCAATCAGTCAACGCCGGAACCACTAGATATACTTATAGATGCAATCAATCAACAAACCACTCTGAACTCAGGTAAAAGAGATAGAGCTCCGAAAGTTACCGCACACGGTAACCACACAACGGCCGAACCACAAGGTATACCCAAAGAGGTAATCAATCAGGAAACGCGAATCAAAGCTGCAAATCCAGGAAATCTGCCAGACACCTCTACAGAAGATGATATAAGTCCCCATAATTCCATTTCCATAAACTCTCAAGATGAATCTCTCATTGTAATAGATGAATATGAAGACTCGTTTCTTAACTGCACTCATAGGGAGATCATCGAAAATGTGCACCAAATTAACATCTCTTTGGCATATTCAGCAGTTTCCATTGAAGAAATATGGCCAGCTAATGAATCAGAAAGACCCATTGAAACCAATGGCAACATGACAATTCATGTAACCCCTAAACTCCTCAGACCAATCTTCAAAAATCCGTTAAATTCCTCGTGTGCATATCGACTAGCCATATATCCGAAGAACTCGAGCACTGAAGATCCGGTCATCTTAAATAGATCCAACACTTTACGACTGTTTAAGGCAATCCCACAATTGGCTCACATAAAAACAGAAGACATTGAGTTAATTATATTTCCAAATAAGAAATATATGGAAGAAGCCCATGTTGATTTCTCAAACTATGACACAATGCAATGTGTCATTGACAACAAACATCACCTATTGACTTTGGGATTTCAAACAGAAGAAATAATGGTCTCTCGTTTGATGGCGGAAAAAAAAATAAGAACCTTAGACATTTTTTCCAAAAATTTAACCAAAAATCGGACCGGACAAAGCTACAGCCAAGAACCTGGAAAAAAATGTAATGATTTATGTCTAAGACCACACGACCAAAATAAGATGTCACGAGAAACTTTAAGAAACATCTCTAATTTAGACGTGAATCAGAGAACAAAGAAAACATATCTATAACAACGAAAAGATTCACTGAAACCTCATACAACCTTATGTTCTTGGAATACAAGGGGACATAGACATCTTTTTGAAAATGAGACATCTATACTCGAACAAGTCGATATCATCTGTTTCCAAGAAACCTGGTTGAAAGAGGAAGTAGTGTGTGATGGCTATAGTTCATTCATGAATCCAGCCATATCTTCGCAACAAGGGAGACCAGCATCAGGAATGCTCTTACTAACAAAAATTAAACCTACATGGCGAATATTGGAAAGTAAAATAATCCATCCGTGGGCACAACTCCTATCCATCAGCATTCCGTCAATACAGAAACTCAATCCATCTTATCCTTCCAAATATACTTGTCTATCGATCTTTAACATATATTGGAACCCTACAGCTATGTCTGACAACAAATTTATCGATTCTATAGTAGATGAAATCGACTTATTGAACATCAGAAATAGTACAAACGAAATCATCTTGGCAGGAGATTTTAACTTCCATCTCTTTGATAAAAGAGGAAACAAATTGGCACTTAATGAATTGTCATCCAGAGCGAGAAAATGGATTAAGGAAACAACGTTACGCAACATTTGCCTAAGCGTCCAACCCACGAACGATAAAGGCATCCCATTGCCGACCTGGTCACGGGAGAACTCCAATACAATAATCGATTATATCTTCGCAACAGAAGGTATTCGGAAAATCACAACCTTCACTGCGAGTTCCCCAAACCCAGATAGTGATCATCGACAAATTTTTATCTCCTGGCCAGCTGAACCTTCAAGCGATCAATGTTTGAACCTTCCTGAACTTGAAATAAACAACGGGTTGAACCGGCTTCGCATCAAAGATCATCAAATACAAGATTTAACTACTCTATTTGAAGACACATCGCTGAAGGACCAAGTTAAATTAAATTATGGCTGGATCTTGGAGAAGTACCAACAATCTACACCAAGAAATCAACAAAGAGTCAAACAGCCACATACGCATTATTTTAATTTACAAATCTTTCTAGAAAAAAAGAAACACTACAAACGACTGCAACAAATAAAGAAAAATAAAGGAGACTATCAAATTGAAATAAAAAAGGAAAAACCAAAAATTCTCCAACATAATGAAATCATACAAAATGACAATGAAACAACACGATGCAGAAGAACTTTTGAAAGCGTTAAATGGAAAAAACAAGCGGCAGTTGTGGTCCTTGATGAATACAACATCGAAAAATCAAACTCTGATCCAAGAAGTAGACTCACATATATGGGTTAATCACTTCCAAAACCTATATAAGAAACCGGTATTCGAACCAACATCAGTTCTTCAAGAAGATGCTGACCCCTGGACCCTAAAATGGGATATAGATGATATTACCAACACTATGAGGAATCTGAATTCATCTAGGGCCCCTGGACCTGATGGGCTGGCTAACAGCAACCTTAAAGCAAATCCAGAACACTGGGCCAAATTCTTCTTACATCTCTTACATTTGATAGAAAAGACGAAAGAGATTCCTCGTACATGGACAGTGGCCATTGTAATACCAATCTACAAGGCAGGAGATAGAAAAAACCCAGCCAATTACAGACCGATAGCCTTACTAGATCCGTTGGGGAAACTATTTGCAGGCTACCTTGAGAAAAAATTAACTGTTTGGGCTATACTCCATGGTAAACAAGCAAAAAGACAGACCGGCTTTGTGAAAAAAATAAGTACCAACGTTAATCTTCTGTTGCTGAATATGATAAAATATGAAGCGTTCTCAAAAGTACAGCAGGTATATGCAATCTTTATAGATTTAAAAATGGCCTTCGATTCAGTCAATCGACAACTTCTTTGGTCCAAATTGGCTGCTTGGGGTTGCCCATCGACCATTCTGAACCCAATTCAACAGCTATACTCGAACACGTCAATTAGAGTCCGACTTTCAACCGATGGAAAGGCAACAGCACCAATTCGTACATGGAATGGGCTGAAACAGGGTTGTCCCTTAGCTGCTTGCCTCTACAACCTTTACACCCACGAGTTTGAATGAAAAATTAAACATACTATGGCAAATCCACCGAAGATAAATAGCGAATCTATTCAAACCTTAATTTTCGCTGATGACATTATCATCATGGACAAAACGGTGAAAGGTCTACAAATAACACTGAACAAAACGCAAACTTTCATGAAGGCAAATGATTTACAAATTAACACAGATAAAACCAAAATGATGAAACTCATCACAGAAAACTCTAAGAAGCAATGGTCGCCAAAATTCTATCTGGAACAGAAAAACATCGTGGCAACCAAATCCATAAAATATTTAGCTGCAATAATTAACCCATCTAAGAATGAAAAAGAATGGCAAGAAAATATCGAAGAGCAATATCGTTGTCAAGACAAGGCCGCTTCTTTCACTGCAAATATGGTGCATATACGGTAAAACCTACAACCCTACTGTATAAACAGAAAGTCATTCCAATTCTGACGTATGCGAGCGAATCTTTGATAAATCAACAACTATTGAAATGGCCAAAATATGAAGCTATATTCTGGAGAAAAACCCTTGCTCTACCAAAATCTTTTCCAATCTCTAGAATTCGTTATGAACTTGCCCTCCAATCTATTCAATCCATTGTACTGTGGAAACAAATGGACCTATATAGAAAAATTATCTCGGAGGAAAAAATCTCAACACTGGAAATCTTAAAAGATAAAAAACATGCATTTCAAGTTACAGCTTTAACAAAGTGGACAAGCGAAATCAAACAAAAAATGGAACAAGAAGAAATTACCGAGGAAATGCTGAGAAACAGACCTCAATATGCTAAACGAAAAATTCAGAAAAACGACTGGATAAGAACAATAGAAGACCAGAAAAAATTTAAAAGACATCTGAATGCCGACATGGAAGTAAGAGCTATTAACGTGATGCCTTCGTATTTACTTCAATTCCCTTGTGCGTAAATTCGTGACTTATTTTTGCGATTTCGTTTGAACATCCTACCCACGCGTGAATACTTGTCAATAATAGATCGAACACGTAGTATTTCGGCAATCTGTCGGTACTGTAAAGACCCTACGGAGCCAGAAACATTATTCCATCTAATCATGGTGTGCCCAGAGCTAAAAAATAAACGTGACTTATTCAGAGATTTCTTTAAAATATCAAACCGCCAAATGACAACCGAAGAGCGATGGGCAATGCTGCTCCAAGGAAACAATCAG
Source organism: Ambystoma mexicanum (assembly GCF_040938575.1). Classification (NCBI taxonomy): domain Eukaryota; kingdom Metazoa; phylum Chordata; class Amphibia; order Caudata; family Ambystomatidae; genus Ambystoma; species Ambystoma mexicanum. Next base: position 1,279,386,114 of record NC_090931.1, on the reverse strand, counting down.
TGGTTGATCATTACAGTGATCAAGTTTTGGAATGAAATCAACAAAGAACCGTAAAAGAAAAACCAGAATGAAATCTAGTGGTAAGAAGAGTATAAGGAAAAATATAAATGAAAAGTTTGATAAGTCAAACAAAACATTTAAAAAAAAAAAAAAAAAAAAAAAAACTGCCTTTGTCCGCTGGGTTCTCAGCCTAGCAGCCCTCTACAGTCCTCTGCAGCCTTCTACAGTCAGCGGCCCTGCTCCCCTGGGCTCACATCTTGCTGCCCGGGTCTTCTGGGCTCCTTGTCGTGCAACCTGCTTCACTCCGCTGCCCTAAGCCCTTTCCCTCTGGGCTCCCTTCCTTACAGCCCTGCTCCTTTGGGCTTGCTCATTGCTTTCCTGCTCCTCTTAACTCTCAACCTTGTACCCTACCGTCCTCTGCTATCCACAACAGTTTACCTACATTATTTACTTTTAGTTATTGCAGTCCCCCTGTTTCCTGACTGCTGCTCCTTTGCCTTTCTTCCTTGTTTTCAACCCTCTGTTCTTTATCCCTATCCAATCCTGGTATACGGCTTTCCCTTCATTTCCTTCTGCTAGTTTGCTTATCGATTTCCTTTTTCCTGGATTTGTCTGTTAGTGTCTTCTCTTGTACTTTTTGTAGACCCCTTTGTACAGAACTTGTCTGTTGGTTTCCGTCAGGCAACCTCTGCCCCTTCCCTTATCTCGTTTCTGCGTTACAGACACCCATAGCTGTTGTTCCAAGCCATGAGCAAACAGCGTGGGCCGCTGTTATAGCAAACTGTGCAGAAGGCTCGAGTTTTTCCTAAGGTCCGTGGAATACTCTTTTCCTTTATCTGCATACACCCCAAGAGGGAATCCATTCTGTTGTACCTTATTTCCTTGCTACACTTGCCTAATCTTTGTTCTCTTTACTTTCAGCTGTGTGTGTACTTATCTGTCCACCTTACTTCGGCACAACCACCCTAACCCTTCCTGGGTGTCCTGTGCCACTCTTAACAGAGTGCCATCCGTGACAGCTAGCTTGGGTGGAGTTGCAGCGTAGCAGTTGGTAAAGTAGAAGTCCGAAGGCGGACCGCAGGCTGAGAGCTAGGCCACGCCTGGAGTGGAAGGGGTGCCCTGGATGGGGCGGGGGGCTTCCAGGATGATCTCAGAAAATGTGAGCACTTAGAAGGAAGCAGGAACCCTTGGAGCCCAAGTGGATTTAGGCAAGGAGCAGGAGTGTGCATCAATGTTTGGTAGCCCACGGGGAGTCCATCTGGCTGATTTGGAAGGGAAGAGTGGGACAGGCGCCCCTTTGCGAATTGAGGCATTTGGAATGGAGGCTGATGTCTTGTAACGGAGCCTGTGCTTACCCTTTACCTGAAACTACCCTAATTGGGAGAACTGCATGACCTATTCAATATGTTTATATAAAATGTTTATATAAAGTATACTGGTGTACATTCTAAAAATCATACTAAAAATATTTCCAAAAATACTGTACAAATTATGTAAAGACTGTGAACTCAAGGGAGTCAGACAAATTAAATTCCTTGATCAGAATGTATACCCCAAACAATGTGACCTCATCAATACTTCTGCTTTTTTCCCCTCAAAACAAGCAGAAATATTGTCGCTCATTCTAATTCTCCTCCTTGGATCTTCTATAGTTCAGCCAGTAGGCGTTAGGAAGAGGCCACAGTATATTGTTAAAATATTAAGAGAGAAGAGCACCTATTTTCTTAGAAACATCATTCTTCACCAACTAAAGGCTGTGCCACTTTAAATGAGTACTTGCTGGCTAAAGACAGACATCTTTAAAATGTGATAACTTATCACAGACGTGTTGTTTTACAGGCGTGCAGCTCTTTAGTGTGGGGCAATGAATATAATTGGAGATTAAGTTTGAGGGGGGCATGTTATGCAAACTCAATGATAAAACCACTGAACTCACCCATTGCAATTGGTATTAGGAAACATAGGGCCTCATTACAAATCGCCCGGTATGGAAACAACGGTGGCGGTAAACCCGCCGCCACCGTTATTTCCATGCCGGGCGATCACAACTCCTGCAGGCGGGAGGTGATGTTCCCGCCAGGTCTGACCTGGCGGATTTAACACCGCCCACCTGCAGGCGGACGAGGAAACACCGGCAGCATTACGAGATGCTGCCGGTGTTTCCATGATCCCCATTCCCATTGAGTTCCATAGGACTCAATGGGAATGGGGATTAACACCATTCCGCCTCCATGATTCCCGGGAAACCGGGTTGTAATGCCCAGGTAATTCCGGGAATCACGGAGGCGGAATGGTAATACGAGTCCGGCGGTAACCGAGGCGGTAAAACCGCCTGGTTACCGCCGGACTCATATTACCATTGTAATAGGCCCATACTCTCTATTATAATCTATGTATCACACAGCTGCTTCCCTCAACAGGGTCCTTTACCTGCGTTGCACTGAAATAATTGTTCCCATTCTTTACAATGATAATGGTTTGTTTTTTATATAGTGCTTTCACCAGTGCGCTCTACTTAGAACATACTTGCACACAGTTGGCCTTGCTGGGATTCGAACCTGAGACCAGCAGATCACACACAGATATTGCATGCGAGCGCTCAACTCGCTGTTTTACCGGCTTGTAATATTTGGATTGCGTGATAAGATGTGTGGATCTCAAACTGCACTAACTGACACGTCTTATACCCCACGATTTTTCCACTTCCATTCATTTGAAAACCTTAAACTACAACGGCTCACAGCATTTCTGATGTTAATAATATATGGAGGAAGGTTTTCCCAGCTATAGGCTGGGGGACCCACAACTAAGATTTTGAATTGTACCCCCCCCCGCACATCTTCTGCGGGCCGTGCTGATCAGGACGCCCAGCATTAAGGCCTTAAATAATATACTTGCGTCTGCACAAGAAGGCGTACGATGTTGTGAATGGCCAACGAGACTATACGTCCTTAAGAGAAGGACGACCTTAACAGAAAGGAAGGGAGCACGCGGCAAGACGGTTGAAAAGGAGGGATATGGGAGGAAAAGGGGCGGAGTGTAAGTGAGGAGAATAAAGCAGGTTGACCATACAGTAGGCTCCATGTCAAGTGTGAAAGCCGGTGATCACAGGCTTGACGCCACGCTGTACCAGGTCCCCACACTCTGTGTGACGCACGCAAAACACACATCACTCGGACATTGTCCTGTAAATGGGTCTGTCAAGGAGCAGATTCATTGTCATTGTGTCAAGGGAATGTCGGGCTGTTTTGCGAGTGTTGGGGGTTTGGATGCCCCAAATTAGACATGGACACCAGCGTGGACTCGTAACATCTTCTTTATCCAAATTCCATTAATTAATTAACTTTTCCCAGCGCTTCCCCACATCTCCCTACGTCATTTCCTTCCGTGACGTTTCCCTATGGAGTGGCTGCCTTAGAAGGGCAGTCAACCATAACAACACCCCTGGACAAATGTTCTTGCAACAACTTAACTTGCTGTCAACATTCCTCCACTAACCTGGGAGGCTTCCTGATGCTTCTCTGGGGTCGTCCTCGCGGCTCCAGGCGTGAGTCGCCGTCAGCGTCTCCCTCGGGGTCTGGCTGACATTGAACCTGTGGTCCGAGGGGGACCCAAGTTTCATCCTGAGTGTCCATGTATTCTGGGTCCGGATCATCAGGGGGCGGCTTGTCTTCTGTTCCCCTCGTGATGTGTTTGAACCTGGAACTGTTCCGAGTCACTTCTTTTTCTCCATTTGCAGCTGTTATCATAGTTCCTTTTACTGCAACTACTTGTAATGGCTCAGGTGAGAATTGCGTGTCTGTCTTCTTTGTTACAACTTTCTGTACCCACACTTTATCTCCTATTTGGAACTCTTTTTCCTGTGCCCTCCTCCTTCTGTCAGTCTGTTCCCAGGTTCTCTCTTTTGTCTCTTCATCTCGCCTGATGACTTCCTGGTCTGCCTTGGCCCGTGCTGTTGGATTGGTGACTAACCTGGTCCTGCCCTGGTACTTCATCATGAGTTCTGATGGGGTTCTGTTGGTGGCCTCATGAGGCGTGTTTCTGTAGTCCCTCAACATCCTGCATAGTGCTTGATGTGGTCGGGCCCTTCTATGCATGCTCTTTGTATGGTCTTTTTGATGGATGCCATAAACCTTTCTGCCATCCCGTTCGCCTGTGGCCATCTTGGTGTTACTCTTTGGTATCGGAATCCCATAGGTTTTGCGAACACTCCAAATTCATGTCCACTGAAAGGTGCTCCGTTATCTGATTTTATTGTGTCCGGTATTCCCCACTCGCTGAAGACCTCATCAAATGTGGCAGCGACATGGGCAAATGCTGTAGATTTGACACGTTTTACCATGGGGAACCTGGAGTGTTCATCAATGAATAATAGTAGGTAGTCACCTTCCTCCCGTGGTCTGTATAAATCAACCGCAACTCTTTCCCACGGATGTTCAGGAATTGTGGTTACTCACTGGGGGTTCCGGTTTTGCTGTGCACTGGCCTGCCGTGCAGTTTTTGTCCCACCGGTCGACCATGCCGTCCATGAAGGGGAACCAGACATTGCATCTTAACTGTCTTTTCGTGTTCTCCGCCCCACAATGACCTTCATGTGCAGTTTAGATGACCTCTGAGCGCAGTGTAGAGGGACTGACTATCTTGCAACCCTGTAGCAGAATGGACTTGCCCTGGACCGCTAGTTCCGCATGTACTCTGGCAAGTCTCTCGATCTCGTCTCTGCATGCCCCTGGGTGTCTTTGGACTGCTCTGCGGAAATCTTTCCATTTGCCATTTTCCGTAAGGCTAATTGCCAAAGCCATGGAAGGGTCTGCGGCCGACGCACCAGCAATAGCTTCAATGGAAATGGCAGGTGGAAGTGCGTTCGCAGTGACATAGTTGAGATATTCCGAATCACCTTGCCTTGGTGTTGGACTGCCAACCGGGTGCCTTGAAAGGTAATCAGCAGGGTTATTCTCGCCACCTGGCCGATGGATGATGTCAAAGTCGTACTCTTGTAGGCGGATGCCCCACCATTCAATTCTGGGGGGCATTTTTGTGCACGGATTGCCAAAGAGAGATAGAAGGGCTTGATGATCAGTGATCAAGGTGAATTTCTTTATTTCTTTCCAATGATGAAATTATGGAAATGCTTGCACGCCCAGACGGCTGCTAAACTTTCTTTCTCCACCTGGGAGTAGGCAGATTCTGGTGGAGCTAGGGCTCTGCTGGCATATGCAACCACATGCCTTGGATGAATGTCTTGTCCACTGGTTTGGGCAAGGATGGCCCCCAGACCCACCGGACTGGCATAAACCACTATTTCGGTGTGCCACTCAGGGTCAAAATAGGCTAGTTTTCTAGCTTCCGTGAGGGAATGTTTGATCGTGTCGAACGCTGATTGGCATTCGTTGGTCCAGGTGAACATGACATCCCTTTGTAGTAGGTGCCGGAGGGGTTCAGTAATGGAAGCAAAGTGTGGAATGTACCGAGCGCAGTATCCGGCCACTCCTAAGAATGATCTGACGTCGGCAACTTGAGTCGGTTTTCCGAGGTGAAAGATGGTCTAAACTTTGTCAGGGTTAGGGGTCATTCCGTCCGCTGAAAAGATATGGCCAAAAAACTTGAGCTTTGCCTTACTGAAGCGACACTTCTCAATGTTGAGGGTTAGTCCGGCTTCTTGTATGGCCCTGCATGTAGGCGTCTTAATGTTACCCAAACACATCCTTTTGATTTGGGCCCCATTCGTTTCCTTTACGGAATGTATCCCAACAGATCGCACCCGGGAGGGAATGCTGCAGCAAAAGGAGCTTTGGTATGTTTAGAAACATTTGCACTCGGGCCACTTGACAAACACAGTACATTCATGTTTTTTATCATGTAGTATTGAAGGCTAAATTACAGGAATTATTACATTCTTAATCTCACATTTGCGTCATTTAACTAGATGCTGCTTTACCGTGTATTGCAGTTTTGATGGATTTTTCTAACTTCATACTTTTTAACTTTACTGCTATTTCCACTAGACCCAACTGAAAAAACACTTCTGAACTATATCGTATTACCATATTTTAGGTCAGTTTGGTTGTGGTTTGCCCATAGATCTACAATGGCACATTGTGGTAGTGTCAGAGACAATGATTCCTTACCATTAATCTTCGTTACCCCTAGTTCTTCTGTTCCTTATCACATTACTTGTGAAGGCGACTTACCTTCCCACAGAACCCTTTCCCATTTTGGTAGACCTCCCCCTTGCAACCAAGGCATAAAACCACTGACCTGAACCGGACACTCCTGTTATACCCAACATGATTTAGAGCAATCCATCTGCAGGGAGACGAGAAAGAGTATTTCAGATGCCATAATATGGTCGCTGGATATTCTTTTTCCAGACATATCACAACCAAACACTTATTGGACAGGCAGTTCATGGTCAGCAATATGGAGTATATGCGACACCCTGATAATTCGTAGCCAGAATGGGGATCCAACAGTCCTTCATATCCATATCGCTCTCAGGGAAGAGCATGTCCTGACCCAGGCCCTTTATCCTCCCCGGGGGCTTGGACTGGGGCTCTGGACCAAGGTGGGAATTCATTCTACAAATGCAACAGACCAGCAAATCATCCATTTACTGGATTTCTGTACTCCATGCATGTAAATTCCCCAAATCTATTTGAACCACCCTGTTAAAAACACTCAGATATTCACAGTAACCCTGGGGAAAACATGTGAGCTCGACCACTATACGTAAATGCTGTAAGGGACTGAGAATTAGAGGGCAAGGCGACCGAGAAAAATACATTTTTTAAATCAATCACCATGAAGTGGGTCGTCCCAGTAGGGATTTTACAGAGAATGGTGGCAGGATTCGGTAACATATAACATTCTGCCACAACAATATTATTGAGGGGGCGCAAATCCTGGACTATCCTCCAACTTCACCTCTTCACTTTCGTCACAGGGTAGATGGCCATGTTACATGGGGAACAAATGAAATGTGTTAGGCCAGAAAAATTGTGCTTATCCAATAAATTGCATTAATAAGTATTTTTATTCAATTAGGTCCAAGAGAACTAATAACCTAAATTGCATAAGTGATCTAACATTCCAAATTCCCTCAAATGCCCCCGGCAACACGTGTTTCGACCTGCCTGGGCTTTGTGAAGGCAAACTATGGGCTTATATTTCCTACAGTTTACATCATTGACATCTTAATACTTTAACAAATGAAAAACCAATGTCTACCATTATGACATAGTACCAAAATGAATAAGTGTACATTTTCCAAAATATTTCATAATATAATACGTGAAATGCGTCAGTGGCCAGAGCTCAACTAACCATCAGGCAGGATTTGTTTTAAGGGCTTGTACTTCAAGTTTCCTATATTCACACAAATAATTTGTGTGGTGATTTGTTATCAGTATTTATGTTTTCATTAGTCCAATACATTGGAGCTGATGAGAAACTTATCATATTTCTTTCATGTTTTTCTTGTCTGTGTTGTTGATGTTTGTTTGTTTTTCTGTGTCTGATCACTGACGCATTTGATGTATTATATTATGAAATATTTTGGAAAATGTACACTTATTAATTTTGGTAATATGTCATAATGGTAGACATTGTTTTTTTACTTGTTAAAGTATTAAGACGTCAATGATGTCAATTGTAGGAAATATAAGCCCGTTTTGCTTTGACAAAAACCAGTCAGGTCGAAACACGTGTTGGACCTAATTGAATACAAATCCTTATTAATTAAGCAATATGCCCTGAGCGGTGTGGGTATTACCGAGTCAGCTAATGCCCCGGGGCCCATAGTTATAGGCCCGAGCAAAGCACTTTTTCCAGCTCCTCCTTCAACTGTGGCAATGTATTTTTAACCATGAACATGGTCTGTGGTACTTCCCTTTGCACTGTCGCTATCTGGAAAGGAACTCCAATCTCAAAGACTATTTACCCGTTGTCTTTGGTGTCTTCAAACAATTGCTCGTCGGACAGGTCCCTTAGTGACAAGGTCGGATCGATGCACATCATTCTCTGCCTTCTTCATCTGTGCCTGAGAGAACCACCCTGTTATTCTTGATAACTTCTGCCTCTAAAAGAATAGTACCAATGGCGCCTTATGTGTTGCCTCCTGCGGCACAGCAATTCGAAATAATAATTCAATCAGTAACCTCCATATCTGATTTATGATCCCTGGAATCCAATTCAACAAAACCATGACCCCTTAAAGAAACAAAGTTAATTTACAGCTACCCCCATTATCACGCTGTCTCTAGAGTATGCATGCAAACGCGCTGCTTCTATTACCGAATACAACAATGGAGTCGAGCATACTATACCTTCCTCTGTGAAAGCAATAAACATTCCAAACGTACTCAAGAGGTCTCGATTCACTGGGGTATCTGTACAATACAGCAAAGGAGCAGATACCTTTTGTGTACCCACGTTTTTATGTAGATCTTCAGTATAAGGAACCGGCAAGATATCCCCAGAGAATCCCTGCATGTCCATCGTTTTGCCTGACAAGGAGAAGTCATCTTCCTTGATGCAAGATTTTGTAGTCCGTGTCGACCATGAGGGAGAATGTTCGGTCACCTACCTGCACACCTATATCTGGTTCCTCTTCCAGATCGGTGGTAAAGGACCGGACTGGACACATCAGAGACCCATATGGGCTTTCCTACTCCTAGTGCACATTAGCACCCGGCAGCGATTAAGGATTCACTCCAAAAACACTTGCTCCAGTATAGTGAGTAGCTGTTCCTTGGTGTAAAGGATTTTTATCCCATGTCTGCATCAGTGCTTGTGCTGGCATGGTCAGTGGGATCCTACAGGTCTGTGCAGTCACAGTCGCTGGGTTCTGTTCAACCCATGCCTGCTGTGATTGCACAGAACTTGGGGCATATGGCAAGGCAGGGGATTGCAAAACGATGGGGGCGTCCTGCCACATATATTTACACACTCACATTAATTCATGTACGTTTTTCCTGAGATGACTCTGTATCTGCTGATACAAATACAATAACGATTTTCTAAATCAGGTTACCAAGCATTTATTATTTAGCTTGTGAACAATGTTTTCAAATCAATTATTTTAACATTTTTCTTTTATCATTTTTTACACGACACATACAAAGTGCAAAAACATACAAAAATGTTACCATACATGAAGAACTATCTCATTGCTGTGTATATAGGGCAAACATTAGTGTGCAGTGCCATCATAAACAGCCTGTGTACTCCAGTATCACACATGTAGGTAGCATAATAATTGAAACAAGTAATCACATACAGAGATGGAATGTAGCAACTTTTCTAATTCTGGTTGCTAATAGGGGTATGCTCAGTTTCTACCCCCTATCTCTTGACCTCTCTGAGGTGAAATGCCAGACGAAAGGGTGACCTAACCTTAGGCCGGGGATTGCATCTGCTGAGCTCCCACGTTAAAATATTGTGACCTGTCTCGACAATCTCATGTGAATACCATAAAACCCTCCATAGTTATTTCCCATTGGCCCATTAAACCGGGGACCCATTCCTCCGAACCTGACAAATGACCCACTTCCTCGTGAAAATCCTCCTTGCTCCTCGGAAAACCCTCTCATTGGCCTTGGACCGGGAGCATACCCATCCATCCAACCTTGTGCAATATTTGATCCCCTATGTCCCTGGTGCTCCAATTGCCCCTGCTGTCCCTCCATGGAGCTGGTAATCACTGCCCCTGCCAAACAGAGTTTTGCCGGCTTTTTTTTAACACGCTTGGCTGTGCCTTTTATGCTGCTCTATACTTTCCTTTTCCTTCTCTTGCATGCCTCCTTCGTCGGCCTCTATCCCTACCACTTTATCTAAATCATGCTGGACTTCTTGGGGGAATACCATTTTTAGCATGTGGTAAAATATTGCCACATTCTTGTCTCACGCTTCTCCCATCTCTGCCCTCCACTTCTCCTGAATTAACTGGATGTGTGCGACAGGATCATCATCCAACTTCATTGTTTTGGCTAGAATCTAAATCATATCAGGCCTATTGGGATACGTAATCCGCAGGACCCCCACACCTCTGCCCTGCAATTATTAAAAACAGCTGCATCGTGAGCATTTGAATCCAACTGAACTCCCGGACAACCCGCTGTCCCTCAAAGCTCATCTGACAGTTACCCCATTAGAGCCGTGAATAAGCTTGTAATATCCCCTATGGCCAACATGACACTGGCAGCGTGTTCCTCTAGTGCATAAATCCACTTCCCGCCCCGCAGTGAGTGAAGGGAGGGTCTTTATCATATTATTCCAGTCCATGTGTGACCATCGGACATACTACGCCCCTTCTGAGACCCTTCTGGTGCAACAGAGACTGTGTTACACCTGCTTTTACTGGGGCTTCCCCAAACTCTCCCTTTCTACTTGCTATGGCCATGCGAGTACCACAGCGCGGTTCTATGTTATTTCATTGTCAGGCATTTCAAAGCCTGAAATTTAAACTTGTTTGACAGTTCATCGAATGTATTTCTTTTTTTGGGGGCCCACCTCCCAAAATCCATCCCTCCTGCACCTATTTTTACCTATACCCAACTCCCCAACCACTTATCTGTCCTTTCCCACCCCCCCCAAAAAATTAGATGAACTGGCAAACACGTTTAAACTGCAGGCTTTAAAATTCCTGATGATGAAAGAACGTCATACCCACAGCGCATCCTAAAACCCCATGGTGTATTCCCTGTTGCTGCTTGCGGACCAGGATGTAGGGCAGCTACACCCTGCTCTCCCTACTCGACTTCCGATTCCCATTCCTCTTCGTATCCTACTCCTGTTATTAATTCCCCTGATACTTCTGCAGGCACAGAAGCATACTCAGCACTACCATAGGGTGCCAGCACACGTCCCCCTTGCTCAAATCTTGTACCCATGACAATATTTCTGTTTTCCATGTAGACATTGACCTCCTTGATAATCAATGTATTCAACCTAACCGAGCCTTGTCCATGCCTCCTCCTTCCTTCCTCTACATCCTCTGCCTGACTACCCACTTCTTCCTGCTCTTCATTTCTCGGCTGCTGTAACAGCATTACCTCTTCCTCAGCTAGCCTCAGGGCCTCTTCCATTTTCTCTTGCTCCTCTGTCTCTACTACCCTTTGCTGCCTATCCTCTTTTTCATCGGAAAAAGGCATAGTCTCCCCTTTCTCCCTCATTCTCAACCCATCTACCCTTCTGACTGCTGGCCTCACTCTCTCCCATTCCTCCACACTTAATCTCTCTGCTAACCAGGCAGTTGCGGGATTTATTCCATTTTCGCTCTCCATTCTCAACTTTTCTTCTGCCCTAACCATTGATATGATATGATATAATTGGTTATTTATAACGCACTTAATACTCAGAGGTTTCTAAGTGCGGACCCGGGGATTGAACCTGTGGTGCTTCCTGTTGTCTTGCTTCCAAGGCGAGGAAGTTGCCCCTGAGCTATCCTCCTGAGAGGAGTTACTCTTCCACTTCCCTCAACATCCAATTTTCTAGAAATCGTAGCTGATGGAGGCGTTACTTGTGTCTGTGTCGCAACCACTAGAGTGGCAGCTGGTTAAAATGGAGGTTCAAACTTGGAGTCTGTATATATTTCTGCGGGTGATAAAGGAGAGCACCCATATCGGGACAGTGTGGAAGAAATGCCTGCACCCTCCTTTTTCAGCCCCTTCTCTGAATCTTTAATATGGGCCTTCCTGCCTTTTTCATACATCTTCCACAACTCTAGGATGTTTATCCGTTTATCTAACTTTGAGCCTGTGTGCCTTGCAGCTGAAAAAGTATGTAGGTTCTCAAATATCCCCTTATCATAAATCCCCTCAATAGGCCAAGAATTTCACATTTTACTGTTAGTTTCCCGCAACCATTCCCGATGGGTTCCATGTAATAATGTCCCCACAAAAATATCGCCATGCAAAAATATCGCCGAAAAATGGCCGTTTTTTGTGGGGACATTATTGCATGGAACATGCGGGGGGACACCCCCGCAAAACCCCAACCCTTTTTTGGGCTGCCCCTGTCCCCATATATGTGGTTACCCATATAATATCGCCACAACCTTTTCCCGGCGATATTATGTCCGGCGACCATATATATGGGGATAATATTACCTGATACCTCCCGATGGTATTTTAGAATGTTCACCTTATAGCCTAGGAGTACCTGACACAAATGATTCAACCAGGTCTCCATTCTCCATCCCAAGTTATCCAAAAGAATTTCACACAGAAAAACACAGAAGCTGATTCTGCAGCACAAAATTGTCCACCCAAAGAACACCCCTTTATTCGCCCCTGCTCGGTTTCTTAATCTTCCCCCACAATCAATCGCCTTACTTAGCTATTTACTTTAATTTGACCTCTCACGCTTACACAAAAGACAGTATCTTATCAAAAAAACACTTGCTTGCCAATATCTCTGCTATATCTCCTTCACTCGAGCATAGAAGGAGAGCAATGCTTTTCACTACAGCATTGCTGCTCTCACTCTCTTCATCACTAGTACGGTCTTCCCTACTACAATACCATCTTTCCCTGACTACAGGAAGTTTCTTCCCCTTCACTACTTCGACTAAGAAAAGCGGGGCGAGGCGAGTGCTCCGCCTGCACAGTCAATACAAAATGAAGGGCTCCAAGGGTATACTTCAGGAAGTTATCTACGGGTGGACTTAAAATGCCACTTCTGGGTGAAGGCTCCAGCCAACCAGACAAGAAAACTGAAGGGTATCAGGATACACCTCACAATGGATGAGCTGGGTAGGATACCATCTCATACATCTAAAATAACAAACCCCAGGTTTGCAGGAAGCTTGTCCAGAATGGGTGACAGCACTGGCAACTCGCCGCCCCGTCACCCATTATGGATGAGCTGCCCCTGTAAAAGTTTGCATATTGCAGGTAGCTCCAACACATAGAATAATAAGTGCTCATTATTGGCCCAGTTTAATTCCACCCTATGGATGTCTGTACATTTATTTATAATGAATATGTCAATGGATTACTGTGTTGGCACAATGGCAATGCATATTGTTAAATGTGATATAATGCTTGTACGTATTATGCAATATGTATTGCCTAAATGTGCTTCTTGTGCCTGCTGGGCCTAGAGACGCAAGCTCCATGATGAAGTCCAATGAGGCCGAAACATGTTTGGGGATGCTTGTGGTCTCGTGCAGAAGGGATGCAACCAAGCAGTTCGGGCTGGAGTGCCCCTTATGGGGTGGGACCAAGCCTGATTTGCATGTGGTCTTTGGGCTTTCTGTATTGGCTTGGCAGGTGAAGAACGATGGTCCGGAGGGTTGCCCAGAGCAATGCCAGAGGTTAAGATGAATTCTAAACCTTCCAGCCATCATCTCTTTTGTTTTGCCTTTACTATGCACATGCTTCTTTGAACCTCCGGGCTACGTCTGCACTTCACGAATACCCTGTATAAACTTAAAATGAAAGATAAAGCAGTTGTTGTGAGCTGGCCTGATCTCTCCTCTAGAAGCATAGGCGGCCCTCTTTTGATCATGCGCCCGTGGTCCAAAGGCTGGACTATTGCTTTCTCTCTCGGTTTGGCTGTGGCCATATCTAATGATATAGCGAGGGCATCCTCTTTACAGCAGAAAGCCACCCTTACATGTAACCTTTGCACATCTTATACATTTTGTATAACCCTTCCTTTTACTTCAAGAAACACTCTTTTATCCTTTCCATCACTTTATCTACTCCACCTACCAATGCACCCCTGGCTTGGGTGTAATATTTGTGGAATGTTTGCTGTTTTGTGGGCACTTCCATCACAGCTAATAACAAGCATGTGATGTAAACCCCTCTATTCCTGGCTGATGGGTGAGGACCGGAGTTCTGGGCCTCTCCATTGTGGGGGTGGGCAAATGAAGGTAGGCAGACGACACTGGCTGCGTGCTGTCCATCGGTGAGACCATGTCTTTATCTCGTTCTTCCTTTTGGGTGATATTTTTCATCCTAGCCAATCCTGAGGAATTCCCTTTCTGTCCTTACCGTCCTCCTTTCCTGGTGTCCATTATGACTAGGGCAGGGGCAGCCAACCTGTTATCCTCTTGGTCTTTTGGCCTACAACTACCATGATGCCTCACCATTGGCCATGCTGCTTGGGGCCTATGGGAGTTGTAAGCCAAAGCATGTGGCAAGTGACTGGTTGTCTACCCCTGGACTCGGAGTTGTCTTTTTTCGTGTTTGAATGTATACGGCCTTAGATCACCCTCCGCGGTGTTTGTTTGGTTGTATTGATGCACAGGATGTATAAAGAAGGGCAAGCCTAGCTGGGGAGCAAGGGAGACATGTATATAGGGGACCCATCCAGGGCATTAAAATGCTGGTGCAGGTAAGCCGAGGAATTGCGATCGGTCGGGGAGAGGTTGAGGGGCACAGGGGAGGGGTGAGCGTGGGAGAAGTATGGTTGAGTGGCGTGATCAGCAGTTGGCGAGATGTTCTCTGAGGGGGAGGGGGTGGAGGGGGTGGAGGGGGTTCAGGTCTTTCCTGAAGTGTAGGATGCCTGTCTTATTTGCATTGGTACCTTGTTCCAGAAACAGGGTGCAGAGCAGGAAAAGGTCAGGTTACTGTTTTGTCCCTGTTGCAATTTTTCAATTTTTTGCTTCAAGCCAAGTGGTGGTGTGGGATCTTGTGGCGCGCCAGCTTCTGAAGATGGTGTGTTTCTTAGCCAGATTGGTTGTGAAAATGAGTTTCTGCCTGTGTGTACGTCATTTATTGTTCAGTGTCTAAGTGCAGCTTCGCAGAGTACAAGTAAAGTGCTACTGCAATGCTTCTTAAAGGCGTCAGTAGAACGGTGCCTCTTGCGGGTTTGGGGGAGCTCCACAAACAACACAAAATGCAAAGTACACATAGCGTATGACTCCTCCAATTTGCGGATGGCAACCATTTTGCAACATGGAGGGGGGGCACACGGGTGCAAAAGGTTGCTGGGGATGAAAGGGGGCAGGGAGAAGTAAGGAAGGGCTACGTGGGGCGGGCCCCCGAGTTGGTGTGACAACGAAAGTGCGAAGTTGAGGATCTGAGACAGCATTTTTGAAACCTTTTGCTATATTTAGGACTAAGACCATCAGATGAAAAAAAAACGAAATTTCTGTCTACAAGAATTTCAATAGTGACAAAGCGTTCACAGCCAGGCTTTGCTTCAGGAAATATTTATTGCAAATATCAATAAGGTATCTTAAACAATATATTGTTTTTTCCCCCCACGGATAAACGCTATTACTATGGCTGGTTACATGCATCCTAAATATATCAAGGGCTCCAGCATTGGGCAGTCGTATTATTTATAGTGTACGGTTATCTTCAAGTATTTGTTTATCTCCATTAATGTATTGTTACTCCCATCTAGTGGTTAAATGATGTATCGCAGGCCAAATAAAATTATTATCCAGAACCCGATTTAGTCTAATAACTAAAGAGGTTTTACCGTCAGAGTAATCCAGACATCGACCCATCTTCTTCACTGGTCCTAGAGAGACAGAGCAGCAACATCCCACTGAAGAGTCTCATCGCGGCTGAAACACATAACAGGGGTTGCTGTTTAGACGCCAAGCATTTTAGAGCCTTGCTGCCCCTTTGGGCGGGACAAAGACTGCAAGGCAAAGGGATATTGCTCTTACAGGAAAGCAGAGCGAGCTGAAGCATGGACCTTGAATCTCCTGAGTGGGCCCCATCCTATGGAATAGGTGTTTGTTGGTTTTCAGTAGATGTTCATCCACATCACTTCTTAGTTTTGGCTGTTAGGTGGCACGTGCCACCTATAAGCTGCAATAAATGCATTGGCGTAAACGTAGGAGGGGGATGGAACGTCAGAAGGGACAAACAATATGTGCTTGGTGTTTGGTTGTTTACCCAACCATTGGCTGGCCATGGCCATGCTCATCCCTATGGCCTTCCCCACCTATAACTAAAACTCACCCACCTTGGATCACTGTGATCTAGCTATATTAAACCGTAACATCAAACCTTGTGCTGGAAGAGGGCCTGGCAGCGATATTGGATGTATAATTGTAATATATGTCATTACCTCTGTCCCTTGCACTGAGTTCCTGTTAAAAAAAGACATAGCTATCATATGCCCAGGTAGTTACCCCTTTTTACAGCTGTTGCCATCTGATGGCCAGGTAGTAAGATTATAACAGTGCTTGGCAAATGCCCATGCCATACTTACACAAAAGCCAAGATTGTTGCCAGGGCAAGCTGTGCTCTTCAGGAGCAGTGTTAGCTAGCAAAGAGGCACTGTGATACCTAAATAAAGGAAATGTTCAATCAAGGTTCTTTAAACAAAATAGGAGTCTTTAATTAAACTAAAAATACAAACACACTAAAAAAACAATAATAGCCCACCCTCTTAAGGAAGACACAGAATATGCAGATTTTAAAATGAAAGGGGGCACTCCAGGTCTAAAGACAGGAGTAGACAGGCAATAGTCTCTGAAGAAATATCCAAGTTCAAAGGCTATGCTTCAAAAAGTAAGCAGTGGGATCTTAAATTGTCACGTATGCCCTTGAGAACAGACCAGGTGATCTGAACCACTGTAATCCCTTTGTCTTCTTCTTGGGTGGCTCGACAGCACTAAACCAGGTTTTTAACTGGTTTCCAATCGGTTGAGTCGGCATTCAGATGGTGGAGTTGGATGCTCCCACTGGATCAAGTCAGGGTTGAGATCATCAAGTCGGTTTGACTTGGCCCAGCTATGTGGTGTGGTCCTGTAAGCGTAATCGGCTCAAATAGGTGGAAGACCAGGCAGGCAATGGTGGAGTCGGGAGCTCTGAGAGGTCGAACTGGTTTGATGATGAACACGTGATGAGAGACAGCTCTCCAGTGGCTATTAGCTTAAAGACAGCTGGAGCCCAGTCAGAGGATGGTTGAGTCCGCGACTCAATGGCTTGAAGCAGTTTAATACAAATGGTGTCAAGGGCAGCTCTGGGGATTCTAGTCAGGGATGGGCCCTGTTTTTCAGAGATTGCCATCGAGGAGGCCCTAGTCAGTGCCCCCGAACCAGTGCACTATCCTGGAGGGGACACAAGGTTCGCAGTGCCCCCACAGTATGCCAGCATCCACTGTTCCTCCTGGCTGGCTGCTCCCCCTCAAATGGGCTAGAAAGAGGTGCCGTAGCAGTGTTGCAGCACATGTACATTGTGAATGAGCCTGCCAGTACGGCATATGTGGTGGCCATCTTGAGCTGTGAACAAATTCATTTTCATTGTGACGCATTGTTAGATGTTGGCCGTCTTATGTAAAGCGCAGTATTTAAAGTAGTCAATAACCACAAATATTGCTCTGCAAATGTTTGGTTCCTGATGTATATTTGCTCCTACCTATTGTTCTGGATTTGTGACCCGGGATTGCTCGTTGGTCTCCCTTAGATTTGTCATCTGGAACTTTGCTCTGATAGTTGCCTTCAATCCTGACCTTGGATTGTGCTTCTGAACTCCCTCAGGATCACCCTTTGGGTATTTTTTGCCTGAACTCACTATTTATTTGCCTTGTTCTCCCACTTGCTCTATTCCACGCCATCATGCTGTCAGGTCCATGGACACTTCTTGAGCTGGCTCCTCTCCACCCTGATGCAATTGGGTATACATACACTTTCTGGATTGGGCCCTGCACGTCCTTGTGCCATTGCATCCAGGGGCACTACCTGTCGTGACCTCCTGCATCCTTGTGCCATTGAGATTCGGGTCACCTGCATACCTACTTCCTCCCACTTACTGACTTCACCAGTTCACGGGACCTTCCCAATCTGACACTTCTTTTCTCCCAGACCGCAACCTCAGAGTCAAGGTTTGTAGTGGTTTAGGAAGAAGGGTATCGTCGATCATTACCACATTCCTGGAACTAACAATTGATATCCTCTTTTTCAACCTGGAAGATTACTGTTTCCGATATCCTGCCTTCCTACCTGCTCCTCCTCCCTCCTACCCCGTCCAGCAGTACCTATTCTGTTTGTTGGGGGTCTGAGCAGAGGGTGTGCTGGGTCTGTTTTCTCAGCACCTGAATTGTATTTGAGGGTCCTGTGGCAGCTTGAAAATTAATTCAAAGCAATCAATTCAGATTGAAAGCGATTGGTGGCAGGAAAGAGAGTACAGATCTTTTGCTGAACTCCTTGGTTCTTGAGGGACCCTATCCAGGGTCTCCAGGGTTAAGGTGGGTCCTTCTTCACTTCCCCGCCAGGAAGGTTGCCAGAGAGCACTTGCAGGGGATGTCGGCTCCAGTGAGCATGGTCCTGATTACCAGTGTTCAGGCATCAGGCAGGCCTTGTCCAAGCAGTAGTTCACTCTAAATGGTACTCTGGAATGTTGCAGGAAGGGACTTTCTCCCTCCTTGGAGCATTTATCTTCACCTCTGTGGCAGAAGACTTTGGGCAGACTATATAACCAATAAATATCAACATGAAGCCTTCTTCTGATGTTCAAAGATGATTCAACTAAGGGCGTGGGGCTTCACCCATTATCTAGTCAATTTCACCAACGTGGATATATCCATTGCGAGCCTTCTGTAAGGGGCACATCCAGGCTGCTGTGACAAGTGTCTTTTCCTGGTTATGTCTGTCCCAGAGTGTTACACCTTTCCAACGCTGGTCCGTGGTCTATAGAAGAAAGATGCTTCATTCTACAAGACGGAGAGCTGCAGAACCCGGCAGAATGAGCCTTAGCGCTCTAGTTGATTCACGCTGTCAACGCACACCGGCAGAGAGTCACGTGACCCTATTAAAGGATTGTCTATACTCGCCTCTAAGCGTCGCTACTGTTGCCAGAGACGCTCCGTAAGTTCGAATCTAGGGTGAAACTTTCCTAACCAACTTTCTGTCTTTCGTTGCTCACTCTCTCTCTTGTTTCCCTCTTCCCAGAGACTTTGTTCGAGGTTTTCTCACTATCAATTCTCCAACACGCCAGACTCTCCCGCGCTTCTCTATCCATTACGCTCGTTCAAGTGTACGGTGTTCGGTAGGACCCAGAGCCCCTCTCATACAGTGAGTGTCTCTTTCTTGGGTTTCGGGTTTCTCCTCACATTCCCATACTTACTCATTCAGTCTTTTCAGGATTTCCCCCGGCGCTACGAGAACCAGGCTCACAAGCAGATCCTTACGCCACGCTCACCCTCTCCATCACTAACGACCGTTCAAGCCAGACTCCCGTAAGGATTCTCCTTTCCTCTCCTTTCATAGTTTTCTCACTATCCATCATCCATCACTTACCTGTCCTATTTTCTCCCGTAGGGCTTGTGCCTCAACCCTTTGAAGATGCACATGTGAAGGGATTCCATCCATCCGAGAAGCCTCCATCTGCTTCATCAGGGTTTTTTTCCCCCAGAGGGTTTCTCTGGGGTTCGTGCCTCCCCTCCGTGGGTATTCGAGCTGCGGTGGGGGTGCAGGCTCCTCCGGGAGATTCTTGCTTTCTGCAGTTGCTGCTCCCGTGTTGGCCGTCTGAGCAGGTTAGTGTGATTGTGAGTTACTTAATATTAACACAGAGTGCTCCATATGCAGGAAGTGCGGAGGTGGCACAGGAAGTGTGAGTGAACTAAGAAATCCCAAGATGGTGGAACTCCTCTCTAGGACTACTCGAGATGCAACTATTCTCCTGGGCTACTGTAACTCCTCCCTACTACCTCTCTGCCTTACACCAAGGAGACTCAAGTAACTATAACCACAGTGTGCGCTCTTCATTACCATAGCAGGGATTTCCTTTGTAGTGCTGGTTTGCCAGCTAACACCCTGGGGTGTTGCCTGTCCTCTTGGGAAGGTGATAAGCCTCCCCAGAGACAACAAACTGGAGCTTATGGAGCTGGTCACAAATGGTTTTGTTTTTGGGGAAACCCAGCCCCAGACAAGGGTACATAAACTCTGACAGTTGAATGAGTCACTCGAAACCAGGTTGACAATAAAATGGCATCCAAAAGGTTTTGGTCAGTAGATTACCATTTCAAGCCAGATGTGATTTATATTTATTTATTCATCTGCCACCAGGGTATTACCCAAATTGTTCGTTTACAATTGTTCGAATGAACAATTGACCGAAATTAAAGGGTCACAATTGACCTTTTCACAATTGACCGAATATATATATATATATATATATATATATTGGTTTGGTAATATACATATATATATATATATATATATATATATATATGGGTTTTGGGGGGTTTGGCGTTGGGTGGGGGGTTGTGGGGGTTTCCCCCCACATATATGGTACAATTGACCTTCACAATTCGGTCAATTGTGAAAAGGTCAATTGTCATTCGAACAGTTACATATACAACCGCCACCAGGCCTTGGGGGTGCGCAATGAAATCTAATTTGGAACAGGGTTAACCATAGTAAAAGGATGTGCCTGGCTTTTGGAACTTTGGGTTCCAGAAGGCTATTTGGAAGAATGCACATGTTACTCTGTAACGTCCATGTTGCCAAACTACAAGGCAGATCCTTTGCATGCCAGTACATAGTCCCATCAGCAAAATATGTTTGCACTATACTTTTTAGCACATAGAATTATGAAAGTGAGATCTGATTAGCAGATCTCACTTACTGGAATAGAATTACCACCATCATTTGTATTAAAAGCTCAGATTAGTATGATTTATATATATATATAAATATATATATATATATATATATATATATATATATATATATAAAATAAATAAATAACAATAAATACAAAATAAAATATCCAAAAGGGAAACATTTTGAACCTGGAGGGTAATGTATACAAGCCATACAGTGAGACTTAGTTTGAGCATACACAACTAGGCATGTTGCTAGATTGCCCAGATGGGAGGTATATGAGATCATTTTAGCAGATGAGGCTCAATGTAATTTAAACTGGCGAGATTTTGTTTCTTAGAGGATTAAGGGAGAGTAATCTATGGATATACGGTTCATGTGAAAAGAAACAATGAAACATCTATTTATAGTATGTCGCTGTCTATGTGAAAAAAAGATCCATAATATGTCCGCGAGGAGTGGCTTTAAACATTACCTCGTGCTGGGCCAGGATTTTAAGGGGACAATCTATCCCATTATTGATTAAAGTAGTAACCTTTTTAAAAAAAATAATTTTGAAGGTATGGCGCCTAACATGGATATTGTAAATTACTATATGAAATGATGTGAGTTTTACTATTTGGAATGTATTTATTTTATTTTTTGTTGTATTCTGAAATTATATGTGAAATGTATTTAAGAGGAATGTACCTAATAAGACATGTTTGTTTATACGTGTTTGATGTATAAGGTGTGTAATAATCCAACACGTAATATATGTTTCATTCAGGCCTGCCCTCATGCAGGGATGCATGGCAATCCAGCATCTTTCACAAAGCCAATAGTTTGGGCTGCTCCGTGGAGCAAACAGTTTCTGAGTTAATGAGCAGTGGTACATTTTGAAAGAGGATGAAACATCAAGGTGCAAAGAGAGGGAGTGGAGAGAGGGGGCAGGAGGGATGGATACATTAACATGAATGTGAGGATTGTGAATGAGGGGGAGGCAGAGTGTGTGAATGAATGGATGGTTAGGGTATGGTGCTGATGGTCTGAATGAAAGATTTTGAAGGTGGATGAAGGAGTGAATGTTTGAGGGCATAAGATAGTGTGAGGATGTCTGGCCGATAAATGAATAGGTGTGGTATGGATGAATGGATTATGGAATAAGTAAGTAGGGATGGATACACGAGTGAGAGAATGGGTACATAAGTGAGTGCAGTACTGGATATCCACCAGCAAGGACATTTACCATGCAGTGGCTGGAGGTGTGTGCACGTGCGACAGGGTTTAAGGGTAGGAGAGTGATGGATCATGCTCTCAATCAACAAAAGCTCAGCTCAACAGGATGGAAGAAGATCTTTCATCAGCTGCCCAGCCTTCCTGATTCCATAGTAAGAAATTCATGGGTGCGCTTCTCATTCTGCCAGCATCCCTGCACTTGGATGTGTGCAATTGACACACTGTCATGTCTCACTCACACAGGTGGATCCTTGGCGGCACCAGTGTTCTAAATGATTCAAGGTCAGGGGCAGCTTTGAACATGTTCAGGCACGGGGCATTAATATTTCCCCTGATTGAGAGCGAGGGTGGGTGGAAATGGTGCATATAAGAGCACAGTAATTGTGAAAAATATGGTAAAAAGCCATGCAATTTACAATTAGTTCAGTAGTACAACACATGGAAATAATCCAATTGGCGGCAAGTTGCCAACGGTACACACAAGCATGTTCCGACATTTTCATGATGCCTGTTACAACAATATATGGCAGCATCCTGACGTAAAACATTCCTGATGTTGCTCTCAAGATATATGCCAGCATTCACACTGTAAAACACGTTCATGTGTCTGGACTCCTCCGCATCGTTCCCACAGTAAAACTTTCATGGCGATGCAGCTTTGCCCACAATAGATGCCAGACTTGGAAAATGGCCAGAAAAGTGTTTTTACGTTGCCATACTGAACAAAAGGGAAGTCACATGTTTTCCGTCAATACAGTAGAAAAAACACTTGTCCTGGAGACGTTGGTAAGTGGCATTTCTGATGCCCAGCTTATCACCACATTTCAGATGTAATGCATACATACAAGTATTAGAAATATCTTTAAAGGTCTGCTTGTCTCCCCCTTTCCAACCTTCTCTCCCGTTTACCTTCTTTTTTATACCTTACCCTCTCTTTGGTTTTATGTTCTTTCCCTACTGTGCTAGTCCCGCCATGCTCGTCTTTTCGGGAAGACTCTGTTGAAAATGTGCCTCCAGATTCTTTGTTTGGAGGCTGGCATCCGGGACGGGTGGTGTGTTCGAATATCGGGTCACTCTTAATGTATTATGTAGGTTGGGAGCACTTCACAGCTCTAGTTATGATTAGGATCCTATGTCTACACTTTCAAAGTCTTAACATACTATATTTAACCATTTAAGTGCCAAGGACGAGTATGCTTGTCCTTTTTGCATAGACTTGCATACTAGCCTGGCAGTTAAAACATTACTACTCCAAAATGCAGAGGCATTGTAGCTCTCAGTACACTGGAGCATTTCAGTCTACTTATAACATGAACCTCAGCTTATAAGCACTGAAATCGCAATATATTTTTCAAGTTTGTTCCTACCAGTGCAAAGACTATAGTAACCCCGATTGGGACACAGCATGAGAGCGACTGATTAACTGGGTGTTTCATTTTGTTTTTTTCTTGTGGAAATCATTGAGTCCAGGTTTCTCTGGACTTCGTTCAGTCAGCTCCTTGGAATTTACATTACAACACAGAACTGTGTTTGCCTTTTTCTAATTTTAGTTGTGCCCACCCTCTCCTTTTCTTTAGTTAAAAAAAAAAAACATTTGTAGGCTAATGGTATCAACCACTACTATCCACTACCCGCTACCACAATCAATATGAGGGTAGAAAGGGATAGAAAAAATAATTTCAGAAAAACGACAGCAAGCATTCTTTCTGGAATACTTCCCGTAGTAATCCAGAAATACCACTACCATTGCCACTGGGTGGTATTTCAGTAATGGAGTAGATGTTTTAAAATACCTCTCGTTGAGTGGCTCAATTCATCAGCAGTATTTGACCCAAAAAATTAACCCGCACTGTAATGGTGAATGAGGCAGTAATGAAACTTGCATGAAGTAAGTCTTTTCTCCGAAGCCAAAGTGAATATGTAGCTTATTTATTTGAAGAAAAAAAAGTAGGTCCATTTTATGCTTAAAGCAGCCACATGGTAATGACGTGGACTAACCTGTCAAGGTGCACACTATCAAGTAAGGATCATTCACTCTGCTAAGCATCTTTGTTGCATCATGTGACAATTATAAATAAAGCATTACAAGTCCCAGAATGCAAAGCAAAGACCAAACCTAAATGAGCTAATCCATCCAACATGGAACAATTTGCGAACTTTTCACATGCACAGTACTTTCTGAAAGTAAGCATTTAAGGCTAGAGGTGTTTGCATGTTCACAATTCCCAACACTTTCTAGCTTGATCTGTACATTTATTTATGTATCAATTCCCCTCCACACACACCACTGTAAATGTATTTCCACTCAAAAGTACT
Source organism: Ambystoma mexicanum (assembly GCF_040938575.1). Classification (NCBI taxonomy): domain Eukaryota; kingdom Metazoa; phylum Chordata; class Amphibia; order Caudata; family Ambystomatidae; genus Ambystoma; species Ambystoma mexicanum. The sequence goes on along the minus strand of NC_090931.1, from coordinate 1,279,362,059 downwards.
GCATCAACGTACACACTCATTGCTCAAGAGGTAGGCCCTTTGGAGAGCGATAGACCTAGCCCAGCTGGAGACCTGCACTGGAAGCGTTGGTGCTGTAGGTCAGGCTGCTTGGTTTAACGGCCAATCTGCCTACCACATACCTTTTCAATGACCGGCCCCACAGCCCTACATCCCCACTACATTAATTTACCATTTCCTCACTTCCAAAGCAATAATAATTAGGGATATTTGCTCTACAAATGGATGCAAGGTGAAAAGAAAACCAAAAGAAGCCCCTACCCCAGAATATTCATCCAATCAGGGTCTGCCTGACGCTGTCACATAAGGTTCAGGCAAAAACCCGATTGGATGAATGCTCTACAGGAAAGAAACAGCCACACAAATACTCTGCATCCTTACACAAAGGATAAAGCCAACACTATGCAGTAGTAATATTATGGCCAAGTGGACTCCGCCATCTTTCAAACTAAAATCATAACTTCCGTTTGCCAAAGCTAATTGGCGTAGTGACAGGATGATTTGAGATTCTTTGCCCATTCTTTGCATTATATTGTAACACACACAGATAATCATACCCATTGGAACCTTCCTGAATCTTGGCCAGATGGTCATGGTATTCTGCCACTTGACATTCCTCTCTATGGTCTCTAGCCGAAAACACACCTTATCAAACTCTGGGCCTCATCAAAAGTTTGGCAGTACACTTGTTTTGGCGGTAACAGAATTACGATACTTTTTCCCGCACTGCCAAATGATAGGTTTTGACGGCTGTACCGCATGGTAATTCCGCTGGCGGTAAAACCAACAAAAATCCTCATGCAGTCGAATGGACTCCAAAAATGGGGAGTTACCAGCGCTTGTAATCCTGTGGTAACCCCACCGGACCTATTTGTAATGAGGCCCTGTGTCTTGAATGCTCTCTATATAAGAGGGTGTATCTGCACAACTCTCATTTTGTGGTCTTGCTTTACCTGATCCCGCTGATTGAACAAGGACAATGGCAGATTATGATAATCCCCGCTGCCATGCACTGAATACTCTAATCAATCCGATTATGTCCAAAGTAATTTCCTGACCATCATGTTTTGCTAATAAAACGGTATCAGGTATTAATATCGCCACATATATGGTCACCGTAAATAATATCGCCGGGAAAATGGCGTGGTGATATTATTTGGGTGACCATATATGTGGCGATAGGGGCAAAAAAAAGTTTGGGGGTTGCGGGGGTGTCCCCCGCATGTTCCATGCAATAATGTCCCCACAAAAAACGGCCATTTTTCGGCGATATTTTTGTATGGCGATATTTTTGTGGCAACATTATTACATGGAACCAATAAAACGTGCACACAACAGTGTTCACATTCTTTGCTACTTAATATTAGTATTTTCTGTTTTGTGCCTCCTAGATTTAAGTTAATACACACTGTTAATCATGATTAGAATTCCTGTAGTTTATGTATGTAGAGCTCCTGCTTGCTTGTTTAGATTCTGAAACAAACACACCCAATAAAGTCATCAATAGTTGATTATTGATTGGATTTCGGCCATTTCTTCGTTTGCCGCTTGGACTATTTAATTGCTGTGAGAAGTCCTTCTCATGAATTTGAAAACCACTCAGTTGTTTCTCGCAAATACACTGTTTTTCTGATGCATCACACAGGTTTTTGCATGTTTTTACATACTTGTGTTTTTTAATTAACCATATGACTGATCTGGAGTTATACTCTGTGGAACCCTTCCTTTTTGTGCACTTTTATCTAATACTTTTCGTAAGAAAATGTTTTCGTCAAACGACTGAGCACATTTGAAAATACTATTTTGGAAAAGATACACGTGCAACACGATGCTGTCAATAACCCATCACTGCCAAGAACCCATTCTAATCAGCAGAACATGTACGGAGCCGGCTGAAACGACATACTGCAAAATCTGCTTCTATGTGATTTTAACAAATGAAAAAACAAAGAGTACATTTTTACCAAAACCAAAACTATAAAAAACATACAGATTTTATTTTTGGAGGGGGAGGGGGGGGTTCCCCCAACCAAGCTCCCTGTTTCCCGTGTTTAAAACACCAACTCAACCCCCTCCCCACCAGATTTAACCCCTTAGCCCACCCCCACCTAAATTCAGCATTTTTTCGTTGTTTTTGTTTCATTTAAAATTAATTCTTTATTTTTTATTCGTTAAAATCACTGGATACCCAAAATGTGCCCATACATCAAACTGGCAGACCATCTACTCATTAGTAGGCTACTTTATGAGACAATACTGGGAATCAAGATGCTTTATTAACACATTCCTGCTCAGAACCCATCCAAACTTCAAACATTTTCCAGAGCAGTTACATTTCCAACTCCACCACACACGAAGCACCACATTGTAATGAACATTTGGGATAACAAATAAGTTTGAAACAGTCTGATGCTATTAAGTCGCCCCTGCACGAAAATTGTCCGCATCTATAAGGCCAAAATTGGCTTAAATGGCCTGTAATAATGATATTTACATTTCAGTGTGGCGGTTGCAACTATCTAAAGTTCAGAAGAATATTTTAGGATAGAATTACGAAGAGTAGGCCTCTGCAACCCTTGCTTCTCCAGATGTGTCAGTATACAACTAACATCCGCCCTAGTTGGCATAGTCAATGGTGAGGGATCATGGAAGTTGTAGTCCACAACTTCGGGAACAGTCACACATGTTGCAGACTCCTGATGTAGAGCAAGATGCTATCATTAACACATTCCTGTCGCTCACCTAATCCTAAACATCCTCAAATGCACAGTGTGGGATGAAAAGACATAATATTCCAAAGGCTACATTCAAATTTAGCTGCAAAAGTTCAAGTCAGAAGAATATTTGGTGAAAGAAAAAGGGCAAACTAAGAGACTATTCTAGACAGCACAAATTGCCCAAAATGGAATAGATTGGTGTAATCATTCCATTGTTTGCGTTCAAATCTAGCAGTGGTAGACATCCAGGGAATTGATCAATATTGTAAGATTAGCCACCCATTGCATATTCTATACATATCTTGTGCTCTCTCTCTCTCTCTCTCTCTCTCTCTCTCTCTCTCTCTCTCTCTGCCTCTCTCTTTACACCTTTTCTCTCTCTCTTTCGTGCTCTATGTCTCTCACTTTCTCTCCTTATTCCGCTCTCTGGGAAGGAGTTGCTCTATCAGTTACACATTTGCTAGAACCCCCCCCCCCCCAACCACTGCTGACAGCATCACAATCAGAGAAAAACAAAGATATCTTGAAGGAGGAGGAGAGAAGGAGGTGCACTCATTTTTGTGGTTAAACGTAGTAGGGCAGGAGCGACAGAGGCCTCCCCGGGGTGGTGGGCAGGATGTTTGGAGACATGAATTGTCATTGTGTGTGTCCTACAGAAATATTACTATCACACCAAGGGCACAATGTGCACATGGGCATAGGTGAGGGAGATGTGAGTAGGTTCAGATGGGGTGTTGCTGGGGTTCGGATAGACCTTGCAAGTGACTTAAGGACCAGGCTGCAGGGTCTACAACTGCACGTCCGACAGTATGGTACACTCATGAGGTATTCTTTCGAAAGGCCAATACGAGAAAGGGGAAGGGACAAACAGCAGCAATGGTCATTCCTGACTACTTTGCATAAAATCAAAGAGTACTGTGGAGATCGCTCTAATTTGCAGAATATGTATAAAACTTAACTCTGTGTAAGGCAATTGAAATTTGGGGATTGCGGGTAGTGTACCATGGACCTTCTGGGCTCCCTGTGTTTTTCACATGACATACATTCGTAAAACAAGCATGGGATAAGGAACTACAGTTCCCATTGCTCCCAGCACCAGACGCGGCCCGACCGTGTCATTCAGGGCCGACCCAGACCATAACTGACTCACGTCAGCACAACTCAGTTGATTGATCTGTTATTAGCATTTCACGTGTTTTACGTGTATTTTAACTACAGATCTGAAAGCAGATCTTTTTAGAATTGTATTCATTTAGCATTGACTGAGATTGGGTGTTTGAATTTTTTAATATATGTATTTTATACAGATGGCTCTTAATTGTAGAATATGTATAAAACATAATTCTGTGTAAGGCAATAGAGATCTGGGAATTGCAGGGAGTGTACGACGGTCCTTCTGAACTCTGTTTTTTTTCACCTGACATACATTCGTAAATCAAGCATGGGATAAGGAACTACAGTTCCCATTGCTCCCCGCACCAGACGCGGCCCGAAAGTGTCATTCAGGGCCGACCCAGACCATACCTGACTCGCGTCAGCGCAAAGCGCTGATGCAAAGCCTGTTTTGGCCTGTTTATGGCCTGGAACCACAGTGGGCGGGGGAGGCTGCCGCTCCCAGCTGTATTGCTGTGATTTCTTTGAATAGTAAATTAGGTCAGCCATATTGTTGGGAAGTGATGGTTTTTGTGTTGGGAGATAGAAATTATATTTATAATACTTTGGCACTGAAAACCCTAGACAATAATATGGGGGCCATTACATTGAGCAGTTTAAACAAAATCAGAAATCTAGGAATTGCTATCCCTTTAGAGATACGGCCCCATATACTAAAGAAGCCGGAAGGCACTAAAGCAGGTCTAATTCATGCTAGGTTTGTATGTGCACATACTTCAGAAATCATTACTTTGATTGAAGAACAAGCTCTTGATATTCTCTTCATAACAGAGACATGGTTTAGGAGGTTTCGCATGCAATCTTTCACAATTTAGTCCCGGATAATTTTCTCATTCAACGGACTGATCGAGTATTTACAAGGATGCATTGCGTATTTCACACTTCAATTTGTTCGACTGGGCAAGTGAATCACAAGTGGGGCAATTCACTGTTGAGTTATCCCCCAAATCAGCTGTTGATGTGGTTCTAGGCTATAGACCTCCGTGAGTATTTAAGGAATTTCTGGAAAGTCTTGACCATTTTTTAACCACAGTGGGCAGTAAACAGGCAGATATTTAATTATTGGGGGATTGGAATTTATGGTTGGACGACCGAAGTCACCCATGCTCTACGGAACTCTTTGGGATACTTTGGAAACTCATGGCGGTGGCCCTTTAGGAATATTACCTACCCACAATAAGGGTCAGTGTCTCGATTTGATAATAGTTAGAGGTATTGTACTACACTTTGGGACAATACACCGATCTGTTGGTCAGACCATTGGTTGCAATAATTTGTACTAATGGCCAAACCAAGGAATTCTCAAAGTCCTTCAGAGGTTACTGGGATATTATCTCGGGGACACAAAGATCTAGCTAATATATCGGCACAGGAAGTGGTGAATGCACTTTCAAAGGTCGATAATACAGTGTCCCGTGAAGAATCTTTTCTTACTGGGACTAAACTTATGCAAGTAATTTGTTCTAGGGTTGCACCAAAAGAAAACATGTGAAAGAAGATATTTAAGCCGTGGTTTACTCAAAATCTGACTCCTTTACGCAAACAAGTTAGTTTGACAGGCCGAAATTGGCAAAGGCAATCTACAGAAGAAAATAGCATCAAAGCCAAAATGGCACTCCTGCTCTATAAAAAAGCAATTTTTGAGGCGAAACTCCTCCATAAATAAATTAGTGATGCAGGTAATCACTCAAGGGAACTTTTTTCAATTATCTCTAAATTCCATCATCCTAGCAGTGGTGACTTATCCATTTCTCCATCATTGGCACAGGCCAATAACTAATAGCTTTTTTGTGGAGAAAATTGTTGCAATGAAGAATAATATTGCAGCCTTGAATCCTATTACCTTCACCTCAGTGCAATTAAACATCGCTGTTGACGTGAGGGGACATTATCAAGTTATTTCTCCTCTAAAACAGTTTAATTTTCATCATGCCATGGTTGAGAATGTATGTGCATTGATGAAAAATTTGAAACCAACAAACGACTGTCTATGTCCTTTACCGGCTGTAGCAGCCAAACGCATGGCTGAGGAAATCGCTCCTTTTGTCACCTCCTTTGTTAATAAATCATTGGATCAAGGACTAATTCCTCTAATGCTTAAACATACTACACTGGCCCCTCTTTGAAAAAAATCTAACTTGGACCCCCTGGTTCCAGAATTATCGCCCTATCGCTGGCATTCCCTGGCCAGGGAAAATATTAGAGAAGGTGGTGACTCAACAACTACAGGCAATCCCTTTTGGATCCCTTGCAGTCTAGGTTCGTCCAAAATTTGGTACGGAGACGGCGATGCTAACAGTCTATGTTGAACTGTTGAAGGTGGCTGATCAGGGCAAGCTCTCACTTTTAGTGATGCTTGACCTGTCAGCCGCCTTTGATACGGTCAATCATGAGATTGTTCTGGAAATATTGAGGACGGTTGGAAGAGTTTCAGAGCAGGCCATTTGGTGGTTCAGGTCATTTTTGAAGAAGCGCCAACAATGTGTTCGATTGGGTGCCTTTACATTAGCCCCTAGTACGGTGGATTGTGGGGTGCCACAGGGTTCTTCATTGTCGCCACTCATTTTTAACTCTCCGACTGGTTATGGAAATTCTGAGACGTCATGGAATCAGCTTCCAGTGCTATGCAGATGATACTCAGATTTTCATTACAATTGACAAGGTTGGGGAAAGATTAGTGAATGTCTTCAGGAGATTAGTGAGTGGATGACTTCTAATCAACTGCAACTGAATGCCGCCAAGACAGAGTTTATTCTGTTTGGCCCTGTGTATCTTACGGCTACTATAAAAAATCAACCACTCCCCAAGTTATTGGGAGTCGAAGTTACATTTTCCACCAAAGTTAAAAATCTTGGCTGCATCTGGCAGGTCAACTAGGGTAGTGAAAGCCAAGTCGGAGCCAATGTGAGAGCTTTTTTTTTACTCCCTGAGACTTCTATGGCAAACTCTTCCTTACATCCCAAAAGAAGATCATGCACAGGTAGTGGGAGCACTTACAAATGCCCACTTAGACTATTGTAATAGCCGATTGGTGGGCAATCCAAAAAAAACAACTTTGCAGATTGCAAAGAGCGCAGAATGCAGCAGTCAGGTTAATTTACGGATTAAATAAAACCTCTCATGTCTCTCCTTCTCGTCGGCTTCTTCACTGGTTATTTGTTGAAGACCGGATAAAATTTAAAATACCCTGTCTGGTCTTTAAATGTTTGAATAACATGGCACCGGATTATCTCAAGGACAAGCTTAGGTATTATCAACCGTCCAGATGCCTACGCTTTGTGTCTAGAGGGGACAGAAGATTCTCTGTGTATGGTCCGAGACTATGGGAGAGCCTACCCAGGGAAATTAGGATCTTGGATTCCCTGCTCAAGTTCCGAAAAGCTCTAAAAACGTTCTTGTTTAAATTAAATTCGAGTCATCAGGGACTGGTCAGAACATCACCTCTGTACAGAATGCCTGCAGCAGATGTCAACAAAGCGTGTTGCCGGGGCAACGGTCTCTGAGCTGTGAATATCGACCTTGGGATTTGTCCCTATAACTGTTTCAGACAATGTTCCTATGGACCTTTCTGTTACTGGCCCTGATTTGATAAAGGCTCGTGGGAGCCGAAACGCGTAATCGAGTAGAGGGCTCGCACATTAGATTGTGCAAACAGATTGTGCCATTAAACAATCCAACTCTACACTGGCGCTGAGTCCTGGAGTTTTTTCATCTTCTCGTGTATGAATACAACTCTTGCAATTTGTCCTAAGTAAAGATCATCTGCGCCATTATACGGTTTGGTCCGTTTCGAGCGTGTTATAAATTCATAAAAATCAAACATGAGCATGACCACAGATTTCTATTTTTGACAAATCTGTCAGCGATAAAAAAAAGGGTTGTATGCTTGAATCAGTAAGTACATAATGCACACTGGTCTTGGTGATAATTTCATTTTTCACAACGGTAACTCTAACAATAATATGTTTGTAACCATGAGCCATTCATACTCATTTGAAGAGCCACAGCATTCGGATGTGAGGACAACATGCCTGCGACATTTGTTTCTCCACCGGGGACACAGTTCCCAAGTAAACCAGAATTTTAGAAGAAGAGTGTCTGAGAGACGTCGCTGAGCAGTACCCATGCCCACTGCCTGATGTGCCGGCATCCTTGGACAATTATAGATGCAGGATAGGCTAGAGACGTGTGAGAGAAATGTGCTGCCAAGAACCATTTAAAAAAACATTCAAAGGGACCCGAAGCAAATTTGTTCAGTATTATTCCAATATTTGCCTTGAGATCTACCTTGGAGAGGTCTTTACAGTACGCACATATTTCGGGTCAAACTAATGCTGCTATAGTAACCTGTTCCTGCCCACCACCCATTGTGAAAGGTTAAAAGTGCACAGAAAGGATCAACATAATGATTGAAATGCACATTTTTCAAAGTAGCTGAGACTCTGGAAAAAAATGGTCTTAGAGACAAATGTGGAATGATGTCTTTTAGCCAAACAACCCACCACAAAATGCGGAGAACACTCCTAACCGTGGAATGGCGGGTTAAATCCAATATCTGCATTGAAACCAAGCAGAAGCAGAAAGGAATGGAGGCACAGAATATTGTAGGATAGAAAAGTGTAGCCCAAGGTGCTGCCTAGAGCCCATTCTAACAGCTAAATCTGGCACGGAGTAGGGGGAGGGGAGAATAGATGTATTACAATATTTGCATTTATATCTTGTTGAGTGGATTTAGGCAGCAGCTTGTTTTGCGCTGTAACCCCAAAGCATAAGGTCAGCATGATAAGCAAGGGGGCAGGGGGGGCAGTGCAAGGCGGAGCAGAGGCATTTCATATCCCCTTCTGTGTGATGACTGAATATCTCTGTGTGCACATTTATATTGGATCCTGGTGGTTTTAACTTACTTCACATCCTGCCACGTCCTTCTTACACTCTCTCTACTCCTCTATTGCTCTCTGTGCCATCTTGATGCTGGACCACGTGTTCCCTACCACTTACCTTATATTGCTTTTCTGCACTTATTTCACATGGCTCAGAGTGCCCTTCCCACTTACAAGCCTACTCGCAGATAGAATGACCCCCAACCTCGTGGACAGATACCAAGCAGTCCAGATGAGTAACTTTAGATCTGACCATTGCCCAGGCAACTGCAGAGTCCCCCAGGGATCAATGCTGTCCACTGTGATCTTCAGTCGCTATATGGAACCACTTGGGTTGCTTTTGTATGACCCTACTATTTCACTTTATTAATACACTAATGCTACTCAAACTTTAAAGTGAATTGTACTGAAGACATTTCACCCCTCAGAAAAGGCCACACCTCCATCCTAGCATGATTGACGATCATCTCACTAGGCCGTCCATCTAACAAAAGGCCATCTAAGGGAGCTTGAATGGCATCCACCTTGAAGGACTCACACTTCAGTTGTTCCAAATCACTCAAGTTGATTAAAATGATGTTATTTATGTAGCCCTTTCACCAAAGCAGTTTACATAAAACATATTTACATACGATATCACCCAACCAAAGTTGGTACACATTTATCGACCTTGGAAGGATGAGAGGCAGAGTTGGCCTTTTACTGGGATTCAAAGCTGCAACTTGCAGATGAGACACAGATCATAGCAACAAATGCTCAACCCACTGAGCTATCTTACCAGCTTATCAATTATCGAGAGCAATCTCTCTGTCAGGCAACACATCAACAACAAATTTTAACTGCCTGGTGTCAACCCGCACCCTTCCTCCTACCTGAGGATTTCAGAACCAAGGTCCCGGTCCAGGTAATCTCATACTTTGATGAAGAGCATGCTCTTTTCACTGGTGTCGTGTTTGCACACCTGGCTCCACTTAGGGCCAAATTAATAACAAAAAAAATGTGTGCAGACCCATTACTCATTACTCATACACAATTTTATTATTTTATAACTAAATTCTCTCACTTTGTGAAAAACCCATCTATATATATAAAATGTTTTGAAATGTTTTCATACTCAGCTGATGCAATTTATCAGTGTTAGGTTGCCCTCTGCTGTCCAAATGACAAACTGACACTCTGTGTGCCCTTCCATTTCAACAACAGTATGAGCACAGTTCTGCGCAGTCACCTTCACCTTCCAATATTGCAAACATTCGGAATAACTTCAAGTTACTCCTTCCAACCCCACTTCTCTTCACACAGGGCACGGTGGTTCCAGTGTCAATGAACAGTTGATTGCTAGCGCAACGTTTCAGTCTCTAAAGAGCAAAACGCTGTAGGACGAATGCCTCCTCACGAGCTAAAACTGAAAGCAGGTGCTGTAATTATGCTATGCAATCTTATGCCAACACAGAGACTCTGCAATGGACACTCTGCAATGGAACTAGGTTGACAATTATGCGTCTACAAAGACACATACATCATAGAGGCGTGTGTAATCGATGGATTGAACTAAGATACTGTTCTTATAACACGCATACCTCTTATTCCATCTGATACAAATATGTCTTTCAAATTCAAAAGAAGACAGTGTCCTATTTCAAATTCAAAGGAAGGCAGTTTCCTATATGGTTAGCCTTTTCAATGACCATTAATAGGTCACAGGGACAGGCCTTTCAGAGAATATGCCTATACCTTCCAAAAACCTGTATCAAGTCACGGGCAACTACATGTTACTCTCTCAAGAGTTCGATCATTCTGCTCATTAAGTGTTGTATCGGAGAAGAACAAGATTGTTAATTGTGTTTAGAATGAAATATATGAGTGAATAAATACACAAAAGTGCAATGATATTTAATTAATAACCATTAAGATATGCTAGAACAGCATAGGTTACACCGGGAAATATTCTTGGGGAAAAATAAAGAATGTGCCAGAAAAGTGGCGTGCAGAGCCTATACAAAAAACAAGTACATGCACAGAAAAGACCAAGCAAATTCTATCATTAAATACAGTTAAAATACATGAACATTGCAATATTGAACTAATACTGCCTTACAAATTGTCAGAAGGGCAGCTACATCAACATTGTGTCTACATGCCTGTTTCATCCCCTTTGGACTTTATTGGTACGGGTCGTCTTCAAGACACACTATCCCTCAGGAATATGACTCAATGATTGATATTAAGACCCCATTTCATGTTCACAATTATTTAATGACTAAAACTATTCCCCTTAAAACAATTCAGCATGCTGCTGCATGCCTGGAAATGCGAACTAAGACACGTGGCCACATCTCTCCATCCTAAGAGAATTACAGTGGGCTCCCAGCCCAGCCAGAAAACTGTTAGAATCTGTCAGCATCACAATTGCAGCAAATGCAGCTGAAGACTAGTCTACCTAACTACACAATGTGTGGGCACAGTTTGTATGTTCTCCTTTAGGAGTCAGACTATTGCAAGGATTGAGTCTAAACTGGCCCACAAAGAGAAAACCTGGAAACAGGCCTTCTCTTGCTATTCCCCAGCCCACTCTTACACCATCCCGGTGGCAATCGGGACTTTCCTGCAGTTTAGGAAGGACCTCAAGAACCTACTCCTCAGAGAATAGTTAGGGGCCACTTATAGCCTGGTACTCCTAGGTACATAGAACCCATGTAGTATGGAATATCCAAGCTAACACAACCTCCAACACCCCCTTCCACTGACCTCTGCAAGCCCGGATTTACTTGCAATGGACTCCATTGCACCATAACTAGGTTTGCGCTATGAAAACCCAAATGCCAAGACACATCCTTATCTTTTACACACAGTCTCTAACACCCATCTTCCTTTGGTGCCTTTGCACTTGTTTTACACTGTGGTTCCATTATGCTTACCCCTGATCTTCGACTTTGCACACCTATCCTATTCCCTCTCTGACACACTTACTGATCTGAATTGCTACAAATGCCTGTGAACGATCAGTTATCTGTACCCTGATCTGATTTGATTTGGGTTATTATTTGTATAGCGTGAGACCAAACCGATGTAACTGCACCTGGGTGCAGATGAATCCATGAGAGAACGCCAAATCTGAAGTCACCACCTGACATTCCATCTACAAAAGAAAGATGGGTAACTGTGCCAATGCTTTCTTATTCCTAAACTCCCTTGGTAAACCGTGCCATAATCTGGAACCATACACTGCAAAACGTCTGTCTCCCCTGGAGACATATCAGGAAGGGAGAACAACCAATAGCAGTTTATCAGCAGAGCGCAGCGATCGAGTTGGTTGGTATCTCATCACTTTGTCTTCAAGATATGACTGGGCCAAATTGTTCAGACATTTATAAACCCTCCTCTCTTGGGAGCACCACGAAGTGACTGCAACAGCAGTTAGTGCCCTACAAATCATCAGAAAATAAAAGAAACATGGACCAGTCCGTTATCAGTCATTACAGCAGTGGCGGATCTCTGTGTCTTGGTGTTGAAACCTTGGAGCGCCAGTGTCAAATGGTGCCTGGGGGCCAAGCTTCAATGGGTAAAATCACCTCGAAGGGTCAACTTCGACCGGCACAATGTTCTAGAAACAGGTGGGAGAGATGATACTGTTTAACCACTGCATGAATTTGACCGGGCGTCTGAATCGTGCTCTCCCACTGTAAAAAAACAAAATGGAGATCTTTATGCATGAAAATTCTATTTCTGAAGAATGGAAGTACAAACACAGCTGTATATCACCTGCCCGCATCAAGGAAGAATGCGACCACCCACGCAAAAGGGTTTAGACACATACTAGAAAAACTAGGACCACGAAATGCAAAAGGTGACAGAACCCCATATGTGCAAAAGGGCACAGCATACAAAGCAAGCAAAAAGAATAACCAATGCTACAGAGATGACGACTATCAATGAAACAGCCGAAGCCAAGAGCAGACAGCCATGGCGTATGGTAGCCAGACAGATAGGTAGATAGTGGTACCAAAAACCACCCATAACCCTAGTGCCCAGCGGCAAACCATAGCCGGGCTCATTTCATGGAGTTCTTGTAAAGGTATGTTGAAAGGAATTGGCCAAGGAGTAATTCATCACCTGTACTATACACTAGTTATCTATGCCTTGGCAACCACCAACCATGTGATGGCACTCATCCGCAGACAGTCATGCCCATCAGTGCCTAGGAAGTGTGTCTGTCTTCCACTCCTTTGGCATTTGCCAAAGGGATGATGGTAGTTGGCCTCAGCATCTAGAGAAAGAAATGGAACTACTACTTAATTGTCACGTAGGCGTTATACTGAAGCTCACAGAGGAATCTGGGGCAGGTGAAGCTAGTGCAGCTATGCTTGCAATGCACAAAACCAAGGCCAAGCCGCCACCACACATTGGAGATGAATGTTAGGGCTATGCCCAATGCCTACAGCTGCCAAGAGAGGAAATACCCCGCTCAATAACTCATGGGTGGCCGGTTGCAATAGCAAGTGTGCAAGTGCAAATGAAATGCATTTGCAAGCAACACTATCAACTATTAAGCTAAATTTACACTGTTACACAATCGGTCCAAACAGTGGGACATCATGATGTTACATTGAGCATGTGCAAACACAGTTTGCATATATGCGAATGAAATTTGCACATGCAAAAGCACATTAATATGTCTATTTGCATTGGTGCTAATACGATTGTACATCTGGAAACTGCATTTGTGCCGGCACAGTTTACCATAATCCCATCATAGGGCTTTGCCCTGCCTTCGGAAATATAGGAGCACCCTGAGAGAAGGTCTACACCCTGGGTACTAGCCAATTATCATGGTCATGTCTGGACCTGGAACCAAAAACATTTCTGAAAATGTTTGTCAAGCAAACCCCATACTCCACCAAACGAGTAATCCCCACACGCTAAACATAGGGGTGCCAGAGGGGTTCTCACTCTAAGAGACGTTTGTAAGAAATGGGGCAGAAAATACATGCTTAACATGTTTACTGAATAAAAAGTCATATGTTATAGACACAGTTCATGATCTCCGAATGCCATGTGATCTGGGAGTGCACATATCATTCCAACATTCGGACACAAAAATGTGAGCGGCAGCCAAGATTGCCTCAGCATTAGGAAGCTCCAGCTCAGATGGTATTCCTCGCTTAAATATACTATGACCTGCCAGGCCAGCATTCTCTCTACTAGAAGAATCATTCCTCCTGGTCATGGGTGTTCCCTCTGGTGTTACCACGAACATTGGATTCACTCAATCAGTTCTACTTAGGACAGTAACGCAGTAGGACCTACGGTGCCCGATACAGACTACAGGTTCTAGGTGGGAGCCCTACGTTACTGATCGGGAGTGAGCTGTATCTGCTGCAGCCGCTGTGATGGTTGGCATCATGTGGGTGCATTGGCTTGAATTGAAGTATACTAGATATCCACAACTGGGGGCACTGCGCCGCCCCCTCAGAGCTTCAGATAACTGAATAGTGGAGCAAAGTGTGGGCGGCACGGCCTTGGGACGAGAGAGCTTCCTTTGATCTGGTAAGACACAGTAGATCAAAGGCTGTAAACTGTGCTGCAGATGTGTCGTCCAGCTGATTATGCATGCAGGAAACATATTGATTGGAATTTCCATGCACCACTTCTGTCATTAGTGTGGTCAGCTGGAGGTGTGGGGGTTACTTATGTGCAAAATATGTTAACACTGGTGACGTGTCCAGGGCTTAATTTGTGGGGGTGGTTGCCGGTTCCCAACACCGGCACTCTTTTTTGGGGACCAGAACATCAGTGGGCGGCTGGCGCACGTGTAATTCCTTTGTTTGTTCACACTTAAACAGTTTCATGTCTCATCATAAATCATTCTGCTGCTGGGCTGCTGCTCTCCTTGCAGAGACATGGCTGGCTCCTAGCTGGCTGGGCCTACAGAGTACAAAAACAACAAACAGCCTGTTGTTACTATGTAGTATCTGATACATTCTGTATAGTAACACAGAATGCACAGTTTTCATTGGCTGTGTTGTTAACTTGTTGACTCCAGGCTCCAGCCAGTGAAATGACATGAAGTGAGTGTGTGGGGGTGGGGTGTCACATGGGTCTGTTGTTGAGCAGAGGCAGGAGCAGTGAGCACACTTGTTAAGGCGTGGTGAGGTTGAAACTCGTGTTCTGTGTGCTCCGCCTCCGCATCCGGGCCTACTTGAGTTCCTCAGGGGCAGGCCAGGCAGCCAGGCCGTGCTTGCTGAACAACGCAGTGCCGCCGCCGGTATAAGGGTAAGTGAAGAAAAGAAACTAAGTTAACTGTTGTTGACTGTCCAGTGCCGCATCTTCGTCCGCCGCCGTGAAATGTATGTACATGATGCTCAGTTCCACGGCTGCAGGCCAGCACGCGCGTGCCATACCATCCATATGACTGCGAGTGCAGACCCCTGCACCCGCCCCCCCAACTTTGACTGCCACCGCGGCCGCCCGCCCCGTGGTGGCCGCCCTGCCTGCTCCACAGCCGGGCTGGCGCATGGGCCTGGCCCAAGCGCCTGAGTCCGACTCAGTCAGCAGCAGGACGGGGCCCGGGTGGCAAATGCGAGCGGGTCGGCGGCGGCGGCACTAGCTAATGGGATCATGATGATCTGCAAGCATGCATCAATATTGATGATGCAGATGATCCCATAGCCAGTGCGGCCGCTGCCCGGCCCCAGGCGCCGCAATAACAAGCCGAGCAGCGTGAAGATGAAGAAGTGCGGAAAGCGCCCTGCCGGGCATGCCCCCGCGTCAGCCTTGGTTGGACTAGGAGTCGGACGACCAAGGCTGCCTGGGGGGGACAACATACATGGCCACGAATTCCGCATTTATGCATTTCTAATAGTATATGAATAAACATAACACGGAATGAGCTATTGGTGCCTGTCAGACCTTTTCTCCAACCTTTTCTTGGCTTCTGTGAATGTGTCCTTTCCGCCTGCCGTAATTTGTATTTGGGAATGCTTCCGTTTGGCCAGGAATGCATACGTTGTTTTACCAAGATCATCTGCCCTTCTTCCTAGCTGCTGAGAAATGTGTCCTATCCATCACATCTATGTACGTGTGTCAAACAAAGATCTCCACTGTGGACATGACATTGGCCACTTTCCTGGATTTTGGAGGAACGGTGGTGTAAGCGTGGCACTCTGCATGGCTGAATGTTGACTGTCACCCTGTACTTTATCAACTTAATCAGATCATGGCTCGTCGCCACTATGGTGGTTTTTTGCATCCATATAACAAAATGTTCACAAATCGGGTAATGTGGAATGCTAAGAGGGATCCGGATTTGAAATGGTATGCATAATTGCCGGTGGAGGAGAGATACTCTTGACCCCTCACGCCGCTGCTCAATCTGCCTTATTTGCTACAGGTGAACATGCATGCCCAGTCCTGCATCCCCTGCACTGGCACGTCTGCTGTGTGTGCAGGGCACATCCACTAGGCCACCACAGTGCTAATATTGTATCAGAAACATTTCTCTCAGGATTTTGTGCTAAAGTGTATATGTGTGCAGTAAATGACAAAAGAACAAACTCAAACTACCCAAATAGTGTGCCTAAAAATGAGGATATTGTACTAGTCAAAATGTCCAGAGAAGTTTATTGTGCTACAAGAAGTATGCATCGGAATGCAACACATGAGAAAATACATTTCTGAATACTTAACCAGAAAGAAATCACATCAGTCTAATGTTCTGCATTGTGCTCTAAACTTTGATTTGAAAAGATGTATACTCTTCCTGTGCAGTCTGAATAATAGTGCAACCCAGACTACCAGTGGTTTTAAAATCGTTATTTGAGGTGCCACACACATGCCCGTGCAGCGGTGCAGCATAGTGCTTGGACTGTGGGGCATGCAAATGTACCACAATATTTTTGACACATTGGCTGGGGTTTATACTGCAGGTTCTTTCCCACCATTTGTCACCTTAACAGCTGTTTGCTAGCTAATTATCATCCACCAGAGATGCACGCTTTTTATTTGCCATGTTTTGTTTTGCATAGGGATTACTGCTGGTTCGTTGCCACTGTGAGTGGGGGCGGGTTTAGTGCATCCCCTCTGATTTCAGGTGCTCGGGCAGGTTTACTGAGGGACCAGGTGTGCTGGGCTAGCAAGATAGCTCAGCGGGTTTAGCACTGGCATCTGCCAATCGAAGTTGGTTGGTATTTCCACCCGCATGGAGAACATGTCTTTCATCCAGTTCGCAAGGGTGAACGTAATTAACTATTTGAAGAGTGGTTTGGCTTGGTTGCAAAAAATGTCAGCAAACACTGTAGTGGGGAAAACAATAAAACAGAACAATTAGCATGTGAGCAGGGAGAGCCACCCCGTTACAATTTGAAATGGAGAATGGTTGTATAGCACCGCGCAATGTTGCTGTGCTGCAGTGCCAAACATGTGATATGGAGCAGCAGCGGTGTGATGGGCTGCTGGTGGGCCGATCTAGGTAGGTCTAGCACTGAACTGGCACGGGGCACGCGTCCACCCTGCGGGGCGGCGCCACACCCGGCATTATGGGGCCAATATTTTTTGGGCACTGGCACTTATTCTTTTACAAATTAAGCACTGGACGTGTCACAATTTCTCATATTAGATACGAAGTGCTGGTACAAAGCTATAAACTGTGGGCAATATCAAATGGATAGCTATCCTCAAACCCACGGAGACAAATACAAGTAACACAGATGTGGTCACACCAAGGCCAGTTGCATAAATGGCTAGTAAGGAGGAGAATGTGTTTGTCACTGGGGTCTTGCAAGGGCTCAAGGCTAGCATGGATACCACCGTCAGAAAATTGATATGTTGACATAGAAGCTGGAGTTCTTTTCAATTCAGCTACAGAAAATTGGCAAGAAAATAACAGAGACACGGGTCAGGTTAGGAGGATTGGAGGATTTAGCAAGCTGATGGAGGGGTGATGTAAGCAAGCAGGAAACTGACATGAAAAAATAGCAGCTAAGGCAAAAGATTTGTAAAGGAGATGCAGATAAAACAACATATGTCTGATCGGACTCCCTGAATTGTAATGGTTCATTGAGAAGCCACCCGCAACACAGGGAGTTCCTTCCCTCCCCACTTAAGTGGTTTTGCAACAAACTGTATAACAGATTACTTTTTTTTTTATCCCTATCCCAGACACAAATCATACCCCTTGGATCCCTCTCCTCTGAGCTGACAATGAGCCAAGAACCAGCCCGGTGTACGGGACATATATTGGTATTTATTTAAATTAAAAGTAATAGACATTAGCAAAAAAGAGGTCAACGCACCACTTTATCCGTGGCACAACACAATAAACTTCTCTCAGAACAAACAAAATCACAAAAGTGAGTTAAAAGGAACACCACCACAATTCTTCCCTTTCTGTAAATTTCCCTTCACAAAATAATTACACTGATCAATAACAAAGGCACTATGTAATGTTGTGTGATTTGGATTTTCCTCCGGGCTTAAAAGGCTGGCAGTAGGATTTCAAGATTTGTTCAAATACACATGGCAATTATTATTTCCCCCACACTTTTGGTTTAAAATAAACACAGGGTGATTTAGCGGTTTGGTTTTCAGATCCCCCGCCCCCTTGCTTTGGTCTGTGTTGGGAAGTCATACAGAAAAATGTGAATGATTTGGGGAATTTGGGATTTCAGACCCCCTTACTGAAAGGTCTGTGCTGGGGAAGCTGGATAAAAAGGTTGGATTGATTTAAGAACAAAAACGCCCCTCTTCTTTAAAGAAGTTGGGGCCAGATGGACAACAAGGATTACCCAATAAAATTATAGGTTATACAGACACTCCAGTTTATAGCGATTTTGCGATTTGCAATAAAATCGCGAAATCACCTGTTTGCCGCCATTCCTGCTAAATCTAGGTTAATGGCCGCAAAAATCTACCCTTCAAACACCCTCCTCCAGCTGGCTGCCTGGGGAGCGAGTGCCTTCCTGGAGAGCCAGTGTTTAACTGCTCGCTGTGTTTAGCAACTGAGCATTACTACTTCATGTACCCCTAAAGACGGCTGTGTGGACACCAACCTTTGAATGAAAAAGTTAATCTGCCACAGCAAGGTCTCTGGCACCTTTACAACATTTTGGGCATATTCCAGTCGGAAATCCGTATGATTTGCAACATGCAATGTGCTCATCTTGAAAAAGATGCCCCCAAATTATTTTACACCAATGAAGAAAGTGAAAGCTTCTTTCAGATAAGAGTGTGTGAGTTTATGGAGAAAATATCAGACATATTGTTCAAATCGCACACTCTTACTGTTATCAAGGTAATCCAGATAGTAATGAACGGCTGCCAACGGAACGGTGAATGTCAGCAATTTGCATGAAATAACTAAACGTAATCTGGCCCTGAATCTGCTTTGCCTCTTTTATGAGCAGACCCTCTGTGGACCCTGGTCAAAGGTGTGCAGCCCCATCCAGGCCTGTAAATCATAGTGCAGCCCCACCCAAGCCTGTAAATCATGGTGCAGCCCCATCCAGGCCTGTACATCATAGTGCAGCCCCATCCAGGCCTGTAAATCATAGTGCAGCCCCATCCAGGCCTGTAAATCATAGTGCAGCCCCATCCAAGCCTGTAAATCATGGTGCAGCCCCATCCAGGCCTGTACATCATAGTGCAGCCCCATCCAAGCCTGTAAATCATGGTGCAGCCCCATCCAGGCCTGTACATCATAGTGCAGCCCCATCCAGGCCTGTAAATCATGGTGCAGCCCCATCCAGGCCTGTAAATCATAGTGCAGCCCCATCCAAGCACCATCCAGGCCTGTACATCATAGTGCAGCCCCATCCAGGCCTGTACATCATAGTGCAGCCCCATCCAGGCCTGTACATCATAGTGCAGCCCCATCCAGGCCTGTACATCATAGTGCATCCCCATCCAGACCTGTACCTCATAGTGCAGCCCCATCCAAGCCTGTACATCATAGTGCAGCCCCATCCAGGCCTGTACATCATAGTGCAGCCCCATCCAGGCCTGTAAATCATAGTGCAGCCCCATCCAGGCCTGTACATCATAGTGCAGCCCCATCCAGGCCTGTAAATCATAGTGCAGCCCCATCCAGGCCTGTACATCATAGTGCAGCCCCATCCAGGCCTGTACATCATAGTGCAGCCCCATCCAGGCCTGTACATCATAGTGCAGCCCCATCCAGGCCTGTACATCATAGTGCAGCCCCATCCAGGCCTGTAAATCATAGTGCAGCCCCATCCAGGCCTGTACATCATAGTGCAGCCCCATCCAGGCCTGTACATCATAGTGCAGCCCCATCCAGGCCTGTACATCATAGTGCAGCCCCATCCAGGCCTGTAAATCATAGTGCAGCCCCATCCAGGCCTGTACATCATAGTGCAGCCCCATCCAGGCCTGTACATCATAGTGCAGCCCCATCCAGGCCTGTACATCATAGTGCAGCCCCATCCAGGCCTGTACATCATAGTGCAGCCCCATCCAGGCCTGTACATCATAGTGCAGCCCCATCCAGGCCTGTACATCATAGTGCAGCCCCATCCAGGCCTGTACATCATAGTGCAGCCCCATCCAGGCCTGTAAATCATAGTGCAGCCCCATCCAGGCCTGTACATCATAGTGCAGCCCCATCCAGGCCTGTAAATCATAGTGCAGCCCCATCCAGGCCTGTACATCATAGTGCAGCCCCATCCAGGCCTGTACATCATAGTGCAGCCCCATCCAGGCCTGTACATCATAGTGCAGCCCCATTCAGGCCTGTAAATCATAGTGCAGCCCCATCCAGGCCTGTAAATCATACTGCTGGCAACTTCTCTTTGTTTATTTCTCTATTTGCTACACCCGTTGCTCTCTTTTCACCCCTTCGTTTACCTGCCATTGTTTCACTTTTTATCCATCACCCCTTTCTTTTTTTATCCTATTCCTATTTTTGTAAACCCCTTTCTCATTTTTGCTCCAGTTTCCTGTGCTCCTGCTTGCTGCCAGTCCGATCCCTCATGCATGTTCCTCCTTTCCTCCGTTTACTTCTTCTGACACCACACCAACATTGCATGCAAACTTTGGCACACTTGCATGCAAACTATCTCTTACATGCATGCTCTTGCAGCCGCTTCCTAGCATGCAACCACATGCCCTTGCATCATCCTTACACAGCCATACCCTCCCGATAGCACCCTATACTGCATTCTCCATTGTATCAGACGCACCCTCGGCCCCCCTCGCTTCTACCTCCTTGCCAACATGACCCGCATGGGCCTAGTATGACACATTGTGCCTTCATCCCTCGTGAGCACCCCTCCCCAGGCCTGCCCATTCTATTGGCAACTATTTCTTTGCACCTTCCTCGCTGTACTAATCCCGTAGCACCCTCGACACCCCTCGGCTCACCTACCCCATTTCTCTTTTTCACAGTCCCATATTCCTCTTGCTGCCCCCTTTGACATTTGTGTCCCCCTTTCACTGTACTTCTCCCCCTTGGCAATCTGAAATCCCATCTGCCTTCTTTCCCCTGTGTTTATTTTGCCCCCTTTGTGCGTCTTCCATCATGTACATTTGCAAATGCAGTACTCAGCATGCACACTCCCTCCCCCTTTCACCCACAATTCTCAAACGTGCATGCATTCTCTTGTTCCCGCTGTGTTGCATGCATGTTCACCCACTCACATCCGTGCACATACCTTTTCTCCATCATCATCATCACATACAGCCTCACCAACCCTCTCGCACAGAGTACTTCAAACCATCACACGCCCGCCTCCCTCTCACACTTCACCCTGGCCCACATTGTCAGAACTGGCCCCATCAACACCCCCAGCCAGGGCTGCAGAGGAAGCACCACCACCCAGCACCAGCACTAGCCAACAAAGCCACCACTACCACCACCACCGAGGTCCCAGTGCAACCCCCACCACCACCACCACCCAAGGCATTACAGGCGTACAGGCAGAACCACCCCCACCAATCTTCCCAGGGTCCTTTGAATAAGGTATTTTTATTCTATTCAATTCTTAGGCCACATTCTGTTCTAGGATCACTGTGTGCTGCTTGCTTTTGCTTTGATTCGGGGCATTTAATTTATTGGATCTTTTTTTATATGCACAGTGTGGTGTTTTCCCATGTCCTTGGTCACCTTGCCGTGTCTCTCTGCCATCACGTGGGCACTGGGATTGGTGCTGCATTTTCCAGCTGATCACACACGGTATTCCAGGGATTGTTCTAATTTCTTCTGTTACTCCTTGTTTAAAGTCAGAAGCCCTTTAATGGTTATGCGCTTCATCATTCATAATTCATTTTTGTTAAATAATTGTGGGGCCGTTGACAGTTGTTTATGTCTCATTTGTTTATTTATAGTTGTTATTACACCGATGAAATGATGTAGCATGTTGAAATCGGGCGGTGATGTTCTTTGCAGTGGCCGGAAGATGGCAATTTGAGATTGGAAGCCATCTCCTTAATTGTGGCCATTTGGATTTTTTTGTATTTCTCAGATTTGCATTTCAATGTGTACGCGGGTTGTTTGAATTAATTTGGTTGTGTTTTTTGAGCTGTGTGGATTGTGTCATTGATGTTTCTTCACGTTCATTTTTTTTAGATTAAATATTTTGGTGATTTGTGCTTTGGCTCTCTCAATATCAATTGTTCACTGTCTTTGTTTACCCTTTAAAATTATGGTTAAAATGATGGTTTCTATATAAATATAGAATTCGTTTTTATTGACTTATTAAAAGTGATTAATTTTGAATAATCGGCCTGAATGATTAAAAGTGACGATTTTTGGATAATCGTCCTCAGACTATTTTTTCTGCATAATATGTTTGGTTCCCCGAGTCTGGGATGTATGGACACTTGCCTTTCTGATAGTTCTCCATGGCAGTGCCGCCATCACAAATGATCTCCTCAGCATTACCACTGGCCTAACCAGCATCACTGCCCTGGACTGCAGAGGCAGCACTACACTCACTAATCATTCTCTCAGCAGAAATGTCACTCCCACAACCACTGCCACTCATGCCCTCAGTGCTAGCTCCAACACCACCACCGTGTTCTAAAGAGGAGCACCAGCCCCACAACCAACACCACCAACACCGGATGCCTTGCTGGCAGTGCAGCCAAAACCATCACCTATGGCCTCAGCAGCATCACTAGCCCAACCAACATCACCACCCCTGGAACTCAGTGGCACCACCAGCCCCAGGACAAACACTGCCACTACTACCACCACCCAACGCCCTGCTCAGAGTGAAACCAACACCACCACCCATGCCCTCCCCAGCAACACTGCTCCACCAACACAACAACCCTGAGAAATAGAGGCAGTGACACCCCACAATAATCAACACCAATGCAATAGAAACTCCTGCAAAGTGCTGCAAGAAAATGCAGTTGTCTGCCACAAAGTATGTTTTTTTGTGCCACAAAATTCGCCTTTTTGTGGTGCAATATCCTGGAGGGTCTGGCTATAGTTTTCAGCGCAAACTGAGAAGTGAGTTTTGTCAATTTTGAATTTGAACAAAATCCACCCCATATTGTTCAGCCAAATGGGGAATTAATTCAATTAATAATTTTGGTTACATAGGCTAAGGATCCACACAGTCACCCATGACTCCCCCGACACTATAAAGGGAAAGGATTCAAGGCAAGCAGAGTCCCCCACCTTGTGGTTTCCCAGGGCATGTTCTACTTACATAACAAGCCTCTGTTTAAGGCTCAGGAAAGCCATCTGCATCCCAGGACACTCTGGAAAGATAGGGCAGGGTCCTGGTCACTCCACTGTCAAAGATGGCCTCCCGCCGTCCACCATAGAACCCAGTCAGCTTTGAGGCCTTCCTAGGAATAGACAGCTCCACCCAGATGAGCTCTCAGCAATCTTCTCTGGTGTCTCCTTGCAGCTGTCAGATGGTAAGATTTCAGCCTTCCTGGTTTATGTATGAGGTTAGAGGATTCCCGGGAAATGCCGGGAAACTCTGGAAGATATTGGTGCATTGTTTGTGCATACATGTACACAAATAGATTCTGATGCACGAGAACTGCAAGTTATCAGTCCTGACTTGGAACATACAGGGGTAAAAGGTGTGCATAAATTATTGAGTATGTGAACGGACACAAAGTTGTGTTGTAAATTCAAGAAACCCATTCATACGCTGGCAGTACAGTTTCTTTGACCTCCATTTGGGCTGACCAAATGTTTTATTCATTCTGTTTGTCGGGCTAAAGGGGTGTATCTGCCTTTACACGTAAGGTGAGTTCCAAGTTCACCCAAGAGAATAGACGCAGAAGGAAGGCCGCTGAGTGTGGCTGGTGATTTGAATGGGGTAAGGATGACAACATATGCACCTACATCTGATGACCCATATTTCTTTGAGATGGTTCCAAGGAAATTACATCAGTCTAGTTATCATTATGTAATATGGACCGGTGATTTCAGCATGGCTTCACACTACAATCTGCACAGATCCACAAAGACTCATTGCCGAAGTCGGCCCATACCTGGTAGGACATTGCTGTTTTTTACTCTATGGTAGATGCGTGTTGTGACGGCGGTGTGTGTACTATTCCTTGGGGCATAGAAGCTACCTTTATATAAACCACACTATGGCCTGAAGGAGTTTATGCAATATGATCAATTAATGTCTCATGCTGCCAAAGGCTCTTTCCGATCTCTCACCGGTGGTTACGCGCTGCATCTTTCCCACCCCCATAGTACGGGAGAGCCGGCGGCTTCACAAGCAGGCCTCATTGTTGGATGGGGTTTATAAAGAAGCAGGCCATTGCAGCAGATATAGAGTCGTTTCTTTAGAAAACCTAATGCTCTGTACAAGTTACTAGGGTATTATGGGAAACATGTGTTTACCAAGAGGCACATGTATAGCCAGGGAACCTGGCACCATTTGCACCAATCTTTGGGACGTAAACGATTTAGAAAGACGCAGTGTAATAAGTAAAGATGAGGGGTGGACTGGGAACCAGAGGAGGCCTTGGAAATAATAGCCAAAGTGGCCCCATATTACATATTTTCAGTAAGCTCAATCCTTTTCCCATGAGAGAATTTGGAAATAAAGTAGGTTACCACACAAGAGGCCCAGAATACAAAGGCCTACCTGGAAATCTCCAGAGGTCAGTCCACCCCTGCTACAGATGCAAGCCTACTAGGAGAAAAGCAATATAAAATAGAAACATTTCGTGAGTTAGCAGCTCACGGACACCACTGTCTCAGCCAAGACATATTTAGAGAAGGATAGGCCTGATGAATTCTTAGCCTGGGCTGGGAAACAAGATTGGGGGAATCACTCAATAGAAGCTATCCATGATCAGTAGTATATTAGATGTACCGGCGCTGCAAGTATACATAATGTCCTTAAGTCTTATATGAGAATGTAAGTACCTCTAGGCTTGCCTGCTCAGTCAACGAGATCAACAAGTTCCTCTCGTGTGGTTAGAACATGAGCTAGGAATCCAAATGAGCTCTCCTGTCACATCAGAGGGATTCCAAACTTTATCAAACAATAAGGTACATGGGACAGATTGCCTTTCTTCGATCAGCCCCCCATTTATCAGTCATGTTTATAGCCTCATTAATCATAGGAGAATTACAGATGTCCAATAGGATTGCTTTGATTACTGCATTACTCAAACCAGATAAAGATATAGGCCTTAATCGCTAATGAATACTGACAGCAATATTCTAGACGACATCCTTGCGGAAAGGTGACAATGTCCCCTACCTGCCTTCGTAGTGACGGAGCAGGCATGATGTATACCGGGTGGATCGATGTTGCATAATTTACTTAGGTTATTTACTCTAATATACATAGTATAGATCCGGTAATTCCTGTAGAAGTTGCCACAGTCGATGCATTTGATTCAGTCGAGCGGCGGAACGCGCATGGTTAGGTGTGCAATATATAAACATGATACAGCTCTCATATAATAATCCTGTGGCTTGACTAACGGTAGCTCCAGAAAAGAAGTTCGAAAGATTGATTAAATTGCCATATCTATGATCGTCCGAAATTCGCTTATTAAAATAGTTGTGGTTCCTCAATTACTGTAAGTTTTTCAGAATGATCCTAACTGCCCACCGACTGCATATTTCAAGAGGCAGGAACAATTAGCTCCCAGAATGGTGTGGGCTAGGGCAACGATTCACATTGAACTAGAAATATCATGTAGGGCGTACGAACAAGGCGGCTCCGTGGCCCCGGACTTGATATCATTTATTTATGTAGCCCGAGCACACTAGATTAATTTATCAAAAAAGGGAACCTGGTTAATGCCTCGCTGTGCCCAGGTGGGTAGTATCATATATATAACAAGAAAGAGCAAGGCCATGGGAACCTCACTGCTGAAAGAGGAATGAACCAACTCCTGGGCTGGTAGCACCTTCACGTGTGGTTCCTAAATTACTGTAGGTTTTTCAGAATGTTCCTAACTGCTCACCGACTGCATATTTCAAGAGGCAGGAACAATTAGCTCCCAGAATGATGTGGGCTAGCGCAACGATGCAAATTGAACTAGAAATATGATGTAGGGTGTACGAACAAGGCGGCTCGGTGGCCCCGGACTGGATATAATTTATTTATGTATCCCGAGCACACTAGGTCACATAGTGGTTCAACATCAGAGAAGATCTCTTGCACATGGACACTGCGTGGGAGACAGCGCCCCCTACGTCGCTACAATATTTAACTGGTGGTGTTAGCAAAATTCTCCGAGAGGAATCACAGTCATGGAACACAGCATGGTTGGCGTTGGATAAATTGGTTAGATATACACTTCTGCCAGTTTTCTACTACCCGGACATTCCACTTTTTCCATGCAAGGGGTGCTTACTGCATTGGAAACACAATTTCAAAACCACTTTGAAAACCTAGACATGCAACAGTCTAAGGAACCTGTTTGTGGGTGGCTCCTTTTAATGCCATTGCAGCTCCATGTGAAGGGTGAGCTTAAAGGGCTAAGCCTATTTTTGCATTTGCGCCTGAGTGTTTGCGCTCAAGCAACATTTTGCAGGGTTTCCCATCAAACCTAAATGTTACGCAATTAGAGAGTATATTACTACCCCCGTAATTCCAATCACATCATTTGAGGGTTGGATGCAGGAGTGTGGCCCGCGCGTATCACACACGGCCGGGGGAAACGGGAGAAGATTCTGGGTATAGTTCTGACTGATGAGGACTGGAGTATTGCGTGCATATTAACCTCACACACGAATTCTGCGTCACATCTGGTGCGAAAAATGTGCACCTGTCACTAGCCATTGGTGATTAGTAATTGACTCTTTGGGAGTTGGAAATGGTGTTTTGTTTTCATGTGGATAACTAAGGTGGCAGTAACTTTTTATGCCAGGCCAGTAGCTTGTAAGTTTAAAATGTGTAGGACGATCAAATATACCACAAGGCTCGTCAGGTCCATTCCCACTTCCCTGAGGTAAGGGGTGAATGCGTGCGGTGTGGCGCGGCTGGTTTTATACACATAGCATGGGCAAGCGTAGCCCCAGTTATTTTGCCCTGACCTGGCAGAAGTAGCACCTACCTCCAAGGCACGCGGGGGCCCGCTATACATTAACCCCCCAGGACCTGCTGTGGAAAGTATTTTTTAGGCAACCTGCATCGCAAAGATGACACATATGGTACTAGACCGGCTTCCATCTTACGTCCCCACACATACATTTTCCCAAATCCCACCCGCCACGTAAGAAGGTACATTTGGGTGAGCAGAAGACAACAGTCGTTGTCAGGAAGTCCTAGAACAGAAGAACAGGAAGGCGGCATGGGCCTGGAAGGAGATGCCAACAGGCACAGGAGTGCTCACCAGACAATGTACAGGTCCCAAACACACAGACATGGGGCCTACACAGTGGGGCACCCAGTGAGCTAAGAAGGGCAACTTCCATTTCCCGGCCCAACTGCCTAAATGTACAGAACTATGATAACACTGCACACAAGCTTGTTGGGAAATAAACACAATACTCCCGTTATGGTTTATTAGTATTATGTTTAATAAAAAGCCTATTGTTTACTGTATATAATGTATGGATGTCCAGTTTCCCTAATGTTAGCGGTTCCACAGCTTGTGCGGTCCAGGCTCTGGCCTCTCATTTGGCTCCGATCTTCAGCACTCGCACCTCCTCACCAGGGCCGGCCAAATGGCTCAACAGCACTGGGCCTTCACAGCTATGGCTCTGCTCTGCTTCCACAACAGGGCTGCGCGATTCCGATGCGGCTTGGGGTTCTTCAGTTCCTGCCGGGCTGCTTGCCTTGCCTCACATGGCCCAGCTACTGATGCTCTCCCCACCACGCACAGGATGCTCCGGGCAGTGGTTCCGGTGCAGAAGTCCTTGGGGCCAGATATTGTTGGCCCTGGGTGGCTGTCGGACCCGGCAGCTGCCTTGAGAGCGTGCCCCACCATGGCTTTCTGTCGCCATCACGACCTGGTGGACCACTTGCGGCAGCAGCCCCCCAGGGCATGAAGTGTGTCAGCAAAGTGTGTGTGTGCACATATGTGTGTTTCTGTTAGATGCTGCAGCTCTTTATGGTAGGATAAGCAATATAACTAATGATAATTCCAACAGAATACATCTCTTTTTGTGTCCAATGCTTCATGATACAGAAGCCCCCTTTGAGTTAGGTTGGGAAAGGCTCCATTCAAACAGGCCGCTTGAACTGCTATACTCAAACAGCACGTTTAGTCTGTGTATCCTGCCTCAGATCCCTCTCCCCTCTCATGCCAGTAGTTCTCCCCTAGGTGTTGGGTTGCAACACCTATGAGACAAGACAAAAAAGAAAACTGCCATTGCGCTGTAATATGAAAAAACCTACCAATATACATCAAGGAGTACCCCTCCTACCGGCATATAAGGAAGACATTTGGCCTCATTACAAGTGTAAGCCTACCGGCACCGTTGTTACCAGACTGGCACACTACATGTCTGCTTGCTGGAGTTGCTGTGCCCGGCAGGTGGGACCCTGCCGGGCACAGCGGCCATGGTAATCAGACCTAAATGGAAGCACCGGCACCGTTATTCACAGTGCTGGTGCTTCCGTGTTCCCATTCCCATGGAGTCCTATGGGACTCCATGGGAATGGGGATAAACATTTACCAGCGCCTGACTTCCCGGAACGCTGGGGTGGTAATCCCTGGTAATTCAGGCAAACCAGGCGCCGGTAAATATTGCAAATCCGGCGGCAACCTGCAGGTTTTATCGGCACGGCTACCGCTGGACTTGTAATGAGGCTATTGTGTTTTATTTATTTATTACTTGCATGGCCCTTCTACCGGAAGCCAATTCTCTGCTCTACCAAAAACCTGGACAGAACAGAAGAATGACAGGTATATGGAGTTTGAGAATAGCATAGATTTGAACAAGGACTAATGCCAAGGCACACACAGACTGCAACTCACAGTACTGTGCTACTGTTAAAAGATGGCAGCACAAATGCCGACTAACCACATCCTGTACAGCTCTCCACTGCTCTCAAGCTAGGTCCACGCTTAAAACAATCAAATAAATAAATCTTCTCGAGACAGTAGGGATGACTGGCCGCAGAAGTGGTACAAGCCCGTCCTAGTCCACAAGCTCTTCTGAATCTTGGAGTACAAGAAGAGTACGAGGTGCTTGATCACAATGCACGTACTGGCAACGTAATGATTTTTTAAATCCCATGGATGGCCCTTGGGAGTAGCTAGATCTACCAGCCGCTATCCCCGGCCATCTCCTTGGTCCCCCTCTGTGATCCACGGCCTACTGGCCCTCGCATTTAGAAAAATGGTACTGCTTGCACCGTGTAGCCACTGTCACAAGTGATTCCTACAGACAGGGATGAGCGCTTTATCTATTTGGATAATGAAACTAATTGAGAATGTTCCACTATAGCTCTTACATGGCATCAGCAGAACGTTTCATGTATACATTGTGCATGGTGGGTGCGTGGTGCATCTCTGTGTTTGCAGTTTGCTTGAGTGTGATGTTACAAGTCTTAGGTCTGACACTCTAGTATAAACAGTGCAAAGCTGTTGTTTCTGTGCCCTTTTGCAGAGCTAGGAAATTAACTTGTGTATTCAGTATGTCGAAATGGATGTGAATTGAGCGATTACTGCTAGTCATTCGCCCTCATTACGAGGTTGGTGGAATGGGTTTACCGGCACCGGTAATGGTGCCAGTAAACCCATTCCGCCCTATTACGAGGTCTCCTCATGGGACCCGCAAAGGGCGCCTGGTAAAAACCAAGCGTCCTTACTGGGTCCCGCGAGGAGACCAGGGAGCTAACAACGGGCCCGTTGTTTGCTCCTTCCCCATTCCCATTGAGCCCTATGGGGGCTTGAATGGGAATGGGGATGGACCGGGTCCAGATTCCTCGGACGAGGAATTACCGGGTCCGCCAAGGTTGGGATGGCCCGGTAAATCCTCATTTGAGGAACCCGGGCCCGGTAAGGAGGCAACCATGCCACTAAATGCGGCATGGTTAGCTCCAACCTCGTAATGAGGGCCATTGTGTTCTTCCCGCACACCCCATCACAACAAATCATTTTTGTTTTACATAACAGGTTTCAATAAAGATTTATTTTTTATTTTCAGATTCATTTTAGAATGTGGTTTAGTGCTTCAAATATCCATTTTATGTAACACCCAGGGTGTCATTACGAGTTTGGCAGTCGTTCAGCAGTATTTCCACCACTTACTGTTACTGCCATCTGCTCCTGTGGGTTTACCATGGGATTACAAGTGGCGACATGGTGGTGTAAATCCCCATTTTCAGAGTCCATAGGGCTCCATGGGGTTTTTAGCGAACTATGGCTGGCAGTAGTTCGGCCGTGGTAATTCCACCAGAAATTGCCAGTAGGCGGTCAGATTTGCCTCTAGCTTTTTCCTGGCGGTAAATTTGTCCCCCCCTACCGCCAATCTAGTAGTTCGGCGGTGCAGGAATGTGGCGGGAATGTGGCGGTAACGGAATTACTGCCTCATTCGCGCCTATTTGACTCGCACCGCATACCTTGTAATGAGGCCCAAACTACTGTGTCTGCCAATGAAAGACCACAATGTAAAAAAAATGAGTGCAAAACCAAATATGGGAGGGTAAAGGATGTGGTGTTCTGTGTAAATCGGGGACCATGAAATGAGCATAAATCCCAGCATATGCGAGAGTTTAGCTGCCGCAACTGCAGGAGTTTCCGAGTGCTCCCGATTGGTTGAACTGGCCGCAATATCATAGTAAATCCCCTAGCACTCTAGTGTGCCATTGCACTCATGTCTGTATTCATCTCACCCTTTTAAGCTGGCTGTATGCTTTCTGGTGAGTGCAGCGTCTCTAATATAAACACTCAGGACCTACTTCGCAAAGGAAATTGAAAAGTAGCAAAATATGCAAACATTTGTGAATGAACACATGTGCACAATACAAACATTTTGCACTTCATAAAAAAATCGCACTTACAATGTGCTCATTGCATAATGTGTAGATGCTCACAAGTATTTGTGCACAATGTGTAAGTACAATGTGTGCAAGCTGGGCAAAGAGTGGCAGTTGTAGAATGGCTGTAAGACATTCCAAGTGTAAAGCGTAAATGCGCAACATGAGGGATGCCTGTGCAAAACATGTTTTGTAATGTGTCCACCATGAAACAAAGCTCACGCTGCATGGATAAACTACCTGTTGCCAATCAGAGATGTCAATTTGATTCGTTGTGTCTATTAGGTGGCGCTTCAGTGTCACATGCAAGCCAGCATTATTGCATTGGAGAACAGCAAGGAGTAAGAATGCATGTGAGGAGGGTCATACAGCTTGTGCGTGGTGTTGTTTGGTTATTTAGACCCTCATTGACTGCTCAAGGCCACACTCATTCCTATGACCATTTCAGGCCAGTACCTGCCCCTTCCAGTACAAAGCGCATCCTCCTTGAATCTCTTTGAGTTATCTTTATCAAGCAGTAACTTCAAACTTTGGCCTGCCAGAATTATCTTAAGCTGTCTGCTCAGAGTTAATGGTGTAATTGATTATAGCTGTATATGGGTCTACTAAACCACATCCTCCTGGGATCTCTTTCAGCTATCATTATCAAGCAGTAACATCAATCTTTGGCCTGCCAGAATTATTTTGTGCTGTCTGCTGAGAGTTAATGGTGTAAATGCAGCTGTAACTGGTGCTACTGGTATGATAGAAATGTCTTAACCAAGTGTACCTTGAGCCCAGTGATTTATATCTGTTCCTTGCAATGAAGTCCTGTTAAAAAGAAGTATTGATAAAGTCAATAGTTTTATCTGACATTCTCAGACTGCTCACTCCTAAATGGAGTGCTATGAGAGCTGTAAAGTGATGTGATTCAATGTCCCACCTTAAGATGTGCTGTACTAGACATGTGTTCCGGGTACAAGACCATGTTCTGATTTGTGATTGCTCTCGAGCAGCTTTAAACTGGCTGTGGCCATTGCACACCATCATTAAAGCATATTCATTCTTTACATCTAGCCATTTATTAAGTGGACATCTTTTTTTTTCTTAATACGCGTTATCTATTGTAATATCAAAATGTTCTATTATCTTTGATACATATTGGTCCGAACCTTTTGTGTGCAATGGGTAATAAAAGCCACAATATTGATTTTCGAAAAAGAGAGTTATTCATTTGTAGCCAGTGTAGAGGATCAGCTGTATACATCTGCAGGAGATCCCGCCTTCCTACATCCCCTGTATTGAACAAATAAGACCGTGCCGTGTTTGACACCAGCCGTTGTGCCAATACTGCAGCGAGTATTTGGAAGAAGATACCCACTAAGAGAACCTTATCGAATGTACCCACAAAGTGATGATAACCTGCAGGAGGAACTCCCTGAAGGAACATGAGAAGGAGCCAAGAAGAGGAGCTAGTGACATCATAAAACTTGTGCACAACATCCCGAGTGTGCACAACGGCTGAAGATGTTGTATAGATTCTGAAGAAACTAATGATAAAGTAAAGAATCGAGTGAACTCTCAAATGTATAAGAAGATTACACGTGCATGAAGTGCTGCAGAAAACAACCGTTCAATAAATGTACAGATGCTGAAACACAAGGTAGTTTAAGTGATCATAGAAGCTGGCTATGGGTAGTGAATAGAATACAGGCGGAGCCGCCATTGTTACAGAAACTGGACATTGGTATCATGAATTAAGTAAGCCAGAAACCATGAAGCGGGAATGCAAAACTCTGTTGCAGCAGGGATAATAGGCTCATGGAGCTGTGTGGTGAGGAGGCCTGGCCTAATGTCAAGATTCAAGAAGGCGAGGTCAGCTATCTCCTCTGAAGAAGGACGAGTGTGCGGAGGATGAACCTTCTCACGTTTAAGTGCAAGAAAGAACACAAGTGATACCAAGCTTTAATTCTTTTAGAGCATTTAAAAGCTGCATAATGGACCATATCGTGGTCTCATGTCACATGAGCCAAGGGTGGAAATAGAGCTTGAACTTGGAGTTCCAGACACGATAGCAAGTGCCCTCACTCCTGTGCATTCTCAAAGAGAAAGATACTCTGCAAGGCCAAGTACAAAGACAATTTCATGGCAGAAGGCATGGCTGATGAGAGATGCTGGGCTAATTGGGTGGTGTGGTAGCCTCATATCCTATCTCCCTGCCACTGTGTCTGGGCTTACATGCTGCTAAATGAACTGGATGTTACAGACATGGCACCAGCATGCCAACCAATTGTATTAGTCCATATAATGAAGGACCTTATAGTTGGAAGAAAAATGAGAAAATGTGTATGTAATATTTATGAAATTACATGTTTTTAGAGGTAGGCATAAGTTGTCCACCTGCTAACGGGCAGCCAATAAGAATCCTAGCTCCTACGGAAATGTATACTTAGATTTTTCCCTTAACCAATCCCGACCCTTGATAGGCTTTTCACTATTACCACGTAGTATGATGTCACTCTGATGCATTATTTAGTAGAAGAACCATATTGTGTGTGAAGATCATTGAGAGACTGAGCGTACATCTGTTGATGTTTGTTGAAACCTTCCTGTTTTAGATCATTGTTAATAAAACAGTACTTTGCCATCTTCTTGAGTGGGTTTGGTTATTTGGAGTTAGAATTACTCTGCTGTAATCCCATCCATTGCATATGCATGTTCCCAAGGGCAGTAAACTCACCAGGGTTTGTTACTCTGCTAACCGGGACCTGGGCACAGTGGCAGCTTTCAAAATGTATATACTTCAATCTCCTTCAATATTTCATAGATTAATGCCAATGTGTTTTCTGCGTGCTGTGTGCTCCATTCATGGTTTGTCTAAGCCTACCCACATCTTCCTCTATGACTGCTTTTTGAGTAGCCACATGTCACATCCATGCATTTCCCACAACCTTTCCTGAAATGTTTACAGCAACTCATTTTTATTCCAGTTTG
This sequence comes from Ambystoma mexicanum, assembly GCF_040938575.1. Taxonomy (NCBI): domain Eukaryota; kingdom Metazoa; phylum Chordata; class Amphibia; order Caudata; family Ambystomatidae; genus Ambystoma; species Ambystoma mexicanum. The sequence continues at coordinate 1,279,327,904 of NC_090931.1, read as the reverse complement.
CACTGTTTTAAAGACTTGATTGGGGCGGAATGGGAGGGGGGGGCTCCAGCAAATCATTATATACGGCCCTAACCATGGGTTTGCAGACAAAGGCACATCAAAATGATTTCTTGAAATATGTTTGAGCTCACTGATAACATCACAGTCTGGGTTCAAATGTTTAACTCTCCTGGTGTGGTAGGGAGGAAGAAATCACAGAGCTCTCATCTCAGGTTTTGCATGGCCATGCATGAGAAGGCCATCAAGTCCTGTTTTTGATTGGAATTCTGGGGCTTATGATTTCTCTGAATTTCAAATGGGAAAGAAAAACTACATGTCCCAGGATCCACAGGGAAAAACATGACTAGTGGTCTTCTCACGAATGGCCATGTGAAACTTGAAAACTATGGAGTCACACGTGTAAAAAGTAGCAGAATAATGAGATAAAGGACTTAGGCAATGATTCTCTAAACGTTTTCAAATTTTTGCAATTACTTGCCACTTCAAGAGTTGCTCATAAAACACAACTATTGGCCTGGGAAGTGAAGCTAGGAGAGAGATGGGATGTGAGAGGGCAGTGGCACAAACTGTGAGTATTGTTTGGACTTGTATCCACCCATGGCCACGCTAGTCCATATGCCCATTCTCATCCACTACCTGCCCCTCTCCCTCTAAAACACCCTTCCCCCAGGATCCCTTTGAGCTTGCTCTTTGCTTTAAAGGAGAAGTCTGTTATTTCTAAGTAGCCTTCTGTGGGCAAAGGCGCATTTGCAACTATAAACCAGATCCTGGTGTAATAACCATGTCTCAACCAAGTGTGCAGTCATACACTGGATTTGTAATCAACATAACTAAAAAGAAAATGCATATCTGTCCCTACAGCCAAGAGAGATTTCCGTCCCTACAAACTAAATTAAAGGTGCTCGTCAATTGTCAAAACCAAAAAGTAGTCCTCAGTCCAAATCCTATCCACTATCTAACCCTACCACTTCACGAAAAAACAACATACAATTGAGCCAGAGCCTTAGTCTTCCAGCTCTTGCTTCGTCCGGCCACCTTTAGTTGACGTCTCCTCCAAAGTACTGCTCGTAGGACTAATGTTTGTTCTTAACAGTTAGTTTTCAACTCCAGCACCTGATGCAGGGTCTCTGCATGAACTTGAATGGCTGGAAACAGGTCAATACTGTGACTGTGGATACTGAAGCTAGAGCAGAGGCTCTGCAACCATACCTGGACCCTGAACTGACTGCAGCCTGTGCTTCCCCATTGCATCAACCTGAGGGCTGCTTCTTTTCCATACAGTCACTTCCAGTAGGAAGCCTGCTGACCTTATCCGATGCTCCAAGTGTACAGGTAATTGCAGTAACGCTTATCTTGGATCCTACTTGCCATTGCACAGGAAGTGGTAGCAGGCCTCCAGGGTGCTCAAAGCTCCCAAAGGTTGCTTGAACATGGGACACCCTCCTTCTCATGTTGCATCACCCCACTTCCCGGGCCGTTTATGGGATATGATATGTCAATACCTGACATAGCTGATGTAAGTCTGTAGACATTTGATGAAAATACATGGCAAATGATGTGAGCATCTGGCGATTTCCAGTAAATATTTGACCTATGATGAGCGCACCCTGTCAAATTATAGCAATACCTGGTAAATGGTGAAAGTACCTGGCATACAATAGTAATAGCATTACAGGCCGCGTTGTAGGTAGCGTCCTTGAGGGAAGCAAGGTTCGAAGAAGGTGAGCGCTGCTCGCCAGGCTCCTGAAAAGTATACAGAGAGCGAAAGGAAGCCAGAACAAAGAGAGAAGACGCCCAGAGGAGTGGCCGCATACCGGTGAGTGGAATAAAGGGAACACTCATACTGGGGTGCTCCTGGGGCACTCCTGGGGCTGCAACCGGCCATACGTTAATGCCGAACAAAGTGAAACCTGTGACAGTTAGTCGTGGAACCCAGATTGAGGGTTTTTGAATGCTGAGCAGACTGCAAGTTGTTGTGAATGCATTTAAAGATGAAACAAGTGATATTGAATACCAAACCAAAACAAAGTTATGATGAACATGTCAACCAAGTGGAAAACAAGTAATGAGCATTTATGAACCACGTGAAAAGCAAGTGATGAGCACTTATGATTACTGTCAAAGTCAAGTGGTGAAAAGAGTGAATGCCACAGAGTGAGTTGTGTGGAAAATGCGTTGTGGCAAAGCCAAGAGATTTGCCAAGGAGAATCAGAAATGAATGTAAACTCATGACACAGGTACAGAGACAGAAAACCTGTGTTGGCAAGAAAACCCAATGAAATACAGAAGGATAAAAGGGTGCCAAGGGTTATCGGTTGCGTGACCTGTAATGGGTGGACCATGTGATCTGACAACTGCACCTAGACCGAGTGACCCATGCCTGGAAAGAGCCAAGGAAGATAAAGATAAGGATACTGTATTTGATAACAGGATTGCAAAAGTGAACGAGAAAGAGAGCAGTCTGTATGAACTACTGAAAAGCTTAAAGGATTACAAAGTTGAATTGGGACTGTTTTTGAAAGCCACAAGATTTGAATTGATTATAGATTCTGAAGCTGGTTGGAAGCTGGAAGAGCTGACATCTTGGGGAAGGGAACCACTAGATTTTATGAACTGTGTTGACCTATTCAGCCGCTTCTCCAAGCAACGAGTTGGGGGGAGATCTCTCTCTGCAGCAGGGGCCTCCCTATGGAACAGCCTTCATGCCCCCCTGAAACTTGAGGAGAACCATCTCCGGTTCCGGAAGCACCTCAAAACCTTCCTCTTTGCTTCTGCTTTCTCTCTCCCTCTCCCCTGCTAAATCACTGAAACTGTACTGAATCAGCAACTGGGCCACTCACCAATCTCGGTCCTTGGCCCTGCCACTCTCCCCTGCACTGCCTTCCTGGCAACCCCTGCACTGCGGGACTGTATCTGTATCCCTACAGCCCCCCTTCCCAGCACTTGTCTGCACTTATCTTGCACTTGCCACCAGCTGGCCCTTATTATTTATCTTGTTCATTACTAACCCTGTACTGCACTTTCCCCTCTCCCTTTCCCCCTTGCACTTTTCCCGTCCCCCTTACCAATGCACTTGCGCGATCTCAATGACACCTGGCCTAGTAGGATCGCTGCCTGTCTCCACTTGTTCCCCCCTCCCTGCCTCGTCGCGCCTTGAAACACTTGTGTATAGGCGCGTTACAAATGCCTTATCATATCATATCATATGTATTTATTTATTTATTTATATTTATATAGCGCGCAAGAAGCCCAGGGGCATTGAGGCGCTGTTACTTGCAATAACTTAGTTACATAGTACAGGCATGAAAGCGATTGTTAACACATTATGAATACTACAAGATATCGTACTGTTGTTACAGATATTGCATTGGGACGTATATTACAACATATATGATAAGTATTCGTGCTGGTGTGTCGGGTCTTATGTGAAGAGGGTAGTTTTCAGAGTTTTGCGGAAGGTGGTGAGGGAGGCCTCCCCTCGGATAGTGGGAGGTAGGGCATTCCAGTGAGTGGGCGCGAGATAGGGGAAGCTGGATCCGCCCGCTTTTACTCTTTTTACTAGTGGCACCGAGAGCATGTTGGTGTACGGTGATCTGGTTGGCCTGGTAGTGGAGACGGGGTGGATCCTTTGAGAGAGGTATGCTGGAGCAGTGAGGTGAATGCACTTGTGGGTCAGTGTCAGGGCTTTGAATACTATCCTTTCCTTTATTGGGAGCCAGTGGGCTAGTTTTCTGGCTTCAGAGATGTGTTCTCTTTTAGCAATGCCTTGGGCTGCCCGGAGAGCATTGTCCTGTATTACTTGTAGTCTCTCTAAGTTTTTGTTGGAGGTTCCTAGAAAGCGTACGTTGCAGTAGTCTAGCCTAGAGCCGGTGATGGCTCTGGCTATGTTGGTGCAGTTCTCTTTGGAGAGAAAGGGTCTGACTGCGTTGATAAGTTTGGCATGATATGCAGCTGCTGAGGCTATTGCGCTGACTTGTCTATCCATGGATAGGCTGGGGTCCAGGTAGACTCCCAGAGTTTTGACAGAGTCGGAGACCGGAATTTTAATGGAGTCAATGGTGAAGTGGCTGAATTGGGCATCTAGATTTTTTAGTGTGTCGGGGGAACCTACCAGGAGGAGTTCCGTCTCGTCAGAGTTGAGGCATAGACCGTTGTCTGCCATCCAGGCTTGGATGGTGTTGTAGAGGTTGTTGAGGGTCAGGGAGTCAGTGTCATAGTTCCCTGTGAGAGTGAGGAGGATCTGCGTGTCGTCGGCGTAGTTGGTGTAGGATATGCCCATAGCGTCGAGGATGAGGAAGAGGGGTCGTGTGAAGATGTTGTATAGGGTGGGGGAGAGACAGGAGCCTTGGGGTACACCACAAAGTATAATGGTTGGTGATGCGGCGGCTAGGTCAGAGAATACTTGCATGGTTCTGTCTTGTAAGAAAGAGGTGATCCAGGCTGTGGCCTCTGGGGAGAATTTGGCAGTGGAGGAAAGGTGGTGGCATAAGACACTATGATCCACGAGGTCGAAGGCTGCGGATAGGTCAAGGAGTAGGAGAAGTGCTGGTTTGCCCAAGTCTCTAGCATCGTCCATCTGGTTTTTCAGGTCAAGTAGGGCGGTTTCGGTCTCGTGTCTGGGGCGGAAGCCAGATTGGCGGAGTCCAAGGAGGTTGTTCTCTTCAATGAAGTGCTGGACCTGCAGGTAGGCTGCTTTGTCCAATATTTTGAGGAGGAATGGGACAGTGGTGATGGGTCTGTAGTTGTTGGGGGAGGTGGGATCGAGAGTTGGCTTTTTCAAAAGAGGGCGTACCCAAGCTTCCTTGAGGGAGGCGGGGACTTTCCCTGTGGTAAAGGAGGCATTCACAAAGGCTGTTAGGAAGGGAGCTAGCGCTTCCGTGCAGTCTTTGATAATGGAGGCTGGGCATGCATCACCTTTGCAGTTAGAGGGTTTGATGTTCCTCATTATGTTGATGATGTCTTTTTCCTGAATGGGTTTGAAGGAGAAGGGTGGGGGGGGGATCCGGGGCAGGTGGTGGGATGGGGATATGCTTATTGGGTAAGGCTTGTTTAGTGGCTAGTATTTTGTTTTTGAGGAGGCTTAATTTGGTTAGCATGGCCGTTTGTATTTCATCACACCAGTCTTTGTCTTTGGTGAAATTCTGGGGGGCGGGAGTGGGTGTCTCGAGCTCCCTGAAAATGGCGAAGATTTCTTTTGTGCTAGATTGGGCTTCCGAGATTCTGTATTCAAAGGATTTGGCCTTTGCTTGGGTGATTGCCTTTTTGTATTTGGTGGATAGGGCTTTAAAGATCATCTTGTCTTTTTCAGAGTGGGACGTTTGCCACTGTGTGAGTGCAGCTTTTTTCTCATTTCGGAGTGTGAGGAGGTCGGGGGTGAACCAAGAGTTGGAGTGGGTAGTGGGTTTGGATTTGCGAGGTTTGAGAGGGGCAATGGAGTTGATAGCTGCTTTAATGGCAACATCATAGGTTGTTGCGAGTGTTTCTGGGTCTGATGAAAAAGGTGGTCTGAAGGCTGGGCCTTGGAGGAAGGGCAGTAGCCTTTCCTTCGTGAGCTGGCGGGAGCTTCTGGCGAGGCAGGGTGGGAGTGGTTGAGGTGAGGGGGCAGCAGGGGAGCTAGTGGTGAGGATGCTAAAGGTGATGATGTGGTCGTCAGACCATGGGGTGGGATTGTTTCCTGTGATGATGAGTGGGCAGTTGTGCTGTGCTATCCAGTCGAGTGTTCTGCCCTGGGTGTGAGTTGGGCTCAGGATGGTGTTCTTGTAGACTAGAGCATTGAGGGCAGAGTCAAGGGATTTGGCTGCTACGTCCTTGCTATCCCGGAGCCCTAGGTTGACATCCCCAAGGAGAATGGCTTTAGACTGTTTTTTGAGGTTGTCAGAGAGGAGGTGGATGAGAGAGGCTTGAAAGTCTCCTGTTGGGCCTGGAGGGCGGTAGACAGTGTGTACAGTAATGGTGCAGTGGGGAGAGAGGAGGGTTATTTTGACTTGGAGGTAGTCGCTGTTGTTGTTGGTCAGGGATTTCTCTACCTTTCTGATAGAGAGGCAGTCTTTGGCAATAATTGCTACACCTCCACCTTTGGAGAGGCGGTCTTGTCTAGTAATGGAATAGCCAGGGGCTATTGGCGAAGGAATCCCGAGACCTTTTGGAACTATTTTGAACTTGGGAAGGGGAAGCTGTAAAGTAAGCCAGGAGCTGGCAGGAGCTCAGAACTTTATTTGGAACACTATTTCTTTTGGTGCTGAAACCCCTATACATTGGTTGTCGTTAGTTGTGAGGGCAAGGGTAGGTTTTGGACCCAGACAGACTTTAAGTTCAACTTACTGAGACATACTATCTTTAGTTTCTTTAGGTAGGGAAAATCCCACCTTAGCATAGGGCAAGTTAAGCCCGACAGTTATGAAAAATAAATCATTTTATTAGAAAATTGAATCTGTTGTCTGTGCTTTACTTCATGATGCCTTCACACTACCCAACAGTATACTTGCCAGATTCCTGTCTGAAGACCTAACAATACCAGGTGAAGGTAACTGGAAGTAGTATCCAGCAGGACCAATGCACATTTCCTGGCAACATCGACCACAGCCAATAAAGAACCAAAACCAAGAAAGGTGTGAACGGGGCAATATAACCCCCAGCGATTGTGATTGACGGTTTTCCCACTGTGGAGGCAGCTTTTGACAAGAGATAGAGGGACAGATGAGGACCACTGTCCTATAGAAAAATAAGATCTTATTAATGCTAATCCTAACTCCATCCTGTGGGCCCAGCCTAAATGTAATACCTGCTGCAAATGCAGAATAAAAGGGATTGTGAACTACTGTACAGTATTTGAGTTATCTGTGGATCCTTTGGCTGGAACGGAGGGATATGGTGATGCAAAATAAATCAGCATACACAACAGGTTTATGGAGGTATTCTGCAGATACTGTTCGGTATCATAATCTGAGACTATTCGTATTGTAAATTACTTCCATTTTCTTATTTTCTGTGCCCAACACTGGTCGATCTATGGAAACTATTCTAGCCCGCTTTGCTAGGCCGATGTCCGTTCTTTTGTTACCTCCCACCTTTGAGTCTTTATCTGATTGGTTAGAACTTTCTGGTAGATGGAGAAAATAGAGGGCCTTGGTATGGACAGTTGCTGCTGCATCATGCTTGCTTCACCACATTGCGAAGAGACTAAGCATAATAACACTTTAAAACATTTAACCTGAACAGCAAGTGACATTTCTCCATGGTCTCTCTTCTATGAATATGAAGGAGATATCTAGTGACTAGCCAATCCATCTAAAGATTGTCTTCCTGGTGCCTCAGAATACAATTCAGTTTACTGTCACGATATTGCTGACCACAACCATGATCACCTCGCTATGACCTTAGTGCAAAACAGAGTCAACAAGCAGCTTGTGGATAAATGTCCGTACTTGATTTGCTAATTTGCTCCCACCTTGCACCACTTATGGTGAGCCTCCTTCTGACCACCCCTCTGGAGTTTTGAAATAAGACTTCTTGTCTCTCAGTTAGGCCTTCGGGAGGTGTTCGGGAGAAAGTGGTCTACAAGCTATGGGTGCTCCCACAGAGCAAGACAGGTCAAAGTAGCGTCAAATTGTGAGAGAACCAAGGCTCCTACTTCCAAAGACAGAGACAGATTTGCAGTTCAAGGAAAATCATAGACAATAAATCTTCAGTATACCGAAACAAACCACAATAACCTGACCGCACTCCAGCCCTTCACCTTTATAGGTCATGATTCTGTGATGAAACTAAAACCTAACAAGAACCTTTCAGAGTCTAGAATTGTAGGCTTGCTTAGTGGGAAAGGGCTTCGCACCCCATAGGGTTCACTCAGACCTTTTCCCAGTGCTCCGTTGTTGATTCAGATGGCCCTCAAATCAGTCATGTGACAGTTTGCATGCTCCCGCGAAAGGATTCCATCAGGGCAAATCCCTTGAACACACTTGAACACCACCCTTTTGTACTCGTAGTGCAAATAAAGTAAACACCACCGGCCATGTACTCAGGTGGGGGGCAGAGGGGCGGGTATTACATCACATTCCTATCCCTATATCCAAAACCTGGGGAACCTGTGAGACGTCAGACCAGTATGTGCTACAATTGTAATTTGGATTCAGGCCTCTCATGCTCCATAAAGGCCTGGGACCGCTTCCCTTGGGTTCTGCCCAAGTGGGTGAAGGGAACTGTCCCCAAACTAATATTTGACAGAAGGAGCTGGTATCATAGTAGTGTCAGTAAAGTTGGCATCAACGGCGTGTTTATTGCCTTCTTTCCAGGATTCTGCCTGTTTTGCGTGTATTCAGAGGGCGAGTGCAAAGGTCTAGTTATAGCCCTGATGCAGCTAATAGTGTTTACGTGGCGGTCCCTATAATCCGTTAGCTGCTACACTAATCCCTCATTGGTTGTGGAAGCCTGAGATTCATCTTGGGCCTGGGGGTAGGGGGGTGGGCGGGTAGGAATACCCTTCTCCTGCAATGGTCGTAATTGCAATGAAAGACAGTGATCTTGCCCAGCGTTCCTGCTAGTAGCATCAGGGCTGGGACTGTTGACTGATAACCCTCCCTCATTTATCCCAGCACACATAGGCTCCTTGCCAACTGTGCTGACCTCAGGAAGTGCAGGGGTACAGGCTGCATGAAAGGTATGAGAGGCATGCTGAGCAAATAGTTAGGCAGGGTCTTCAGAAGCAGAACATCCAGAGCAGCTAAAGGGGCACCAGGAGAAAGGGCAGCAACTAGATTGTGAACATCTTGGATGTTTGAGGTTCTAGTGCAGGGGTATGCAACTTGTGGCTCTCCAGATGTTTTGAACTGCAAATTCCATCAGCCCTACCCAGCATAGTGAATATGGAGGAATCTTGGGAGTTGTGGTCCAAAATATCTGGAGGCCAAAGGTTGCAGATCCCTGTCCTAGTGAAATCCACCAAGCTTTCCCCACTGCCCAGTGTTGCTGTACCCAGAGATTTTTCCAGTTTTGTTGCTGCCCTAGAAATGTATCAGCCTCCTCCTGTGTGGCCTACAGGGTTGCTTTGTGTGCACCATATATTGTTTCAGTCCGATCGGGTTAAGCAATGCAGTGAAACTGGGTAGCAAGTGCTGCTAATTGTTCTCCCTCTCCTTGTCACCTTTCTTCTGCACAGCTTTGCCTCCGCTGCGGTGGCGTGCAGTGAGGTAGATGGTTAAGAACCTGGTGGTTGGTTCGGTCCTTGTGGAAGTCCTTGTGCCTTTAAATAACTGTGGTTTACCAGCCTAGAAAGTTTGACTTTAGGTTTAGGCCTTACAATTTTTGAGCCTATAGTATGCACCACACCGCCCTAAGAAGGTGTGCAGATGTTGCACTTCCTGACTGCGGCATCCATCCATCTGTACCTCGCTCACCTTTCCGCTGCCTTGAAAAAGCTTGTCTAGGAACAGTGTCTTTCTTCCCAGAGTTTCATCTGAACTCATACCGCCTCCATTGCTCCAGTGCCCGCTGTGAGAGAACAGCTGCAATTGCCCCCCTGCACAACCAGTCGCAGCAACACTGTGCACCTTCAACCATCACTTTCGGGGTTGTATCCTCCTTTTAGGCTGCAGCACTGGGCTTGGTCTATGTTTCTACTCCACTCCAGCTTCTGCTGGTTAGGAAGGGGCCCTCAGCTGTCATAGTTCCTGCAGCTCTTCGGCTTTGTGGAAGCATCCATGTCCAGCAGTGTTGGGTCCACTGACAGTGCACTCAGAGGCTACTCCTGTGGCGCATCACTCAGTTCGCTAAAGATGTGAAACCTTTTTTTTAAATATGCCCCTTTACTTCTTTTAAATTTCTCCCTCTAAATATATGCATCCTGCACCCACTTCCTTTGCCATCCCAGACTACCCACACTGAACTACATCTGCCCATGCGCAAACGCCCAGACACACAACCTTTCCACAACTGGATTCAATGAGGCCAAAACGTAATGCAGCGGTTGCCATGGTAATGTTTACTGCACAGGCTTGAAAATCAACACAGGATGAGATCTCCTTACAGCACCAGCACAGAAGCTTGGTCGTTCATGGTTCAGGTACTTTGTATCTCAGCACAGGCATTTTTCGTAGCGTCCTTACCTGTGCACATTTTGTAATTTAGGGTGCATTAAGTCTTGAGTGCCCCTATCAGCTTTTGTATTCCAGCCTCGAGACGCAACTGTTTGCCATAGTAATGCTTGCCAAGCGGGGTTGAAAGCCATACAGAATGAGATTACTGCAGCTGTAAATCAGTCCAGCCCGATATCTTCTTCTAATTTCTCCTCAATAGGACCTCCAGGACAGTAAGCTAGTTTGGATATTCCTTTTTTAAACCACATGGAACCGTTTTTAGATTTTGCCCTTCATAGCACATTAATATCGCAATGTTTCTGTTTCTTTTTCCTAGGGCCTCACATCAACATCAATTCAGCCCTGTGGAATAACTCATTTGCTGTCTTCCACCTGGTTGAGGATGCTCTGCACTGAGTTTTGGTATATGATAAGCTAGTACAGGCTAACCCATTGGTAGGGAGTTTGAGACATCTGTATAGCAAGTCAGCTATAAAATATGACTTAAGTTTTTGCATTGTAAGGTCTCAAGTCAAGTCCTGATGAAGGCGGTCCATACTAAGCAGTTCCGCCGAAACATTGGAGAGTGGGAGTTCTTCTCCCATTTCTGTAACACTATATTATTACAGGCCAAACTACCTACGTCTGTGATTTACTACATACATCGACATTCAGAAGACCCAACATCTCTCGGATTCTAAAATCATTTTTTATATTAGATATTTAGAAGAATTCATTACCTTCTAGATGATAAATTGTAGCTGTTAACATTTGAATATATTGTTTCTTAAGGATGCTTAGAAACCCTGGAGTGTAGGCAACATTAGCCATGATGTTAATTCATATTGTCATGTACCTGTGATTAGGTTATGTTTGTTCTGAAGTACCTCATTCAGTTTAATTCTACATCTATATTGGTGGCATAAAAATGTTCATACTCAACATAGTATAATATGAACGCATCATGTAACTTGGAATGATAACTAATGATACATAGTTTGAAGATTGTCCCTCATATTGGAAGGGTGTTGATTCATTATGACTTCTTTCACTTTCCATTGGCTTAGTGTTCCCCCTATACTTCTGCCGGGTTCACCAATGGTTCGGTCTTCTTTCTTTCGATCTGTTTGTACTTTTCTTTATGACCAATAGGTGACTTTTATCTATTAATGTTTACTTTAATGCAGAGGTCTTTAAACTGTGGGGCACACCCCCCCACACCCCCCAGAGGGGTGCGGCCACATCCCAGGGGGGGGGGGGGCGAGAGCCCAGAATGAAATGTGTAAAAAATAATTCTAATAAAAAAATGTGTTTTTTTTTCTTGATTGGAGGAAATGAGCAGGGCCGGCTCACATGATCAGACTGGACCATATAACTGTCTCAGCCACCAATGAAAAAGTGGCCCGCAGTCACAGACTGTTTGAATGGTACCCAAGGGGGTGTTTTGGGTTAAAAAGTAAGCAAATTGTGATATTTAAAGAATATTTATTCAGCATCAATAGTCAAAACTACTAGCTGCATAGTGAAGTAACTCATCAAACTGGCCCACATTGGCCAGAAAAGTGGTCCATTGGCCAGTCCGAGCCTCGCGGCTCATCCATAATGGCAAGGGGGCATCCACCCAGTGGCCCCCTCACCATTATGCAGGAGCTGAGGAGCCAGCCCAATGAAACACTGACCACTCCCTCGGCTGCTTTTTCCAGCTGAGGGAGTGCTTCTGGGCTGGCTGTTCTGTCAAACAGAGACACTGTTTCCCTTTGACAGTTCAGTTCCCCAGCCGCACATTCTCACTGAGCCATGCAAGGCTGGGGACGTTTTGCTTCACCAGCCTTGCATAGCTCATTGGAAATGCTGGCTGGGGCACTGCATGTCTGTATGTGCGAGGGGAGCTTCTGCGCCTCCTGCACCTAGGGACAGAGCTACTTGTAGCATTTCAGCACCTACACGCAGGCCCTTGCAGAAGGTACATTTATGTTCATTTATTTTTTATTTAAATATGCCTATGGATGTGTTTATGCCTTTGTAATGAGTGAGTGTATGGTGATGGGTGCGTGTATGAATGATAGAGTGATTGCTGTGTGAATGTGTGTGTGTTTGTTTTGGCCCGTTAAGCTGATTTTGGCGAGTGGGGAGTACAGGACGGAAGGAGGGTTGTACAACAAAGTCACTTTAAAAATGCCTTTGTTGCACATTCCCCCTACCCACCTGCCAAAATCAGCTCTCCTGAGGCGCTCTGGAGCCCAGGGAACAAGGATAATATTTATTTTACTGGCTAAAAATACCATGCTTTCCCCCTTGAACCCCCAGTTCCAGTTGCAAACTGTTTGGCTTTTTACCCTTTTTCTTTTAAAGTATGCTCTAAAATGCAACATTTTAACCCATTATTTTTTTTAAAAAATCACGGGGGCACTCCCCGCAAACCCCCCAAACCCCACTTGATTGGTTCAGGCTCCCTCCCTGTGCTCAGTCGCTATGGCATTTTTCTGGGAAATATCTATGCTCCCACTGGCCCTCAGACTGTGTTGAGTTGAGAACGAGATGAGGCGAGCCCAAGGGCTGTGGTGGGAGCAGGATGGCAGGAGCACTAGGATGGTGGTGGGAGCATCGTGGGGAGAGCCCAGGGTCTGTGATGGGGTTGGGAGAGTCCAGGGACTGGGTAGGAGTGGGATGAGGGAGCCCAGCGACTGTGATGGGAGGAGATGGGGGAGCCCATGGCCTATACAGGGAGTAGGTTGCGGTGACGGCACACAATACTTCATAGCCATTTGTACATACTGTCCATTTGGCATTTTTGGGGGGGTGGAGTCCGGCCTGCCCAAATTATGCTTAGGGGGGCCCAGGCCAAAAATATTTGAAGACCACTGCTTGAATGTGATTATTGTAGATATGTTTATAGATAGATAAATGTGTTTACATTTATTTGACAGCATGTAAAAAAAATAATTTCCCCTTAAAACCTGCATTATACAGATACCAATTCAGTGACTAATTTTAAGTGCTTAAACAAATAAAACGTATCAATTATTTTCAAATTGTGTCTTCCAGTGGAAGTCCCTGTTGCTCCTTACAAACGGAAATGAGCCAATGAGCTATTTGGATCATTTAATTGATGACAATCTTGGGATGGCCTTCAATGCTGTAACAGCCACCATATACATCTGGCCTGAAAGATGAGAGTTCAACAACCACCTCATCTCCTAGAATGTCAAAATCACATCATGGCACAGAATCCTTCCACAACAAACACACTCAAAAGCACCTCCCCTTCCACTAGAACAACCTTTACTATTTCATCTGCAAGTATTCGTGGTGTTTCCAAGGGAAGATAAGCTTCGCTGTACCACTGAAATTACAGATGATGATGTTAGCCCATGTAACCCAATGTCATATATGTCCTTCCAGTGTTCAATGTAGTCCACCATGATTGCCAATCCAACCATCTGGGCTAAGGACCCATGCAGAGGGAAACCCCGCAGCTATGGGGTATCAGGTAATATCCCTATAAATAATGTCGCCATACATATAGTCACTGGGAAACGGCACAGGCAACATTATTTATGGGGACGATATATGGGGTAAATGGGAGCGGGGGTTGCATGGGTGTCCCCCTCTCCCTTTAAAAAAATATGGGGGTTGTAGGGATGTCCCCCGCAGGTTCCATGTGGTAATATTGCCACAAAAAAAGGCACCATTCTTGTATGGCGACATGTTTGCAGGGATATTATCACGTGGAAACAGCCATGGTAAGTAGGTCTCCTTTTAGCAAACACAGGAACGATAATGTACAATGCAGGAGCTTCATTCAACTTGCAAGGTGGGGTGTGTGTATGAAAGGGTCACTCAATGAGCCTGGAATATGCCCTGCAAAATATTGGCTCTTTGATGAAAACAAAAAGGTCATGGAGAGAACAACATGCCTCCAGAAAACTCTAACCTGTCTTTGACTTTATGACACACCATCAGACTTCCAGTCTTCCATCATTCTCATCATTACTCAGACCCTACCATTTCTCCTTAATACAACTCGTCATTTTGAGCAGCAGCTTGCCCTCCTCACTTACTTTCAACATTCCTTGTGATTTAAAAAGTCGCGATAGGTAACACATTTTGATCTTTTCATCCTTGCTCTGTTCCTCCAAATCATCTTCTGTCCCTCCAGGCATACGGTTTCTAGAGAGGGAATATGCATCCATATACTCCCTAATATTGGTTCCTACGACTACAGCCCGAACATAAGGCACACGCAGCGGTCCATTCATTCTGAGAAAAAGAAATGTCTGACCAATAGAGGCCTGAGGAAACTATGCATATGTTTGTTTTAATCACATCTGTAACCGAGTACAGTACCCTATGGGGCACTCAATGGCACCTGCCATCTCACACCCAGACTACCTTAAATAAGATGCATGGTCAATCTTAACAAAAGCCTTGAGAAAGCACCCGGTGGTGCGAAACATGCATGAGCTCGTTTTGTTACAAATAAATAACTACTTGAACATAAATGAATCGTTTCAAATCTGTTTGGAGAGATTGGAGGAAACAGACCTTAATCAAAAGAACAAGCACAAACATTAGAATGCGCCCAACGCTAGAGAGTCAGCTTGGCTGTTTTTCCTTTGATTTTTTATAAACTATGAGATGTGAATAGACACCCCTGATCATAGCTGAGTTGACGCTGCTGCCCTTATCCTTCTAGACGTTCGCATCTGCTCCCTTTTCCTCTTGTCAGAAAATGATGTATTGTGTATATTACTGAACAGGGAAAAGGAAGCTCTTTCATGATTATCTTTCTGCCTAGTCTCAATAACAGACTTCATTAACTCTAACGTTGCTTGGACACCTTCTCAAGACTCTTTATGTGCCAGGTAATTAATCCTGCTCATGAAATGTGGACTTTTCTATGGTCACTCCAGGACAAGCATCTCCGTTCATCTGCAGCACTTTTATGAGTGTATGGTTATGCTCAGCCAAGTCTCTTCCACGGGCAGAACCGCCATTTTAGGGGCGGCACACACATTACTACCTTTCTGTGGAGCATCCTCTAAAAAATAGTAGGTGTTGCCATGGAAGCTGAAAGCTCAGGTTGCTGATACACAGATCTCAAGTCTATAAAACCAAAGGCTGTTGCCTCATCCATGATCCCCACTTCTATCCCACAATGGGTCAATGGAACACTGTGTACTGCACCATTCTCATGTAGTTGCATGGTGATCTGCAAACAGCTTCACACAACCACTGGCCTGGCAACCTCACAACCAATGGTGAAACCAACTCATGGAAACGCATTCTCTGGCAGACAGCTGCAAGGGCAGAAATCTTAAAAAACCCAAGTTCTTAGACAAAACTTCCGGAACCCATTTTCCACATCCACTCCGTTACTCCAGTACACACTCACCTCCAGGACACGCTGGTAACATGTGGAAATACAGTTTGAAAAAGGTTGAAAAACGTTAATCTGAAAAACCTGTGAGTGAGATGGACCCAGAAAAGCACACGATCTATAAGGGAAAGGGTAAGTTGGTTAAGTAAAGACAGGGTGGGGTTCTAGGGCAGGAGGAGATGCAGGTAAGTACTTGGTAACAGGCCCATAAAGAGCAAAGAGGGAAAAAGATATATATTTTTTAAAACGACCAAATTCAGCCGTCTTTACTCAATGCAACAAATACTGACATGCAGTTTAGAAGTTATGCTCGAACAAGTGCTTGTGATATCTTATAAACAGTAGGGCCGAAGCTCTGACAGCTACAAGTGTAAGAATGGGTGTCCTGTTGGGCACACACTTTCTCCTCCGCATTGCGAGCACCTGACATGCAGGCATCAAGCATCCACTATCGCCAATGACGCTCCCACCCGCAGTTTTAACTTCCGGGTCTCTGGGAATGCACCGGTATATTATCCACTGCATAGCTGGTATTTTATCCATTGCATTGCGGCCTTGCAGAATCTCACAGTAGTGCTACTGAGGGGCAAACCACCCAACGGTGATGCCCAGAGCCCGAGAATGCGCCCCCCCCCGTAGCTTTTTTAAACCCCAGGGCTGTACACTTGAAACACTAAGCCAATAAAAAAGTACACATGGATTTGTGGAGACATTTTATTGCCGGATCCAGATCTGGGAAACTCCGGCCCAGTGCCAGCACTGATTGGGATCCCACTGGAATGAAATTCCATATCCTGCTGCCTTGTATTTATGCAGACCGATAATAAAAGAGCTGGATTACAGGAGAATTCTAGACTAGGACACCAATAATTGAACTCAGGTTCATTTTAGAATTGCAATGACATATTGTCCTGCTAACTGATATTTCCCACTCATTGCACTGGGAGAAAACTAAAGAACTGCACCTCAGGGACTGAGAATGGAACGCGTGGAATGATTCCAAATGCTTATTGTGCTAGAGAACAGTGTTGCTAAGGATTTTCCGCTACTGCACCCGGATAATACATTCAGGAATACCACATGCCTGAATCTTCTGTTCACAGCACCATTTTTGGGATTCAGTCGACACGTTTTTCTTCTCAGTTTTGTGGTTTCAATGTAAATTGTCCCTCCTGCAAAAATGTGAGATATGGCCCGATGCTGACGACGACGGCCGCCATTGGGCTTGCATAAAGGAAGAGCTAACCCCTCTTCACGGAGGGAGGAGATTGTTGGAGGCCTGGATCACCAGGCCGACACCCGCTCTGCAATCATGCGGAGCGGCGGACCATAGGGGGCACCCTACGGCATCCGGAACACCGGATCGGATATACTGTTGGTGGTGGACCGCAGGGGGCACCCTGTGGCCAGTGGCGTAACACAAAATGTGGGGGCCCCCATGTGAGCCATGCTGAGGGGGCCCCCCCATCTCGCCAACAAATCACAGGTCGTGCTACACTATGGGCAGGCCTAGATTATCACACTTGCACAATACGCATGAACGTGCTGCTGAAGGGGTATATCACACACACTGTCCTAGGAGAAAGATATAAATATGTGTTTTAATGCAATATACAGCACACTTTCTGAGAATAATTGGCTAAAAAACCAGAGTGTTTGCAATTGTTTGCTATTAAAAATGCCATGTCACATTGAAAACATGTCCCACTGGCTGCAGAATGTAGACCGGTGTAGACACATAATAACATTACAGTAAAGCATGCCAGGCCACATTTAGCCACATTTAGACATACCTAGAATAGTTGCACAAAAATTCCAGTCGAAGCAATAACACTCATCAAGAAGAGAGCACACATTAATGCCCGGGTCTCTGTGGTCTCTAACAACATGGCCAAACTCTTTAAAATCTGCACGGAACTGGTCAATCCTGTGGCGGTCTCCACCTCTCCTGTTCCCTCGCAGGCCCTCGGTATGGCTGTGGCCTCTCACTTCTCTGCTAAAACTCTGGACATCCTGTCCACTATCTCCCTCTTCCTCTCTCTGCCCCCCTTTGGGCATCTCTACCTCTCCTCCTCCTTTCTCCTCTTTCTCTCTGACAACACCTGACAAGGTCTCTAGACAAGTCCGATCCATGAAAGTGTCGTCCAAACAGGAGCTCCTCTGCTCCTCCAGAACCATCAAGGACCACATTGACGCCCTCTCTGCACCTTGGCTGATTTCTGTAATCACTCTTTCACCACTGGAATGTTCCCCTATCCCCTTAAGCACTCCCTTGTGCACCCACTCCTCAAGAAGCCGTCTGCCGATCCTACCTGTCCGGCAAACTATCGCCCAATCTCCATCACCCCTTTCCTGGGCAAACTCTTGGAATAAAGCTGGCCATCTCCCAGCTTACACTCCACAGTGAAACTGTTGGTTCTCTCCATGACCATCGGTCTGTCTTCAGAGCTGCCAGAGGCAAGGAAACTTCTCTCCTGAACACCCGTGAAAATCTGCTCTGTAACCTTGATTTCAGCCTTCCTTCTGTCCAAATCCTCCTTGATCTTTCCTCTACTTTCGACACAGTCAAACATACCATCCTGATCAATCGACTATGTGAGAACCTGGGCATCACGAATCAGGCCCTGGAGTGGCTGACCGCCTTCCTCTTGGACTGACCCTCCCAGGTCCAACTTGGTCCCTTTCTCTCTGCCACCTCGCTCTCTACCTGTGGCATTACCCAGGGCTATAT
Organism: Ambystoma mexicanum; assembly: GCF_040938575.1. Lineage (NCBI taxonomy): Eukaryota > Metazoa > Chordata > Amphibia > Caudata > Ambystomatidae > Ambystoma > Ambystoma mexicanum. Next base: position 1,279,309,723 of record NC_090931.1, on the reverse strand, counting down.
CCTCTCACCCTGGTTTTTCAACCTCTACTTGGCCCCTTTGGCCCACCTGATCTCTACCTTCTCCTCTAACTTTCAGTGTTATGCGGATGGCACTCAGCTTTCCTTCAGGCTCATCTCATCTCTTGCTCATTCCTGACTGTCTATCCGTGATTCAGGATTGGTGCACCTCCAAAGATATCTACCTTATTGCCATTAAGATGGAGATACTTCACATTGGAACTCCTACCCCTGTTTTCCTTCTCTCACTCTGGCCGCCCACCTTGGGCCCTCTTCCTTTTGTGTCATCTTCGACTCCACTCTCTCTTTCTCTCCTCTCATCTCGGATGTCGCCAAGAAGTCCCACTCCCTACGAGCTGCTCCTCCTCAAAGGGACTCTTCCCTTTCTCACTTTCCCCCAGAAGCTCAATGTCTCCAGAGCCCCGTTTCTCTCTAGGCTGGACTACTGCAACAGCCTCTTTCTCAAGCTGCTTCCTCTACTCTCCGCCCTCTGCAACAAATCCAAAACAGGACAGCGAGACTTATCCTTGGCTACAAGCCCATGGATCATATCTCTCCGCTGGCTCCCGGTGGTTGCAAGAATCAAGTTCAAAACCATTTGCATTGTCCACAAGGCTTTCTGGGGTCGGGCCCACACTACATCCAACGCTCTCTTCCAAAATACCTTTTTTCTTGAGCCCTTCTCCAGCTACCTCCAACTCTCTAAGGGCTAGACGCTTCTTCTGGCAGAGAGTGGGAGGTAGATCTCTCGCCTCTACAGATGCCTCCGGCTGGAATGGCCTCCCTGCCCCTTTCACACTTTAGCAGACCACCTGATGTTCCGGAAGCAGCTCAAAACCTTCCTCTTCTCCTCTGCTTTCGCTCTCTCCCTCCCCTGCTGACCTATCTGACCTACCTGCCTGCTGGACCGACTGGTTGCTTGACTACACTCAGAGTCTCACTGAATCCAGGCTCTTTCTTAATCAGTCACCCTTGCACTGCCTCCAGCCTACGACGCACTTAGGGACTGTAACTGTAATCCTACAGTCCCTTGTTCTCCTTGCACTACCTAGAGCCGCACTGTCCTGGCTGCACTTACAGCCCTGTTTTCCCCTCCCTTCTTCCTTGCACTTCCCCCCTGCCTTTCCCCTTGATTTTCTCATTCTCGTACTTGCATGATTTGAATGACACAAGGCCTAGTAAGATCATTTGTCTTGTCTACCCTCTATCTTCACTCCATTGCTTGCCGCGCCAAGAAACACTTGTGTACAGGCGTGTTATAATAGACTTATATCATATCATTTTATCACAGATGCTCAAAAAAATATACAATGCTGTAGTAAGAAATGGCTAGACTGGCAGCACGCAAATGCCAATCTAGCCAGGTAATTACACTTAGTGGGACTGCTTTATCAGAAATGCGCAGTTAAAAAAAAGTCATACCAAGCTGAGGAATAACTAGACTGGCTGCACCAAAATGCCTCCCTAGCCACTAATACCACATATCATGCCTGCTTAACCTACACATGGACAACCATTAGGATTTATCGCACAATCCCACCGCCCACACATCCCCTCTCCCTCCCATGCCCTACCCCAACCTCTAAAATCAGCTCCTTGGCCCAGAATTACCATTACCTTCATGTCCCTCTTCCTTGTCCCAGAGCTTACATTTGATGCTCCTTGCCTCATAGGTAAGTACTGGGATGAGGAAGAGTGGGATTAGGAGTAATGAAGATACAGGTAGCTAAGTCAGGCATTACCTCCATGTACTTCTACCTCATCCCAGTGCGTGTGTATGAGGCATAGTGCCTCATACACAAGTATTGCCTTATACACAAGTACAGGGACAAGGAAGAATACGGCTAGGAGTAATGACGATTACCAATAAGTAATTAAGGCATTAAATCAAGTAGGGGCTTAACAATATTCAGTTGACTGGGCTGCAGCACTCATCCCCAGAAATGTTGGGCTATGCTGACTCAACCTGGCTGACCTTCAGAGCAGTTGCCGGACAGAACAGGACACAGATGTTAAACGGCACCTGGTTTTCGCTGTTAACAAGGGCCCAGCAGTTACTAACATAAAGCATTTCACTGTTAGTACCTGCATTCAAATGCCACATTTTTTAGGCAATTGAAATTGTGATGTGTGTTTAGTACTTTCATGCCAGGGAAGTGATTGGAAGGGTAGAAAGGGAACAGGATACCGTTCATTCTCACAACAGTTCATTAGTGGGTGCTTTCACACTTAAAGGAGAGAGTTAACTGCTTGTAACATTGAAGCTGCACTAGAATAGTCTCATTAAAATGTGTAAAGAAGTTAGATGCCCCCACACAAATATGTTTTCCCCTCCCCCACCACCCGTGAAGTTAGTGCCTCTCCCAACATTTGAAGGATCAGCCCCCCGAAATGTAGGTTTTGTCGCGCTCCTGAATACAAGCACAAACACCATTCATGATAGACAAGCATGCACACACAGTCATCCTTACATTTCAGTATGCACTCTTTCACCATACAGGCACACCCAGGCAGCCATTCATACATTTAAGTGTGCCCACTTTCACCATGCAGGCACACCCAGGCATCCACCCATACATTTAACATTTAAGTGTGCACCCTTTCACTGTACACGCACACACGCACACCCAGTCACCCATACATTTGTGTGTACCCTTTCACCATACACTCACACAGGCAGCCACCTCCACATTTAAGTGTACACCCTTTCACAATACACTCAGACACGCACACGTCATGGGGTTGAGGGGGGGCCTATTACTTCAAAAAGAAATTGGGCCTCAGTATAAGTTTGCCGGTCCAGTAACAACGGTACCGGTAAGCTTGCCGGTATCGTTGTTGCCAGACCGGCAAACTACAAGTTCTGCTCGTGGGTGCCTTCCCGCCCACCAGGTCTGACCTGGCAGGCGTACCGGCATGCGCGAGCAGAGCATGTTGGACGCACCGGCACCATTCTGTATGGTGCCGGTGCATCCGACCTCCCCATTCCCATTGAATCCTATGGGGATCAAATGAGAATGGGGAGCATTTTTTCCCGGCGCACGCGAATGGGCAATTTCCGGGTCCGGTGGGGCCGTAATGACCCAGTAATTACCCATTTTTGGGTGCCGGAAAAAAGCGCACGTTTGGCAGAAGCCTGCCAGTTTAACCGGCAAGGCTACCGCCAAACTTGTAATGAGTCTGATTGTTTCTTTTTTAAATCATAGGCTTCCCCACCCCATGACATGAAGGCCTCCAGCCTGGGGTCTTCCATGTCATGGGATAGGGAGAGCTCTCGGACCTTAAAAAGAAAGTTTCTTTTTGTAGTCACTCTGTCTTTTTAAAGATTATTTCTGTTACAGAAATAATTTCTTTATGAAGGCCAAGTGAAAAAAGAAGTTAAAAAAAAGATTTTGAAAAAAAAAAAAATCTTTTTTTTCCCAAGTGGGCCCCCCTACCAGGACATGTGCTAGCGGGGGCCCCCGCACCGCGAGGGCTGCGGGGGCCTCTGTTACGCCAGTGCCTGTGGCCTCCGGAGCAACGGAGCCATGTTCCCTTGCTGGGGCGCCCAGCTCACTGCAACCCCGGCTCTGGGTGCACCCAGGCCGGGGTTGCACCCATCGCCGTGGTCACATGGGAGATACCATCAGGTGGAACGGTGTAGCACCAGCATGGTGCTTCAAATAACTACACCAGAGTCAGTTCTTTGTTCGACTAACGAGCCGGAAATGGCTCATCCCTTTTATTAGGTGGGTTACAAGGTTAAAACCATGTGACCCAAGCACAAGTCCTGGGAGCTACCATGCTCCCAGGAGGGGTGACATGCAACAGAGTTCACCTGAAATTCAGAAACACTTTCAAGAAGGAACCTTCAAAACTGCATTCATTGATATATAACATCCAGCCGAACATGATAACCTACACAACGTGCTTAGAGAGAAAACTAATTCCCTACTTGGGCCTTGAAGCGACCAGATCGGAAAAGGTGGGAAAACAATTCATCAATAAACTGATAAATAATCACTTTCTAAAGTTAATCAAAGACATTATAGTCTTAGCTCAAAGCGATATACCATCTCTCCTTCTCACTGTCCATTTCACAAGGTATGCAGGGAAACCTTGACTCCCAAGCCCAATTTAGAGATAATTGCATTGAAGGAAAATTGTTCATTTATTGTTCTTTTTTTCAGGCATGTGTAAGGCCCTTATACATCAAGGAATTGTGTTTCAATGCGCCCTCAGGGCAAAGGGAAGGGAACAAGGGAAAGCAAGACAATGAAATATGTTAACAGTGATGTGCAAAATACAATAGCGGTCCTACTAGGCCTTGTGAACATTCGGAGCGTGCAAGTGCAGAGAGAGAGAAGGGACAAGGTAGGGGGTAAGTGCTAGTGGTTCCACAGAGGAGTGGGGGGGGCGTGCAAGAGAGCCAGTTGCAGAGGCAACAGGTAAGTGCTGGGTAGTGGCCACTGGGTGGAAGAGGGGTCACCAGCCTGTGCATTAAGTGCAGGTTGTAAGACATCACAGACCAGTTGTTGTCTGAAGGCCAGTGCAGGGGGATGGCGGTTGTTGCTTGTGATTGGACAGAAGGCCAGGACCCATGAGAATGGCCCATTTCGGTTCATTGGCCTGGTATCTTCGGGCATGCCAGGGGTCAAGGATCAGTGGAGATGGCACTGATGGTCCACTGGCTTCATCTGGTCCACTGGCTTCATCTTGTCTAAGGACGAATAGAAATGTCAACTTTTGCATAATTTACTGTTTGAAAGAAAACAAATCCCTGTTTTGCTGAGATTCGTGGCCAACCAATCAGAGGATGAGAAATCTGCCACCCATCTATACATTTATTTTAGTTGTGACAGGATGGCACAAAAGAGATGCAGTCATAACCACAAAATGATTTTTTAATAATTTTATTCTCAATCAATATGACAAGGTTTTCAGGAATCCAAGTAACTGGTCACAGGGAGCAGACTACGGTTTCCAGAATTCAATTCACTTGAAATGTCTCTGTATTCACTTCTTAGAAACGGATTACAGTTCACATGATGCAATTCACTTTACTTGTAATCTCTTGGTAGATACTTGTGAGGCAGCAGACAATACACTACTGCTCCCATAATCCACTTTACTTTATTTGAAATTCCTCTGTAGCTGTTTGTGAGGCAAGCAGCAGCCTACGGTTCCCACAATGCGATTCATATTACTTGAACTATTTCTTTAATTCCCTGTTAAACAGCAGGCTATGTTTCCCATAATGCAATTCCCTTTGCTTGGAGTGTCGTTGCGGTCGCTTGTGAGAATATGGTATCGAAAATGGTAGTATCTCAGTCCAAGAATAGTAGACAGGACGCAGTGAAGACGCAGGAGTCGGAAAGTACAAAAGGTAAGTACTTTATTATAATTACAGGGTAAAGACCGAAAGTAATGGGGAAAGCCAAAGTATAGGCATCCTTCTAGTAGCATCTCCCATCCTAAATCCCCAACTGTAGTCCCTGTGACCCTGAGGGTACACAAGGTTCCAACCTGACCAGCATTCCATGGCTTGCATTGCCTTATACAATGCAAGCCTACACTACACATCCCCCTTCCTTATAAAGAAGGGGTCAACACAGAGACTCACATCATACTGGGCAGTAAGTATCCTTCATCACGCACACCCAACAACCACCTCTGAGTGACAACCCACATTTGCAACCTTAAGAGCGTATACCACAATCACGTAACTAACATTCCAGACCAACACATAAACATACCACCATTTATCCAGGACTGCCACTCCCGGGTCTCAAAGCTGCCGCCTTCGTGCACACTCCATACAATGCTACACTCAGAACCATCACATTGTATTCTCCTTATACCCCGCCTGCTACCCGACCCGAGGTCTCAGGTCTGCCACACCCAAGCACATTCGCATTGCACACAAAATCACATGGCATACTCAAAAACTGAAACATTCGCAACCTAATAGAGCCAAACCAAACACACCAACCTGAAAACCCACACCGGATCCTGTCAACAACCAGATGAAAATCGAAACAACCGCGTACAACAGACTCACACAACCACATTGCTTCCACAAAGAGCCCACAGAAAAGATAAGAAAGCACAAAAAAGCAACAAACAAAACAAAGAGCACATAGACACAGATGACAGTGTTGAAGAAACAAAGCATCTAGAAAACCATACACAGGCTAATTACTCCTGTGACGTGTCAAAAAAGAACATACGCATGCAAATAACCGGTACACTGTTTGACTTTACTTGTGCACAGACACAGCGCTCTCACGTACTCATGAATTCCGCCCACGTCCTTCCAACATATACTGTCATGCTCATCACCAATAAGTCACGTTTAAAAGATTATCATTTAAAGTCATTGCCTCACCATCAAACATGGTGGCACAAATATAATATCCATTTTCAATTGGGTCACACCGACCGATACCAGTAGTCATAGAATACCATTAATGTAAGGCAAATTCATAAACCTATTTTCATAAACATGTGACAGGATAAATAGTTCCTCCTTTGAACTTAAACAATGCAGATATCCCGTGCATTTAAGTAGGGCACTTTAAAACACACGTGGGTGGTGCTGTTGGGCACCTTACTACACTTCCCTGCAAGTGGTGGTGATCTGGCACCACTCACAGAGAAGACACGCTATGGATCAATTCAGCATGCTGTAAGATGGGCGCAACATGCTCTTAACAGCTTCCCAGCGACGCACCCAACCCTGTGCCCCATTTCACTGGTATTTCAATCATATTTCAAATCATCACCATGCAACATAGCACATCACAAGTATGTGGTGCCTCATTCCTGTAAAATATAACTTCTTTTAAATGTCCCACCTGTAAAAACGTTTCCTCATTTAAATACATGTGCCTTTCACTTGCACCATGTATCTAATATAGAGAGTTTACAAAAAAATTCCATCTGAAATAAAATGGGCTTAGTCATCACTTTGAAAAAGTATAATCAAACTCACGTCAATACACAGAGGCCCAAAAAATGTCATTAACAACGCTGAAGAAATACACTGAAGCAATGATGAATAATCCTGGAACTGTACCTCCTGTAACGTTCCCCATGACAGCCTGCACCTCCCAGCCAGGTGCACGGCAGAGGCAGGCATGCTTCAAATGGAAATACAATAAACAATTCCCTTCCAGGCGTATCATTCTACTTCAACGATTGCATTACTTCCACACATCAGCTTCAAACTTAGAATTTGCAGACCAGCGTCTGTCAATGCAGCGCCGCGCCAAAAAAAACAGCACCTTGTTTAATTCCGGGATAGACACTGCTGCCCCGCATCACGTGAAGGTAACTTCCTAAAATAAAAAGTGATGTTCGGAAGAAATGACGCAGTACTTATTAGACTAAAGGCTCCTTCATGCGCAACTTCACAATTAGCCGTAACGCAGAGTTCACAACATTCAAATAATACGATCCTCCGATGCCGATGGCCGCCTTTCCTCTCGCGCGTTCCAAGCCTCCATCTATACATTCCTCGGTAAGCTCCATTCGTCATTGCGCTTGTCGAGCGCATAGGGGTGCTTTCCTCGCAGCACTTCGGCATTCCACACACTTCAGAACCTCTGAACGAGATATTCCACGGGGCGCCACTCCCCACGGCATGATAATGACGTCACCATTGGTCACCTAACTGTCGAGCCGCACGGAGCTCCAACTCCACGACCACTCCAACGGTCACCACTGGCAGCCACCAGCTATACACATCGCCCAATGCCTGCACCAAACGGATGCCGTTACATCTGAAACAGAGTGCTCCTGGTCCACTGTCTACTTATCTCCCAACATTTTCTGTTGCTCTATTTAGCCACATAAAACATGGAGGCACCACCAGATGGGAACCCACATGTCCCAGCATGCCTCCCACGGCCATAGCCATGCCACTCATAGTCCCAGGCACTGACCTGTGAAAGTTCCTGGGTGCTGCTTTTTCCAGTGCCCTCAGCAGCGCAGTACTCCTGCAGTCAATACTCTCACACAGCCATCATGGAGCGCTATAGGGCCCCTCATCTTCATAGAATATGGCAGCATTGGGAATCTTCATTTCACAGTGAGCCAGCTCCAGGGGACTCCTCTCACCCAGGCTCAACATATCATCATGGCTCTGGTCCTCGTCACAGGCTTCTTTGTTTCTGAATTTACACTGCGAGATGCAATATTTTCCTATCTTCAGAGATTTCTTTTTAAATTTAAGGTGTAATATCCACGTGGGGTCTATTTAAAAATCTGTTGAATGCATTTACAGGCGTTGTTAAGGATTCCAATCAGCGTCACACACTGGACCAGGACACTTGGTCTTGGCCTGGGATGTGGTGCTCAATAGGAATGCTTTTTCTTTAATTTGAAATGAATTCAAATTGAGGCGATACCCTACCCGTCTCACACCCCCTTTTACAAATACCCCGGGTCACAACGGACCATGAACCAGGCCGGTTGGGGAACATACAATATTTATTTATTTTTAAAATTCATAAAAATCACACAAATTTGAATATTGGGCAGCAATCACCAATGGGGTGATAATGACACTGGGAATGGAAGCAATGCACTTGGTAAACCTTCTAGTAAAACATATCCAAAGCACAAATGAATAGGAACACTTTTTGAATTAGGATAGATAGCACCCAAGGAAAGGTTTCCCCCTGTAATGTCCCCTCAACCCACAAATAATCAAATTCTGAGTGGATAGATATAAGCAGCAGGTAGTCAGGGATAAGAGGCAGCAAAAAGAATCAGAAGCAATTTTAAACCCTTTGCAAAGGCCTGAAATGATACTCAGATTTTGACAAATAATTAATTATATGTGTGTTTAAAGAATGGTATACATATGTTTTATCACAGTATTAGGGATGTTATCTCAACCATCAGACAAGGTATTACAAAAGCATACAGTTCACAAAACAGATTGAAATGGAAAACCCAGTGCAGCCGAATTCACACATGGAAAAATTGCATTTTTTCTAGTTTGCAGTTTTTAATTCCAATTTTTTTCTGAAAAAAACTGGTTAAAAACACTGAATCGGAATGTGGTTTTTAGGCAGGGGGATAGATGCACAGCACAAGGACAATATAGAAGTGAAAGGAAGGCTATAGCTGCTGAATTGAGAGGAATTTGGAAGGTAGAAAGAGGTTTGCTTTTAGGAAAATAAAGCAGTTCAAAAGAGAAAATCGGTTTTAAAAATGAAAGGAAAATTTTACTTAAACTAAATTATTTAGACTATATTGTTAAAGAAAGCCACGGTATGTCCAAAGATTGATTCGCAATGTCAACCTTTTCCCGCCGTGTTTTGATCGATGTGGGAATTAATTTAAATTACTCCAAATATTACTAATGAGTTACGAGATGAGGTTAATGAAAGAGTTGCGCTAAAACTAGGAAACAAAAACAAGGTGCACAGAGAAGTCGAGCAGTCTATACAAGTTATCAGAGTATGGATAGAGTTGCTTAGAGAGTGGCACAATTATTAAAGTAAAGAGGGGTAGACTATGTGTTATGGGATGGGGATACTCACAGTCCGCTCTTAAATTTGGGATTAGGAACAGTGAACCAGGTTCTGGACTCCAGGGATCGGGTCACCAGGTAGTGGCAGACTCTCCTAGCAGGGCAACAGCTGGGCCTGTCTGGTCACCGGATAATCAGGACGGCTGGATGGCAGCGTTGCAGCGGGCATGCAGTTAGTGGGAAAAAAGCCAGGCTGGTCTCAGGATGCTTCCCAAAAGAATACCACAGTTTTTTCCTTTGGTTATTGGGATTTTATTTAGTGGGATCTCTGGATTGAGGCCTTGCTGGGATGGTGAGCAATACTTTGGCCTTGCAGTGGAATCTGGAACCAGCTATGCTTTGGCTTTGCAGCTTTGCAATGGGATCTGGAATCTGGCAAGATGAATGTAGAAGGTCAGGGACGCAGGTGCAGGAAATTCAGGAAAGAGTCTGTCCAGAGTTTTGTCAACCACCCATTTTATAGAGCATGGCGACATCATAGAATTATACGGGAGGGCAGGCTTAGCTAAACATGCCTCTAAACAACTGAATTGGTTAGGGGAGATAGCTACCGCCTTTCTCTCAGCTGGTTGGGTTATGAGGGCATGATGTTAGATTTATGATGTGAGTTTAACAATGTCCAGAACCTCCCACAGTTACTTTAGCTACAATTCAGTTTTGCCATAAATGGCACATGTGTACAGTTGGGGCATCTTAACAAATTACATAAATAGGTTACACATTTTCTGCAGAGCATGCCAGTCCAACCCTACAGTTTGTAAGACATTATTTTGCCCTTCTAATAATTGTTAGTCATTTTTAGTGTGAAATATGTGGTCTAAAATTCTATAACTTTACACGTGTATATGGATCATCGTTAGGCATGTCTGTGTTGAATTTTACATTGGCATCATATACACTTTCCGTGGAATACCCAATTCTGTGCCATTTCTGTTCCCAAGGTGGCAGTGAAAGCTACAAGGTCTTAAATTAAAACCCACAAAATTACATTAAAGCTATTAACTTTTTACGTTCTTACAAATTTCTGTTGCAAAAATAACAGTCATCAAAGTTTCTTTATGAAATAGTCTTTTGAAACAAATGGTCATCCTTTGTCCTTTACTGGGACCATTGTTTTCTCTTCAGCTATCTCCAACTGTCACTTCAGCCAAGGGTGGGGAAGGGTTTTCCCAGTTTGATTGAAGGTTTATGGCCGCTTCCACTTCACAGGTTGGTGTCCCGGAATTTCCATTGTAAGAGGCCTCAGTCCAGACGAAAGTCTGCCAAGGTTGCAATTATCACTTGCATGTTCTAGCATCTACTGTGAGGGGCCTTGTGTTGCAGGCAATCCCCAAGCAGAAACCTGTTTGGGGCTGATTTCCCCCACTGCAACCAATACCATTTAATTCCTTATTTTATTTACTTTTGTTATAAATCAGAATAAAGCCTGTTGATTAAGATCTCCCATGTCTGTTTCACAGCACAATCCCCTTCACATTGCCAGATAAGGGGAGGGCCTTATCCAACATACACTTTAAAACAAGTTTTTGTTTTAGTTTGCAAAAGTACATTTTAAACGTGTGGTGACTACATTTTCCTTGCAAATTCAATTTTTCTCTTTCATCTGAATCCCCACATTGTTTTGAAGCCATAGTTAGCTTCTGGTATGCAGCAATAGGTTAAAACACAGATGCACTGAAATTGACATAGGCCCAGAGAGCCAGGGCCTTTTTGACGCATTGATCCTTGACATTTTGTAGCCAAAAAGTAAAGCTTTTCCCGTGTAGCTGAAGTAAAGCTTCTTTTGATATCTTCAGATATGTACAACAGCCTGTCATTCAGGGATACTGCTCTTGCCTGGTAGTGTGATGATGAACAGAGGAAACAGAGCATCAAAATGGCATAATTTTTAAATGTAAATATTCCCTTTTTCAATGGGAACTTTGGGCTTGCAGCAAAGCAGCAAAGCAGCGCTGCTTTTTCACTCCCCTTCCTTTGTACATGTAAGAACATGTAAGAACACACTGGCATGCTTTCTCAGTGTGACCCCTTCTTCCATCCTGCCCAATATGTGCTTGGCAAGATAGTGTAGCCATATTTTTGTAGCTGAAAATGCAGTTTTGGTGTGAGGCAGTGGTGCTCACAGGAGCCAGCACAGCCATTTTGCTGTTTCTGCTGAAGTGCAACTTGGTTATGGAAGGGAGTACAGCTGTCTGGGTAAATATATCCCACAAATTCCCCCCCTGACTCTTCTGAGATTCCTTGTTGAGGGAGAGTAGGGCACAATGGGATTCATCGGTAGGGCAAATGGGGTTCATCAGGTAGACAAAATGAGGTTCATCAAGTGTAGTTCTTCCATCATCGGGGAGCGGCACTCCACGATCCTCCCGTTGTCTCTCATAGTGTGGAGCGACACCCGTAGCTTCCCCTTATGTCTTTCTTTGTGGTGTGGAGCGACACCCCGACTTTTCCTTTGTTCTTTCCTTTTTCCGGTCCCTGGGGCGGTCCTCCTTGGTGATGAATGGACGGAACCAGTACGAATCTATTAAATAAATTGGAACCGGTTACTACATTTTCCCACTAACTGCCCTCCAGGAGGTTGACAGCCGTGGAACACACATACATTTAATAATGACAGTACTTCGGTAATTAAGGTAATTGATCAGTCCCAATCTACAGATAACAATGGATTTGGCTAGAATTTTGGGGAATCCCTTTTCCTAACAATGAAGAAACATACTCCCTGTTAAAGAATTATACCTCTAAACCTATATGCTCCATTCGGGTTCTTCTTTGTCTGGTTCTCATTCTCCAGATGTCTCCTCTATTTGCTGCAAAATGTACCTAGGGTGACATCTTTTTAACTGATTAATATGGACCCATTTCTCTTCTGTCAGTTCTCCTTTGGGGATGCGGATTCTGTAGGCGACAGGTGAGATTTTGTCTACAATTTCAAAATGTCAGCACCAGCTGGGGAGAAATTTATGCTCCTTCATCTGGTTACTTTGGAAATTGTATGAGCAGACCCGGTCTCCTACTTGGTATTGTTTTTTGGTGGTTTTCAGGTCATATTGAGTCTTCATCCCCTCTGCAGATTTTTCCAGATTCCGCTGAGCGTACGCAAAAACATGTTGAAGGTGTTTTCTTAGATTCTCAACGTACTCATGTGTTGTGGAGGCGTTTATCAGTGTCTGCTCTTGTGTTATATAGAGCAGATGCTGAGGTAGCACCATCCTTCGCCCAGTCATCAGCTCAAATGGAGACATCTTGGTTGCAGAAGAAGGTGTAGATCTGATGGCCATCAGGACAAGCGGTAATCGGATGTCCCAACTTGGCCCAGAATCTGCCACAAACTTTTTTAGAATGCTCACAATGGTTTTATTGTACTTCTCAACTCCCCCACTAGAGGACCATCGTATGCAATGTGAAGTTTCCTTTTTAGCCCAAGTATCTCCCACATTTTCGTCATCACTTCGCTGGTGAAGTGACTACCTCGGTCTGACTCAATCCTTTGGGGTAGGCCAAAACGCAATAAAATGTGGTTGATCATCAGGGCAGCTGCTTTTTCTGCCTTGCAATTTGGGGTTGTGAGACATTCCACCCATTTGGTAAACAAGCATGTTACGGTTAACATGTACTTGTTCCCCCTAGAGGAGCGAATCACGGGCCCGATGAAATCTACTTAGAAATCTGACCAAGGCAGTGTCATCCCCCTCTTCTGGAAGGGAGCTCGGTGTGTGAGTGAAGTTGGCTGAAATTGTGCACACACAAGACACCCCTTCAAGTATTGGTCGAGGTCCTGCTCCATGTGTGGCCAGTATGCAACCTCCCGTAAGATTTCTAGCAACCTCCTGTAAGATTTCTAAAGTAGTGTGAAACCCCCAATGACCGGCTGTGGCCGTGTCATGGGCGTGACTAAGCATCAGGCTTCGAAATGAGGTTGGGACCACCCACTGGTCACAGCCAGATATGGATCTCCTTACCAACAACCCGTCTTGGATTGGGAACATTTTTGGACATTTCATCAACACCCTGAGGTCCTCTTTCCCAATGTAAACGGTATCCGTCAGGGGAAAGTTCTCAGGGTCTTCAATGTGTTGATAACATATTCCAATAATCAGATCCCATTTTTATGCAGTGATTGAATCAGCATCAGGGGTCTCCCTACTCCACTGCCATATCTGACCTCCACAGGAAAGCCTTGCATTGACAGAATCCAGGAAGTAATTCTGGAATTACTCACATTTCCGGCCTGTATTCTGTCACTTTGGAGGTATTGCAAAGGCTGGTGTGGAGTCTCCACTATGATGTGTTCACCCTGGATAAACGGGTGGTAATTCTTCAATGCCCACACTGCTGCCAGGAGTGCTTTCTCACAATTGTTACATTTTTCCTCCACAGAGGATAAAGTCTTGCTTGCATAGGAGATGACTTTATTGACCTTGATGCTTTTGATATAATACTGCTGTCAAGCATGTATTTGAGAACCCTGTCTACAAGAAGAACTCCTTGTTTTTGACAGGGTAAGCTAGACAAGGCGCTTGTGAGAGGCTTCTTTTGAGTTGCTTTACTGCCTCGGCTTGTTCTGGACACCACTCCTACTTGACCCTCCCTTCAACAGATGGATCAGGGGTCTTGCGATCTCTGCATAATCCTCAATGAACTTCCTACTGTAATTCATCAGTCCAAGGAGGCTTCTTAGATCACACAGAGTTGTGGGGTCTTTTAGTTTTATGAGGGCTTCCACTTTCTTCTCCTGGGGACCGTTGGGAGTTATTTCATGTCCCAAGAAGTTGACATGGGTCCGGCGCCTTTTGAAAGGACAGTTTTGCTCCTGCAACCCTCAACTGGGTCTGAACATAACAGATTTCTGCTATGTGTTCCTCCACAGTTGAGCTTTTTATCAGGACATCATCCACATAGGCCAGGTTATCCCTTTCACCCAAGTCGGGCATGGCCTTACGTAGGAAGATGTTGAATTCATTGCCGGAGTTTATGTATCCGAAGGGAGTCCGGGTCCACGTGTACTGTTGCCCCTGAAGGTAAAGGCCAGCTTGTATTGGTCCTCCCTACTGACGGGCACGGTCCAGTACCCATTGGTCAATTCAATGGCAGTGTATACCTTTGACCCCTGGATCTGGGCCAGCTCCTGGTCAATGTAGGGAAGAGGCCATCGGGACATGTGGACCCATTTGTTTAGCTCCCTAAGGTCTGCGCAGTCCCCATTGGCCATTTGGTTTTAAAATCCCCAGCACCGGATTATTAAAGGTGCTGTGGACTGGACGAATTATCCCACGGGACTCAAGGTTTTTGACGATTTCCGTCAGGACTCCATGGATGCGAGAGGCAAGTGATATTGCTTCACAAACACAGGAGTCATTCCAGAGCCTGTGGGAATTGTTGTTGTATGGATTTCGGTGTGACCACAGTCATACGATTCCACTGCAAAGAGATCTTGAAAATCTAAGAACACCTGTTTCAACTTTTGCTTCGGAGTCTCACAGGCATCAGCTAGGTTGACCCGCTCTTCAACCATTTGCCTGAAGCCTGGGAAGACTTCTGGTTTTGCTATCTTAGCAGCCCCCTCCAGCTTGATGGAGAGGTCTCTGGTTAGAGTATTGACCTGGACAGGGTGTTTTAGGTAGGAGAGGCAGTCATTGTGGACCTGGAATATCACCTTATCCTGACTGATGTCACAGGTCACCTCTTCCTTCCGGTAAGGGCAGGAAGAGTACACCAGGAAGTTCCCCCCCTTGCCAGGTGAAGATCCTATCTGGTGGTAAGTCATTGTCACTGTCATTGTCTAAACAGTCATTGGGGATTGGTTCTATCAGTTCATTTCCTAAATCCATGGAAAAATGTCGGTCATCAACCGCCATTCTAATAATGTTGCCTGCGCCCAGAGTGATACTCCTTAGGTCGCTGTTATCCATCAATATTAGAATGGTGTTGTGTTCTACATTGACTAATGGTGTTGGGTTTAACCCCAACCCCTGCTGTTGGTTATGGGCATTGAGGTGTACATATGTGTCAGGATTTTGCAGTTTCTGTCCTCTTTTCATTTTTAATTCAAGTGGGAATAGTCGTGTCCATACTGGGATCATGACCTCCTCTCCAATTAGAACTTCAACTGCATACGGCAGCAACTGGGCTAAAGCAATTACTGTCAAGTCAGGTATTTGATTGTTCTGGAGATGAAACTCAATATGATCAGATTTTTGTTCAACCATGTGGCATATGCCATTTAAACTAACATGGTTGACACTATGTTTTCGTTTTATTGGCCTGTTAGTCTGAGTCCGGAGGACCTTGTTCACACAGTCATGACTATGACCGGGTGTTTCACTTTGTGTCGCCCAATTTTTATTTCCAAATCCGCTCTACCCTCAACATTAATTTAATTCCCGTTGAAGTTTTGGAGATGTCCAGGAAGAGGGGTGAGAGTGATCTGGTATCTCTCCCCCTTCCTGAGTTTACCTGTTCAATGGCCCTTTTTGACAGAAGAATGGCTTGGGATCCAGTGTCCACCAGTGTTGAAAATGTACATTGCCCTTGCACTTGGACCGGGGCATAAAATCTACCCTCCTTTTCCTCAAGCGGACAAAGGTAATGTGCATTTTGGGCAAGCTGGTTGGGAATTTTCTTTATTTTGGACTCTGACCCGGTGCCGTTTTGGACAATTTTCTGTGTCAGAGTCTGGGGATCTGTAATACAAATTTGACATCCTGAAATAGTCGAGATTTTGTAATCCCCTGTTTCCTTTAGCTCTGTGCTACCCCCGCTTACCGGGTGGCAGTCACTACAACCAATTTGTGGGGAGGATCCCTCCATTACTATTTTCTTCTCAGGATGACAATTCTGGGGTTCAGGGATGGGTGACTCTGCATCATTCCCCACACCCATCCAGTCTTCATTTGTATCTCTCGGGACCCATTTTTCTTTGGTAGGAATTCCCCCATCTCTGAAGGAGAAGATTATTTTCGCAGAATCCTCTAAGGATTCCTCCCCTTCAAATAGGAAGACACTAACTTCCTCCTCAAAATGGGCTTTTTTGAGGCCTTTATTTCTCCTACCCACCCTCTGTTCCCAAGGTTGCAGATTTTCAGGAGCAAGAGATTTTTGTTCTGGTTCCAGGATGTCCAGGGGTTTTTTACGGGTGAGGAAGGAAGCTTCCCCTAGGGCTTTCCACCCCCTTGCCCCATGCCTCCTCCTCTGGAGCCGGTTAGTTGTTGGGGTTCTCTCCCCGTCATTGTTCTGGGGTGCCAGGCCCTTGGTTTGTGGGGTTATGAGCTGCCATATTCATCTGAGGGTTCTGTTGAGCCCTCAACATGCGACCCATATCCTGGGTAAGGTTCTGGGCCTGGCGCTCCAGTTGGGACACCCGTTCCGGCTGGTAGGGGGTCTCTGCTTTACCTCGGTTGTTCACAGGAAGGGTAGCTATCCCTTCTCCCATAGTACCCTGGATATTGTGGATTTTGGTAGCCCTCCACTCTTGGCCTCCCCTCTCCCGGATTGGGCTGTCTGAGCTCCTGAACCCGGGGAAAGAAAGGATAGTTCCCTGCAGGTTAAGGTTTTGAGGGTACTGGGGAAAGAAACTTAATCTGGGATTTGGGGGATTACTGCCCTCCTGAGGGAAGTTAGGAGGGAAGTTTCTTGGGGAGTACTTACCTGGCAGGACTCCGCCCCTTGGGCTGGAGGAGTCCATACATACCCCAAGATAGGCCGGTTGCCCTTGTACCTGGGATTTATATACTCAGGAGAATTAGGGGTCCCATTAGTGGGATTACCTCCCTGATTGCCACCTGTTTGTGATTGGCCTGAAGGCCTTCTTCGCCTCTGGTTTTGCTGGTTTGGGATTGGTGCATTTTTAGGCTCCCCTATTTCTAGATCTAGAATGGGGGCAACCTTCACCTCCGCTACCTTAGCAGCAGCAGGGGTGTTGGCTGGTGTGGGGTTTTTGGTCTGATTTTTATTTTCTGCAGATTTTTGGACTTAAATAAATGCACGTCGCCTGCACTATTACCCACTCCAGAGATCTTTTATCGTGGAAATCCCTCACCAGCTGGGTCATAATATACTTTGGGAGCGCATGAAAGAAAGTAGTTATAAACTCTCTGCTATCCGTGCCCACCCTCCTAGTGGTTTGTGCAAATGCGCATTTTAGCTCCTGCACAAATTCTCGTGGGGCCTGATCTTCCCCCCCCACACACAAATTGTAGGTCGCTTTGCAAGCCTCTTAGGGGTTTCTGTGGGCGGAAAAGTGTTTTAAGGTAGCTGCCCTGTAGGTGGACCATCTTGAATGGTTCTGGTCCTCCAGTCCAGAAAACACGCTGCAGTACTCTGGAGAGAACGTCCACTTAGCATACTCTATTCAGTTCCAGTTGTCTTTAAGATGAAAAGTGTCCATCATCTGCTCATAGAGTTCCAAATGTTCCCAGACATAATATTTTGCGTTTTTGTGGTATAAGCTTATAAAATTCCTAATGGCCTTAATCTGCCTAATGGGGTCTTTTGCCATAACTCTTTAGTTTATTTGCCTTCTTTGGCCTTGTCACCCGAGTCCACTTGCCCTCAGACCCAGAGCCGCTACTGTTGGAGGACCCCTCCTGATCTCCTAGGTGCTCCCTGATTCTTTGAGCTTGTGAGGGGCTCGCAGAATGGTGGGGCCTAGTTTCTACTCCCCTGTGGCACACAGTAGAGTAGTCTTCTGACTCCTCCCTGCTTCCAGGGTTGGCGGAGGATCCCCCCACTGCCCTGATTGGGTGGAGGGCTTCAAAATGCTCTTTTTGGGCCTTATTTAATTCGGTTTTTCTACACATTGAATCAACTGGTGCCTAGGAAGGTAATATTTCTGTAGATCTAATTCCCTGCATTTCCCCTCATAGGAGACTTCATTGTCAGAGACATCAGCTTTAATGGTTTGGTACCTATACTGAGACACCTGTCCATCAATTTCTTGGGGGCACTGACCTGTCAGATCCATCATACGAAACCTATTTAATTCCGCTGGCCTTATGGTTTCTGGTCTATATGAACCAGTAGTGTTCAATGTATTAAATGGGTTTGAGTCCCTTAGCACAGAGGTCATCATACCATGATATGGGGTTGCCCTGTCCCTCGCCCCCTGTACGGTGTCCCTCCAGTATTAGATCTAGAATGCTCTTTATCCAACCTGGCTAGTTTTTCCTTCTCAGCCCCTTTCTCTTGATAATAGGCAAAGATCTGAGCCTTTTGCTCAGCTATCAGAGTTTACTGGCCTCTATGACCCGCTCTTGAGCTGCCACTTGTTTGTGGAATCCACCATTCTCCTCACAGAGGGGCCTCATTATCTCTTTGTGCTGCCTGTATAGTTTGGGCCAGTTGTTGTTGTAGGAGGTGAGGTTCCATTTTCTGCACATTTAGAGCCTGTATGGCCTGCTCTAACTCGAGTTCCATTTGCCTCCTATGTCCTATTAATTGATCATGTTCTTCTTTTAGGCCAGTCAGTCCCTGAAGGTCTGCCTCCCTTTTCTCCAGATTGGTTTTTAGAGTACACATTTACTGGTGGAGGGCTTATTTCTCCTGATACAGAGTGCCCCTTTGTTCAGCCAGGTCATCCCTTTGTTTTGTTATGGCAATTTTTGTTTCGCTTGGTGTAATAGGCCACAGTTCTGCCATGTTTCCATGTCTATTTTGGTGACCTGATGCGTTATTTCTTCTAGCCAGACTTTGTCATCTTGTACTGGACATTCCCCCCTTGACAAATAATTTGTGCAGAAGGTGTTCCCTAGCTATGTTGATCTCTACTGTGGCCATTTTGGAAAGTGTTCTTTCTTTATTCATTTATTTATAGCAGGGTAATCTGGATTCTATTGCTTTTGTCTATTTTTGGGGTTGATTTAACTTTAATTTTATACACAGGCCTGGATTTTTGTTTTGGAGAGGCGCTTCTACAGCGTAACACAGTGTTTCAGCCACACAAAGTATTCCTACCTTGGAGGTTAGTCTGCTGTGTTAGGCTGTCACAGGGGTATAAACAAACTAAATCCCAGACAAGACCCCAATTTGTTAAGGATTCCAATAGGGCGTCACACACTGGATCAGGACACTTGGTCTTAGCTTGTTCAAATTGAGCCGGTACCCGACCCGTCTCACACCCCCTTTTACAAATACCCCAGGTCACGATGGACCATGAAACCAGGCTGGTTGGTGAACATACAATATTTATTTACTTTATAAATTCACACAAATTCTAATATTGGGCAGCAATCACCAATGGGTTGATAATGACACTGGGAATGGAAGCAATGCACTTGGTAACCCTTCTAGTAAAACATATCCAAAACACAAATGAATAGGAGCACTTTTTGAATTAGTATAGATAGCACCCAAGGTAAGGTTTCCCCCTGCAATGATCCCTCCACCCATAAATAATCAAAGTCTGAGTGGATAGAAAGGAGCAGCAGATAGTAAGGGATAAGAGGCAGCAAACAGAAACAAAATCTGACCTTCCCTCACAAAAACCCTTTGCAAAGGCCTGAAATGACACTCGGATTTTGACAAATAATTAATTATATGTGTGTTTAAAGAATGGTATACATATGTTTTATCACAGTATTAGGGATGCTATTTCACTATCAATCATCAGGCAAGGTATCACAAAAGCATACAGTTCACAAAACAGATTGAAATTGAAAACCCAGTGCAGCCGAATTCACACATGGAAAAGTAGCATTTTTTCTAGTTTGCAGTTTTAAATGCAAAAACGTTTTTTTCAAAAAGCGGGTGGAAACCACTGAATCGGAATGCGTTTATTGGGCAGGGGGATAGATGCACAGCACAGGGACAATATAGAAGTGAAAGGAGGGCTATAGCTGGTGAATTGAGAGAGATTTGGAAGGTAGAAAGAGGTTCGTTTTTAGGAAAATAAAGCATGAGAAAATCGTTCTTAAAAATTAAAGGCAAATTTTACTTAAACTAAATTATTTAGACTATATTGTTAAAGAAAGCCACGGTACGTTCAAAGATTGATTGGCAACGTCAACCTTTTCGGACCATGTTGTGATCTATATGAGAATTAATTTAAATTGCTTCAAATATTACTAATGAGTTACGAGATGAGGTGAATGAAAGAGTTGCGCTAACACTAGGAAACAAGAAGAATGTGCCCAGAGAAATGGAATAGTCTATACAAGTTATCAGGGTATGGATAGAGTTGCTCAGAGAGTGGCACAATGACAAAAGCCACGAGGGGGTAGACTATGGGCCTCATCATGAGGTGGGCTGTAGCCCTTAAATGCGGTGGTAACGGTATTACCGTCGCATTTAAGGGCTGGCCCTATCACGAGTTGGGCACTAAATCGGCTGTTTTACCTTCAGCTTTTTTCTGGAGGTGCCAATCTCTGTTTTCGGCGGTATTACAGCCAGCTGTATTAGCCTGCAGTATTAGCCCTGAAAATTCCCCATTGAGTCCAATGGACCCAATCAGGAATGGGGATTTACCGTTAAGGCCCAACCCATGATCCGGTGGTAATACCACCGGACCGGTCGGTGCTAGGGCTATCACAGTCAGCGGTATTACAGCCGGGAATACAGCACAACTCATGATGAGGCCCTATGTGCTATGGGTTGGGGATACTCACAGTCCGCTCTTAAATTTGGGATTAGGAACAGTCAACTGGGTTCTGGACTCCAGGGCTCGGGTCACCAGGTAGCAGCGGACTCTCCTAGCAGAACAACAGCTGGGCCTGTCTGGTCACCGGATAATCAGGACAGCTGGATGGCAGGGTTACAGCGGGCATGCAGTTAGTGGGAAAAAAGCCAGGCTGGTCTCAGGATGCTTCCCAAAAGAATACCACTGTTTTTCCCATTGGTCATTGGGATTTGTTTAGTGGGATCTCTGGATTGAGGCCTTGCTGGGATGGTCAGCAATGCGTTATCCTTGCTGGCATAGGATCAGTTGTGCTTTGGCCTTGCAGTGGAATCTGGAATCAGCTATGCTTTGGCTTTGCAGTGGGATCTGGAATCTGGCAAGATTAATGTAGAAGATCAGGAACGCAGGCGGAGGCAATTCAGGAAAGTGTCTGTCCAGAGTTTTGTCAGCCACCCTTTTTATAGAGCGTGATGACATCATAGAATTATATGGCAGGGCAGGATAAGCTAAGCACGCCTGTAAACAATTGGATTGGTCAGGGGAGATAGTTACCAGCTGGTTGGGTTTCAAGGGCATGATGTCAGATTTATGATGTGAGTTTTACAATCTCCAGAAGCTCCCACAGTTACTTTAGCTACAATTCAGTTTTGCAATAAATGGCACATTTGTACAGTTGGGGCATCCTAACAAATTACATAACTACGGTACATATTCTCTGCAGAGCATGCCAGTCCAACTCTACAGTTTGTAAGACATTGTTTTGCCCTTCTAATAATTGTTAGTCATTTTTAATGTTTAATATTCGGCCTAAAATTCTATAACTTTACACGTGTGATGGATCATCATTAGGCATGCCAGTGTTGAAATTTACATTGGCATCATGTACACTTTCCGTGGAATACCCAATTCTGTGCCATTTCTGTTCCCAAGGTGGCAGTGAAGGCTAAAACTTCTTAAATTAAAACCCACAAAATTACATTAAAACGGTTAACTTTTTACATGCCTGCGAAGTTCTGTTGCAAAGATAACCGTCATCAAAGTTTCTTAATAAAATAGTCTTTTGAAACAAATTGGCATCCTTTGTCCTTCACTGGGACAATTTTTCTCTTTAACAATCACCAACTGTCACTTCAGCCCAGTGTGGGGAGGGGTTTTCCCAGTATGATTGAAGTTTTATGGCCGCTTGCACTTCACAGGCTGGTGTCCCGGAACTTCCATTGTAAGAGGCCTCAGCCCAGACGAAAGTCTGCCAAGGTAGCAATTATCACTCGCGTGTTATAGCATCTACTGTGAGGGGCCTTCTGTTGCTGGCAACCCCCAAGCAGAAACCTGTTTGGGGCTGATTTCCCCCACTGCAACCAATGCCATTTAATTCCTTATTTTATTTATTTTTGTTATAAATCAGAATAAAGCCTGTTGATTAAGATCTCCCATGTCTGTTTCAGAGCAGAAAACCCCTTCATATTGCTAAATAAGGGCACGGCCTTATCCAACATACACTTTTAAACAAGTATTTTTCTTAGTTTGCAAAAGTACATTTTAAACGTGTGGTGACTACATGTTCCTATCAAATTCGATTTCTCTCTTCCATCTGAATTCCCACATTGTTTTCTTGCCATAGTTAGCTTCTGGTATGCAGCAATGGGTTAAAACACAGATGCACTGAAATTCACATAGGCCCAGAGAGCCAGGGCCTTTTTGACGCATTGATCCTTGTCATTTTGTAGCCAAAAAGTAAACCGTTTCCTGTGTAGCTGAAGTAAAGCTTCTTTTGATTTCTTCAGATCTGTACAACAGTCTGTCATTCAGGGATACTGCTCTTGCCTGCTGGAGCACAATGTGAATGTGGATAAGAATGACAAGGTCTCATTAATAAGAGGTAGTGTGGTGATGAACAGAGGAAAAAGAGCATCAAAGCGGCATCATTTTTAAATGTAAATATTTCCCTTTTTCAATGGGAACTTTGGGCTTGAAGCAAAGCAGCGCTGCTTTTTCACTCCCCTTCCTTTGTATATATAACGACACACTGGCATGCTTTCTCAGTGTGCCCCCTTGTTCCATCCTGCCCAATATGTGCTTGGCAAGATGGTGCAGCCATCTTTTTGTAGCTGAAAACGCAGTTTTGGTGTGAGGCAGTGGTGCTCACAGGAGCCAGCACAGCCATTTTGCTGTTTCTGCTGAAGTGCAGCTTCGTCATGGAAGGGAGTACAGCTGTGTGGGTAAATATATCCCAGAGTGTGCTGGTATCACACTCAAGACTCATCATGCCAATTGCATGACAACTCTTTTCGATGCTCCACTATTAATATAATAGTACGAATTTTGTTTTGAAATCTTTTTCTTGCTGTAACAGTGGTAAAAACCTGTGTTAGATAATTCTAACACTGGAGAATTGTAATCCAAATCATCTGAAGCAAATTTACATTTTCCCAGCAGGGAAGGAGAGACCTACAAAGAAGTTTAGGAGGTTCATGCTACCCAATAAACCAGTATGCTACAGGGTTTTCACTTCAGAAATGGAACAAAAAGGTGCATTGTAGTATCCCTTTGGCTCAAATAATTGTATGGAAGAAGGTAGGTTAGAAAAGACTGCTGTTAAAAGGTGAGGGGTGAGGTGTGATCCCAAGGATGTATACCACATTGGTGAAACAATATATTTTTAACACACTTGTAGCACATGGTCTACAAAAGTTAGGTTTTAGAGCAAGAATCACTTATGAAATGGGGAAAGATTACAGGGTAGGGAAAGATTACAAGGCACTAGAATCAGTTGGGATATGGGGAAAGATTACAAGATAGTAGATTAGATTAGATTTTATTTACACTTTCGTTTCTTTGAGCTTTTCGTGACAGCATAATACAATACAAACAATAAATATGCATAATATGAACAATTCAGTACAATAAGAACACTAGAATAAAAGCACACAATACACCAACACATGTTAAAATAGTTAAAAGAGACCGCTAAAAACTTGAATAATTAAATAAAAGCATGCTAGTACCCCTTCAGTTGAAAATACTAGATAGTTTGGGATTGGATCAAAGTAAAATAGACACTTTTAAATCTAAATTTGCAAGACGGGAAGTGAGAGGTGGTGAACAGAGGATAGCATATTTACATCCACCCATGAAGGCCCAACAACCCTGCATCTCAAAGACTCTAAACACAGGAGCTAGTACACTTCTTTGCTCTCAGCCGCCAAGCTCCATAAATAAAACCTTCAGTTATTTTGGTGATATTAGTATGCAAGTCCCCGAAACGAAAAGACAAGGCAGCAATGGGATTATCCAGAAGTCCTTTGCTTATTAAAAATGGGAGTATGCGCCGTGCCCTAAAAGAATTATAAGCAGCATATGCAAGAAGACAATTAGGCAGACCTTCTCTCTCTGCCATTCACATAATATTTATTTATTTTATTTATTTATTCAGTATTTATAATGCACTTATACAGCAAAAGGTGTTTCAAGGCGCAACAAGACAAGAGGGGGGAAGGGAACAAAAACAGTCCTACTAGGCCTTGTGTTATTTGGATCGTGGAAGTGCGATGGAGAATGTAGGCGGAAAGGGCCGGTCAGGGCGGAGGGCCTATGTGTTATGCAAGTGCCAAGGGCAGGCTAGGTGTGCAAATGCCAGGGGAATGCAGATTGTGCAGGGGAAAGACGGTCCACTTACTAAGTACGAGGGACGGGCTGGAAAAACTCAAGTGTTACAGGTCCAGCCAGGTTAGTGCAGGGTGAGGGAGCATGGAAGGGCAAGTGCAGGTTGTGGTGGGGGTTGGGGAGACCAAGTGCAGGGGTAGACTGTCGAGGAGGGCCTGGTGCCCTGTAAGAATCTGAAGGAACCAGGCAGCAAGTCAAAAGAGGCAGAGGGGACATTAGCAGGGGAGGGGGAGAGGGAAGGAGAAAGAGAAAAGTAGAATCTTGAGAATCTTCCGGAACTTAAGTAAATCAGGCTCAAGTCTGAGAGGGCATGGAGGCCATTCCAGAAGGGAGACACCTGTGGAGGAGAGAGATCTACCCACCACTCTCTGCTTGGAAATGCGTCTGGTCTGCAGAGAGTTGGAGCTAGAAGACCGAAGGGCTCTAGCAGGGAGGTATTTAGGGAGAGAGAGTTGGACGTAGCAGGGCCCCAGGCCACAGAAAGCCTTGTGGATGATGCAGAGGGTCTTGAACTTGATCCTCGCAGCAACCGGGAGACAGTGGAGAGATTTTAGGGCTTGAGAGATGCAGTGCCTGGGTTTGAGGCCAAGGATAAGTCTCACAGTCCTATTCTGGATTAGTTGAAGGGGGCAAAGGGCGGAGTTAGGCAGATTGAGGAAGAGGCTGTTGCAGTAGTGTAACCTGGAGAGGACCAGAGCTCTGGAGACAATGTGCCTCATTACGAGTGCGGTGGTAAGGAGTTAACGGCACCGGTAAGGATGCCGGTGCCGTTAACCCCTTATCACCACATTCCGAGGTCCCTTAGCGGGTCCCACTAAGGCCGGCTAGTAAAACCAGCCGTCCTTAGCGGGAGCCACCAAGGGAGCAGGGAGGTAATAACGGGCCCACTATTAGCTCCCTCCCCACTCCCATTGAACCCTATGGGGGCTCGAATGGGAATGGGGAAGGTTTTTTGAAAGGGGACTTACCAGGTCCTCCAAGGGTGGAATGACCCGGTAAGTCCCCATTCAGAGAACCCAGACCCGGACATGACTTTGGAGGCAGCCATGGTGCTAATAGCTAATAGCACCATGGCTGCCTCCAAACTCATAATGACCCCCAATGAGTTTCTGGGGGAAGGTGAGGAAAGTACAAATGCCTCTGAGGAGGTGCAGCTGGAAGTGGGCCTTCTTCGCAAGGTCATTGATGTGAGGAGAGAGAAGAGTCGAAGATGGCACCAAGGTTTTTAACCTCACAGGAGGGTGAGGGGAGAGGGCCCATGCAGGGCAGCCAGAGTGTAGGAGGCAAGGAGGGAACTAGGGTCCCAAAGAGAAGGATCTTCGTCTTAGTGGCATTAAGGCAGAGAACATTAGCAATGCATCATGCCTGAATAGCAGACAAACAGTCAGGAATGAGAGAGGAATAGGAGGCAGTGAAGGGAAGCTTGAAGGAGAGCTGCGTGTCATCCTCATAACACTGGAAGTTAGGAGAGAAGGCGGAGATCAAATGGATTAGAAGGGTAAGGTAGATGTTAAAAAGCCAGGGTGAGAAGATAGAGCCCTGAGGGACACCACAGGTGGAGAGTGAGATGGATGAGAGAAAAGTGCCCAGTTGGACCTGGAAAGGTCTGTAAGAGACGAAGGCGGTCAACCAGTTCAGAACCAGGTCCGTGATGCCAAGGGTATCACAGAGCCAATTTATGACGGTGGCATGACTGACCGTGTCAAAGGCAGAGGAAATGTCAAGAAGGATGAGAATGGAAGGAGAGTTGGAATCAAGATTAGACAGCAAGTCTTCACAGGTGTTCAGGAGTGCACTTTCTGTGCTCTGAAGCCAGACTGGTGGTCGTGGAGAAAACCAACAGTTTCAGTGTGGTGGATAAGCTGGGAGATGCCCAGCTTCTCAAAGAGTTTTCCTCGGAAGGGGGTAATGGAGATAGGGTGATAGTTAGCCAGACAGGAGGGGTCGGCAGACAGCCTTTTGAGGAGAGGGTGCACAAGGGTGTGCTTGAGGAGTAGAGGGAAGGATACAGTGGCAAAGGAGTGATTGCAGAAATCAGCCAAGGCTGGAGTAAGGGAGGCAATGTTGTCCTTGATAGTTCTGGAGGAGCAGGGGAGCACCTGTTTGTATGAAACTTTTATAGAGCAGACTTGTTTAGAAACCTCATCAGATGATATGAGGGAGAAAGAGGCGAGAAGGAGGGAAGGGGTGAGTGGAGCCAATCGAGGCCTGAGAGTGGGTGAGGGAGAAGGGAGTGATGTAGAGGAGAGCGAGGACAAGATGTTGTGAGTTTTAGTAGTGAAATGAGAGGCCAGGGCAGTTCAGTGCAGTGGGCATCGGAATCCAGAGGAGAAATGGTAACTGCAATAGGATTGGTGAGTTCCTTGCTTGCAGATTTTGAAAAGTTCAGCCATGTTGTTAGTGTTAGTCCTAAAACAAATCCTATCATGGTCTAGCCCTCCTTGGGCAACCGTGCACCGGTCTTAGACAATCTTAGACAATCTCCTAGGGGTGTGTGAATCACTATACCCCCCCTGCTTTCCTATCTCAGGGCCTATGTGCACTGTGTTATGCCTATCTTACGCCTAACAACATACACCTATCTTACTCCTATGGACACAAAACACAAGACACAAAGAAAACACAAGAATCAATTCAATTATAACAATAGGATGCATTTATACGTACATAACAAGACATGATGCAAGCATTACTAAAACTATGCAAATCTCGAATTTGCACCTTTTATGCTTCTGGTGCAAATCTACCATGCAGTGAATAACTATAGGCCTTACAGGCTTCTAATGCAAACTACCAGTGTCTAAAGCAATATACATATGGCAAGTGCCAGCATTCAGCATTCCTCTCCATTCCACACCATACTTCATTCTCTCTCTCTCTAAAACAATCCCTGTCTGATTTCCCCTTTTCCAAACCCAAAGCTCTTTGTGTGAGTGTCTGTTCTAATCAATCAGTTTAGGCCACGAACCATACATCCGATTTGCATGTGCATCTCTCCCCTCTCCAGCTCTGTCTTTGTCAAGTCTCTCCTCTATGCACAACTCTGCAACCAGCCAGTCACTGTCTGCCGCTCAAGATCTGGTCACTCGAACTGCCTCTGCCAAGCTCTGCCAAGCTCTCGAACTCTCCCAAGCTGGTTTACCAAGGCTGCATTACTGCCACACCAAAACGCCTCTCTCTCATCGAACTCCATCAACATCTAAAACCTCCCCTCTCTTCACCTCTGGTTATACTATTCCATGACGTATACATAAATGCCTCTCTGTCTCTGTCAGCGTTCCTAAATATGAGAAATGCCTGAAAGTCTGTGTTTGCATGTTCTTTCACTTCATGTTCTTGTCGTGTTCTTTGTCAATGTGACATTTCGCCATATCTACTAGAATGGCCTTCTGTCTGCGTGCAATACACCATCTATCCACCTTCATAGTTCTCCATTCACAAACCATGAAATCTCTCTCTCCTTCTCATGCATGCAAAGCTCTGCAAAAGCGCCTCTCCCATTCTCCATGCAAAAGCACTCCTCTGCTACCTGGCCCCCACCTTTTCTATCTCCGTGAACACCAGCCCAAGTCATGCTGATAAGCCAGGCCCTCTCCACTCAGACAAAGGTCATGTTATCTGTCTGCCTGCCAAGCAACTGTTTACGAATACTTTCATTCACAGTGTACCATAACATCTTGCACAGAGCCCAATGACGCTTCTGTGTGTCTCCATTCAAAATGGCTTTATAATGCCAGCTAATTGCTTTCTAGCGTTTAAGCTTTCTCTTGCAAACCCAAGCGCTACATAATGCAAACATAGTCTAAGTGCACACTCAATACATGGTGCCTCTACAATGCATACATATGTACATGTAACTACAAAACATAACATGTGTCTCTAAATGGCTCTAAATGGCTCTTCCAGGCCTCGTTCATTCTCTATAGTGCCTAGCACATTGCTCTCTCAGCCTAAGCGCTACATAAATGGCATAATACATAATTCTAAAAGCATCTCTTTTGACATATATGGCAATAACATAACTAAGCAGACCCTTCATATAACAGGGCCTATTTCTCTCTTCAAATGCATGGTAATAGTGTGAATAGTACAATGTTACTATTTCATGTACTAATCAGAATGTATGATGGATAACTAAACATGATGCAATGATTTCTAAAGGGGTAATACTAAATAATGGTTCTCTAACAATAGGTAATGATGGGTAATGGTGTATAATGATTCTGTACTGATAACAAACCAGGCCTCAATATTATCAAGTTCTACCTTAGTGGCCCCAGAGATGCGGGCTTGGATATAGGTCCTCTTCTTCGAGCGGATGGGTAGTCTGCATTGACTTTGGAGCAGGCGGCAGGCCAGTGTGTCAGAGGATGTGCTTGAAGCCTGCCACGTCTGCTCAGCAGCTCTGCACTTGCATTTAAGAGAGGCTAGATCAGAGTCATACCAGGCGTTGCGCTTGTAGACAGGCTTCAAGAGGATCCTCATGACAGGGGAAAAAATGTCCAGAGTGTTGGAGATGGAGAGCTGAAGGTTATTAAGGGCTGAGTTAGAGTGTCAGTGGCAGCAGTGGGAGGGGGAATGAAGGTGGCGGCAAAAGCAGCAACTGACACTCGCTTCATAGGTTGAATGATGGAGAAGGAGACTGGCAGTGCCGGCGGGGGCATAGCCGGGGCACCCAGGATGTCCAGGTGAGAGGACAGGAGAGCATGATCAGACCAGGAAAGAGGAGTAGTGAGAGGGTTGGAGATGGGTATATCTGCTAAAATGAGAGCACCCAAAGTGTGTCCGGCTGAGTGTGTCCTTCCAGAGGGAAAAATGAAGAGGGAAAGAGAGTCATAGAGGTTGCAGAAGAGTCCAGAGGCTGCATCAGGGGAGTCAAGGTGAATATTGAAGTCTCAGAGGTGGAGAAGCTTGGAGGTGGATGCCAGATCATTCTGAGAGGAAGTGGGAGACCAGGGGGCCTGTATATGGTGACCAGAGTAAGCGACAGGATAGGAGAGACACCAAGCTTGCATATGAGGCATTCAAATGAGGCATAGGACTTAGTGGGTATGATAGTACCAGGGGCCCCTTCAGGGAAAATAAGTGCCACTCTGCCCCTGGACCAGTTAGGCCTGGGCTTCGAGAGGATCTTGTAGGCCTCCAGGAGGAGAGTATCAAAACTTGTGACACAGCTGGCTGTGAACCATGTCTCGGTGAGAGCGAGGATGTTGAGGTCTTCAAGGAGGTGGCAGATGTCAGAGGAGTGTTTGACGGCAGAGCAAGAGTTAATGGTAGCTAAGTAAAGCTGGTTGCCACTTTCGAAGGTCTTCTGAGGAGGGGTACAGAAATGTGGTACACCCGTCAGAGGTGGCAGAGGGGTCTGAGCGGTGGCAGAGGGAGGAGTGGCAGTAGAAGGGAAGAAGTTGATGAGAGATGGAAGACACCTGTGAAAAAGGAGGAGGTTGGGCTGAGAGCCCTGGACCATGCCAGTGCCATTCAGGTAGACATTAATGATGGCCTTAGAGGAAGGTAAACATGCCAAGAGTACTTCCAACGGGTGACAGCATTAATGGGTGAGGAAGAGAAAGGGGAGAGCACTGAGACTATATGGGGAATCCAAAGGCCCGGAGACAGTCTGCCTGGAAGAAGCATTGATATAGGTGTAAGTGATGAGCAGGCCTGGATTGGAGACCAGGAGATCCTTCTTGAACGATTTTCTTCCAGACTTCGAAAGAGAGATAGGATAGGTGATAGTGAAGCAGTTACAGAAGATAGGGGAGATTGAAAGAACCATTGAAGGATAGCGCAGGTAGAAGGAGGGGGGGAAGAGGGAGAGAGGGAGAAACTGCAGTGCGTGACACCAAATTTCAACACAACAGCAAGGCAATCTAGATTCTAGTGTCCAGGATAAAGAGAAAAGCCTAGGTTTCAGCATACAGCAGAAAAGCAAAGACACTGAGAAACAAGTTTACTGGATTGAGGGAAACAAGCCTGAAAACACTGATAGAGGGCGGAATGCCTACGTTTCAAACAGACAGCAATGCAAAAACACCCAGATTTGACCTTCCTAGATAGAGGGAAAAGGGCCTACATTTCAAACACAGAGCAATGCAAAGCACCCATATTTAACCTTCCTAGATAGAGGGACAAGGGCCTTAATTTCAACACACAGCTATGCAAAAACACCCAGATTTGACCTTCCTAGATAGGGGGAAATCCCACTAGGGCTAACTATGACAAATCACCTAATGCCAGATATGGACAACATACAACCGTGAATGGCGTGCAGCAGACTTCAAGGTTATTCAATCAGAGTAAAAGAGGAGGGACAGTTAAATAGGGAGCAGTAATGGCTGCTCTCCCAGCCCGCACCTTTCTTACCTTGTCAGTAGCTGCTGGTTGACGGCTGCGCTGCATGCTCCACCAGCGCATTTGGGGTTTGGCTCACCCTTCCATCACTTATGATATGGAGAAATATTACAAAGTAACAACATAAGAGCAACTGATCACATTTAAATGACCTTTAGACAATGGGCCTCATTACACGGATGGCGGTAAGGGTTTACCAGTGCCGGTAAACCCTTACCGCCTTACTACGAGGTCCCTTTGTGGGACCCTACCTTAACGGCTGGTTTTACCAGCCGTTAAGGATGGGACCTGCAAAGGGACCTTGGAGGCAATTATGGTACCGCAATTTGCTGTACCGTAATTACCGCCTTCCCCATTCCCATTGAGCCCTATTGGTGCAAAAATGGGAATGGGGAAGTGCCATGGTGAATGGGGAATTACCGCCCCCACACACCTTGGAATAGGGCGGTAATTCCGCCATTCACCATGGCGGACTCGATAAAATACCGGCGGCAACCATGGCGCTAATAGCGCCATGGTTACCGTCGTCCGTGTAATGAGGCCCGATGTGTCATCAAAATAAGATATTTATACCAGAAAAAACATTTTAAAGGTGGTTTGGGTTTGGTCAAGGATTTTGAAGTGATCAGTCAAAATATCAATCTTAAAGTGCAAAAATGAAGTGTTCAGAATGGTGTCTTTATTGAAGAATGGGGTCTCGGAGCAGGTGGGAGAGAGATATACACTGATGGCACCCACCCAGCTTTTTGTTTTCATTTGGTATTGGGCATCTTCTGCCCAAAATTCGAATTTATTATAAAAAATATATGTTTGGATAGATGACAGTGTGTGATAACATGGGGCCTGGTTCACAGAGCGTTTTCCTATGGGATTGCGCCATTATAAAACACTTCCATTAATCAGGCCCAATGTTTTTAAAAAGTGCTGTGTAACATTTATTTTAAACTATATGAGCGTGTGGCCAACACTTTTGCAAAGAGGATGACATTCATGAATTGTGTGTTTTAAGATCAACAACATTGAACCAAATGTATATACATCTAAAGCACCTGTGCCAGATTTAAGGCAGGGCAATGAAAGCTGAATTGGTTCTGGGAATGTTAGCAACAATGTCGGGCAATTGTGCACAGGCGTTTGTAACGATCAACAGAAGCCCACATTTCCTTTTCACTGCTTAGTTAAATGGAATTTTTGTTTTTGCACTCATAAAATCAGTGCAATATTGTCAAGCACTTGTGCAGTTTTGGTCACAGTATTTGCACCACTGCTTTAGGATTCGGCACTGACATGTGCATGGACTGCCTGGGGCGCCATGCCATCTGTACACTGGTTGGTTGGTGCACATGTTATTTCACATGTTTGTACTGGCGCAAGATTGCCCAGTGCAGTGTATGTAGCCTTTATCGTGTGAGCCAGATATATTGCAGTGACTATGTTGCAAAGAGGCTTCAAGGGTCCTCTTCAGACACCGCTCACAAAACACGGCCAGGATGCTTTCATTTGAACTTTTCCCAGCATAATTAATTTTCAAAATAAGAACGATTTATTTTATTTGGACCGCATGCCTGCCAAGTGCAATAGAGCCGAGAGGAAGGATACGATTGGAGGATACATGGAAATGCTCAGAGTTGGGATCCATTGCCAGAGGATAGATGTGTGCAGTGGGTGCACTCTATTTCGAGCTGTCAGCTGTTAAGAAGCAATTGATGGCACTTTTGTTCCCAGTCTAATCTATGATACAGTATTCCAAGCAGGATGTTTCTACATTATGTCCGGGAGGATAGCTCACAAGTTGCTTCATTGCCGCTGACACGGTGCAGCCTGCATTTCACAAGTTCAAAGTTCAAGTCGTGTACTAGAGTCCTCTCTGAGTCAGGCCAATACACAAATAGATTAAAAAAAAGAACACTCATAAAACCTGTTATGATCGTGCTTAGAAGCAGAAGTAATTTGGCATGAAGCACTATATCAGAACTCTAATAATAATGATATTGTGTTGATGTTCACTGCTAATCCTTTCCCTCCTTCCACGCGGCGCTTTAATGAGGTCTGCCAGTATACGTTTAAGAACAAATACCATTTCTTGAAACAAAGAAAAATGAGGTTGAAGTCAAATACTTATTTTAAATTGCCAAATGATCTTTACAAAAAAAGAGACATGACATGTTTGTTACGCATGTGTAGACTAGTAAATAAGTGAAAAGCAGTATGTTCTCAAAATAGCTCAATGGCCCTCATTACGACCCTGGCGGAGATCCATGGTGCAATATGCACCATGGAGCATGGCGGAAAGCTGCCGATGCCGCCATGGGGGTTGGCGGATTTACCGCCCCATTCCGACCTTGGCGGGGCGGTAATTCCCCAATCCCCATTTTACCCTTCCCCATTCCTGCCCCATAGGGTATAATGGGAGTGGGGAAGGCGTTAATTACGCCACCGTAAATTACGGTGGCGTAATTAACATCAAGGTCCCGTAGCGCCATGGATTTCTCCGCCCGGAAAAACCAGGCGGAAAAAGGCTCCATGGCGCTACGGGAACTCGTAGTAAGGCGGACGGGTCCGCCACGATTACCGCTGGCGTAATCCCACTCCGCCAGGGTCGTAATGAGGCCCAATGACTTCCAGCATTAGCCATAATGTCGCCAGAGTGGCAGTGTGACATTGAACCCTGCATGAGTGTGGCATTGCCTGCATTATCAGCTTAAAAAGTACCCTCAAGTCATCATGTAGATGTACCACAAAAAACTAGCCCCACCCCCCCACAATGTGCATGAAACTGACTTTACAAGTCGTGCCTTCCTCCACCAATTATTATTGCTGCCAAATGGGTGGGTGGTCATGTAAACAGTTGCATGTCTTCATTTTCCACACCCGTCTCCCCTCAAACACTTTGTGAAATCCAGACCGCCTATAGGCCCAGGAAGTCGCCTGACCCTTCCCCCAGTTCTATTTCTGAAAAACGCTTAGGGCTGCCTTTCCCGAGACTCCAGATAAGAATGTGTGCTAATGGTGTCTGCTGTTTTCCTGATGCCCCAGCCCCACCAAGGGTCCTGGTCCTCATATCTGCTACAGTCAGGTAAGGGGTGAGGCCCATTTACTCCTGGGATGTGCTATCCCCTAGCCAGGCCCCAGCTGTCCAACGTGTGTAATGTGCTACTATTTAGTGTGTGATATTGTCTCAGATCTAGGTCAGTCTTAAAGGCCCTATATTGTTGCCTCCCATCTAGCTATCCCGGCAAAGCTCATTGCATCTCTTCTACACTGCACTCCATTGTTACTGTCTCTATCTAGGAATCTCTGGGAAAGTCTGTTGCTTTATCTCTAGATTGAAGGCGGAATGCTGTATAACAAACATCAAGGCACCCCTTGAAGGAGCATTACATTCGTCCATAGTGTACCTCAAATCTAGGTATTCCCAAAATAGCTCATTAATCTCCGCTTTCATGCCTCGGTACACCTTTGCAAGTGCAAAAATCTATATTTTGCTCTATAATGTTCACATCCATGTATACCTAACACAATGCCTGCCATTGTTTACCTATTGTTTCACATCGATGTATCCCTAAGATATCGTGCTGCATTATTTCCAAAGTGTACGCTGTTGTGTTTATATGGGGGCATTCTTAATAAAAAGACTACTTGCTCCGTTGTGTTTCATACCTAGGGATGCCAAAGAAACCGACAAAACACTTCATGTTCAACCAGTTTACCACATGCTGAGCAACCACACCAAGACAAAAGGCTAGAGAAAACCCTTCTGCCTTGGCCTAAACACTCCTAAACTCAACACCTCTCCCATCAAAGTGGGTTTGAGCAAGAACCAGTAATAATCCAGGCGCCGGGATGGTGAGATGGTTTATTTATTATTTTTATTTTTTACTTTTGTAAAGCGCCCAAGCCCAAGGGCAGCGGGCGCTTTTGCAAACGGTTACACTGAATTGATTTGGCTCATTTTGAGATAGTGTGCAAAAATTGCAAAGTCGTGTCACTTGTTTGTTGTGATAATTCACATACTAAGAGACGACATGTGTTTCGGACCAACAAGGGTCTTTTTCAAGGCGTGTGTGATATGCGTGGGAGAATGGTAATGTAGTAGAGCTCTTGATAAGGCTCGGGTTGATTAACACCTGATAGGCCTGTGTGCCTTCTGCATGAAGATGAGCGGTCACAGGGACCTTTTGATGAATGACAAGAGTTTGCATTTTTTGACCACTAACTCAAAATGAACCAAACAACCAACCATCTCATTATCCCAGCGCCTGAATGATACAGCTACTTGCCCAAACCCACTTTTACCATGCCAGGATGGAAAAGCAACGTCTCCTAAGAACCCTTCGCCGGCAGTGGGACATACCATTAATTGTCATGATCAGCGCAGTGATCTATACATTCTAGTGCTCTACCCACTCTGTAATTACCTCTCCCATCAACTTGCAAACGTCACCAACTGACCTAATCACACTTACACTTGACACCTGAGCTCACCCGTCTGGAAACAAAACTCCTTTAGTGTACTCAAAAAAGCCGCCTAGAAAGCACAGCCACACGGATGTCAGTTGCGTCTGGTCCTTCACGCACCAACAGTTAAGCACAACACCTTGACTCTTCCCGTTCTCCCTTAACAAACCCTCTCCACCTCCACATTTACATTCAGATTCGCGTATAAATCCTAATCACATAACATAACAAAGATATGGGATGAGGAGTCACGCAATAGCCCTAGCCTTCTGCCAGGCCCTTTGGGGCCACATAACAAAACTATCATGCTTGCCCATATGGGCCAGTCTGTCTTTGTTAAGTTATGTGGTTTGCCATTGTGTGGCCTAGATTCTGAGGAATGAGACAATGTCTACATAGCCGGTCTTTCCCCTGAGCATTAGGAGGGCAGCAGGGTATGACATACTCAACCAACCTCCTCTCTTGCTTAAACACAGGGGTGGATGTGACAAACCTACACCTACTCCCCTTGGATCCTCTTCTCAGGTGACCAGGGAAAGGCCATTGCCTGACTCGGGGGGTGGAGATGCGAGGGAGGATCACCTGGTGGACGGTCGTTGTGGATTGGGGAGAGGATATCCGCAGGTGAGAATTGGTAGCTACCCTTTTTTAGTGAGAACCAACCTTACCCTCCCTCCCCCTGCCTTTATAGGCTGTTGTAAACCATCTCCCCTCATTTGTCCTCATTCAGACCATTATAGTACTGGGACAAGGAAGTGGCGACTAAGAGTAGTGAACACTAACAGGTCATTTCACGACCCTGGAACTGAGACGAGGAGGGGGCCTGATGACAGCTGTAAGGGTCATGCATGTCCCAATGGCGATGGTCAGGCAAGTGAAACTAAGTGTTCAAACCTGCAAACTGTTAAATGGTTGCAGGTGTATAAAAAGAGTGAGAAGCAGCAGAGAGGAGAACCAGTTGGGCTTGAGACCGGGGCCATACAGGGTCAAGCAGGAAGAATATGGCCTGGTGAAAAGGACTCCGGCAGCAAAGAAGCCAGGAAGACAATGAGGCCATTGTGAGCCGCAAAAGGGTCTGGAGTTCTGCGAAGCCTGTTGCCTTTTGCTCCCTGTTGGGAGTGGGGAACACAGAGAAGCCGCCGGCCACTGCAGGAAGAACTGGTGAGGGTGAGTGCCGCTTGCCTGGAGCTCCTCAGGAGTGAGGCGGGAGAAAGCGGGAACCCAGAAGCGAGACCAGAGCACCCGGAGGAGCACCCGGACAGCAGTGAGTGACAGGGAAGGTTCAATCAGACTGGGGCACACCTGGGGCATGGCGTGGGTAGCGGCGAATACCGAACAAGCAAGAATATAGAATGAAGGGGCCTGGAGACCAAAAAGTGAATTATTGAGTACCGAACAAGTTGGAAAGCAATGAATACGTTTTGAATGCTGAATTAAAGCAAAGGATATGAGAACATTGCACGAATGAAACTGACAGTGAAGTGCAATTGCGAACGTGAGGAATTTAGAGAAACAACAGTTGCAAGCAAAGTGAAAAAAAATGAAAAGCAAAACACTATTGGATAGTGTGAAAGCAAGGTGGTAACCAGGAAAAATACCACAAAGAAAACTGTGGAGAATCACATGTTGATAAAGGCAAGAAGCCAGTAAAGTGAACCAGAAATATAAGTGGATTTATAGCACAGATGCAGAAAGGAAACCTGTGTTGTAACGGAAGTTCTATGAGAAAGAATTAACTGCTGTGAAGTGCCACAGGTTATCGGTTGCGTGACTTGTGATGGGTGGACCGTGTGGTCCGACAACTGCGCCTAGACCGAGGCACCCTTCCTTGGAGTAAACCAAGAGAAGTCAAGAGGCTGAAGCTGGTCCGCCCACGCTGGTCAAGTGATGGAAAGAAAAGGTAAACTAAACAAGTCAATGAGACTGTGAATTTGAATCCTAAAGAAGTGTGCTGAACTTGGGGAAGGGAACCCAAGACCATTTTGTGGAACTGTGTTGAACTTGGGGAAGGGAGCCAAGGGTAAGCCTGGAGCTGGAAGCAGCTCAGAACATTCATTTGGACACTGTTACTTTGGTTGATGACAATCCTACACATTGTTTAGCTTTAGTTGTTAGGGCAAGTATAGGTTTTGGACACAGACAGACTTTTAAGTTGAACATACTGACAAAGACTAACCTTAGTTTATTTAAGTAGGGAACCCCCACCTTAGTATAGGGCAAGTTAGGCCTTACTTACATACCCCAGGCAGTGAGGAATCGCTTCCACAACTCCTGTCCTGATGAAGGCCATTACATTCAAAGCAGAGAAAATATAATAGTCCAAAACACTCCTGTGTCGACTTTCTGTTTTGTTTTAGTATGCCAAAGAGGCAAAACGACATTGTATGTTCTTTGTAGATTGTGCTATTGGAAATCCTTGACAATACAAAATTTTGTCTGTTATAAATCACCAGATGCTCTGTAAATGTATTATATATTGGAATTTTGTGTTATATGGGGAATGTGTTAGGCTCACTACACCCTGATGGTATGGTATGTCATGTATGTTGCATGTATTACATGGGTATGAAAAATACACAGCAATTATGTTTTGAAAATTGACCTAGTAGACAGTTTCTTGTTCACATATGTGGCTGTGACTGGACTTCGCCTGAACAACTGTTTTTGATATAGTATAAAGGTATGCAAAGGGGGCAGATTCTTTTATGGTTAAGGTCAGAGTGTTGCATGCTTATGGGTGTGCCATGGGTGACAGAAATCACAGGGATTTTAATGTTCAAATGT
The DNA here is from genome assembly GCF_040938575.1 of Ambystoma mexicanum. NCBI lineage: Eukaryota > Metazoa > Chordata > Amphibia > Caudata > Ambystomatidae > Ambystoma > Ambystoma mexicanum. The sequence goes on along the minus strand of NC_090931.1, from coordinate 1,279,271,336 downwards.
AGGAAGCCATGGTGCAGCTTCAAATGGAGAGTGCCACACCTATTGCAAAGGTACACACAATGGGAGCCGACCCTGAAGCCACCCTGTTTCACGAAATGTAACCAAAGGGTCAGAATGAGGTAAAGGCAGCTGGTTAAAGTGAACAAGCAGGCATGCATCATTAAACGCTCACATTTTTAAATAATTGTTCACGTACTGGGCTTTGTTATCTGTACAGGGGTGTGGTAAACACTGGCAGTAAAGTGGTAGTAAATACGTTTTCGCCACTTTACGTTAAGGAACTGCCGTACTACGAGTTTTGGAGGTAAGGTGGAGGATGTACCGGTTACAAAAAGTTGGAGGTATGTAATCTCCCTTACTGCAAAAATCGACGCAGTTACTACAGCAGAATTTCCACTAACGATCATTCAGGAAAATTGCCTATGGAATGATATAGACTCAAAAAATTGGGACTAACACCAGCGTGCCACTTATAATCCTGTAATAAGTCCATAGGACCGAGTAGCAGCAACGTTAATTGATCCTGGCAGTAAATTAGCTGCTTTACCATCAAAGTACTGCCAAACTCATAACGAGGCCCTCTGAATCCATCAAAAACAACCCATATGCATTGTTCTCATCAGTTGTACTTTTAATTGTAATTAGCAATGCACGCTGATATGTTTCCAATCTGGGATCCTGACATTGAAGAGGCATTTTCAAGCGAGGCAAATACCTGACATGAGAGTGTTAGACAGAATCACCTGCAGTACCCTTGGGGAACACTACAGGCAATTAGGACGACAAGTGTAAGCACAATTTCACCTTTGGTACAAGCAAGTACTACACAGTAAAGTGGTAGCGATGGCTGAGCAGCCAGACTTATCTCAATAGTTTAAGTGAGCAGTAGATCAAGTTACACAAAGGACCAACCAATACAGTGATTCAAGTAAACACTTACTCAAGGTTTCTTGGTAAAAGAATATACATTTATTTATTCAGTCAGTTAGAAAACATTACACTAGCATAAGCAGTTCAATATCACACACTAATAAACCACAAAAATCCAACCAGAAAGTAAATTAACAAGTTTAGCTCCAAAATGAAGTTGGAGCAAAACGGCACTTCAGATACTTAATAACTGAGGGAAAAGACAAGGTTATAAGAATAGACAGCCCAAATACATTCATAGGCAGGGCAAAGGGTTTCAGTTAGATACAACCAGCAATTCTTCTCAATAGGCCTGGGCCAAAGTCAATGGTTCAGAGTCTTTTGTATAGGAGCACAGTTCTGGTATATAACGGTTAAGTCGTTGCCACGAGATTAGAAGAATTTGGCTAGGTGAAAGGTTTGACGAATGTTTAGGGAAGGACAAGCCTTCATAGTTGAGGAAAGTTTCATGCACTTTCTCAACGGCCGAAAAGATTTCCGGACCGCGTTTGCACAGGACCTTGTCAATGAAGAAGAGCTGTAGCTGAGGCAATTGTTCCTGGCAGTTTGAGCAGATCTCGCTGTTCCTGAGCTTCAGTCGTGGGGACAAGAAGGAGGATGTCCGGAGGTTCCTGCACTGCCCAGGGAAGAGGCCAAAAGCCAAACCTGTAGCAAGACATCGGTTTAAGGTGCGAGTGCCTTAAGGTCCATGAACTGGTTTCCTTCCCTCTGGCTATCCGGTTTTCAACAGCACTCTGATGAAAATTCGACCAGATGGGGACGGTGTCCAGGTGGCTTGCGAGTTGTTTGTTCCCACCAAACTCAAGGGAAGAAGTTAACCTTGAGGGCTTCTCTGTCGTAGGAGTTTCAGGCAATTCGGACCTGCAGCAGGGCTTCACCGGTTGTCCAGGATTCGCAGCAGTCCTCTTCCTTCCTCTCCTCTTTTGTTCTTTCGTTCCAGTGGTCGACTCTGCTTTCCAAGTCCCAGAGACCTGCTGTTAAACAGTTTTCCCCCATTCATTCCAGCCTGGCTGTCATTCAAACAGCAGGGTGGTAGTCCTTAGCGGACGGTTAGCCAGCCAATCATGCCAGAGTGCATTCAGGTCTCCTAGGATACTGAGCACAGGGAGTTTCGGGCACCTCCCTCACATCCTGTCCACCCCAGACACTCAGGCGCCAGAGGAGGGCTTCAGCACTGAAGCCCGCCAAAGGCCAACGAACAAAGGTCCAAACCTTGTTTGGCACGCAGAGACAAACACAAGAAGGACCATTCCTAAACGAAATGGCGAAAAAAGATGACCGGAGTCTGTTTTTACCAATAGGTCTTGGGCGCCATACTGAAAAACATGGCTGACCCAATTTTTAGTTACCGTTGTTAGCGGTCGGGAAAAATCATGGTTGTTTGATCTAAACCACTGCCACCAGCCATTTAAAGTAGGAAAGGGTAACATTTTACTGTTACATGAGTGTTTTGACTCAGGGGAAGCTAGGCAACCCCTCCAGCACTCCATAGTAAGATAGTGTGTGCTGGGTCATTAAATTTAAAGAGACTAGTAAAGTCAATTTAACTTTACAGGCTCTGGGAGACAATAGTCAGTCCCAGAGAAGGTATTTAAACCTTGGGATGTCTGAAAGACATACCCGTGCCACTGCACTGAAGGTGCTTTGTGACACAAAGAAAAAGATGATGCCTATGGAGTTGTTTTAAAACTCCATAACCAAAGAACACAAAAGTAAAACACACTGAAAATGAAAAGTTCAAAGCCAAAAAAATATAGCAAAAGAGCTGGAGGACTCTAAGGTAGAGGGAGTTTAGCACTTGGGTGAGAAATCTCCCTAACAGAGAGTGCTCATAAATAACTCATGTTTGAACTTGAACTTGAAGTCAAGCACTGGGGAAAAGCAGATTTGGATGAGTGCCCTGAACCTTGTCTGCATCAAGCAATGTCACCTTTCACTTTTAAGGAAACACAACATCTGTCTCCAATGTGTTATTGTCACTGGTGTTTAGGATTCATGTAACATTGACGATACAATCTACATGTGTGCTTGTTATGTGACAGTGCTTAACGCAATATAAAGGATCTGTGTTTTGGAAGAATAAACACAAAGTTTATGGATTGAACATGTTACATAAAACTATTTTATGTGGTTCTCACATAACCTAACAGGTTTTTGTCAGTGAAGTGTATGTGAGAAAATGAGAGGGGCCCAAGACCTTATCTCAGAGACATATAGCAAAAAACAAAACAGTATACCACCACCAGTGTTTATACTCAAAGGGTAATTTGATTAATGCAATAATACCACATGTATTACAGAAATTATTATAAACATTCATTTGTGAATTGGTGTATAAATTCCAATTCATAGGTACAGAGAACCAATGAAATGTATTGATTTGTATATACAACAGTTCAATAAACATGTACTTACAACCAATGATTAATTATCTGTTCTCTACTCTGTCCTCTTCAAGTCATACAGAAGAGAACCACAAGACTTATCTTTGGCCGCAAGCCCAGGGACCGCATCTCTCTGGCGCTGAAATCCCTCCACTGGCTCCCCGTGGCTACAAGGATCAAGTTCAAGACCCTTTGCATTGTCCACAAGTCTTTCTGGGGCCGTGGCCCACACAACCTGCAACGCTTTCTTCCTAAACACTCTCCCTCCCCAGCTCTCCACTCATCTTGTTCCAACGCTCTGCGAGTGAGCCATTTTCCAAGCAGAGATTTGGGGCGAGATCTTTATCCTCTGGGACAGCCTCCCTGCCTCTCTCCATCTTGAACTGGATCACCTAAAGTTCTGGAAACTCCTCAAGACCTTCCTCTCCGCCTCCTCCTTCTCTCACCCTCTCCCTTGCTAACCACCTCCCTCTGCTTTCTCTTCCCTCTAGACGCTACTCTCTACTCAGTTTGCCGACTGGCTGCTTGGTGCACCTTCAGAGTCTCACAGGTCCTAAGCTTCCTCGCCAGTCTTTTGCACTTGCCTCCAGGCCCCGCTCTGCCATAGCACTTCTGTACTCTCTGTTAAGACCCATGAGAATGGTACCTCTTAGCACTTAACCCGTGTTCTAGCTGGGCTCGGTGCACATGAACGCCACTACCCCTCACCCCTCACACTTCCTGTGTATCGACTACAAGCTGAATGTACCATGCCTAGTAAGCTTGTTTGTCTTGTTCACCCTTATGTCTCCCCTCCCATGCATGGTTGCACTTTGAAACACTTGCTGTATAACCGCATAATAAATAAACAATCAATTCAATTAACGTGTTCCCTTGTTCCAGCCCTCTGCTATACATAGGCTGCATCAAACATAAATATAAAAACAATCCCTAAAGTGACATAAAACAAAACAAACAGTTGAATAGATTAGTGCACAAAGGAAAACAATCGCAAATGTACAAAAACTCTTCTAGAACAAACAACCACTAATTCAATTATCACAAATCTCTGAAATATAAATTATGGTGTCCCTTTAGATGTCGCTGAGTAGCCAAGGACAACCCGGACATGTTTCAGTTCCTGTTGTTAAGGAACTTTCTTCAGGGGAAACAAATTGAAGACTGGAGAATATTAGTAAGGTAACAGTCCATGTGGTTCCTAGACCAATAGCATTATTTTATGTTGCATATCATTGAGTCCTATGAAACAAATACATAGGAAGCATCACCACTACCTGCACATATTCACTATCGTTAATTGTAAACGTAGTGAATCAATGAATGGTGAAAACTAGTTATAATACCTGTATCACTTCCAATACTTAATTTGTACGGAGGTAACTACGTATCCCTGTGTTTTGCCTGTGCCTGCAAAATACATATACAAACAAAACTGTAGAAGAATGGCTGCGTTTAAACCAATAGAAAGGTTTGTGTTGTGTAACTGCAAAAATAGAAAAGTATTGACCTGGTTAGACTAGAATCTAAAAAATACTTAATTGATGTCTACTACATGTGGTTTGGCAAAAGCTCGACAAAATGGAGCTCTGACCCATCTGTGGTGTGAGTGTTATGTGAAAACACATAAAAAGTATGCCATCCTCATTGTTTGTACTGAGCACTCCTGCCTTGCTCCCAGCACCAGAAAGAAGGCAAAACCCATGAATGGGCAGAAGATTGCAGCACTATGGCCCTAACTGCAGATGTGGGCTTTTAAAAAAACTTTTTGTAAAATCCTGCAACGTGTTTGCCGCGCACCAATGAAGAGTGCACTTTCTGTGGTGAGGGGCACTGTTCATCTCCCCTTCCTGGAGGCATCTGGGCTGCAATTTCATACATTTAAATTTAATAGTTAATACAAACCTTCCTTTGTCGGAAGCGTGGCCTTGGCCTTTTGAAGATGGACACCCGCACATACGGCCTGACCCTTCTCTTGGCCGGAGCCTCTGTGCTGCACCAATTGGCTGTCTGCCTGAATATCTGACCAATAGCATGGACCGGGAAGCGGGAGCTGGCCCAGCCTATCAAAGTGTCAAAAGACGCACAAGAAAGCTCAATTACCCTTCTTTTTGTCCACCTTGAAAATAGATCAGGGACAAGGAAAAAAGAATATCGATAGATTATCTATTTCATCTATCTAAGATTCACATCGAACAAAACATTTTTTCTAAAGAGTAAATAAAGTGAAAACACATTTTAATCAATACATTTCTCACACATGGATATAAGGTGGGTGTTTTCCACAAGGCACCTCACGCATTTAAAAATGATTCATAATTAGAAAAACAAGAACTAAAACGTCCAGCAAAAAACACATTTTCTACTAATTGTGTCTAAGGTTAGTATAGTGACAGTTGTAACAGATCACCTTAACAAACTGTATTCAAATTATTGATTGTTAATTGTTTTGCCATTAGGGGGAACATGCTATGAATGTCCAGCATAGGAAGTGCTAGTGCTATAAAAAAAGACACATCGATTTGAATGTCTGCGGGATGTCTACATATGTTTCGGCACACAGATTACATCAACACCATCCCTGGTGTTCTGCTGTTTTAGTTGTGGCCCTCTTCAGGACGGTATATTCTTTTTTGGGTTGACAACAAAGTTCAAACAAACAAATCCCCTGTTTTTTCACTGTGTTTCAAGTGCTGCGGAAAATGAGAGTACAAAATTTGTGTTAGTGCCTGGTCTGGACAAAGACACGGTTAAAAACTCTTTTGGTAAAAATGTGTGTGTTAAGGGCACTTTTGTTACCCCCTTCTTTTCCCTTATTCACTGACCTTTGTATTCACTTGTGGTCAGACTAAAGCTTAGTTTCTTTAATGAAGAGAATAGGAAGTCACTTCCTTTTCGTGGGTTGCGTTACGCAGCAGTCTGTTTGTATTCTGCTTTTTCAATTGGCCAACGTCTTAAGGGAGCTGTCGTGTAATTATCATGGATTTTTCAACATTTGTTTCTTTTCAGGTCGCTTTGCAAACCTATTGATAAATATAATCAGGTATTGTAAATTCTGAAAAAAGTTTTTCTGCTTTATAAAGTGGCACAGGTTATGTGGTACATGTACTGACCTTTTGTTATTTGGGCTGTTTATTTATAGAGGTGGCGCCGAAAAAATGGGCTTCACAATCAAAAATTATGCGCGGTCTTTCAAATAGATGCCACTTGGTCCTTGCGGTTTTCGCATACGTCTCGCCCACCAGCTGTGAAAACAAAAAGGTGGGAGGGACGTTAGGGGAGTTCGTTCTTCGTTGTTGGGAAAAGAAGTGTTGTTTTATCAAGAGGGCGTGCCTTTATTTATACCTCTATGCGTCCGCCTTCAGATTTAGACGTGTCAAAGGCCTGCATCTAAGGCCCTGTCCGTTGCCTAGCTGGATTTGGGGTCCCCTCTAGCCCCCCCCACATGAACACATGGAGGCTGAAGAGATCATTCACACCCTATGAACAACAGGACTTTCTTACCACTTCCCTGGAGGTTAGTTCACGCAACTAAGACACTCACGCTCTACCTTTACACCTCTTACAGGACCTCCCCGCACTCCGTCCCATCTGGACTCATACTCTCAAAACCTCGCTAAAATCGAAGGTTGTGTTTTCTTTCTGTTTTGCTAAAATCGAACTTAGCTGTGCCCAGTGGCTGCATTGTGTTTTCATATTGTTTTGCTAATTTCAAACTTAGCTGTGCCCAGTGGCTGCATTGTGTTTTAATTCTGGTGTGCTAAAATCGAACTTACCTGTGCCCGATGGCTGCATTGTGTTTTCATTCTGTTTTGCTGAAATTGAACTTAGCTGTGCCCAGTGGCTGCATTGTGTTTTCATATTGTTTTGCTCAAATTGAATTTAGCTCAGAGGCTGCATTGTGCACTACTCTTTGTCCCCCGCCTCCTGTGCATCCTCCCCCCAGGCCGCCCATCCTCCTTGTGCCTCAGTACATCCGACTAGTAAGTATCCTCCTCAACACTGAGCTAGCTATGTCCATTTCTATCTCTCCTATCTTCTCTAACTGCTTCTCTATCTCCTGTCCCTCTCCTATCATTAAATCTGTCTGGAAGAAACTTTAGAAGGACACAGGCTCCAACCCAGGCCTTCCTATTGCAGACACCTATGTCACAGCTTCCACCAGAGAGACTCTCACAGACATTCTCTTTTTTGTTAACTTTCCTGACCTATGGACTCGCTACATGGTCGGCGTTCTCTCTCCTATCGCCTCCTCACCCATTAATGATGGCACTCGCTGGGAGGTGCTTCTTGACCACTTTGCCATTTCCAGAGTCATCCATAATGTCTATTGCAATGGAACCATCATGGTTCTGGGTCCTCAACCCAACCTTCCTCTCTTTGCCAGGGTACTTCCTCGCCTCTCTAACCTTACCTCTCCCTGCGGACAGGCTCCCCTGCCTTCTGTGCTCACTTCCTCCTCTGCACAAGCTCCCTTGCCCACTGTGCCTTCCTCCACCTCTGCACAGGCTCCCCTGCCCACTGTGCCTTCCTCCACCTCTGCACAGGCTCCTTTGCCTACTGTGCCCTACTCCTCTTCCTCTGCACAAGCACCCTTGCCCTGCCGCACTGTCCCGGCTCCCTTGTCGGCCTTGGCCCCTCCGCCGCCCTCCACTATCCCTTTGGCTCTCTTGACACCCTAAGGGGGGAACCACTGTCCCCTGTCCCCTCACCCCTGCGGAAGACCTTCAAAGGTGGCAAGTTACTCCATATTACCACGCTTAACTCTCGCTCTGCTGTCAAACACTCATCTGGCAGCTGCAACCTCATTGAACTCATGCATCTTGATGTGCTCGCCATCACAGAGACGTGGTTCAAGGACAGCTCTGACACAAGCTTTGACACACTCCTCCCTGAAGGTTACAAGATCCTCTCTGTGCCCAGGCCCAAGGGGACAGGATGGGGAGTGGCCCTGATCTTCCCAGAATGGATGCCTGTGTCCATCATCCCTACTCAGGCCAAATCCTCCTTCGAGTGCCTAGTCCTCAGGCTCTCACTCTCTCCTAAATCTTCTGTCCTTATGGCCACCTTCTACCGGCCACCAGGACAGTCCACTCTCTTCCTCTCAGAATGGGCTCACCTGGCCTCCTCTCTACTCTCCTCCTCTTCTCAACTCATGCTGGGTGACCTCAACATCCATCTGGACTCTCCTGACTCATCAAGACCTTTCCGACTCTCTCTCCCTCTCAATCTTACCTTCTGGCTCCATGCACACAGCGGGCCACACTCTGGATGCTCTCATCTCCACCGACATCCCTCTCTCTATCCCACTCACTACCTCTCTCTCTTGGACGGACCACTCCCTTCTCTCTTCACACTTGCAGCTCTTCTCTCCGCTTACATCAGTACATCTGGTGCGCCCACTCAGTTCCAAAGTCACCAGACCCATGAAAAGAGTGACAGCGGTTGCCTTTGGCTACACCTACTCTCCCCCTCCTACTGCTGCGTGTGACTCCTACCCTGACACAGCCCTCGCTAACTTCAATCTCTCTATCTCTAACACGCTTGATACTCTTGCCCCTATCATGAGGGTCCAACTGAAGCCTTCCACAAAAGTGCAACTCTTGGTACGACGCTGATCTGGCTGCCCTTAGACGAAAGTGTAGGACAGCTGAGCGGAAATGGAATTCAACTTTTCAAAGTATGTAAGGAGCTGGCCAATCCTGCAGCAGCCTCCTCTTCTGTCACACCCACCCGTGACCTTTGCTCAGCCCTGGCTGCACACTTCACTGCAAAAAGCCACTTCCACACCACATCCCACACCTGCAACTCTGAAACCTCCTTTGGCACTTCCACCATTTCTCCTTTCTTCTCTCACTCCCATCAGACCTGATGAGGTCGCCAGAAAAGTCCGGTCTATGAAGGCCTCATCCAAACAGGTGGACCCCTACCCCTCAAAAACCATTAAGGACAACCTGACTCTCTCACTCCAGTCTTGGCTGATCTCTGCAATCTCTCTTTTGCCACTGGAGTTTTTCCAACTTCTCGTAAGCACTCCCTTGTGCACCCTCTACTGAAGAAACCCTCTGCTGACCCCTCCATTCTGGCATACTAGCGCCCTACCTGTATCACCCCATTCCTGGGCAAACTCCTGGAGAAGCTTGCTATCTCTCAGCTCACCCTACACATTGAATCCGTTGGTTGCCTACACGACCATCAGTCTGGCTTTAGAGCATCCAGAGGCACAGAAACTGCTCTCCTGAACACCTGTGAAGACCTGCTCTCTAATCTCGACACTAACACTCCCTCTGTCCTCATTCTTCTCAACCTCTCCTCTACCTTCAACACGGTTAACCACAACATCCTGATTGCACGACTCTGTGACACCCTGGGAATCACAGGTCAGGCTCTGGCATGGTTAACCTCCTTCCTTTCTGACCGCCCATCCCAGGTGGAACTTGGGTCCTTCCTCTCTACTATCACTCACTCAACCTGTGGCATTCCCCAGGGCTCTAGCCTATCCCCCTCGTTCTTCAATGTCTACATGGCAGCCTTGGCACATGTGATTGCCACTTTCATCTCTAACTTCCAGTGTAATGCGGATGACACACAAGGCTCCTTCAGGCTACCCTCATCCACCTCCTCTACCTCACTCATATCTGACTGACTGCAATTCAGTCATAGTGTGCTGCTACCAACCTCTGCCACAATGCCAGTAAGATGGAGATCATGTGCATTCGGACTCCTGCTTTCCCACTCTCACTGTGGCCTGCCTCCCTCGGTCCTGTACCTGCACCCACCTGCGTGGAAACAAACCTTGGGGTCATCTTCGATTCCACTCTCTCCTTCTCCACTCACATTTCGGACAAAGTCCAACTACTAGCTGCACTTCCTCAGAGGTACTCTTCCATTTCTCACCTTCCCCCAGAAGCTCACTGTCTCCAGAGCACTGGTTCTCTCAAGGTTGGACTACTGCAATAGCCTCTTTCTTAACCTCCGTGCCTCTGTACTGCACCCTCTGCAACTCACCCAGAACATAACTGCAAGACGTATCCTTGGCCTCAAGCCCAGGGACTGCATCTCTCCAGTGCTGAAATACCTCCAATGGCTCCCGTTGGCTGCAAGGATCAAGTTCAAGAACCTCTGCATTATCCACAAGGCTTTCTGGGGCCTGGGACCTACCTATTTGCAACAATGCCTACCTAAATGCTGTCATTCCCGAGCCCTCCGCTCCTCTACCTCCAACCTTCTGCGAGTGAGCTGGTTCTCCAAGAAGGGATTTGGGGGGTGATCCCTATCCTCAGCAGAGGCCTCCCTTTGGAATAGCCTCCCTGCTGCCCTCTGCCTTAAACCTGATCTCCTTAAGTTCCGGAAACGACTTAAGACGTTCTTCTTCTCCTCTTCCTTCTCTCTTTGTCTCCCTGCTAAGCTATTCCTCTGCTTTATCCTTCTCTCCCTCCTTTTCCGTACAGCATGCTGACTGGCCGCCTGGTGTACCTCAGAGTCTCACAGGTCCCAGGCACCCCTGCCACTTGCCTCCACACCTTGCACTAGCCTAATCATCACTGTACTTGGTCTATGACCCTAGAGAGTGGACCGCCACTCCCCTGCACTTGTTCCCCCCTCCTCCTGCCCCTCCCCTGAATCGTTTGCTGCACTTATGCGATCCAAATATACCATGCTTGAAGATTGTCTGTCTGCTTTCCCCTTGTCTTCTCTCCCTGCATGGTGGTGCTTTAAGGCACTTGGAAAAACTGCAGAATTGTGGTCCGACCTATTTTCTGTTATCTCTACTGTTAATTGTATTTTACGCACTTACTCTGCCTGTGCAGACTTGTATTGTCCCAGAATTTCAAGGGCTCTGAACGACTGTTGTTTTTCCCCCTGTTCCCTCCCTCCTTGAGCGCTTTGAAACACTTGCTTTGTGTATAGGTGCTTTACAAATAAACATTACCATACCATACCATAACATCGAACTCATGTCGTATGTATCCCTGGATTTCATGAGCAATCTGTCTGTTGGACGATATCTAAAACGAAACAAACAGGAAAACTGATTCAGTAATCACTAGCATATCACTTCCAGGTTGTATCCAAAGCTGTGAACAAAGCATTAACTACAGTGGCCTCACAATTGTTGCAGTATGGCTTGCCGGTCCACATGTGTGGGCGATGAATGCGAAAGAGCCATTGGGCCTCATTACGAGTCTGGCGGTAACCGAGGAGGTAAAACCACCAGGTTACCGCCGGACTCGTATTACCATTCCGCCTCCATGATTCCCGGAATTACCGGAGCATTACAACCCCGGTTTTCTGTGAATCACGGAAGTTGAATGGTGTTAATCCCCATTCCCATTTAGTCCTATGGGACTCAATGGGAATGGGGATCATAGAAACACCGGCAGAATCTCGTCATGCTGCCGGTGTTTCCTCGTCCGCCTGCAGGCGGGCGGTGTTAAACCCGCCAGGTCAAACCTGGCGGGAACATCACTTCCCGCCTGCAGGAGTCGGGATCAGGCAGTCCAGAAACAACGGTGGCGGCGGGTTTACCGCCACCGTTATTTCCGGACCGCCTGATTTGTAATGAGGCCCATTGTGTCTCGTGGGAGTGTAAAATAAGTGCCCTTGTACACAATGAAAAGAGAGGAGGGAATACTGATACTCCTACTGAAAAAACGACTCCTGTTGGTTTGGCTGACATATTGGAATGGTAGCCGCCTCCATATGTACCATAAGACAGTCTGCGAAATATCTTGGGGACAAACATGGAACAAAATGAAGGTGTTCGCATGCTTAATAAACCGACCATCACATTTGTCAGAATTATTACTTGTACCAAGCTCAATCATGTGTGAGTTTAGGGTTCCTGAACAAGCAAGGACAATGCGCATTGGAGAATTCCACAATAAACCTTAGATTGCAATACATCCATTGTTAAGTTTGCTTGATCGGTTTATTGCATCAAAGCCTACAATGATCTAATCCTGTGTTTTGTTTCTTGTCGGTGAAGACCATTAAGTACCTTCCTAAAACTTGATTTTGGTAACAGCTTGTATCTTCGCTTCCAATCCAATCAGTGTATTCTCTTCCACAGGGTGAAAAACACTTGTGGTACTTTATCTCAGAGAGATCACATTTTGCTGCACTGACGTCACTCCACGGGCACTCCACCACTGAAAGAATTCAGTTCAAGACTGCATACACAATTGGCAAAGCACTCCCTGGTCTCGGTCCTGAATTCCTGTCCTGTATATTCACCCTCCAATCCCCTGCAGGATTCTTCAATCCTCCAATGGTGGACTTCACCAAATCGCAAAGATGTCTGATATGGGAGAAGCTTCACCAATCCAAAAACTCTGGCACTCTCTCCCCTTCATTCTCTGCTTGACCCCAACCCTCCTCAACTTCAGTGGGGATCTCAAAACTTCCCCCAAAAAATGAAGCTTCGTCATAACCCGGGCCCAAACAAAGACAACTGGCCTAGCGGAATGTTTTCTGATTGTCCGTAGAATCAGCCCATTCATTAATCACATTCTTTGACTGTTGTTCACAAAATTAATCATTGCAGCAACTCCAGATATTGCCATCCCTGCTGGAAATTTCAAAACACATTTGAAATAAAAAACATACTTAGTCCTTAGGGTTTTTCTATAGTCCTAAAAAGAATTGGGGGGGGGTCATTACGAGGTTGGCAGTAGCCATGCCGGTAAATACCGGCACGGCTGCTGGCGGAGTCCTGAATTTTCTGGTGCACAGGAATGGGCAATAACTGGGGCATTACAGCCCCAGCGGATCCGGTAATTACCCATTCCCAGACGCTGGAAAATATTACTCCCCATTCCCATTTGACTCCCATTGGACTCAATGGGAATGGGGAGGACGGATGCACCGGCACCATTCACGAATGGTGCCGGTGCATCTGTCGAGGTCTGGGAGAGGGTGACTTTACGCCCGCCAGGTGTGATGGCAAGCTTACCGGCACCGTTGTTTCCGGACCGGCAAACTTGTAATGAGGCCCATTATCTCTTTAAGGAATACTCAAGACTCATAGTGGCATCACCCCTTCCAACATGACCATCCTCCCTGTTCTATCTGTAGAAATATGTGTATTGCTGTATATAATTTAATTAAACAGTGTGCACATTATGTATCTATCTATATATATAAAAATGAGCCATAAGCATATACTGTTCATGTTCCCATTTCCCGCCACCAGCTGCTGTATGTCTCGCCTGCATTCCACTGTGCTACTACTGAGAAGCGCCTGGAAATCAGATTCCACTTACCAATGTCATTTCTAGGGTACAGTGTTTCTTTCTGAATGTTACCTTAAGTAAATAAATACGAATAGACTTAGGGATTTCTGGTACGTAGAAAGCTCAGGTGACCAAGAGTTGCATTCTCTGTTTGACTGTATCATCTCTGAGGAAGCATGTTTATTCCAGGTAATTGATCAACCACTTTATATAATTACTTGTGTAAGGCAGAACAAACGGCAGCTTCCATTTCCCCACCCACCAACATGCACAATAATACTCTGTCTGGGAGCTGCAGGTGTTTGACTTGACACATGGTTATCAAAAAAGAAAAAATAACTATTGGGAGTGTATTAAAACTAACAATCCCTTTCTCACCCATCACATCCCCATCACCCCATGGGTTGGGAATGTCCTCCAATGATGCACGTTGAAATCACAGAAGCACCCATAAAACCTTCCAGGTCCATTGACCATTGGGTCAATAATTAGAACTAAGGCAGAGGGCACCCAACCACGTGCCCTCCTGCATTGACTATCCCACCTCGTTTCCAGGAGGCTGCACACTTATCAGTTTGATCTATGAGATTTCCTCAATCTATCCATGGCACTAATGTGCCAAACCTTGTGCAACCATAGATATGTTGCCAGTGCCTCCCGTTTACACCAGTAAGTCACTTTGGCTGCCAGGACCAGACATGTAATAGGTTTCCTGGGTAGGGAGGTAAGCGGGCAAACATCACTGCTGCTGCCTGGCCTAGCCTAGGCCAAAACAATGGCCAGTTATCGTTTGACAGTTTTTTGCCAATATCTGTTTGTTGCCCTAATCGATAAATCCGGCTTTTGGGTTCTGGTATCTTTGTTATAGCTTCATAAGCCTCTGATTGCCATTGTATTGCTGAGTGCCACCTCAATGAGCAGCATAATCAGCTGGCCTCTTACTGCAACAATTTTGAGATATTCTTTTAGAAACTTAGTGCCATTATGTTTTAGATTCCTCCTCGTACTGCTTTCAAGGATTCCTAAGTGGTATTGTGACAGGTATCTGCTGGGTTTTTAAGATGAAACAACGCTTCAGCGACTGTGAGCATTTCAGAAAGAACTTTATTTTGTAGTAGGTATTATGGTAACCAATTTACCAACTTGTTCCCCACCCGGGCCAATGGCCCAATGGAAGGCTTGCTAGGATAGAACCATGAACATAGCTGCTGATGGGTTCTTGCTCAACATCAACCTACTCTGCAAGAGGATGTTGCAGATGGATAAGTAAGAATGTTTTTTTTTGCCATACTTTCTTACCTTTTAGGGTATATTAGAGAAGTTTGATAAGTATGTCTCTGAGCCTATCCACGTTAGCGCCTAGGATGAGTTATGTCCATCGGTAATTCAATTTCTCAATTGCTTCAAGTTCTAAATTGCTTCAAATTGCTTCAAGTTCAGGCTGGATTTGTCATCCCTATTGAATAGTTCAGAGAGCTGCTCGCTCCTTTTTATTTTGTTGACACTTTTTGGGGTATCATGTTTGAGAACAAACTTTTTTTGAGGTTCACATGCACGCTGCTCAGGCAGAGCATCAATGTTTTCTTTCTAAAACAGACAGCGCGGTCTCTGGGACTTCTGCCTGAGAGCGCTCTACAATTTGTAAAGTTGATGATAGTGGTGGAAGGTGTGTTTATTTTTTCTTGGGAACGTTGTTAAGGCTTTAGGGTGCATGTACAGGACCGTGCAGGAGGGTCTTTCATGTTCTTTGTTACGCATGCCAGCATGCTGGAAGGTGCAGTGGTCCACCTTAATCAATTTGCACAGGTTGGGCTGTGTCCCAGCAGGAAGGAAGATGTATTGTATGCAGAGAACATCAGATTGTCTGCTCTGCTCCATGAGCTGAATGCACTGCGACTGGGAGGGGTTGCCACCTCGGTGAAAGCTCTGGGGAGAGGTGCATCACACAATTCATGGTATACTCAGTGCTGGTCATTAGGCTGCCTCTCGGTTGATCCGAGATCCGGCACCAGATATGGAGCCGGATCTTGGGGTTCGGCCAGAGTCAGCCGCCCAAGCCCATTAACCACACTGCAATACTTAAAAAACAAAAAGAGAACAAAAAGTACCTGCAACGGCAGTATTGCCTTTTACTGTGGCTTTGGTATTGGTGTGTAATGCACAATGCTTGCTACACGTACAACTGAAAGGAGTCAGTTGTACATGTAGCGAGCATTGTGCATTACACACCAGTGCCAAAGCTGGCGGTAAAAGGCAATACTGCCGTCGCAGGTGCTTTTTTCTTTTTTTTTTTTTAAGTATTCCATCATTGCTGGATGTCCACTACGAGCCCCGCCAACTGTAGACCACACCCCCTCAGGCACCAGCGCCCCAAACTCCTCCCCCACCTCAGCCCTTGTGTTGTGGAATCCCCCACCACATTTTTTCCATTTCCATCACTGGGTATACTGACCCATGGATAGAGCTGTAGGGTTCTCAATAGTATGCGCACTCCAGACTCTGATGGTTTTGCAGGTGAATATGAACCAGGGTGAAACAGAGGTCAAAAGCCAAATAGCGCTCTAACTGGTATTTGTCAAAAAAAGAGACAACACATAGGGATTGTTGTTAAGACGGATTTCTGAACTCTGTCCTGGTGGCGCAGAAGTTCAGAAGGCCAACCTAATTACTTGGAACAGGGTAACCTCTGGACAAGCCAGACCAATCAAGGTAGCGATCGCGGCGGTCAAGACTAGGTCTCAAGAGGGGTGAGGGTGACTGAAAGCCCGCAGTGAGCACACAAAGCAAGAGCGCTTACAAACTACTCCAAACAGTTGTTTATATCAAAAATAGATACACATTTATTATAAGGCCTTGAAACTAATAACCACAGTAAAAGCAGCAATATACAACGATATTAAACCAACACATACACTATCCACCCAATATATATACAGAATACACAGTTTCACAGCATTAGCAGCACGAAATATGTTATCCACCTGCAGGGGAAGGAAAACAGGCAGTGCGAACCAATGCGGGTGATATGTCCGCCTTCTGAGGCCCCTAACTAGATGGTAGTCCAATCCCTACGAAGAGTGGAGCCTAGCGCTCAAAAGTACCTGCACACGCCGGTGCCAATGGGCAGAAGGTGAAGCTCTTCGGAGGACGTTGGACAGCTCTGTAGGGTGCCCTAATGAAGGAGAACACGGTCCGCGACTCTAGCGCAGCCTCCACTGTGAGGCAGAAGTAGGGCGTGAGTACGGACAAGGGGTGCTGTATTTACAGCGGGGAAAAGCAAGGGGCACTGCAGGAGGGCGACCAGATCCTAGCTAATCTACTCACCGGTCCCCGAAGCAAGCAGGCCCGAGCTTCTCCTCGATAGATGCAGCTTCTGGCAGGTTCTGAAGAGCAGGGAACGTCTCGTCGTCGTGCAGAGTAAAAAGGCGTCCCGATCGAAGAATCCTGCACAGTTTTGTCACCACGGCAGGGCAACGGAACGGCCGGGTGTATTCAAGCCAAACGAGCACCGTTCACCTCTAGCTTAGGGTTGCTAAGCAAACGAAGCGTGTGAGCGTGCCCCGGACTCAGAATACCACCCAACCTGTCGGCGATTACAGAGCAGGACTCCTTAGTAAGCTGGTCAGTCAACTGGATGGCCCAGAGACACTTCCGAAGGCTTACGGCAGGAGTTGATGAAGGTGCCGGGAATAGCTGGTCCTGCTATTCCAATAGGTCGAAGCGCCAGTACAGGCCTTCTTGTTCGATCTTAGGTGGACAGGGCTTCACCGGACGACAGCAATGAGGAGCAGAAGTTCTTCAGGGGGTCACCAGCGATTCCTCGGTCCAGCCTCGTGTTCGCAGGATACTTGGCTCCTGTATCCCTGGGTTCGTAAGAACTCAGGAGATCGACATGGTAGTGGTGTTTCCAGCTCCCTCTTATCCACGGTTCCCTTCGCGCCAAAACGGAGGGGAGCCAATGGGAGATCCGCTCATCAACACACATACCATACGTGGACCAATCACGGACCACAGTGGTCCCAGGCATTCACACCACCCTAGACTCTCTGGCACCCAGGATGTGTATTGGGACCAGACAGCCCAGCCCACATCCTGGGGGCACTCAAACGACATGTAGAAGCCCGCGAAAGCAACCGTGTTTCGCGGGAAACTACATGCCCAAATAAGGAAGGCCCCGGGTCGCCTGACCCGGGGGAAGGTAAAGGGAGCAAGACGGACAGTGGACGAGACAAAGGAGCCTCGTGGTCCGGCCATTTTGGGTAGCCGGGCCACCCTTTTGTGTTCGCGGCAAAAAGGTGCTCAGAACGGCAAAAGGAGCTCAAAATAAACCAAATGATCGCTGCCACCAGCCCAGTCCCTGAATGACTTGCACCGATCCAAAAACCATCCTACAAGAGTGTCTAGGGTCTGTAGAAGGCTAGAGACCCAAGGGAGCTGTAACTTAGCTTACAGTGCCCTCTTGTGTCGTGTTGCACTAAAATGGCGACACGATAAAAGAAACTACGGGAAACAGCGTTCCCCGGTACTGACTGTCTTAAGGGCATGTCAGTTTCCCCGTAAGAAAGGAGCGAAAGCCCAGAGGAGTACGGCAGAAGGCTGCACTTCTCTGGCAAAGTCAAGAAAACAGGTTGAAAACAATAGCAAAAAGTTTAGGGGTTGCCACATGGAAGGAAAGATCCCTACAATAACGAAATCTTTCCTAACACTCGCCCCTCCCAGACTATGGACAGGGGGAACTAATCCACCCCTGGATGAGTCTCTTGTTCAGGTCGGTAAAACATTCTGGACAACCCATCAGCATTGCTATGTTGGACACCTGGCCTATGCTCAATAGTGAAGTCGAAGCCTTGTAGACTTATGGACCACCTAAGCAACTTTGGATTCTCCCCCTTCATGTTCATTAGCCACTTTAACGGCTTATGGTCAGTCTGCACAGTGAAGTGGGTCCCATAGAGGTAGGGCCGCAGCTTCCTTAGGGCCCACACAACAGAGAAACATTCTTTCTCTACCGTGGACCATCTGAGCTCTCTGTCCTTAAGCTGGCGACTAATAAAACCGATAGGGTGTTCCTTACCCTTCTCATCTACTTGTGATAGTACAGCTCCTATCCCAGTGTCAGAGGCATCCGTCTGCACGATAAAAGGTCTTTGATAATCAGGGGCCCTGAGCACAGGGGCCTGGCACAAGGAGTCTTTCAAGCCATTGAAGGCCTTCTCACACTCGTCAGTCCAAGTTACCTTCTTGGGTTTCTTCGGAGTTGTGAGGGCAGTCAGAGGAGCAGCTATGGTGCCATAGTCTGCTACAAAATTGCGGTAATAACCCGTGAGTCCTAAGAAGGCTCTCACTTGGGTTTGCGTAGTGGGGGTAGGCCAGTCTTGTACTGCTTGTACCTGACTGAGTAGAGGCTGTCTCCTCCCTCCAACTACTTCATGTCCAAGGTAAACCACTGAGCCTTGTCCATTTTGGTGAGGGGCCACTCGGACACCCTCAAAAGAGCTAACTGAAGGACTGCTTGGGAACAGGTCGGGGAGAGGTTCAGACTCCTCTCCCACAACGTCTGAAGCCAGTAGCAGTGCTGCGATTTCGACGCTTGGGCCGAAAGCCTTCAGCCTATTCACGTGAAACACTTTTAGAGCCTGTCCAGGCCTTCCAAGGTCCACTGAATAGCTAACCTCACCCAGGGGCTCCACCACTGGGCAAGGGCCTGACCATTTGTCCTGTAAAGCTCGAGGCCTTATGAGATTCATGATCAGGACTTGCTGACCAAGTGTAAAGTTGATGAGGGAAGCTTTCTGGTCGTACCAATGTTTCACCAGCGCTTGCCCTGCCTTCAATTTATCACTGGCCAAGCCCATCAGAAGTACCATCCGTTTTCTGAGCCCTAGCACATAATCAACTACATTGGTAGTAACAGGGGGAGTGGGCATCTCCCATCCCTCCTTGACAATGGCTAAGGGTCCCCGTACGGGATGACCGAACAGAAGTTCGAAGGGGCTGAAGCCAACACCCTCCTGTGGTACCTCTCGGTAGGCAAACAGTAAGCATGAAACAAGAAGATCCCATTTTCTTCTCTGAGGCTCCTCCAGAGCCCCAATCATGCTCTTTAACGTCCTGTTGAAACGCCCCCCCAGACCATCGGTCTGGGGGCGGTATGCAGAAGAGAACCTGTAGGTGACCCCACATTCTTTCCACATAGCCTGCCTATACTTCGACATAAAGTTGCTGCCATGATCCGACACAACTTCTTTAGGGAAGCCAACCCTAGTAAACATGCCGAGTAAAGCTTCTGCAACTGGCTTGGCAGTTACAGTTGTAAATGGGACGGCCTCAGGATACCGGGTTGCATGGTCGACCAGCACCAGGATAAACCTATTGCCTGAGGATGTTTGCGGGTCAAGGGGACCAACCATGTCGATCCCTACCCTTTCAAATGGTACCCCCACAACTGGGAGCGGTACCAACGGAGCTTGGATTGTCGCGCCAACCTTACCAGACAACTGGCAGGCGGCACAACTCCTGCAGTGACTTTCTACTTGCTCCTCCATCTTGGGCCAGTAGAAGGGCATGGATAACCTTTGCTCGGTCCTCCTCATACCAAGGTGACCAGCAAGGGGAACGACATGCGCCAACTGCAGGAGGAAGGGCCTAACAGCAAGGGAAACCACCAACCTCCTATGGTCTCCTTCTGTAGACTCTGTGGGCTCACTATCCAGGAGTCCACCTTCCTGGTAAATCCTTTGCAACCCAGGAGGTTCACCCTCAAGCTGGGAGCAGGCCTGTCTCCTTAGGCCTTCCAGAGATGGGCACTCACGTTGGCCTTTACTGAATTCGTCCCTATCAGGACCTCCTTCAACTAACAAGTCTTTTAGTTCAGGATGGTCGTTGGGGTCGAACACTTCAGGCATCGCCACCTCCTCGTCAGGCTCGGGCGATTGACCAACTCCCTCCACCGCAGTGGTAGGCGAGCTCGGGGGAATATTCTCTTTCCCCCGTCGGGACTTGTTGACTCCTTTCGCCTTGGGTTTCCCCTTTGGCTGGGGCGGCGTATTGGACTTGGCCAATGCTGCCCGTGCTTGAGACCGTGTGTAGGGTCTTTCGGCAGTGTCTCCTACGAGCCCTAGAGCTCTGAGATCATTGCCCAACAAGACCTTTCCCGGGACGTTTCTCTGAATGCTCACTGGAATCCTAACTGCTGTACCATTTAAAGTTAGATTAACAGGGATCACGGGAAACATACGGAGGGGGCCGTCAGCCAACTTAGTGGGCATCAGAGGAGCTCTGGCAACTTCCTCTGAGTCTACCAAGGTAGAATCCACTACAGTTCGACTGCACCCACTATCCCTAAGAGCTGGAGTATCCACTCCATTGATCAGCACACTGTCTTTAAAGTAGTGCTTGGTATTATCCGGAATCCTAGCATAAGCCTCTGCGACTTTAGGCTCCCAGGAACCCAGGGACACTAAAACTACCTCAGCCTCGATCCCGCTGGGAAACGAGTCTGAGGAGAAGGATGCTCCTGTAATCTCTTCTTCCTCGTAGGAGGAGAAGGCCAGATTAGCGGAGTGGACCCCCAAAGGTTTAACCTTACACCGGGGATCCCCCTTCACATGGTCAGTTGCTCCACAAGAAAAACAAGCCCCATTGGGTCTGTTTACGTAGGGAGGCTTATTATAACCAGAGTTCTGTTTCGGAGGCGAACCTCCGCTACCCTGTGAGTTCTCGTATGGCTTACCCTTATTTTTCTTTTTGTGGCCCTTATGGGAAGAAGATTTAGCAGATTCCCCACCCTCCATATCTTTGGACTTTTTCCCTTCCTCCTGCTTACCAGGATGAGTTTTGTCCTTATGGGACACTCGATGTGACACCCATAAGTCTGCTGCAATGGCCAGCTTCTTAGGATCTATCTCCTTCGAATCGGCCAAATGCTGCTTAAGCTCCGGGGAAGAAGAAGCAAAAATGTGTTCCAGCATGACCAGATTGATCATGCCTTCGAAGGTAGAAACCTTATAACCTTCAACCCAGCCAGTCAAGTTTTTCAGGGACTCAGCTACATACGACACCCAAGTACCACCTTCCTTTTTCTTATACTCTCTAAACCTTTTCAAATATTGGGTCGGAGTCTTCCCAAACTTTAAAATGAGAGTCTGCTTCAACATTGCAAAATCAGCGCGCTCAGCCTTCGACATTTCCATAATGGCACTGCAACCAGAATGGGGCAGTCTGCTGAGTAACCATGCAATCTTATCCGCATTATCAACCTCTTGAACCTCGCATGCATACTCAAACGCATTTAACCAGTCCATAATGTCATTTCGTTCCTCATACACACTGAGCAGATCTTTTGGAAACCGTGGATGAGAGGAAGCCCCAGAACCATGTCCAGGACCCTTGGACCCATTTGCGAACTGAAGCTTGGCCAGTTCCAACTGGTGATCCCTGTCTTTTTGTTTTTCTGCCTGGTCGATTTTCAGTTTGGCTATGCTGAATTCAAGCTCCTGCTGCCTAAACCGCAGCTCTTGCTTCTTGAATTCAAGCATAGCCTCCCCATCAACACTGGCAGAGGAAACGTTAGACATTACATCCTCCCTGTCCTCGTGGTCGTGATGGATCAGTGCAGCGGCAGAACCGTCGGTTCTGCCAGTGAGAGCAGCCCCACCACCTTCTGCACTGTCCTCGGAAGTTATAGCGTCAAGCTGCGCTTCTTGCCACGCCACGATTCTCTGGATCATTTCCAATTTAGTTCCTTGAGAGGAAACCCCTCTCTCCGCACACATCTTCTTCAATGTTTCAGATTTCGAAGCATTTAAGGTTAATAAAGTATTCGTTTCCATACTGTTGATAGGACTATGGCCTTTTTAACGTTATATTCAATACTTTACTGCGTGTCCTGGTTGGAATAACCTGAAAACGCCTTAGCTCGTGCGCAACACTGGATACCTTCAGTCGTATCCCACCGCTGTACACCAATTTGTTAAGACGGATTTCTGAACTCTGTCCTGGTGGCGCAGAAGTTCAGAAGGCCAACCTAATTACTTGGAACAGGGTAACCTCTGGACAAGCCAGACCAATCAAGGTAGCGATCGCGGCGGTCAAGACTAGGTCTCAAGAGGGGTGAGGGTGACTGAAAGCCCGCAGTGAGCACACAAAGCAAGAGCGCTTACAAACTACTCCAAACAGTTGTTTATATCAAAAATAGATACACATTTATTATAAGGCCTTGAAACTAATAACCACAGTAAAAGCAGCAATATACAACGATATTAAACCAACACATACACTATCCACCCAATATATATACAGAATACACAGTTTCACAGCATTAGCAGCACAAAATATGTTATCCACCTGCAGGGGAAGGAAAACAGGCAGTGCGAACCAATGCGGGTGATATGTCCGCCTTCTGAGGCCCCTAACTAGATGGTAGTCCAATCCCTACGAAGAGTGGAGCCTAGCGCTCAAAAGTACCTGCACACGCCGGTGCCAATGGGCAGAAGGTGAAGCTCTTCGGAGGACGTTGGACAGCTCTGTAGGGTGCCCTAATGAAGGAGAACACGGTCCGCGACTCTAGCGCAGCCTCCACTGTGAGGCAGAAGTAGGGCGCGAGTACGGACAAGGGGTGCTGTATTTACAGCGGGGAAAAGCAAGGGGCACTGCAGGAGGGCGACCAGATCCTAGCTAATCTACTCACCGGTCCCCGAAGCAAGCAGGCCCGAGCTTCTCCTCGATAGATGCAGCTTCTGGCAGGTTCTGAAGAGCAGGGAACGTCTCGTCGTTGTGCAGAGTAAAAAGGCGTCCCGATCGAAGAATCCTGCACAGTTTTGTCGCCACGGCAGGGCAACGGAACGGCCGGGTGTATTCAAGCCAAACGAGCACCGTTCACCTCTAGCTTAGGGTTGCTAAGCAAACGAAGCGTGTGAGCGTGCCCCGGACTCAGAATACCACCCAACCTGTCGGCGATTACAGAGCAGGACTCCTTAGTAAGCTGGTCAGTCAACTGGATGGCCCAGAGACACTTCCGAAGGCTTACGGCAGGAGTTGATGAAGGTGCCGGGAATAGCTGGTCCTGCTATTCCAATAGGTCGAAGCGCCAGTACAGGCCTTCTTGTTCGATCTTAGGTGGACAGGGCTTCACCGGACGACAGCAATGAGGAGCAGAAGTTCTTCAGGGGGTCACCAGCGATTCCTCGGTCCAGCCTCGTGTTCGCAGGATACTTGGCTCCTGTATCCCTGGGTTCGTAAGAACTCAGGAGATCGACATGGTAGTGGTGTTTCCAGCTCCCTCTTATCCACGGTTCCCTTCGCGCCAAAACGGAGGGGAGCCAATGGGAGATCCGCTCATCAACACACATACCATACGTGGACCAATCACGGACCACAGTGGTCCCAGGCATTCACACCACCCTAGACTCTCTGGCACCCAGGATGTGTATTGGGACCAGACAGCCCAGCCCACATCCTGGGGGCACTCAAACGACATGTAGAAGCCCGCGAAAGCAACCGTGTTTCGCGGGAAACTACATGCCCAAATAAGGAAGGCCCCGGGTCGCCTGACCCGGGGGAAGGTAAAGGGAGCAAGACGGACAGTGGACGAGACAAAGGAGCCTCGTGGTCCGGCCATTTTGGGTAGCCGGGCCACCCTTTTGTGTTCGCGGCAAAAAGGTGCTCAGAACGGCAAAAGGAGCTCAAAATAAACCAAATGATCGCTGCCACCAGCCCAGTCCCTGAATGACTTGCACCGATCCAAAAACCATCCTACAAGAGTGTCTAGGGTCTGTAGAAGGCTAGAGACCCAAGAGAGCTGTAACTTAGCTTACAGTGCCCTCTTGTGTCGTGTTGCACTAAAATGGCGACACGATAAAAGAAACTACGGGAAACAGCGTTCCCCGGTACTGACTGTCTTAAGGGCATGTCAGTTTCCCCGTAAGAAAGGAGCGAAAGCCCAGAGGAGTACGGCAGAAGGCTGCACTTCTCTGGCAAAGTCAAGAAAACAGGTTGAAAACAATAGCAAAAAGTTTAGGGGTTGCCACATGGAAGGAAAGTTCCCTACAATAACGAAATCTTTCCTAACAATTGTGGTATGTCAAATGCAAGGCAACCCAGTTTAAATTGCACTACAAATTGGGGGAAAAAGCAAGATTAAAAGCAAAGCTCTCCCTCTAGAATTTCTCCACATCTTAACACCAAACAGCAGGTTTTATAGGAATTATGATGTCACAGTTATGAAAACCTATCACTCCTGGTCATTGGCTCCCCCTACTAAGCTACATATATAATTCTATATGTCCACAACTAGTGATTGGGAAATCCTTATCTAGCATCCCACCCATAAACCATCCCATAAATAAGGTGCTACTCATCATACTTGAATATTATTGGTAGGCCCTAAATTACTCCTGCAGTTAAAAAAGACATGTGCTTATCGGTTAACAGCCGGTCACACTCTCCATGAACTGGTTGCATGATGACATGTTTTATGTATATGGGAGAGAGAGAGTAGATGTGTATCACCTTGTTCTGAATTAAATAAAACAGTTCCATGTGTTAATATCCCCACAAAAATATCGCCATACATAAATATTGCCATATTTTTGCGGCAATATTAAGGCATGGAACCTGTGGGGGACACCCCTGCAACTCCTGCATTATTTTTAAAGGTGTGGGGGACACCCCCGCAGTCCCTGCTCCCAAAAACCCCACAAATAATTCCCCCCGAAAAATATCGCCTATGGCCGTTCCACATGACCATATATACGGCGATTTTTTTGGTGGGGATAATATGTAGTGTTACCAATAAAACAGCCCATGCTATCTGCTGCCATGATGTTGCCGAGTCTCAAGGACCTGTTCTCGCAACAGTAACCATGCCATCCTATTCTTGATACATTTATGAATAACTGTTTTGTGAGTCATGCTACTTCCACCCTGTTAAGATTTTATCGCTGCAATTAGTTGTCTTTTTAGTCGCATTGCATTCCTCTGTCACGCCTAGCCGATCGCAGAGGCATTAATCTGCCAACTACTTATGAACTTCCTGGGATGTTCAGTATGTCCCATAGACTTGAAATGGTCTGCTGTGTTATCGTAACTTAATTTATCTTGACAGCTGGATTCACACAATGGTGTCTTGTTCTGCCATGTAACCCTCCCCTACAAAGCCTTGGGTTTTCACATTCCTTGTAAGGAGCTACGTCCAGCTACCAAAGCCAAGATTTAAATGTATTTGTTCAAGCATGCTTAACTGGGGCTTTTCTTAAAGCTGCAGAGCTCAATTCTCTGCTGTGCAATTTAAAATGGAAGCTGCTTGTCACATTATTTTCCTCGGCAGGACACATTAGCTCTGCATTTATTTTGCTATCTACTGAGTCCTGGTGCATGCCTGGCACATTATATCTCTACCTATGGGTAGCCTCAACCTGATCCTACCTAAAGTTTTCTGCCCTACTTGTGTAGTGAGCCCCTATCTTGGGTAACGCCTCCCTGTCACCTAGTCTATTCTACTTAAAACAGACTAATTGTTCAAGCTAATGCCTATCTGTCCCCTACTTTGTGGCAACATTAACTATTCTTTGTGCCAGCTGCATTTCCAGGAGAATTTAAGTGCGGTTTCAAATGTGTCCTTTCTGATTTCATCATCCTGTTTCTTCTGAGGACGGCAGGGTGGCACATGCTCTTTAGTCAACAATTGCCCCACTACAAGGACACTCAGATTGCCTCGGGCCAGCAAACAGGCTGACTCAGGTGCTCCAATCTCTCCCTCGACTTCCAGAGCCTCCACCAGTCCCCACAGACTACTCACCTACAGACAAGCTGTGCACCAGGTCCACAGCAGTCTGCATGTCAAGAAGGCCAGCAACAGAGCCCCCCACACTTTATATATGGCTCAATATGAAACAGATCACATATATAATGACAACAACCCCTACAAGTCAAATATACTTTTGTGGTGTCGATATATTGACGATGTTTTACTGATATGGACTGGCACTGAAGAAAACTTGGGCCGTTTTCACCTTTGGCTGAATGCTTGCAATGACCACATTCGTTTTACTATCGATTGGAGCTACCAGGCTGTAGATTTTCTGGACTTGCACATATACAGATCAGGGAATATCCTCCAAACTGAACTGTACAGGAAACCCACTGACCGGAATAGCCTACTGCATTTTTCTAGCTATCCCCCTCAGGGTTTAAAATATAATCTACCCGATGGCCAGTTCCTTAGAATGAGACGGAATTGTTCAGATAAAGAAAAATACGAGCAACATGCTTACAAAATCGCTTGAAAGAGAGGGGATATCCGAAGAAATCCATTAGAAAAGCTAGGAAAAGGGCTCTGAACACAGACAGAACAATATGTTTGACAACAAAGGAGAAAAAAGAGATGAACAGACTTGTCTGCGTCACTACATACAGTCCTGTGAGTAATCTCACTAAACAAACTATCAATAAACACTGGCACTTGATAAAAAACAAGTGCACTCTAGAGAAAAAGCCCATCTTTGCCTTTAAAAAGAACAGAAAGGTGAGAGACTCTTTGGTCCACACTTACATTGAAGAAAACAAAACACTGAACACACTGTGGGACCTTCCCAGTGTTGTTGGACACTATCGATGTGGGAACTGTGTGGCATGCCGCTAGACGACCCCCACCAAAAGCTTTGTCTACAAGGACTACCATCACACCCTGCAGATGCATACCAACTGCAATAGTAAATTTGTAATCTATGGGATCCAATGCCCTTGCCATCTGTTATACGTAGGCAAGACCGCGAGACCAGTAAAACAGCGTATTTCTGAACATAGGTCTTGTATTAAGAACAAAACACCGGACAAGCCCATGGTCGAACATTTTAGCCGACTAGGACACACCAATGAAGACATCTCATGGACCATCATCCAACAACTAACTCCACAAAAGAGAGGAGGAGACAGGGACAAAGCACTCACGAGGCTTGAGCAGCATTTGGTCCACAAATTAGACACTGTGAAAACAGGATTGAACATTTCTGTTGAATGGAAACACTTCTATAACCAGTGAATAGCTATCGACACTTTCATTTTAGCCGCACATTTAATCTGAGCATTTGAGAGGGGTACACACCCTCCTACAGGATATTTGACTTTGATGATGACATAAAACTACTTCCTCTCCAGTTCCTTTGTTTTGAGATATACATCAATGACCCCATAGGATGTTTTCCATTTTCTAAGTGGGGGTGTGTTTAGAAATATACATCTGCTTTCTAACTTTGACAGTTCTGCAAAAACACACAGTATTTAAAAATGTACGTCTGTTTTCTAACTTTTACAGTTCTGAAAAACACATGGCTAATTACACTATAATGTTTCGATTGTAGATTGCACTGCTGCACGTTGCATCCTCCAAAGTGTACCATCAGTATGGCCTATAAAAAATGTTTACCACTGCACATGTATTGTATACCTAGAAACATGTGAGTTTTCAATTACGTTTGTGCACTTGTGTTACTCCAACGTAAACTGAAAAGTAGCTATATGTTTCACTGTCTTTTCAAAAATTTCTACAATAGTGTCATAAAAAGCGTGTGATGTTAATTGACAACTGAGGCATGCATTGGGTTATAACACCAAAGGTCTCTCGAATGTTATGTTTTTACACTCATGTAACTGTGATCTCCATATTGTACGACAGAGCCCATTTTGGCTCTATGGTTCAGGGCACAGAAACATTGGTACTTTATATGCTTTACCCAAAAACATTTGTTTGAGGTCTTTATGCTGTTTAGCAGTAGGGCATGCCATTACATTACATAACGCCCTTACCACACATGAATAGTCTGACCATATGAAAGGGTTTTTCGGCATTCAGCGGGACCCCCTCCTCATAGACAGCTCTTCCGCCTTCAGCCTGCTTCTATCACAGCACATAATGCAGTACGCGCTCACCGTGCTGGATTCAGACTGTTGTGCACACCGTATTTCGTGTGCAGCGTTCTATATGCAAGTCGATTTTTTCGATATACAAGCACATGCTTTTTATAATTGGCCATTGCGCCAGCATGTACACCGGATTTAGGTGTAGGATTCATGCCTTCACTGATCGTTTTGCAGCATTCGCGCCCATTGGCTCTTTGCAACAATCTTCTGCTGCTTAACCCCAAGGTCCGTCCCCCTCCGATGTGGCAGCTGTCCATTTGCCATCCGTCAAATGACATGCCAGTAGGGGAGCGTCAGGGCCCGTCCAAGCGGGATGGTTCGCGGGTATGATTACCCGCCGTTTCCACAGAAACGGTTTCGCTTTCTCGCTGCCGGAGACGCCGCGCAGCTCAGCCCTAGAAGAACGCAGAAGGAACCTGTTACGCTCACCTGGACTCCACAGGGGTGTCGATCGGACCTGGACAGCTGCGGTCTCCGTCAACGTGATGCGTAGTGCAGAGATGACTGTCTGGACCGGCCCGCCTAGTCTTGTCTGCTGGACCCGAAGAAGTATTTTCCTGCAAGTGGAGACAGGGATTAGCCACCTGCGGGTTTTAGTGATGGCCTCCCAACTGTTCTCGCTCTCCCCCACTAATCACCTCCGATATCCCCTTAGTAACTTCACCTTATGTTTGTAAAAGATGAGCTCTCCATCCTGCGTGTCTTGCAGGGGCGCGTAGATACCAGTTACTTCACTGGTTTGAAGGCGTTGGGAGAGTTCCGGTAAGCATTGACTCTGAAGTCCCAGGTGGGATTGGTAAGTATCAAGTTCAAAGAGTTCAATGTGTCCGATGTTCACTCTTGTCCCCTTCCTTCCTTAAGTTGCAACTGAGTTCGTGAGAAGAAGGTCTCGTAGCTGCTGCTGGCGTTCAGGTAAGAGTCTGTGTTACCCAACGCTGTCCGGTAACTATTGCATGCGTTAACGTGTTGTTTTTCTCCCTCTTTACAGATGCGGCATATGAAGATATGGAGAATAATACCGCCGGTGGTAAATCAGGTAAGTCTATGGTGGTAAGAGGTATTTGTTGATTCCCTTGGCTCACCTTGTTATTCTTGTGGCCCTAGGTGCCGGAGTACGGCGAAGAAATGATGGAGAAAGTGCCGGATCGAAAGATGCTGTGAGAACTGGCGAGTATGGCGCCGTGCTGGAGCTGGCAAAGCGACGCGTGCATGACTGATGTACTCTCCAGGTCGGGAGATGAAATGGATCCGGAATCAGGTGAGGAATTTGAAATAAGTTTGTTTTCTAACCTTGTCCTTTTCTTCCTCTTTATTCTAGGAGCTCCGGATTTGAGGCGGGCGTGGCAGAAGACTGGATGCTGGCTGTAGGCACGCGGGCGTGGCAGAAGACGGGATGCTGG
The DNA here is from genome assembly GCF_040938575.1 of Ambystoma mexicanum. Classification (NCBI taxonomy): domain Eukaryota; kingdom Metazoa; phylum Chordata; class Amphibia; order Caudata; family Ambystomatidae; genus Ambystoma; species Ambystoma mexicanum. The sequence goes on along the minus strand of NC_090931.1, from coordinate 1,279,241,474 downwards.
CTGCAGGCACGGTGAGAGTCACGCTGCTGGATGCAGAATAACACGAAGCATGTGCTGCTGTTCGGGTGTGGTTTAAATAGCCTCCAAAGTAGTCCCAGGAAAGAAGTTCCCCAGGGCCACACCAGAGTAAAAAATAGTCCCTGTAGTAAAATAGTCCCATCCAGGCCTCACGTTGGCTTGGATTTATTTGCAGCATGGTCTGCATGAGGTAAGTAATGGCTATGAGCCTGGCGCCTATGGTGCCAGGACTGATTTTTATTATGAGCCTGGTGCCTACGGTGCCAGGACCGAACCCAGACAGCCCCTAGCTGGGGCTGCTGGGGTTTTTGTAAATGTCTGGATGCCTGCTCCCGGGGCTGATGGGCTTGATCCGGATGCCTAGGGGTAGGCATCATGACAGCACTCCCCCCCAAGGCCCCTCCTAAAGTTGTTCTTCGCCTTGGCCCTGGTTTGTCTGGGAAGTTCCGATGGAATTTCTTCACCAACCGAGGTGCATGAACGTGATAACTAGGCTCCCATGACCTTTCCTGTGGTCCGTAACCTTTCCAGTCGATTAAATAAAAAAGTCTTGATTTAACCAACTTAGAGTCCAAGATATTCTTTACCTCGAATTCAGGTTCTCCATCTATTAGGATGGGGTCAGGTGGTTTGGCAAGTCTTGTCCCGGGTTGAACTGGTTTCAGAAGTGAAACATGAAACACAGGATGGATCCGCATATTAGAGAGTAATTCCAACTTGACAGCCACCGGGTTGATAATGGCCTTAATAGTGTAAGGTCCCAAATACCTAGGATTAAAAGTCTGCGTTCCTTTTAGAGGTATGTGTTTTGTAGCCAGCCAAACTTGATCCCCAATCTGATATCGTGGAGCATCGCTTCTATGTTGATCAGCATTTTTCTTATATTTCTCTTTCGCTTGTTTCAAATGTTCTGTTGCCTCCTTAAAGGCTTGTGTAATAGTAGAGTGTAAATGACTAACTGCAGGCATTTCTAAGTGCTGAGGCGAATCGAGTTCTGAGGTTCGAGGGTCATGTCCGTATATGGTATAGAAGGGGCTTTGTCCGGTTCCAGAATGTACTGAGTTATTGTATGCATATTCGGAAATCCATAAAATATCCTTCCAATTGCTTTCGGTCTGGTGCAGCATGCAACGTAGGTACTGTTCAAGGGTCTGGTTGGTCCTCTCCTTCTGACCATTGGTCTGGGGATGGTGACTGGTTGATAACCTCACGTCAATTTGCGCCAATTGACAACATTTCTTCCAAAATTGTGAAATGAATTGACTGCCTCGGTCAGAGACCAATACAGAAGGAAATCTGTGTATTCAAACAATGTTTTCGAGGAACTCCTTGGCCAAAATTGAAGCGGAAGGTAATCCTTTTAAAGGAATAAAGTGGGCCATCTTGGAAAAAATATCCACAATAACTAGGATGGTGTTAAATCCATTACATGGAGGTAGATCTGTAATAAAGTCTAAAGACAAAGTGTGCCATGGTGTAGGTGGAATATCCAAAGGTTGTAAAAGGCCAGCGGGCTTTTTCTTCTGGCTTTTGTTTTGGGCGCAAATGCCACAAGACATCACAAATGACTTCACGTCTTTTCGCCAAGTGGGCCACCAGAACTGTCTCTTAATTTTCGCTTCAGTTTTTGCGATACCTGGGTGCCCTTCCATCAGGGTGTCATGGTAATTGGAGATGACTAGTTCTTGTATTTCCTTGTGTGGTATAAATAGTCGTCCTTGATAGTAAGGTAGGTCATTGACGACTGAGTAGTCCGGGCCTTTCTTTACCCAGTCCTGCAGGGTTGCTGGATCGAAGAGTTGTTGGATTTTTGAATGAATATCTTCTAGTGTCTGTAGAGTAGTTATGCCAAGAATTCTTTGCTCGGGAATTATTGGCACCGGTTCCGGGTTTGCATATGCTTCTCCCATCCCTATTCGGGATAAGGCATCTGCTTTGACATTTTTGCGGCTTGGTCGATAAGTGATCACAAAATCGAATTCGGCAAAGAACAATGCCCATCGAAGTTGTCGCGATGATTGGGCTTTGGCTGTTTTTAAATACTGCTGGTTCCGGTGATCAGTGATTACGGTAATGGTATGCCTGGCACCAAGAAGGTAGTGCCGCCAAGCCTTAAAGGCGGATTTCATAGCTAACAGCTCTTTATCGGTAATTGCATAGTTTAACTCAGGTGCTGAGATCTTTCTGGACCAAAACGCTACTGGGTGAAGTTGACCGGTTTCAGGATCCTTCTGGGACAGGACAGCTCCCATGGCCAAACTGGATGCATCAGTTTCTACTATGTATGGAAGCTCAGGGCGTGGATGCTTTAAGACAGGTGCTGATGTGAATTTTGCTTTCAGCTCTTGGAAGGCCTTTTTAGCCTCTTCGGTCCACAAGAAGCGTTTGTTTTTTCTCAAAAGTGCTGTGATGGGGTGTACAACATGGGAGCAGTCCGGAATGAATCTGCGGTAGAAATTAGCAAATCCGAGCATGCTTTGTACCCCTTTGACTGAACTGGGTGATGGCCACTTGAGAATTGCGTCCACCTTTCGAGAGTCCATTCGGACTCCCTTTGGAGTCAGGATAAATCCAAGAAGTTCAACTTCCGTAGCATGAAAAACACATTTTTCCAATTTTGCATATAACTTGTGCTGGCGTAGTTTCTCAAGGACTGCACACACGTGCTTAACATAGTCTGATTCTGAGGAGGAGTACACTAGAATATCATCTATGTATACGATGACACAGACGTCAATGAGTTCACGAAGGACATCGTTCATAAAATACTGGAAGGCTGCTGCTGCATTGCACAACCCGAAGGGCATCACCTGATATTCGAATAATCCGTACTTGGTGCGAAAGGCAGTCTTCCATTCGTCGCCTTTCTTGACACGTACCAGATGATATGCCCCTCAGAGATCTAACTTAGTGTAGATACAAGCATCCTTTACTTGGTCTAGTAATTCGGGGATCAGAGGCAATGGGTATCGATTTTTTACCGTAATCTGATTTAATGCGCGGTAATCTATGCACGTTCTAAGGTCACCTTCCTTTTTTGGCACGAAGAATAAAGCTGAGGATGCAGGAGACTTGGAAGGACGAATAAAGCCATTAGCAAGGTATTGGTCCAAGTATTGCCGTAGGTGAAGATTTTCAGGTTCCGTTAGGGGGTAGATTCTACTGCATGGGGGTTGTGCACCGGGTAGGAGGTGGATTTGACAATTGTATGATCTGTGAGGAGGTAATGTATTGGCCTGTTCTTTTTGAAAAACATCCTGAAATTCTTGGTATTCCTGAGGTAACTGCACGATTGGGTTAACGACTGTAGCCAGGCCTTTGTTCAAAGTTTTCTCCGGGTAACAGGTGTGTGCACAATCCAGGAAGGCTATTCTCTTCTCTCGCCATTCTATACAAGGATTATGTGTTTCCAACCATGGCATCCCCAGTATTATCTGGAACTGTGGGGCTTTGATTAGATCAAACACAATAGTCTCTCGATGCCCATCTTGACTCAACAGTGTCATCTCTGTAGTGGAATGAGTTACAGGCCCTGAGGCAATCTCAGTTCCATCAACTGTGGTGATGACATCCGAAGTGGTCTTTTTGCAAAGAGGTAGATTCATCCTTGACACCAATTTGTGGTCCATATAGTTTCTTACGGCCCCGCTATCTATGTATGCCCTTACTGCGTGCATACGTGATGGCTGCCTGGGATCAAGTAGGACCATTGGGATGATCAGATGCGAGGTCTGAGTGTCCTTCTTTAAGCTCGGCTAGCGGACCTCTACGCTTGTCGGGCATGGTCGTTTCCCGAATCAGGCTCTATGTGGCTTTTATCAGCAACTCCTACCACCTTCTTGGGTGATTTTGTAGGGCAATCCCGTAGAAAATGTCCTGAGGTTCCACAGTACAGACACAACTGCATCTGTCATCTTCTTTCTCTTTCCTTTTGAGTTAAGGGTCCTTTAACCCCCCGATCTGCATAGGTTCAGATGCATCTGTTCCTTTGGGGGCAAAGTTGGGTTTAACCAATACCCGATTCTCGAATTTAGCTCGATCAGTCTTTTGGTTCTGAAGTCGGTGGTCTAGCTGGACCACTAAGTCTATAAATTCTGTGCAATCCTGAGGTGGGTTCACAACTTGAGCCAAGACGTCTGAGTTCTCCCCGAAGTCCGCGATGAAACAATGTAATTCGTTTTTCCTCCGGCCACCCGGTTTCCACCACCAACCTATTGAAGGTTGCAATATAGGTTAGCAGATCCTGGTTACCCTGTCGTAAGGATAAAAGTTCGTTGTCCAGGGCTTGACCCTGTGAGTGTCTGGCGAATAGTTTTTCCATGCTCCTTTGAAAACCCTGAAAATCCCGGAGAAGAGGATCATCCTGGTTGACTAACGGAATGGACCAATCTGCTGCGCTGCTACTAAGATATGACAATACAAAGGCTACTTTGGCTTGGTCATTTGGAAAGGCTCCCGGTCTGCTTAAAATGTGCAAGCGGCATTGGTTCATAAACACGGCGAACCTTTTGGGGTCCCCAGCAAAGCGTTCGGGTGGAGCTAACGGAATATTTCCTGGTAAAACCACTTGCACAGGATTGCTTGATGAAACGGGGGTTGGGTTTCCTCCATATCCAGGTAGGAGCGTTTGCCCAGCTTGGTTTTGCAGTAGTTGCCAAGCCAGATCATCAGTGCGCTCCTTTGAGACAATCAGTTCTCTCCTGAGGGCATTAGTCTCTTGACGAGCGGCATGTACTTCCACCCTAAATTCCCCCAATAATTGGGCCAGTTGGTCGGTTTCCGAGGTTTCCATAACACCCGGGTGGGTATTTTTAGAAAGGATTCGTGTTCTGTTACGCTCACCTGGACCCCACAGGGGTGTCGATCGGACCCAGACAGCTGCGGTCTCCGTCAACATGATGCGTAGTGCAGAGATGACTGTCTGGACTGGCCCGCCTTTTCTTGTCTGTTGGAGCCAAAGAATTATTTTCCTGCAAGTGGAGACAGGGATTAGCCACCTGTGGGTTTTAGTGATGGCCTCCCAACTGTTCTCGCTCTCCCCCACTAATCACCTCCGATATCCCCTTAGTAACCTCACCTTATGTTTGTAAAAGATGAGCTCTCCATCCTGCGTGTCTTGCATGGGCGCGTAGATACCAGTTACTTCACTGGTTTGAAGGCGTTGGGAGAGTTCCGGTAAGCATTGACTCTGAAGTCCCAGGCGGGATTGGTAAGTATCAAGTTCAAAGAGTTCAATGTGCCCGATGTTCACTCTTGTCCCCTTCCTTCCTTAAGTTACAACCGAGTTTGTGAGAAGAAGGTCTCATAGCTGCTGCTGGCGTTCAGGTAAGAGTCTGTGTTACCCAAAGCTGTCCGGTAACTATTGCATGTGTTAACGTGTTGTTTTTCTCCCTCTTTACAGATGCGGCATATGAAGATATGGAGAATAATACCGCCGGTGGTAAATCAGGTAAGTCTATGGTGGTAAGAGGTATTTGTTGATTCCCTTGGCTCACCTTGTTATTCTTGTGCCCCTAGGTGCCGGAGTACGGCGAAGAAATGATGGAGAAAGTGCCGGATCGAAAGATGTTGTGAGAACTGGTGAGTATGGCGCCATGCTGGAGCTGGCGAAGCGACGCGTGCAGGACTGATGTACTTTCCAGGTCGGGAGATGAAATGGATCCGGAATCAGGTGAGGAATTTGAAATAAGTTCATTTTCTAACCTTGTCCTTTTCTTCCTCTTTATTCTAGGAGCTCCGGATTCGAGGCGGGCGTGGCAGAAGACTGGATGCTGGCTGTAGGCACGCGTGCGTGGCAGAAGACTGGATGCTGGCTGCAGGCACGGTGAGAGTCACGCTGCTGGATGCCGAATAACACGAAGCATGTGCTGCTGTTCGGGCGTGGTTTAAATAGCCTCCAAAGTAGTCCCAGGAAAGAAGTTCCCCAGGACAACACCCGAGTAAAAAATAGTCCCTGTAGTAAAATAGTCCCATCCAGGCCTCAAGTTGGCTTGGATTTATTTGCAGCATGGTCTGCATGAGGTAAGTAATGTCTATGAGCCTGGCGCCTATGGCGCCAGGACTGATTTTTAGTATGAGCCTGGTGCCTACGGTGCCAGGACCGAACCCAGACAGCCCCTAGCTGGGGCTGCTGGGGTTTTTGTAAATGTCCGGATGCCTGCTCCCGGGGCTGATGGGCTTGATCCGGATGCCCGGGGGTAGGCATCATGACAGCACCGTGTACTAGTAAGTTTTGGTATACACGCTTCTTGTGTGGCTAGACTTAGGGGAATTTCCATTAGTTTCCCTTATGAGTATGCCCCTTTTTAGATACTGATTTTTCCCATAATAAGTTTTGTGGTGCTTTGTTTTTCACACGCACTGCCATACCCTCACGGACATGCGTTTGTCTGACACACAGGTCATGTCACATATGGACAGCCAGGCTTAGCAGTTGTGAAGCACCGTGAGAGTCTTCACTACTTCAACTATAAAAGACACTATTGAAGCCCAGTGGGTGTCTCCACCACTTGCACCAAAGAAGACACTTCTTACCGCCTGAGGTAAGACTTCCCCTATGTATCCATGCATTGAGACATCGGACCAGGATTGGTACAATACCTTTATAGATCCTATCATTTTGTTCCAGGCACATATTTGTTCCCTTCCTGGCATACCGTTTGCCGTCCAGATATCTACACCCATGATGGATATTACTGCTCATCCATGCACTGGATAAGCTACTGGTAAGATCCAGGCTACACTCTTGTGGAGCTTTTTTCTTTGTTTTAATGAAGCATCCTTCTGGAGCTCAATGAATCATTATTTTAATTTCGAGGTCACACCTTTACTCATCACACTCCATTTGTTATTTGTAGATAGAGACCCCGGGACTACCCCATCACACGTCCTGATGAAGGCCTGCCCACAAAGCTGCACTTTACAGCTCTTTTCTAGGCCGAAACATCGTTGTGTCAACGATTATACCATCTGAACAATGCACAGTTTAAGCATTGCTGTTGTTTGTTTTTTCTCCAAATGTCCATGAAACCATGTTTATGTTCATTCTGTAACTGCACAATTGAACCGATTGACTAATCTTTGGCAGTTGTTTCTGTTTATGTTGATTACATTTAAATCCAGCTCTGTTTGACTGGATTATACGCACTTGTATTGTATTTTAAACACTCCTGGGATCTCTATCCCTATTATATCTTTTTGTCAAATGTTATTAAATACATTCAGTCCAGAAATTCATTTACTTGTGACTTTGATATGTGTTGATATGTAGGATTGGTGTGGCCTTTTCACCCTGAAATTTTGGTTTTGTTTACTCATGCATGTCAAGAAGGCCAGCAAGAGAGCCCCCCCACATGGAATGCACCACACTTGCAACACCCATCAAGATTGCGGGCACGCCCCCACAGCAGCCTCATTGCCTGCTCCTGCTCCCCTGTATGAGTGTTAGTGGTGTCCCCAGATTTCTACTTCAGGGTGTGCCTGCGCAGTATCCATGTCAGCTTAGGGCAGAGGTCCACATTAACTGTGGGAGATATATTTATATGAGCTTTTGCAAGGTGATGTGGCCAGATTAAAAGTTGAGCTTGTTTGGACTAACTTCACTGCATTATATTTAACAGATGTTCTTATTAGCCAGATAATTGGTATTCATGTTATTGACTGTGTATGGATGAAAAACAAAAAAAACATTCCTGCCATCATTTAAGAATTTACATGCAGTTTCAACTAAAAGCACCAGAGAAACATATGCGTCTGTATACTACGGCGAGCCTCTTAATGCTCAGTAGACCATAGTTTTAGAAGACCACTTCTCTACTCTGACAAGTACAGCATAGCCTTGAAGAACCACAATGTTAGTATTCACGAAGATCCTGACCTCGAGCACCTTTCAATTATAATCAGGGTTGTCTCCAGATGTATGATAAAGGGATCCATCTATTATTGTGCTTCAAGCATTGCCAGGAAAAAGGATTGCAGTCTGCTTATCACGACATTTGGAAAGTCCCCCAAAACTGATAGCAAAAATTGCGTTCCTTCCCTTTGTTAGCCATTTGGAGTAGCTGGTGACACCCAGAGGATTGCTCTTGGAACGTGCGTGTCACCTTAAAGTGAAAAATAGTTTCCAGTTCACGTGCATGGAAACCTTAAGGCTACTCCATATAAGGCAGTGACAGCCAACAGCCACAGCACCTCACTCGTTATTAACCTTTTCAGTTCCCCCAAGATATGCGTATTTATTTATCGTCTTATAACGGGCACCTCACCCGTGGGCCACAGTGCACACAAGAAACAGACAAAAACAACAACAAAAATGCATCCACTAAGAGAGAAAAAAGATTGAAGAGCTCGGGGAAAGAGTTGAGGAACCAGCGACTCACATATAACAACTACCAGTCTCGAATTTGAGGATTCCTTCGGCAGATATTGGGGCCTGCTCAAGTAAAGTGGCAAGTTACTGGTCCCACATCCCCCAAAACACAATCCCTGTTCTTCTGGACACAGCAGTCATCCAACCTGCGTAGGACCTTCAGGTTAGAAGTTCTAACAACCCCGGACCCTGTTCTCTGGCGAAGCCAGGCCAATACTTTATTACAGACAGCCTCTCTATGTTCTTTCTCTACGGGCTTCTCTATATTGTTAATGATAACATGGCTTCGATCTATGAACTGTTCTCTTATAATTGTATCCATTATCACCCGCATTTGAGATTTTCTGACCCGCAAACTTTGAAAAAAGGCCGGGTTACTTTTAACATTCACTGATCGGGAGCTATGAGTATACTAATGTTGATTTACCTACAGCCATGGGAGATGTTGTAATCTGGGCCTGTGATCGCTCACTAGTTGACAATGGTGAAGGTAATGACACAGCATGTGGATTCGATGTAGCTTCAAGCCCCAGCCTATCAGTAACTTTCTGCAAGGTTTGCAAAGACTGGTCCACCCTATCGGGCTGCGAGTCTGACAGGAATTATCCTGGTTTTCCCAGATGGTATTGTACCACTATTGAGGGTTGTGGATCTGTTTGGCAGGAATTATCCAGTTTTTCCAGATGGTATTGGGCAACGCATTTATCCAGCAGGTCCACACATATGCAGAAGTCAGAAAAACGATGACACAAATTAAGTTCCTGGGTTATATTTGTCTTCACTCAGATCCACTCTCTGGTCTGGGGGTGATATGCTCTTTTTGAAGCATATGCTCCCGAAGAGTTCCCCGAGGCCCCAACTAAGGCTGTAGAGTGGGGTGCATCAGTGGCTCTTGAGTAACCTTCTCCACCTTTTCCCCCAGATGAAATGTTACCATAGAAGGGGAAATCATTACGTCATTGGCACTTCCCAAATGTATTTCTGTCATAGTAACCTCTAAGGCTTCCATGTTATTTGCCTGACAGGCTGGGCCAATTGTTTCCAATTCCTTACTTGCTGTAGGAATGCCAGAATCCAGGCCAGGGGCATCTTCAGCATCTGAGGGGAACTCTGTTCTCCTAACCTGGAGCCTCTGTCTCATACGCACACTGAGTGCCAGGACCTCGGACAGCCGATTCCTTTTAGGTGTTGGTTAAGCGGCCACAGTGCCTACTCTACAGGTGCAGGATTAGGAGCACATTATTTACCAGATGAGTGGAAGGCTTTTTTAAAGCATGATTTCTTGTGTCAGGAATACTGAACTGTGAACTTCAGGCTTTCCAATAGAGTAGAATAACATTCAGATGTCCAAAAATGTGTACTCGAATGAACCATGCATAGACACAATGAGGTCATATAAAGGAAAGCTCTCATCAAAGAAATGTCTGGTATACACCAAGAACTGTGCTGACTTACGGCTCCGGCTTCCTCCGCGAGGCACCGGCACTAACTCACTGAAGTTAGTAAGCTGGAGCAGGGACACCAGGGACCCGGAAGCACTTAAGCGCTAAGGCTTCCACTGTCAGAACCGCCAGGATAGCACAGCTCGCCGCAACAGGGACACCAAGAGCATCAGGACGCTGAAGTGCCAAGGCGCTAAGGCTCCGACCGTCAATACCGTTTCAACAGCATGGAATTAAAAGGAAAGGACCCATGAACGTCCAGAAGCATCAAGCCGCACTGTCACGCAAGAGTCCAAGGGTGTATCATTGTGTTTATTTATCCAGAATCATAAACCCTTGGACACTTTCAATCACACAATTGCAAGATCACTTGATGCACTAGCCCCTCGTATCGGTAACAAACCAAAACCACCATATATTCTCATGCAAGCTATAGGCGATCGATAACATGACTAGAGCTCAATCCAGAGACAGGTGACAGAGCGATCCTGCCCTCTGATGCTAATTGGCTCAATATGACATCACGTGATGGTATGCATCTGTTGCCAGGTGATCAGAGTGGGCGGGAGCAGTTGGCAGCAGTGCTCCTCTACTTTTTTTAATAAAGTTTTACTGTTGCTATATTTTTCATTTTAAAAAGAAACCGTTCCAGAATTGTTTCGTTTTAAAATAAAAGTGGAGGAAGAAGTTGAAACGTGCCCTTCAGTGCAGTGCACTGAACGTTCTCTTAAACAGCAGGCGTATGTGTTTGGGGGTTTGCACTGCGTGTGGGTGGGGGTGTGGTGATGGGGTTTGTGGGGAGTGGGGGCAGGCCAGCACGGAGCATAGTCCCACTACTTCATTTCCTACACTTCGACCACTGTTGTATGTAGCGCCTGAGCACATCCTTAGTGGCCGCGTTGGCCAGAGTACAAACTTGCGTTCTTTATTAGTTGCCCGGTCAAGGCCATGAATGAGCTCTTCTGTCACAGGACACTGAACAGTTTGTGCTTGCATCCATGTTTATATGCACTTGATTTAGGGTAACCAGTCCAAGGAACCAAATATTGACAACCAAATCACGGGGGAAAAACCTGACATGCACGAGCTAATCCTTAGCATCACAGAATAGTAGCCCTCCTAAGGCGTGACAAGCATGCGCGTGGGAATGGAAAGTTATACAAGATGGCAGCAGAGATTCTATGAAATGGTGGACGTGTTGGGAGAAGCAGAGTAGGAATTTCTGGACAGGGTTGGCGGCCAGAACTTCACTAGAGACCAAGGTTGAGGAGCCTGTGAAAGGGAACAGACCAACCCAGGGGCATGGACACTAGACATTATTAGTCAGACCGTTCCGATTAATGCCACACATGCTTCCTAAATCACAAAAAGTGAAGAACAGCTAAGGTCATTCATGAATTGTATTCCTGGTGGCCTTTTAAACCAACACAAAAGAAGGCACATTGCGAACATTAGGCCAAAGCTGTCACCAGACAGATGAGGATCACACGCAAGCCCTTGCTGGAAAACCACCCAAAGCAAATACTGATGCATCCAGAAACACATATCAAGAATAGATTGACGGGATCATCCAAGAGAAGCGCTAGGAGCCAAGACTTCAGGTGAGCGAGAGTACTAATTAGGGAAAGACTAAAGGTAAGCAAGAGATCACAGACATCAAGACCTAGACTTGAGAATTCCAAAGTGTGCTGCCAACTCAGCACATATGATGCTCTAGAGACAAGCAGCATCCAGATGGAACAAGACCAGCCGAAATGGGCAATACCCAGCTGGCAAAAGAAGGAGGCACTAAGAGGCCTTGTAGGGGCATGAGAGATTGAGGAAAGTGAAAATCAAGTCATCCCCATGCCCTGAGATGGCTAAAATGATGGCCTAGGATGGAATGTAACATTAATACATGCCATCGACCCAGAGAGCGCATCATAGAATGGGTGTATGTTTTAAGTATGCAATCCATGCAAAATTGCTACCTTTACAAATCCACTCTTATTGCTTTGAAATTCATCCATGGCCTAGTCCCGAACCCCCTCTCTGGATGAGTTTCTCCTGCTACTTACCCCTCACACTCTATACTCCCAAGCACTCCTCAAACAAACCCTCCCCAATTCATCCACTACCGGCACCTCCCCCTTTCACTACTTCTTTTTTTTAAAAACACTTTATTTATCTTGCACACAGGTAATACAAATACACACAGTTATTACTTAATGCCTCATGCATTGCACACAATCAATTTATTTCCGAGTTTGAGTGTTCATGTTTGGCCTTATCCAACGGGTATATTTTGTACCTTTCCCATATATTCTTCGGTCTAGATGATGGGAACACAGAGTCAATATACAACTCTTCTGTATCATTCGTCCATACCATATCTTTGTCCCAGTCAGCCTTAGTTGGGGGGTTTATACTTTTCCATTTCATCAAAATCGCCCTTTTGGCTATAAGCAGACTCAGGTTTAAAAGTTTACGCCATATCGGATTCATTTTCTCGACCACACCCAGCAGGCATATCCGGGGAGACCACTCCACTGGTTGATCAGCCATCTCATCTAGGGCCTCGCATACCTCCTTCCAGTAACCCCTTAGTTTTGCACACGCCCATAGCATATGATATATGTTTGCATCTTCTGTATTGCATCTTGGCCAGTTCCCTGACATAGTTGGGTATATACGCTTGAGCTTTACCGGGGTGTAATGTGTCATTTGAACTATCTTGTAGTGGATTAATCTGTATCTGGAATTGCATGATATTTGTTTGGTAAGTGCACAGATACGGGACCATTCCTCGTCATCAATTTGTTGTCCCAGGTCCTGTTCCCACTTAGCCTTAGCCGTGCGATTTTCGGCCGGGCGTGTCTGAAGTATGATCTTATACAGTGCTGAGGCCGAGATATTTTGTGATCCCACTATGAACATGTATCCTAGTCCCATATTTAACGCTGACTCATTAGGGAAGGTAGGGCATGTGGTTTGTATGACTGATTGTATACGGATATATTGTTGCTTGTGTCTACTTGTATTCCCCACTATATCCTTGATGTCCTCCCACTGAATGAAGCGTTTTCCAGGGAATAGCTGGCCCCATTGGGTTATGCCCTTAGAAGTCCAGTGCTGCGCCACCTCTCCATCTATTTTGAAGGGTATTTGGGGGTCACCCCAGAGTGGCATACTCGGGTGGTACAGCTTGTCGGTGGCGAATATATTGGTTATTTTAGCCCATGCTGTAATTGCTATCTTCGTGGGATCTATGGAGTTGTAATGCTTGGGGACTGGTTTAGTCATTTTGTGGAGCACCCTAATGGCTTCCCATTCTGCTTGACCAGGTAGTGGGCTCCCAGGGTTCAGAAATTGTGTGGCCCAATGGGCAGCATGATGTGCTTGCGCAGTCAAATAGTATAATTCTAGGTCAGGTGCCATCAGACCGCCCCTTGCATAGGCATCGGTTAGCTTTTTCCAGCTCACCCTCGGGTTTCCCCCCATACAAACGAGACGCATGCACTGGACATTTTGGTGAGCTGAGCACGACCCGACCAGACCGGTATAGTGCTGAATAGGTAAAAGAGTTTTGGAAGAATTATCATTTTAATTAGTGCTATCCTTCCCATCAATTAAATGGGGAGGGCGCTCCAGCGTTTCATTTTTATGCATAACGTGTCTGCCAATAAATTGTAGTTTAAGGCTCGGGAGAGTTGGGCTGTTCTGGCGATGTGCGCTCCTAGGTATAAGATGTGTGTCGGGCTCCATACCATGCCGCGCAGATCTTGGGGTTTTGTTGTCTTCTCTGTGATGGGGAATATCTTTGATTTGCTGGGGTTTAGGTGTAGGCCCGAGTATTCACCAAACCGTTTAACCTCTGCCAGGACCCTGCCCAATGATTGATCTGGATTCTTTAGATATAGCAAGATGTCATCTGCATACAGAGTTATAATGTGTAATTTGCCTTCTAGCCTCAGTCCATATGCGCTGAATCGTGACCTCAGGATATCCGCCAAGGGTTCTATTACTAGGGCGAACAGTAGTGGTGACAGTGGGCATCCCTGTCGAGTGCCCCCTCGTAATTCAAGTCTGTCCATTAGGGTTCCGTTAATTCTAATCCTGGCCTGGGTACATGTATATAATAATTGCATCCATTTTATGAAGTTTGTGCTGAACCCATAATTTCGTAGTACCCCAAAGAGAAAGGGCCAAAAAACAGTGTCAAATGCTTTACGCATATCAAGCGAGACAGCTATGGCCTGGACTTCGGGGGGTGTTGTAGTCAGGATTTTGTGGCACCTTCTAACATTAGTTGCTGTGGACCCATCCATAATAAACCCTGCCTGGTCTTCATGGACCATATATGGCATCAATGGTGTTAGCCTGGTCGCTAGTATTTTAGGTAGGATTTTCGCATCGGTGTTAATTAATGATAGCGGTCTATATGACCCACAATCCTCCGGGGGCTTCCCTGGTTTAAGCAGTAGCGTAATTACTGCCTCTCTAGTGGTTTCGGGGAACTCTCCCTCATTTAGGGCCTCTGCCCACACCGCCATTAGTCTGGGCACCAACAGATGTTTGAACTCTTTGTAGAATTCAGCACCCAGACTATCCGTGCCGGGGGCTTTCCTGTTGGGTAGTGCCTTTAGCGCCTCCTCTATTTCTGCCTCAGTTATCGGTATCTCCAGTGACTTCCTAGTATCTCCCACTAGAAGTGTCATTGGGATTTGCGAGAGATAGTGTTCAATCTCCACATCTGTGGCATCAGATTGAGGTGAGTAGAGTTCTTTGTAGAATGCATGGAATGTTTCTTCTACCTTGCCCCGGTCGGTGGTAACCGAGCCGTCTGGTGTTTGTATGCATGGGATGGTTGTTGGTCCCCTTTCTCCCCTTACTGCTCTGGCCAGCAACCTCCCCGGGCGTTCACTCTCCCCATACCGGCGTGCGGCCGCTGGTTTATCGAAGTATCGGATCTCTAGGTGAGCTGCCTCTGTAAATTCATCCAGTTTATTCTTTATATCTGAGCTAAGCTGTGATGTTGGACTAATCACGTATTGGCATTGCAATGATGCTATTTGTGTTTCCAATTGGTGTAATCTATTCCTGATATCTTTAAGGATTCCGCATTCTGTAGATATGGAGCTGCCTCTTATGTAGACCTTAAAAGCTTGCCATAGTGTCGCTAGACTAGAAACAGAGTTTTCATTAAGGTCAAAATATTCTTGTATTTGTTGGTCCATTGTGTTCTTATAGACCAGGTCTCACAGTGCTGCGGATTTGAATCTCCATGGTGGTCTATTCACAGTGGTACCAGGGACTCGTAATGTCAGCTGTATGGGTGAGTGGTCTGAGTATGTTCTGGGGTGGATCTGAGCGCTCGTGACCCACGATAGAACGGTGTTGTCTACCAACCATAAGTCTATTCTGGAATGCATGTTGTGCACTGTGGAGTAATACGTGTATTCTCTTTTAGAGGGATTTAAAGCTCTCCATGCGTCCTTCAGGTTTATGTCTGCCATATGTGTGATTATTGTCTGTGCTGCCTTGGTCAGTGCCCTGGTTTGTGTTGACGTGCGATCGGCGTGTATATCTAGAATAGTATTGAAGTCCCCACCGCATATCAAGTAGGCTGTGGGGAAGTTTGCCAATTTCCCAAAAAGTTTGGAGTAGAATTCCGGGTCATCTATGTTCGGCCCGTATACGTTGAGGAGAACTATCTCTTTGTCGTATAGTATGCCTTGTAGTAACACCTTCCGGGTCACACTCTGCTGCTTTACATTCAAACTGCAAGGTTTTATGTATTAAAATTGCTGCTCCTCTTGCCCTTTTTGAATATGTTGTGAAGTATTGATGTTTTCCCCAATTAGGCACCAGTTGTCCTCCCTGTTGAGGCCCTACATGGGTCTCCTGCAAGAAGATAATCTTGGGGGTCTGTCTATTGATGTATGCTAAAATTTTCTTTTTCTTGACTCTAGAACCTAGGCCTCGGACATTCCAACTCAGTATTTTAATATAAACAATGCCTCCTTCAGTCATTACCTAAGAAGCGATTGTAAACATGTGCATGCAAATATATTGCTACTGTACTCTTGATGTTTCTGGTGTTCATTACCTGTGTGCTTTTTGTTTTCCTTTCCTCCCTCTCGTAACTCCCTCCCAAACAAACCCAACTCACCCCTGACCCCTCCCTCACAATTCCCATAACTTTAACCGTGTTCTTAGGATCTCAACCCTTCCCTCCCTTTAAATGAATGTGCACCTGTTACAGGGGGGCCTACGGCGATTCCCAGTGCCTATGCCCTTTTGGACCCTATGTAGAGTGGACCGGTTCTGTTTCTCTCACTCATATTGACACCTGTGGAGGGCATCACATTGCAGCGTACCTCACAGGATGAAACATATTTGCCCCCACAGAGGGCTGCCCCGTAGAGGAGCCGTCACTTCTGAAGATACATTTTATAACATGAACATGTTTGTTATTACATGACTGTAAAGTTTACTCAGTCCCCTCCGCACCAGGCTGACCGGATGGGGCGGGTATGTGCGTCTCAACAAAGTTTGCCGCTTCCTCAGGAAAAGTAAAGAAATGGATCTTATTCTGATCTTGTATTTTGAGTCTCGCCGGATATAGCATGGCATACTTGAAAGGGGCCCCTAGGGGACCCTGACGTCTATGGAAACAAGGCGAGTCACCACACATGATAGATACGCCAGACACGAGGTTGTATTCCCAAAGCTAGGGTTTATTGCAAAGCAAAAGTCTCAGTTGGCCAACTCGGTCTCACGCCCCGTGACGTGTATCTCTAGACCTCGAGGGACGCAAGAGAGTGAATTACGTACATCAGTTACATACATACAAAATGCATATCAAACAATCAGCTATGACATGTTTAACACCCCCCTTTATTGGGTTTCTTTGAACTTGGTGTGATGATGGACATCTCTGACCACTATGACACCTTCAAACATCTATTCTAGTAACAATTTGCAATTTGTGAGTGCGAAGGCATCTTTCAGTTGTTGAATAGAACACAGCGCTTCTGTTCTTGGAAGCGAGCTGCATACGGGGGGGAAGAGTTGCATTCCAGACCTTGCTATCTATCAGGTGCTATTCGCGTCCTGGGAGCCGACACGCTCTAGCGGGCTCAGCAAAGGGGGGCCATAAGAAAAGCATAATTCAAGCCTTTAGCGGTATTATTCTAACATATTCTACCATATAACGAGACTGGCTGGCAGCTGTGAAATGATTAAATGCCCTGCAGCTCTGCTTCAAGGCTACATTCGGGAGGGAGCCGGGCATTCTTCCTGGCGCTGCCTACGTTTGTGTTTCAGCAAACTCTTGTTATCCTCACGGCCCTGTGGCCTTGTCCTTTTTACATACAGACAAAAATGTTTCACAGTCGAGCAGTGTAAGCGGAAAATATACTGCGAAGCAATAGGAACAGAAAGCAATGAGCAAAATGGCGATTCTTGTTACATCAAAATGGCCGTTCATTGGCAAACTCGAAAACCTATATTTTGTCATATCGTGCATGAGACGGTTGGCCCACGGCCACCAAAATGCATTTGCGGTCTCAAAGTAGAGGTATCCGTATTTCTAGACTGACAAACCCTCCTTTGGCCGTATGCCAAACGTCTCATCTATTTATTGAAACCTCCTCTAGTGATGATGAATCTGAAGTACTTATGTCTGAGTCTTGCATGCTATCGTGGACATCATTGTCTTCATCAATATCCATTTCCATAAACTCTTTTACTGCTCTCATCTCATTTGGGTCTGGGTCAGTTCGATCATGAGGTTGTTTTTTCTTTGTTATCATATGCATACATCCTTCCGTACATCCCTCAGTTACCTCAGCGCAAACTATGGGTAAACAATGTATACAACAACAGCACGTTAGGAATATTCCAAACACCACTACTAATATTGAGATCAACTTCCATCCCCAAGAACATAGTATTCCCCAAAACCAAGATTCTATTCCCCAGCTCCCTTCTCCAGTAGGGAGTTCAGAGCTTAGGACGTGCATTTTCTTTATTGCTTCAAAGATCGTGGGGCGTTAAATTCCCCAACCCGCAAAGGGACCTCGTAGTAAGGCGGTAAGGATTTACTGGTACCGGTAAAATACTGGTACCGTAAACCCTTACCGCCATCTGTGTAATGAGGCCCTTTGTCTTCCGAAGCCACAGGTTGTATCGCCTTGCTCCTGGTATCGTATGATCCGTGAACAGTGCCGGTGCACTTCCAGATTCAGGCTCAAAGTCAGCCTGTGGCACTACGGCAGGTGCTGGTGTGCACCGTGCCAATGATGCAGATCTGTTTTTTGGCGTGCTGGCTAGTGCTGGTGGGCGCCAAAGGGGTACACGATTTGGTTTTGCTGGTATTTGCAAGGCAGATTTTGCGTCGGTCAGCAGTGATGTCGATTCTGCTGGGCAACATTGTGGCACTCTTTGCCCTTCCCCCTCTTTGGCAATCGTCTCAGGCTTTGTTTCGAGTTTCACTTCTCGTTTTGGCAGATTAGGTGGCTGCTTACTGGCAACAGTTTCTTTCGTTTCTGGGACCGCTGTCTCTTTCCGGTCATCAGTGTCAGGCAAGTCTTTCAGTGCAGTTGGAATCTTCTTGTCATAGGTGGCATGGATCCACGACTTCCTTCCATCCACCCGTATTGCCGTCCGCGTTGCCAAAAGTACTTGATGGGGCCCGCGCCACCTGGGTGCTAATGATGACTTTCTTTAGCAGCACCCAGTCTCCTGGCTCCAGCGCGTGCCCTGGACCGGTGTATCTCACTGGTAATGCCTCCTGCACCTGCTGATGAATCAAATGCAATTTCTGCATTAAAAGGCCACAATAAGTACTAAGCACAGGATGTTCTATCTCACTTAGTCGCTTTGGCTGAGGTGCGCACCAAACATTTGCCGGCCTCCCCATTACAATCTCGTACAGGGAGAGCCCAGTTTTAGCCTGTACAGACGTACGCATGCATAATAGTGCTATTGGTAATGCATCCACCAAACTCAACTTGCTTCCCGCACAAATCTTGCTAATCTTTGATTTAAGAATCCCGTTGTGCCTCTCCACAAGACCGGCAGAACTCGGATGCCTTGAACTATGGAATCTCTTATCAATCTGGAGACCAGCACATATCTGTAATACCACTGCACCCACAAAATGTGGTCCATTATCAGACCATAGGACTTGGGACAAGCCAAATCTGGAAAAGTACTCCTTCAACATTACTTTTGCCGTGCTCATTGCTGTGCAGTCCTTCAAAGGATATGCCTCCACCCACTTACTGAATGCACAGATCACCACCAAGACATATTTTAAGTTTTGGCACCTCTCCATCTCTATGAAATCAAAATGAATTACCTCAAATGGCATGGAGGGCGGGCCAAAACTGCCTGTTGGAGTCACTGTTCCCTTCCCTACATTGTGTTGGAAACACGTGATACAGTTCTGCACCAACCTCTCTGCATTCTTTTTTATGTTTACATTCTGCCAAACTGTAGAAAGGTGCTGTATTATTTTCTTCGCACATATGTGCGTAGGGCTGTGGGCCATTCTGACCATTGCAGTCACGTACGAATTTGACAACATCCAGTTTCTAGTTCCCTTGTCCACCCAACAACCCTCCAGATCCAACTCAGCAGATCCCTCTGCCCACATCGGCCGTAGCCTCGGCCTGCATTTCTTTGACAGTGGCAACTCCATCTTCTATCATACAGGGGACTTGCCCTGTCTGAACCGTCATAATTTTGGTATTCAAATCAGTGGCAGTTTGTTTCGCAATTCTGTCTGCAAACGCGTTTCCCTCTCCTACTTTGCATGTTACTTTTTTATGTGCCTCGCATTTCACTATTGCTAGGCGCTTTCGAAACGTGAGTGCAGACGGCAATCGTACAATCAAAGGGCCATGTTGAATTCTGGCGCCATGTGATGTCAGAAACCCTCTCTCAGCCCAGAGTCGACCAAAATTATGAACCACTCCAAAAGTATACTGACTATCAGTATATATATTCACATTCAAATTTTCAGAAATCTTGCAGGCTCTGGTCAATGCTATTATTTCCGCGGCTTGTGCTGAATTATAGGGAATTCATTTACTTTCTACAACTCTCTCTAGGGTAGTGATAGCGTATGCAGCAGTTGTCGTGCCATCTGGTAATTTAAAACATGAGCCGTCACAAAATAACTCTCCATCTGGCTCTTTCTGTGGGATATCACTTAAATCAACTCTTCCCTTGGTTTCTTCCTCAGTGACCATTAAGCAATCGTGGGGGGGTGATTCATTCTTCCCAATTTCTTTTATGGTTGGTGGCATTAATTCTGCAGGATTCAAAGCGCTACACCTCATAATTTGGATATGGGGCGCAAACAAGATAATCTCATATTTTGTCAATCTAGCAGAGGTGAGGTGTTGCGTCTGTGTCCTATTTAATAGAACGTCTATGGCATGTGGCACCATCAAAATTAAAGTGTGCCCCAATACAATCCCTTCCGTTTGTTTCACTGACGCAGCAGCCGCCGCGACAGATCGCAAACATCGTGGTAGTGCGCGTGCTACAGGGTCCAGCGCAGAAGAAAAATAGCCGCACAGCCTATTTCTTCCACCTTGTTCCTGTGTCAAAACCGCCAATGCACATCCTTCACTTTCACACACAAATAGTCTAAAAATGTTCTCATAGTTCGGCGTACCCAAAACTGGAGCCGAGCATAATGCAGTTTTCAATCCATCAAATGCTTTCTGACATTCCTCATCCCACTGAAAAGGCATAACTGCATCCTTTCTAGTTAAATTCACTAATGGTTTCACAATTAACGCAAAATTACCAATCCATTGTCGGCAATATGAAGCCATGCCTATTATGGCTCTGACTCATTTTTGTGTCTTTGGAATAGGCATACAAGAAATACTTTCTATGCATTGTGGCGTTAGTCTTCTCCCTCCTTTCGAAAGTAGGTAGCCCAACTAGGCCACCTCCTTTCGATTATACTGAAATTTCTTCAAACTAGCTTTATGGCCATGTACCGCTATGTGTGACAGTAGTAATACAGTGCTTTCTTTACAAATCTCCTCTGTGTCTGCAGCTAGCAATAGATCGTCTATGTATTGCAAAGTACACAACCCACGGGTAATTCCAGCATGTCTAGCTGCCCTTTTAATGCTCTACTGTAAATACTCGGACTTTCCGTATATCCTTGTGGAATGCGCGTAAACGTAAATGATCGTCCTCCTAATGTGAACGCGAACAAATATCTGCTGTCCTTGTCCACTGAAATACTGAAGAATGCGTTTTTCAAATCTACCACACTAAAATATTCTGCTGAAACAGGTATCATTGTCAATATTGTAGTGACGTCTGGCACTAGAGGAAATTGTGGATCTACTACCTTATTCAATGCGCGTAGATCAATTATGAAACGGTATGGTACCTCATTACCTCCTTTTTTATAAACCGGAAGAATCGGGCTGTTGCATGTACTGCCTGTAATTTCCTCGATTACCCCTAATTTCACCAAATCTGTAACAATACTCTTCAATCCTTTCTCACCTTCAACCAAAATTTTGTATTGGGGTATTCGCGGTAGGGTAACACCTTCTTTCAAAATAATCTTTACTGGCTCTATCTTTAAACATCCTACATCATTGTCATGCATTGCCCATATACAGGTTGGTACTTTACTTAGTTCCCCTGGTAACGCTTCGGACATGAATCCTGACACAGGGGCATCGTGTGGCCATATCGTTAGAAACACTCCGTCTGCCGTGCAATGTATAACAGAACCTAGTTTTTTCAACAAGTTTAATCCCAACAAATTCCCCCCACAAGTTTCTGTTACAGGGAAAGGACAATGTTCAGTAAATGGTCCTATGGTAACTGGGACTGGTTTGGACACTGGGTTTATGACTGGTGTACCTGCGAACCCTACGGAAATATTCTTCTGCCCTGACAGTGGTATATCCGGAACCAAGTGATGGTCTATTGAACACTTCTGTGCTCCTGTATCTACAAGAAAGCGGTGCTCCTCATTCCTGACTCTCATTTCTAGGTAGGGTCCTCTCTGATTCACGGGAATAGACACTGGTTCCGACCCCTGTCCTGGGCTGTCCTATTGGGGAAATAACACATCATCCGATGTGTAATCATTACTATAATACGTGTTTGGCTGTGTATCGAAAACATTTCCACTCTTCCCTCTATTTCCCCCACTCTGATTTCCATATTGTTGATTTTGCTGTCCCTGACTCTGGTTTGGGCATTTTGGTTTTGGCCTTGGTTTTGATTACCTCCGTTATTGTGATGCTGCTGCATACTATTCCTATTTGGTCCATTCGCTTCTGGGTATCCTCTATGCTGTCTCCTCTGACCAGACCCATTTCTATTCTGTAGATGTGGACATTGCGCTCGCCAATGTCCTTCCTCTTTACAATATGCACACTGATTCGGTCCCACTGTTCCCCCATGCATATTCGAATTACTCCTTCCTTGTGCGTTCCCTCGCCCTATATTATGTTCTGTTACTTGCTGCAATAGTACCTGTGTTCTTATTAGACATTCTTTCAAGTCTGCCCCCACCTGTTTTAGCAACGATAATTCGTTCACCAGCTCCTTCTGCCCCGGCGATGGTAATTGCTGCCGTTTATTATGCGACCCCGTTTCCCCCTTCCCAGGTCTCCCGATATCCCTACTCCTGTATGCAGGTGTAGTAAACACTTTGACAGGTGCAGTAAAAGTTTCGACATAATCATTATCTAATTCATCTCTAAGCTCAAAAAGTCTATACACATGTTCTCTCACTTCTTCATCCCTCTCCCTACATTCAAATCTAACAATCGCTGCGGTGGCAATTTCCCAATTAGCTGTTTCCATTTCTCCACCAAATATTCACCCATGCATTCCAACACTACCCGTCTTTCGTTGCTTCTACGGAAGTCATATATCGAAGCCACTGCTGCCGTCCCATCATTCCCGTCTATATACATCTCTGCCTGTTGCTGCAATTCCACCTTCCTTTCTTTGCTGATTGCGCTGCGGGTTACCCTCGTGTACCCCCGTTGGTCAGTCCCGCCTCTTGCCCCCGTGGTTTCAACTTCAACCCCAGGTGGAACGGACGGTACCGAGTCTGTGTCTGATGCGGGAGG
The DNA here is from genome assembly GCF_040938575.1 of Ambystoma mexicanum. Taxonomy (NCBI): domain Eukaryota; kingdom Metazoa; phylum Chordata; class Amphibia; order Caudata; family Ambystomatidae; genus Ambystoma; species Ambystoma mexicanum. The sequence goes on along the minus strand of NC_090931.1, from coordinate 1,279,218,525 downwards.
TGCGAATGGGACAATGGGAACAGGGAGTGTCTGTTGTGGGCCTGATTGGCTAATAGGAAGTGTTACGTGTGCGGTCTGTGGCTGCGGGAGGGCTTGAGCTACGGGCGGGGTCTGGGCAATAGCTACTGACGTGTCTGGTCTTACTTCTGATCTTGAGCCTTGTTTTGTATGGGTCAATATATTTTCTATCAATTCATCTGCTATGTGTAATTCTCGTTGTGGTTATATCTTTTCTATATTCAACTGGTCACGCTTACCTGCCTTTCTTAGACTGTCAGTTCACTCCTCCTCTTCTTTCTCTTCAACTACTTCACCTTTCGATTTATGCCTGTGCGCATGCTTTGCTCTGCTTTTAAATAGGAGCATTGCTTCCTTTCTTCAGTCTTTAATAGTCTCAAATGCTGCAAGACGTGCTTTCTTTCTTATCAACACCCTTTGCAGGTTGTCTATCCTCGCTATCTCAAAACTACCATTAATCGGCCACTGATGGTCTTGCTGCTTTCTGGTTTGCCTATGCCAAGTCTCACAGAATATTATCGCACCCACTCCATACTTCACATACATCTCATACGCCGGCGTTCCCCCAGGTGGTACACTTTGGCCATCTTCCAAAGATTGTCTACCACAGTGGAAAAACCCCGCTAAGGTGGACAATACCCCGGACATGTTTCAACCTTCCCCCTGGTTAATCAACCTTACCTAGGGCGTTTGATTTTGCAAAGTCAACTCTCAACCAATATCAGGATACTTTGAATCGGGGAATGACTCACCTGATAAATCAAGTTGTCTGTATACTACGCACCAAAGGACGTCGTGTCTGCGTTTCTTGGCTTCCGCCTCATTTCGGGACCCTCACCTCCTTGTTCTCTAGCCAGGCACGTCGATCAGGGATCAGATGTGTGCAGATCTGCAAAGGAGTCTCTCATCACTTTTACAGGGCGCCCCGAACACCTCTTGATCCCGACTCGATCGTCCCGTCCTCGCCGTTCTCTGCCTTACTCAATTACAACGTTATGCGATGGAACAAGTGGGGGAAGGTCCCTATTCGGGCGCCATCTTGAAAGGGGCCCCTAGGGGACCCTGACGTCTATGGAAACAAGGCGAGTCACCACACACAATAGATACGCCAGACACAAGGTTGTATTCCCAAAGCTAGGGTTTATTGCAAAGCAAAAGTCTCAGTTGGCCAACTCGGTCTCACGCCCCCCGACGTGTATCTCTAGATCTCGAGGGACGCAAGAGAGTGAATTACGTACATCAGTTACATATATACAAAATGCATATCAAACAATCAGCTATGACATGTTTAACACCCCCCCTTTATTGGGTTTCTTTGAACTTGGTGTGATGATGGACATCTTCGACCACTATGACACCTTCAAACATCTATTCTAGTAACAATTTGCAATTTGTGAGTGCGAAGGCATCTTTCAGTTGTTGAATAGAACACAGCGCTTCTGTTCTTGGAAGCAAGCTACATACGGGGGGAAGAGTTGCATTCCGGACCTTGCTATCTATCAGGTGCTATTCGCGTCCTGGGAGCCGACACGCTGTAGCGGGCTCAGCAAAGGGGGGCCATAAGAAAAGCATAATTCAAGCCTTTAACGGTATTATTCTACCATATAACGAGACTGGCTGGCAGCTGTGAAATTATTAAATGCCCTGCAGCTCTGCTTCAAGGCTACATTCGGGAGGGAGCCGGGCATTCTTCCTGGCGCTGCCTACATTTGTGTTTCAGCTAACTCTTGTTAACCTCACGGCCCTGCGGCCTTGTCCTTTTCACATATAGACAACAATGTTTCACAGTCGAGCAGTGTAAGCGGAAAATATACTGCGAAGCAATAGGAACAGAAAGCAATGAGAAATGGTTAGAAAACAAAATGGCGATTCTTGTTACATCAAAATGGCCGTTCATTGGCAAACTCGAAAACCTATATTTTGTCATATCGTGCATGAGACGGTTGGCCCACGGCCACCAAAATGCGTTTGCGGTCTCAAAGAAGAGGTATCCGTATTTCTAGACTACGGGATCTGGCGTTCCCGTAGTAGTTTTTTAACCCCATTGATAAGAACTGCTAGGAATAGAGCTTTCCTGTTGCACCGCCAGTGTGAAGTCCAGAAAGATCCATATGACGTTAGCTTCCCATCTCAGTTCTTGCTTCTCCCTTGCTACTTTCAATATTAAGTCCCTGTCCCTGTAGTTCATTACACAGGCTATGATTGGTCTAGGATATGCTCCTGGCTTCGGTTTTGGGGCCAATGACCTATGAGCCCGTTCGATGATGAACATCGGGGACCATCCGGGGGCCCCCAGGATGGTGCGTAGGAGAACCTCCACTGCTTTTTCCATGGAGCCTTTCATTGCTTCCTCCGGAACTCCTACTATACGGATATTATTGAGTCGTGACCTCGCTTCCAAGTCTTCGCATTTGGACTTCACCGTCCCTAACTCTATTGCCATCCTGGAGACCGTGCTTTTCAAGGTTTCGAGAGCGTCTTCAGTGCCCGATATTCTCGTTTCTGCTTCCATCATGCGTGATGTTGTTTTATCTAGTTGTGTTTTGATGGACGCCACATTTGTAGTTATCCCGTCCAGTTTGTCGTTGAGGGCTGAGAAGCCCTGCTGCATGGCAAGGAAAACTGCATGGGGGTCCATCATCGCAGCCGATGGGGCCTGTTGATCTTGTGATGGTGTTCCTTCCTCCATCGCAAGTTCCATCTCTTTCTGTATTGGTGTCGTGTATTTATCAATGGCTCCTTTACCCTTCTTGTGGCCAAAGCTCTTGGGCATTGTTTTCGTTCTGGTCGATTCTCCAACAAGCTGGATTAGCTATGCGCTTTTTGGCTCTTTCTATGGTAGGTAGGTGCAAGGTATGACTAAAATTATCCTTGAGTAGGGCTTGCAGCTGGATAGTTCAAGTCCGCACTCTTGCAGGTGCTAGTGTTTTCAACTTCTCAGCTCTATTCCTAGCAGTTCTTATCTAACCCCACTGGTGGGGGGTCTGTATTTTGTGCTGTTGCTGTCGTTGCGGCTTTGAAACCATATCACTGTCGTCACTGTGTGAGCTTAGATTGACCTTAAGCGTAGGTATGCTTCTCGCAGGGGTGTTTAGAGGCGTATCCCAAATGCCTTTATCTTCGGCCTGTTCCCCCCTACGTTCCAGCAGAGTTTTGTACCAGCTTACATCGTGTTTCCTTTACTTTCCTCCATTTGTGGTCCCCAACACTTGCAGTGGGTCACTACCCTTACCATTTGGCTTCCACCATGAAAAAACACACAAATGGTCACGTTCACTGGTTGTTTGCCTAAGGGAGTTCATGCCCTGCTGTATTTTGCTGTGGGTATTCAATTATCTTGTATTGTCTCTTTTGTATGGCCGTATGTTTTCTCACTGAAATGGTGGGGATTAATGCCGGGCCCGTAGCCGGCGCCCTCGCAGTCCGGTGTGTGGCGTATGAAGCAGCGGGGTCGTCTCCGCTGCCCCCTGTGGGGGCTTCACTTTTGTTGCGTGGCGCAGGTATGAAGGCCTGGGGGGCCCCGTCCATGTCCAACACCAGGTTATGTTCCTCGGTGCGGGGAGGCTGGGCGAGCGTGGCGGGCGCCCGGGCGCCGCGGGAAGGGGATGGCGAGTTACCCCTCTGTATTCAAGATGGGGACGGGAGATCTCGATTGTATTGGGGGCCCAGGGACCGTGCCCAATTGTGCTCTCCCCCCAGCCCCACGCCGCCCCACGCCGCCCCACTTAGCTGTTAGGCGCCCGCTGAGGGCCCCGCAATGTTGTACCCGTGGGTCTGCAGGCCGCGTGGTCCTCGCCTCTTTCTGACGGTCGCTGACGAGAACACAGCTCGTCTCGGTCCGGCGATTCACTTTCTTATTTTCAGAGTGTCCGAGGGGGAGGGTGGCAGAGGTGGGGACCGCAGGCGCTCTACGAGGAGCGGAGCGCCCGCACTGCATCCGGGTGCCAGCGGGCCATCAGTCTCCCAGCCACCGCTCGCGTTGACTTTCGCCGGGCTCCTCCCCCCAAGTCTCGGCTCGATTTCAGGCTCCACTTCCCGCCGCCTGCAGGATTCGGATGGCGTTGTTTCTCCTTGAGTCTTCTACCGGTGCTCACCCAATTTCGCCAGCCTAATCCTTAGGGGTTGCAACTCATTTCATGCTCTTTATACGCAGAACCGGTCACTATAAATGCTTACAACAGCATCGCGGCCCTGGTCCTCGCCGTAGTTCACACGGGAGCGGCCATCTTCTCACGTGCGCAACAGCGCCCCCCCTTTCACTACTTCACCCTCCCATTGGAAATTCCCATATAACTGCACACAAAGTTATCGCATGCAGTAATAGTGCATGTAGCCCTTACACAAAAATAGACATGGCTGAAGAGTTTCTGAAAGGAAAGTTGGAATTTGGTAGAATGCTAAATCATGCAGTATTCAGAAATATAGCATGTTTTACCATCACTGCCAAACTTGTAACCTCCCCTAGTCTTAGCTACTCGGAGGGTCTGTATTAGGTTAGCTGACATCCTGGTTTTGCAAGGACCGTCCCATTATTTTGTCCTTGGACCCGGCGTCCCGAGACTTTTTTTGAAACCCTGCCCCAGGATTTGAGGGATGACAGGCTGTTCTGGTTTTTGCCAGTGACTCTTGAACGAATACTGAAAACGGGCCGGCCGGGCACAGCTCTTCATGCTTGCGCCTCATACCCTCCCCCTTCCTTCATGGATTCTCTCCTCCCTTGAGAGTTCTGAGCTTTCAATAAGCATGTACTTTGTGCAGAAAAGGCCGCCGACATAGGGGGAGGACCACAGTTTCATTGGAGTCCTATGTGTGTTTTAGTCCTTCTTTTATGTTTTTTATCAGCCGAAACTGTAGTCCTGCTTCTATGTCGGTAGCCCGTCCTGGTCCGCTCTAAAAACAAAAATAAGTTGCTGCCAACACTGACAGCACATGAATATGTGCATTTGTTGAATGAAGTGGGGGACTTGCCACTCCAAAACCTGAGATGTATACTAACACTCACATTTTGTGACATGTGGAATGGGCCTGGTGAAGAGCCAGACTGATGCTGCATCAGTTCTGTTGCGCTTTTCACAGCCATGCTGACCCGTCTCCACACTCTGCGGAGACCTATAGCATAGCCACAGCCGGATATGTGCATGCAGTTTATTCCAAGACACCTCCCCCCGCCCACCAATCCTGCATACATGACGTCGCTCCCTATGGGAGTGGAGGTTTTCTGTGCACATCCGATTTACCAACATGCTACGGCCCCTTTGCTACCACACTGCTGAACTGGACCTGCAAATCTTAAACTCTTCTAATCTCACTGAAAGCGCTTCTTTTTTCAATCCACTTTCCTTATCTCAATATTTTTTCAGCATGCAAACTATTTTTTTCCACTTAAGGCGAAGACTTGTATTTCATCCAAAAAGAAAAGGCCATGATACATTTTGTAATAGCTGTTTACTGATAAAAGATAGCTCAGCAAGTTAAGCACTCAACCCTAGACATATGCATTCAACAGGAAGGACACATGTTCCAATCCTGGTAGGTGCGACTTATCTCTTCATATTTCCAAGGTCTGTGTAGCATTTCAATGGGCAATGATAATACCTGTTAATAAAGCCCTTAGAAACAGGGGCAAAAAAGCATGAAGCACTGGCTAAAATAGAGGTATACATGACCTTATATGAATCCAGTTATCCAAAGAAGCATCATGTTTGAACAAAATCCTTTCAGTATTATTTTCAGAAAAGATCACTCGATTCCTCTAAATGTTCTTGTCTTCCAATTCTTATTCAAATAAATGAACATTTAAAGACTTGTCTCCTCTGTTACTGAGATAACTCCCATAGGCAAACTGAATAAGATGCCAATTGTAAACCTTGCCAATTGATGTGTTTTGGATTACATTATCATCGTTTCAAAACCGGATTACTTCTTTATTTTGAGCCACTCTAGTTGATTAAAATGTGTCATTCTTGTCCCCCAACGCATAGAACAAATGCGCTAGTTCTCCACTTTCGTCAATTTGTTACCGTAGAAGTGTTTCCACAATACTTCCATAGTTCATTTTAATACAATTAAAAACAATTATATTTTTCATATCTGCAGAAAAATGATCACAATATTTTCCTGATATGTTTAAAACCAACACATCAATGTATTTCTGTTTGAGAAGGTCGATTTATTTGGGGGGGTGGGGGGAGGTGCGTGTGTGTGCGCGTGTGTGTGTATGTTTTTACCTAAAGATTCTCTGCTGTTTGGTAGGCGTTTTGTGCATTTCTCTGTGTTAACCCATAGTAAGAATCTCCAAGCACAGCCACATGTCATGCAGAGTACTGGTGCACACTAGTCATGTACCGAAGAGTGGAATTACTTTTTGGCTGAAAACAGAATAGTTGGTCCAAGAATCAGCCCAAAGTCTAAGAGCGACCATATAGTTTAATAGGGGAGCAAAGTGTCTTTCCTGCCCCCGTTGCTGCAAGAGTATGTTTAATATGCTGCTTAAGGCAATTTATGGAAATGGCACAGTATTTTCCTATGGATACAAGCCCATTTTCTTATCGGTTTAATAATTAAAGTGATCAGAAAATATGTATTTATCCATTGGAAAGTTCTGCCCAATTTCGATAATATGCCTCCAGCAGTATATCTAATACCGCTGGAGGCACGTTATGAAAATGCCACCTTTGCTGGTGTGCTGAATGTATTTTGCTCACGGAGGGTTTGAAAGGATTTCCTTTGGAGATGCTCTGTGAGCAAAATACATTGTGCACACCAGTGAAGGTGGCCTTTACAGAGGCAGTTTATGCATACACCACCTTCACTGGTCTGCTGATTGCATTATGCTCACAGAGCTTCTCTAAATGAAATACTTGGAAACCTTCTGTGAGCAAAACACATTATACACACCAGGGAAGGTGGTGTTTACAGAGGTGGGTTATATAAACACCACCTTCACTGGTGTGCTGATTGCATTAGGCTCATAGAGCATCTCCAAATGAAATACTTGGAAACCTTCTGTGAGCAAAACACATTATACACACCAGGGAAGGTGGTGTTTACAGAGGCAGGTTATGTAAACATCACCTTCACTGGTGTGCTGATTGCATTATGCCCAGAGAGCTTCTCCAAATGAAATGCTTTGAGACCTTCAGTGAGCAAAATACATTCTGCACACCAGGGAAGGTGATGTTTACATAATCTACCTCTGCTTGAGGCACATTATGTAAAAGCCCCCTTCACTGGTGTGCTGATTGCTGAATGTATTTTGCTCATGCACCATCTGCAAAGGGATACCTCGGAGACCCTCTGTGAGCAAAATACATTTGAAATATGAGTGAAGATGGCATTATGTAAACCCCACATTCACTGGTGTGCAGAATACAGAGGTGCTCCAAGGATTTCCTTTAGAGAGGCTGTGTGAGCAAACACACTGGCAGCAAAACACTGCCAGAGGAAGGCTGCAGCAGCCAACAAGCTTTATGGTTATTGGCTGCATGCAAATGCCACCCTCGCTGGGGTGGCAAAGGTATTTTTCCCACAGTCTCCGTCTATGAGCAAAATATATTCAGCACAGCAGTGAGGGTAGCATTTGCAGCATCCAATAAGCACATTTTGTTTTGGGTGCAGTAGCCTTCCTCTGGCAGTTCCACTCTGTGATTGGCTATCATCTCTTAAACAGAGAGAAGTATCCAAAAAGTATTCGGATGAAGCCGAATAGCTGTATTTCCGACGAACATCGCCCGAATACTCACTGGATGCCAACATTCGGGACACCCCTAGCACACAGTAATCTTTATATCAGGTTTGCTTGGTGTGGTTTCCTCCTCCTTTTAAGTGGCGTGATTCTAGCTGCTATTTTTCCTAGTTTAGTGCCACTCAATGTATTGACCTCAGAAGGATGAAGGGCTGAGCCCGTCCTGCTGGGAAGTGCCGTCTACCCCTATGTGAGGGGCTAGTACTTAATTTGAGAGCTAGATATCCCCCTTAATATCCATGCATTGTGGGATGCATAGTAAACAGTGTGTGGCAGGATGGATTGTTACTCACTGGATGACCACTTACTGGTGCAAAGATGTCCATTTACAAATCATTGTTATTGTGTGCTGAAGTTAGTGGCTACAACTCTCAGAAAGCAAAGTGTTTATTACAAATTTAAAGAAGAAGTGAGCGGCAAGTGAGTGATGCTGCACAGCCTTTGAATTTGGGTACGAGAAATGTTAGTGCGTGTAGGAAATTCCGTGTGCCCTCACTGAGGGTTATTACAACAAGGAGAATCCAGCTTCTGTGATTCAGGTGTGCTCACACGTTTGTTTACGCAATTAAGATATGGGATTTGGTCACTTAACCAAAGTGACTTTTACTTGTAGTGTGGCTTTTGGTCGCATTGTAATAAGACAACACATGTTTAGTGCGCAACGCATTTCCACACGGATGTAGGCATTTAATGATCATCATATCAGCTGTGGATTTTGAGTAAGAACCAGAATAACAGCTGGAGATGGCAGATGGCGAGTTTGCTGTGCCATTAGGTTGCAGTGCTGAACAAAGCTCAACACACTTTTCAAAATGCAAGCTTCATTGTAACATGGATTCATCTGGTTGCTCCACCGACGGAAGAATTGTCGGTGTCATTTCTGATGTGTGAGGGATTGGAGGTGTTACTTCACAACTTGTGCCCTCAAGCTGACGAAATTCTGCCATAGTTTGTAACTTCTGTTTGGGCCTTCCTTACAAGTGCTGGAGAAAGCCATACAAAGTGCCAAGTGTTATCACACTTTATGACCAGACGTTTTCTTTAGAAACCAAAGCGCCATTGTAAAACCCATGTAATAATAGGACATGTGAAAATACTGCAAGAGTACAAGTAGCAAAAGAGCATTTACAAATGTGGCAATAACCCAGGAATGCACCTCCAGCTCACAGGTGGCATAATGACTGACAGGTGACGACAATCGTATATAAAGCGTCATAAGGCGTATCAAACTGGAAGCACACTGCACTTAGCATCAGCCAGCTCATTGGACCAATGCACCTGCACAGGCAGGCATGACAATGTTCCCTGGAAAAGGCCCAGCAGCTGCAACTACAAGGGGAGAAGTGACAAGGGGCACAGAGGGAGACAGGGAGGGAAAGGGGCAGTCAGCATCACACTCAGTGATGAGCAGATTATCAACCTCTATCGGTGCAGCAGATCCCCCATAACCCCAAAAGAGGCACCTAGAAAGGAGGACATGAAAAGTAATATCAGGGGCAGGGTGTGATGCCAAGATATGTTGCAGGGCACTGCGGTGTTAACATTTGCATGTCCCATTGGCACTTTGAATGACCACAACCACGCTCTAAAATGTGGCGTCAAGTGCATTTCCGGCATAAAGGACCCTTAAAGCATATAATAATAATAATTTAGCATTTACATAGCGCTACGAACCCTTAGGTATCTGAGCGCTGCTTATTATTACCCACGGTGCGCAGTGCTCATTTATCGACCTCGGAAGGCTGCCGGGATTCGAACCTGTGTAGGCAGGCACTGCAGAGGATTTTAAAGCGCGCGCTCTGGTCGCTGTGCTATCGGACCAACTGCATGGTGAGAACGGCTGCATGAGAAGTCAGAGCTTATCTTTTCTCCAGGAGACGTGGCAGCCATCGGCCTGGGAGGGCCTCCCAAATTGTCGACACATGTTTTGTGAAGGAGCTCTAGGCATAGCCATCTGATGTTGTCCACACCCATTCCAGCAGCATCCCTGTTCGGGGGATTTTTTGCAAAACCCTTTGGTGAGGGCTGTGTAAGCATCTAACCTAATGGGAGAGCAGTCCATCATCCAAAAGGAAAGACCAGGCTCTCCAATGGTGGCTGTATTGAGCAGCCAGGTTTAACTTCAGGGTAGAGGGAGGTGAGCACGGGTCCATTTTATAAAAATCATACAAAAACAAGATTCCCCTATAAAAACTCTTACACTTGGGTCAGTAAAGGCAATGTTCTATAGAAAAAGACATAACCTTAGAAAGGAACGCTAGCAGTGGACTTAGCATGTGCAGATATCATTTGCATCGAATGTTAAATCCCCAAAACACAGTTACAGCTAATAGAAAAATGAGGTGAGTTACTCAAAGGAAGAACCTACTTGCCCCAGGCAAGATTTGCACTTTTCTAATGCACAGAAACCGCATGTAAAGGGATAAACAGAATAACAATGTACACAGTATTTGGAATAGCTTTGGCATGAAACAGGGCACCCTTGACATGGAGCAGTGAATTATGAAACACAATACATACCTTTTGTGAAGGTAAGTACACTATTCCTACAACCTACATTAATTGGGTCAGTAACCCCACATTTAGATACCCCTCGACCCCCATAAGTAAACCGTGAATAGCTGTACAGAAGGAAAACGCACATTAAACAATAGGAAGACATGCTACCACACAGTAGAGCCAATGTTTGGTACAAGAAAACAGTTGTCACTAACCTATCTATGAACCCAGCAAACTACACAGCACACAAATAATGCCACGTTGGGTACGTGTGTACCTTGTGTGTCTACAGCAACATGCAAGGCAGACAATAGAGGCAAATGTTAGCTAACCTATTGAGAGAAACCTGAGGGTGTTCCCCAGAGGCGTAGCCAGGAATGTCTAACAAGTGGGGTCTGAACCGAATGCAGTTGAGCCCCCCAAAGTGACACTAACATCTGTAAATGCCTGCACAGTGCTGGGGAGTAGGCATTTACAGAGGAGATCCCAGGAACCCCTTATTCAGGTGGCCACAAAGGGACTGACCCTCTCTTATCCCAACCCTGAAGACAAACGAGCAGGGAAAGATCACCTGGGTAGGGGAACTTGGGGTTATGCTCAGGAGAACGCCCAAAGAGAAATGCAGTAATTTACTAAGGAAGGAGAAGAGGAGGGTGAAATCTCTGAGACCTTTATGGGCTGTGCCATATATGCCCCCCTTCCTCCCATTAAATCTCTCCTACACAAACCCAATAACCCCTCCGAAGAGATCCAATCCCCTAGGATCTCAAACCCCTGTCATCCTGTTTGCTATCTAAATATTCCCAATCATTTTTCTTCTGGTCCCTCTGATTGTTATTTCCCACACTCACAACCTACTCAGGCAAAATACTACAGTTCCCACAATCCCTCTTGTTTATTTCATGGTCCCAACTATTCCTGTTTGCCCCACAAACCCTACCAATCCCGTCCCTCTGTCATTTTCTGAACACCCAATCTACTATGACAGGACACAACCGTTCCCCCAATCCTCTCTGCTCTGTTCACAATCCCGATCATTCTCGTCCTTCTCAGTCTACCAACCGACCCCCTTTTTATAATAACACTGCTTCCCCATCCAATCCGACACTTCAACCCCTTCCCTTTTTGACATGAACACTAGTTTACAACGGACTTGTAATAGAACTGTTCACCTGACATATCCCAACCTGAAGGTCAGGCAAAGTCAGGCAATTAACCTGAATCACAAACAGCTGACGGCCCTTTCCTTTCCCTACAGGGAAAAAAGGTGGTGCAAGAGAGCACAGGATGAGCAGGGTAGACAGCATGATGGCACAGCTAACTAGGCACGGCAGTTCAAGAGAAGGAGAAAGGTGGGGGTAATCGAGAGGGTGGCAAGGAGAGAAATTACCTTGCCCTATTTGTCCCAGGCCCGCAGAACCTTTGTGGAAGAGGACATAAAACAGCGAACAATAGCACAAGTGTCTTGCAGCAGATGTCAATGGTACATGGGGCAAGCCTACGCCGATAAGCAGGAGCGAGGAAAGCTCCCACGACCATGGTACAGGCCTTGACTACAATGCAGCCGGTGAGTCAAGGGGAGAACCGATAAGAGCCGGGCTGTGTTGAATGAGAACAGCAAAGTGGCAAGTTTGAACCAAGTTAAATGAACTGTGAAAAGTATTAAGGAGAGACCAGCTGTAGAGGGAAACCAGCACCACGTGGGTGCTAACTCAGGAGACTCTGGTCGATCCCCATCTAAGCGAAACTACAAGTACCAGAAGACCATAGGAGAGCCGTAAGGTTAGGTCAAAGTGGTCATGCAGGAGGTCAAGCAAAATCCCCGTACAGTCGAAAGTCTTTGATCTACGAGCTTGAGAAAGCAAGGGAAGTGAATCAGCAAAACGAAAGTGAATGTGAAGTTGGCAAGAGTGAACCCGACCGAGGGATGCCAGAGAAGGGGGGGCAAAGTCTAAGGTCCCGAGAAACAGTGTGTTGACAGACGGGAAACCCGGCGAGGGATGTCCACTATGACATGTTTGAAAAGACATTGTTAAAACAGGGGAAGTGAAACCCCCTAAATATTGAAGGGGGGGGGGTCCCTGCCCAACTGAGGTAGACCCAGGGGTGAAGCCCTCACCCAAGTATTGGCATTCAAGAGGGGTCCGAGCATGACCAAGGGAGATCCAGGGGGTGAAGCCCTCACCCAAGTATTGGCAGTCAAGAGGGGTCCGAGCACGACCGAGGGAGATCCAGGCATGAAGCTATCATTCAAACTTCATTTAGAAAAGAACTGATATGTAAATTTAGGAATACGATACAATAAGGGTCAACGCCCAGAAGAGGGGGGGGAAATAGGTGAATGAGATCCTCACCCTACAGTGAAAGCAGGAAAGAAACTTTCATTTGTTTTAAGTTTATTTTGGGAACCTGACAGGTCCACGGAAGTGAGAGAAACTTAGCTATCCGGGGTCCTGATATCAGTGAGGAATTTACTAGGGATTTGTGCCCAGGAGAGGGGGATCCCAGGGTGAAAGTCGTCACCCAAAGCCTGTGGAAAAGACTGTTTGTTTGCTTTGTTATTTTAACACGTCAGGTCCCTGAAGGCAAGAGCCTTTTAAACGGAACGAGACTTGGTCATGGACGAACCTGAGAGCTGCCATTGGAACTGTTATCTTGTGCTGGAGAAGCCCGAGACTGTACTGCGCTCCAAGATCCCAGTTTACCCCGTCCTCAAAACGTGGGGAAGGGAGACCTAGGCCACCGCACCCGGACATATTATTTGAGAACACTTTTTTTCTTTTCTTGGGAACTATCCCCACCCCTTTTTGTATTAGTTGTAAGGTTTGGCAATAGGTTTCTTAGTATAGGCCCTTTTATTTGACACAACACCACTAGGACTGCCTTCTATTTTCGTTTGATGGTTGACACTTGTTCCCATCTTAGATTTAGGTTTAGATTAGGCATTTTTCCAACCTACACACAGCATTCATTGTTCAATAAACACCCTTGAACTGTGATCACTTGTGCCTGTCTTACTTGTTGCCAACACCCTGCAGGGTAGACAAAGCCAATTGGAGCCTGAAGGATGGTTAACTCTAAAGGAAACGTACTGACTTTGTAATGCTCTCTGGTTACCATCCACAAGGAATATTTAACTCTAAAACAGCCAGAAACCCTCAAAAGTCCAAGCTAATTTACAAATAAAAGAAAAACACCAAGTGGCAAGTATAACAATGTTTGCAGTGGCCAAAGGAGCAGTGAGGTAGGATCCCCACACCAAACATTTCCTCTCAAGCAAAATAACCAGTTTTTTTACATTCAGGGAAACACAACACAATTGCAAATTGTTAAAACATACTAAAAACTATTTAAAGTTGAGCATATCATTTGTCACAGTTTACAGAATTCAACAGTGAATTTGCAAACTCCATATAAAACAACTTACCCGCATGTAAGCACACTGATATATTCCCATCAGTAATGTATGCAAGGTAACGAAGCTATTTCTCTGCAAACATACACAAGTGTTCAGGCAGTTAGTCTATTGGAGCAGCTATAGGACGTTCACCGATTCCTCACTGCCATGCCTCCCACTGCTACCACCAGTCATGTTAGAGAGATATTTCCACAACACTCTGATGAGGACTGTGTAATTATCTAACTGAATGGCGGAACAGTGCCACACAAAGGGAAAGACCAGACACTCCAGTGGTAGCTGTAGCAGAGCAGTCGGGCTTTATTACAAATGGAGGAAGGAGAGGGAGGTAAGATTAACTGCAGTAGTCACCACAAAAGACCACACCACACTGGTATACTGAAAAATATGCACTTTATTTATAAGATCACGCATACAATATTTATAATAGGGAATATAAGTAGAAAGGTTAAACATAACATAGCAGAGCACAGCTTAGATACAAATAGTAAATGGCCAGTTAAGGCCAAACTCATCAACATGCAAGCCCTATATTTGGTGGTGCACAATATACATGCCGACTTTCAGAGGTAAGTGAATAGTAGGCTCACAGAAAATCTAACACACTGTAATTGCCGTAATTTTCAGAATTCAAGGGTACCACACAGAACTTGGAGACAAGGAAGAGTAGGACTTGGTGTAATGACGATTGCCTCCTGTAATCAAGACATTACCGCTCTGTCCTACTTCCTCATCACGTTCCTCATTGAATTAAGCATACCAAAGTGATCTTCAAACAATCCGCTAACCAGAAAGCCAGCAAAAACAACACATACATAGATCACTGTAACTTACACATTTATTTGCCAACCCTGAAATGAACATACTGAACAAAAACCAGTCAGTTTCGGGAATGTTCTGAAAGTGCTACGGATTGAACCCCCTCACCAAACGAAGGTCCACGGTCCTCACTGACTCGTAAGCGGTAATGAGACACCAAGGTGTGCACTGATGCCCAGGTGGCCGCCCTACATATGCCCTGTAACGTGATTCCCCTAACCCCAGTTCAGGATGCCGCCATACTCCTGGTAGACCTACCCTACACCATAGGGGGAAGATCCACCACAGCCATTGAGTATGCCGCAACAATGACAGCTTTTACCCACTTGCTCAATGTGGCAGAAAACAGCCATGTCCCCCCTACCTGCCATGCAAAGGCCACCAGAAGTGAGTCACACCTTCTAAAAGGGAATACACGGCTGAAGTAAATGAGGAATTCCCTACGGACACCTAATGCATGTAGACAGGAGTCTTCCTCTCCTGACGGGTTAGGAAAGAATGCAGACAGATTTCTTGGTTTACATGAAAAGGCCAAGAGGACCTAAGGGAGAAAAGAAGGCCCTGTGCATAGTAGCAGCCTGTCAGAAAGGACCTGCAAATAAGGGTGGGAAGCCAACAGGGACATCCTTATACCCAAGCGTCTGGCGGATGTTACGGCGATCAACAAAGTGACCTTCCAAGAAAAGAACTTCAAAGGAAAATCCTCCAATGGCTCAAACGGATCAAGTTGTAGAGACCTGAGCATAAGCAAGAAATCCAATGGAGGCAACATCGTCTTGAAGGGTCGCCTGAGGAAGTCAAAACTATGAAGCAACTGAGGGGCATAAGAACTGATCGGGGAGAGGTCACTCCTGAGTGGTCTCTGATGAATTGCCATCTGGCAACGGTGTAAAAGTTGTAACTTTTTAAATTTGTTTTAATTAAATCATACAATACTGTGGTTAATTCCAACTCTGAAAGGGAAATCTGCTGCTCAGATTCCCCTTTCATAAGCTCCATGACAAAAGCATAGTGTGTACTTGTGCCCTTCTGCATCAGTATCCTGATTAGCAGCACCTGTTCTATCAGCGCAACAGAGCAGATTCAAAGGTCACAGGTGCCCTCTTAACAGCTGCAGTGACAGTTAAGCCTATGACTCACAGTGGCTGCATTTAAGATACGCACACCTTTTCCAAAAACTGCATCTCTAGGGATCCTGCATGGTGGCACAGTAAACTGTAAATATAAGCCATACCCGAGTTAGGGTGTAGTGTCCAGCATCTCTCATACTTATCCCAGCCACATTACATTGATATCACATGTATCATCCCTGTGGGCCCAGTTCAGCTGTGGAAGGGTTATGTGTATTGACTCCAGACAAAGCTCCCTCTGCCCACCGGCTTGACCATAGCCTTGGGGTATTCCCTCTCTTTTTTACTTAATAAGGGCAGGTATGCCCTTTACCCAGAGACAGCCACTCTGCAGGAAGCTGGCCTGGGAACAGGAACCAAAGGGCACACCGATTCACCATGGTCTAGGCCTTTCACCAGGGTGCCGCATTTCTAAAGGCCTTTGATTCTATTGGGAAGGGGGCAAGGTTAGTGTAGCCATGGGGAGATATGTACAAGTTTGGGAAACCTCTATCATCTTGTTTCTCTTTGCCTCTCTTTCTTTTTCCTGTCCCCTCTACATCCTGTAGCATAAAGCACTTTTGGTGATGTCAGAAGGGCAAAGTCCCCTCATTTCAAGAGCAGGGATTGGACCCCTAAATCAGGCTAGCTTTGGTCCAATCATCTGTGAACTTATACATTTAAAAGAAGTGGTCTCACACCACTTCTTTGAATAACCCTTTGGACTTCAATCCTGAAAGAAGATTTTGCTGGATGCTGCTCACAGAGCCAACCTTTCCAGAGTCCTCCAGATGTGACGTGAAGGCAAGTGTTCTAAACAGGGGAAAACTCTGTCCCCTAACGATCCCGAGGGACCATTGGGTTGTGACCTCAGCTGCTTATTCAAGACCACATCTCTGCCAGCCACTCTGTTGCCTGAGACCTTGCCCTTTTGCAGTACCTCTGAAGGTGTTTGCCAGGCTCCCCCACGTGTGGGAGCCAGAGAAAGGACTAACCTTGGCCCTTGAGACCCTGGAGGGGGACTCGCAAGCACCTGGAAACCAGAATAGCCAAGATCCCTGTTTGCAACGTTGACCCACTGTGAGCCTTGATTCGAAAGTGTTTGACAACAAGGGAACTATCAGGAGCCCTTTGACACTGCCTTTGGCGTTCATTGTTCTTCGAACCATCGTTTGCCTGTACGACTCAGTTCACAGCTGTACCACACCCGCTGAAGCATGTTGTTGCCTCAGCTTAAATCAATTAAGTACTGCTGCCTTGCATTTCTCGAGTTATGTTCAAAGCACTTGCATCTTCATTGCTGCTCCTATAAGTTGATCGAGCCGACCCTGGTATCTCCCAAACAGCAACCTCCAAGTCTTTGCATCCAAGAGACTTGCCTGCATATCCTGGTACAGGCTCAATGTTGTCAAACATTGACCGCTGACGGAACCTGGTGACCCCCCCGATCCGCACAGCTTGAGTAGACACTTTGAGACTGCAGCCACTTTCCATCCGACTGCGACTCGACACAAGCTTGCCACTGGTATGGTATGGTATGGTAATGTTTATTTGTAAAGTGCCAATACAGAAGGCAAGTATTTCAAAGCGCTCAAGGAGGGTGGGAACAAGGTGAGAACAACAACAGTCCAGAGCCCTTGAATTTCTGAACAATACAAGTCTGCACAGGCAGAGTAAGTGCATATAGTACTGTTAACAGTGTTGATAACAGCAAAAAGGTCTGGTGACGATTCTGCAGTTTTTCCAAGTGCATTTACGTGCCACCATTCAAGGAGGGGAGACATGGAGGATAGATAGACAATCTTCAAAGGCATGGTATGCTCAGATCGTGCAAGTGTACAGGCGGTACATGGGGGGGCGAGTGCAGGGGCATGGGGGGGAGTAAGTGCACCCAGTCAGTCATAAACTGGGGTAAGTGCTGAAAGATGCCACTCTTAAGGGTCAATGGCCAAGTGCAGTAGTGATGAGGCAAGTGCAGGCCCGGAGGCAAGTGCGAGAGGACTGGTGAGGGTGCAGGGGACCTGTGAGACTCTGAGGTACACCAGGTGGCCAGTCAGCAGGCTGTGTGGAAAAGGAGGGGGAGTTGGATAGAGCAGAGAGAGAGGTTAGCAGGGTAGAGGGAGAGAGAAGGAAGAGGAGAAAAGGAGTGTCATAAGGAGTTTCCGGAACTTAAGGAGATCAGGCACAAGACGGAGGGCGGCAGGGAGGCTGGTCCAGAGGGAGGCCCCTGCTGAGGATAAAGATCTCCCTCCAAATCTCTGCTTGAAAAGCCAGTTCACTTGCATAAGGTTGAAGGTAGAAGAGCATATGGCTGGGGAATGAATTGCGTTTCCCGAGCCATATGCTAGTGTTTAGGTAGGCATCATTGCAGATAGGTAGGTCCCAGGCTTCAGAAAGCCTTGTGGACAATGCAGAGGATCTTGAACTTGATCCTTGCAGCCACAGGGAGCCAGTGAAGGGATTTCAACACCGGAGAGATGCGGTCCCTGGGCTTGAGGCCAAGGAAAAGTCTAGCGGTTCTGTTATGGATGAGTTGCAAAGGGCGCAAAGCAGAGGCAGAAAGGTTGAAAAAGAGGCTGTTGCTATCGTCCAGCCTTGAGAAAACCAGGGATCTGGAGACAGTGAGCCGCTGGGGAAAGGTGAAAAAAGGAAGAGTACCTAAGGTGCAGCTGGTAGTTGGATGTTTTAGAAATGTCCGAAATGTGGATGGAGAAGGAGAGAGTGGAGTTGATGACCCCAAGGTTTTTTGCTTTGCAGGTGGGTGCAAGTGCAGGGCCAAGGGAGGCTGGCCAGTGTGAGAGTGGGAAAGTGGGAGTAGGAGTCCCAATGCAAACAATCTCAGTCTTACTGGCGTTGAGGCAGAGGTTGTTTGCAGCACGCCAGGACTGAATTGTGGACAGACAGACCGATATGAACGAGGTAGAGGAGGTGGCTGGGGGTAGCCTGAAGGAGAGTTGCGTTTCATCCGCATAACACTGGAAGTTAGAGGAGAAAGTGTCAATCACATGTGCCAGGGTAGCCATGTAGACATTGAAGCACCAGGGGGACAGGTTAGAGCGCTGGGGACCCCCACAAGTTGAAAGAGTGATAGTAGAGAAAAAGGACCCAAGTTCCACCTGTGATGGGCAGTCGGAAAGGAAGAATGTTAACCATGCCAGAGCCTGACCTGTGATTCCCAAAGTGTCACGGAGAAGTGCGATCAGGATGTTGTGGTTTACTGTGTCAAAGACAGAGGAGAGGTCAAGAAGAATGAGGACAGAGGGAGTGTTAGTGTCAAGATTTGAGAGCAGGTCTTCACGGGTGTTCAGAAGAGCAGTTTCCGTGCCTCTGGATGCACTAAAGCCAGACTGATGGTCATGGAGGCAACCAGCAGATTCAGTGTGGAGGGTGAGCTGGGAGAAAGCCAGCCTCTAAAGGAGTTTGCCCAGGAAAGGGGTGATCGAGATGGGGCATTGCTAGAATGGAGGGGTCGGCAGAGGGTTTTGTAAGCTGAGGGTGCACAAGGGAGTGCTTAAGAGAAGTTGGGAAAACTCCAGTGGCAAAAGAGAGATTGCAGAGATCAGCCAAGGCTAGAGCGAGAGAGTCAATGTTGTCCTTAATGGTTTTAGATGGGCAGGTGTTGACCTGTTTGTATGAGGACTTCATAGACCGGACTGGTCTGGCGACCTCATCAGGTGTGATGCGAGTGAGAGAAGAAAGTAGAAGTGGCGGAGGAGCCAAGGGAGGCTCCAGAGTTGTTGGTCTATCATGTGGTGTGGGAGTGAGAGAGGAGAGGATGTCTTGGGTTTTTGCAGTGAAGTGTGCAGTCAGGGCCAAGCAAAGGTCCTGGGTGGGTGTGACGGAAGCGGAGGATACTGCAGGATTGACCAGTTCCCTACAGACTTTGAAAAGTTTGGCCATGTTGTTTGATGTCACAGAGATGCAGGCTTGAATAAAGACTCTTTTCTTGGTGTGAATGCAGAGTCAATATTGCCTTTGGAGGAGCAGCAGGCCAGGTTGTCAGAGGGTCCTCCTGACCAATTCCAATTCAAGGGTGTTAGATACAGATAGATTGAAGTTAGCGAGGACTGTGTCAGGGTGGGAGTCAGCCGCAAGTGTAGGAGCCGGAGAGTAGGTGAAGGCAAAGGCAGCCGCTGTCACTATTTTCATGGGTCTGGTGACTTTGAAACCGAGTGGCCGCACAGGGTGTGCTGATGCAAGAGGAGAGGAGAGTTTCAAGTGTGAAGAGAGAAAATAGTGGTCCGTCCAAGACATAGAGGTGTGAGAGGGATGTCGGTAGAGATGAGAGCATCCAAAGGGTGGCCTGCTGTGTGCGTGGAGTCCGAAGGTAAGATAGAGAGGGAGAGATATTTGCATAGGTTGCGGAAAGGTCCAGAGGAGTCAGGAGAGTCCAGATGTATGTTGAGGTCTCCCAGCATGAGGAGTTGAGAGGAGGAGGGGAGTAAAGAGGAGGCCAGATCAGCCCATTCCAAGAGGAAGAGTGGACGGTCCTGGTGGCTGATACAAGGTGGCCATAAAGAGAGAGTGAGAGCCTGCAGAGCAGGCACTCCAAGGAGGAGTAGGCCTGAGTGGTGATGATGGACACAGGTATCCATTCTGGGAAGATCAGCACCACTCCCCCTCCTGTCCTCTTAGGCCTGGGTGCAGAGAGGATCTTTTATACTTCAGGGAGGAGTGTGTCAAAGCTTGTGACAGAGCTATCCTTGAACCATGTCTCCGTAATGGCGAGTACATCTAGATCCCTGCATTGACGGAGATTGCAGATGTCAGACGAGTGTTTGACAGCAGAGCGAGAGTTAAGCGTGACAATATGGAGCAGCATGCCATCTTTGAATGTCTTCCGCGGGGGGGGGCGCAGGGCAGATGCCCCCCCTGAGCGTGGCAAGAGTGCCAGAGGCATAGCGGAGGATGGCAGAGGAGCCAAGGCCAAAAAGGGAGCCGGGACAGTTAGGCAAGGCAAGGGTGCCTGTGCAGAGGAGGAGGAAGGCACAGTAGGCAAAGGAGCCTGTGCAGAGGAGGAGAAAGGCACAGCAGGCAATGGAGCCTGTGCAGAGGAGGAGGAAGGCTCAGCAGGCAAGGGAGCCTGTGCAGAGGAGGAGACAGGCACAGCAGGCAAGGGAGCCTGTGCGGAGGAGGAGGAGGGCACAGTAGGCAATGGAGCCTGTGCAGAGGAGGAGGAAGGCTCAGCAGGCAATGGAGCCTGTGCAGAGGAGGAGACAGGCACAGCAGGCAAGGGAGCCAGTGCGGAGGAGGAGGAAGGCACAGTAGGCAAGGACCACTGGACCACTGCGACTGCTGCATCTACAAGCACAATAGAAGCCGTGATCAATGCCTAGAAGCCTGGCTCGAAGCAATTGAACCACCAAGATCTTTTCAAAGGTATTGGTTACCAGGTGTTGCCCCACGTCCATCTTTGGCCCTAGAGACAGGATAGCTCATTTTAATCCCTTTTGCAACCTCAACAACACATCCTTTGAATATTGTGGTCTTTTATTGCTTTTTTCCCCCTTGTCTCATTACCCAGAGTGCTGCATCTATTATTTCTTTGCATATTCTGTGTTCTTTCTACAGGGGTGGGTTTTTGCAGTGTTTTCTAGTTAGTTATTGTTAAATATATATTTGCATAGAAACTTGACTGGAATTTATTTATTTTGAACTGTTATAATTTGCTGTTTGGGTTGCTACTGAACCATATTCACACCTCTCTTCAGAGTATAGCCTTCCCTTGACTGTGCTTGTGTTAGCTTTATGATTATGTTGGCTTTTATTTTGTAGAAGTGTGAGGGCTGAGTGGGCGATTTAGCCTCTACTCACCCTTCTACTCCTGAAAAGCAGAAGTAAATTTGTCACAATCGTTCACTGCACTCTCAGTGTAGATACTGACAACCCCATTAAGAAACCCTCATGCAGGAAGGACAGAATATGAAATGGATCTCCTTTCAAAGGACACATAGTCTTCTGCTGAGACCAAACATGGAAGGACTGACAATGCCTCAAGTATGATTGTAGTATGGATGGGTGCTTGGAATTCTGGAATTGCTATTGCCAGATCTTCCATAAACCCTCACTTTCAACCTCCAGCCCGAAGGGTGCATCCTCAAGATTGATACTTTGTCTGGGGTTGGCAGGGGAATTCCTGCAGACATGTGTCCAACTGGAGGATCCATGCTGGCTCCTGGACCAGCTTCATCAGTAACGGGAGCCACAACATCCTTTTGAGGTAACTGGGTGCCAAAAACTTAAGCAAGTGTTACAGGCATATACAGGAATTTACAGCAACAACAATAACAACAATAGGTGCAGGTCGACCAGGGTTACATGACTGTCGATGGATGAGAGATTTTGCAACAGTACCAGGCTGCTAGTGTTGCAGTGAGACATACAAAAGAGATTAAGGAGGGATAGATTTAGGTGGTGTGTAGCCGATCGTTAGCGTCTCTTATCGAAGAGCCAGCTCTTTACTCTGGCTCTATAGGTCCAGAACAAGGGTTCCATTCTGAGGCTAAGGGGTAGGTCATTCCACTGTTTGGCGGCTAACACAGGGAAGCTCGCTCCACCTGCACTTTTTAGGTTGAATCTGGGGGTGGTAAGGCAATGCGAGTACAGGGCTCTGGTCAATCTGGCTGATTGATGTTTGCTGAACATATCTGCCAGGTACTTGTGGGCAGAATTTGTTAGGCATTTGTGTCTAATGACAAGTGTGCAAAGGGTGATTCTATCCCGTACTGGTAGCCAAAGGGTGTTCTGTCTGAAGTTGGTGATGTGGGTGGATATCGGGATGCTCAATGCAGATCATAAGGCAATGTTTTGAAGGACCTGCAATTTGTTGAGGTTTCGTTCAGAGGTGCCTAGGAAGAAGGTGTTGCAATACAATAGTCGATCTTAGAAAGAACTAGTGCCCTGGCTAAGGTAATGCAGATGCGAGGAGAAAGGAATGATTTGTAGGCATTAATCAGCTTGTTGGTGTAGGCAGTCGTGGATGCGGTGGCATTCACTTGCCTCTTGAGTGAGAGGGTAGAGTCTATCTGGACTCACAGGGTTTTGATTTCTTTGCCCACTTTTATCAGATTACCATCAATGTTGACGGCTGCATAGCGTGGTTCTAATTTGTTTAGGCGTATTTGGGATCTGACGATTAAGAGTTTGGTCTTCTCATCATTGAGGTATAGACAGTGGTCTGCCATCCAAGCCTGGATCTCCAAATATATGTTGTTAATCAGTTTGGAATCTTCATCATAGCACCCTGACAGCGTAATGAGAACCTGGGTGTCATCAGCGTAATTCGTATATGTTACACCCAAGTTGTCCAGATGGTCATAGAAAAGCTTAGTGAAGAGGTAGCAATACTTTGAGGTGGATGTGGATGCAGAAGTTACTCAAACATCAATAATAAAACCGACTCAGGAAGTTGACAAACTGGGTGCTGTTTTATTTGCAATTGTCTATAATAGGGTGTTACAACGGACATCAACGGACGTTTGCTCGATTTCTCTCAGCGCATCTCATAAAAAACACAACTTTTATAGTAAAAACTTGTCATAAGTGATGTCACACTATGTAGCATACTACAAAAACCTACTTGGGGTTGTGATAGGATTACAGGGAACATCTAAGAATATGTTCCATACTCACAAGGGAAGTGATTGGGTCTCTAATGTCTGGTGAGCAACAAAGCCCATCCCAACTGCAAATCATCTTTCGTGTCACTCTAAAACAGGACATTTCATTGGTTATACAAACTATAGGGCTCTCTGATACGTGGCCCAATACCATTGGTTTGACACCTTTGTACCCTTCTGGAATATTCCCCATGCTAGCAGCACACAGCTTCACATTCATCTGGGTCTCTGCGGGAGCGATGAAGCCTTCTAGACCTTTCCCTGCTTCTTCGGGGCCCCAAGAGTTGGACCGCAACCTAACTGCCAATGGAAAGGTAAAGATGCTTATACTGTCAAGATCTTGACCCTGAGCCCCTCCATACCCTCCCCCTGTAGTGTGCTGCAATGGTGTTGGGTAAGGGGTTTGGCTCACCTTGAGGATTGATTAGGCAAACTCTCAATCCTGAAAGGAGCAGGGGCACTATGTCTCTGGGGACCACGGACCAGTTACTCCACTTGATCCAGGGTCTGGTATCACTGTTGTTCAATTCCACTGAGTTTCTTCACCCAGCGGGATTTTAGGCGTGCTGTTGCTGGTAAATTTGGATATCCAGTTGCTTCACTGGATCCGGTGCTGTTCCCAGTCCTTAGGTACGTGAGTATCTGAAGGTAAGTGTTTGAAGCAGCGCTGAATGGCCGCGGTATAGCCTTGGGTTATGGCGAGTTCTGTATGCTATGCGCTTGGATGCTAAGCACGCGTGAGAGAAAGGCATTGCAGATGCAAGACTAACCCTTGTCCTCTTTCCACAGGTTCTTTGACGAGTTTGCTGAGGAAGGGAAGTACGCAAAGACACACAGTGCTGCCCCGGTTCACCAAGGAGTTCGGGTAGGTTGTGCTGCAGCTTGCGAGCGCGCTTGCGAGGGCGAGCCAGGAGAAGGATCAACGCACAAGCACTCAAAGGTATTGTTGTTTTGTCTTTCCTTTCCTCTTAGGTGCAGAGTTTCAGGAGCATGCATGCGTGCGGCTGTTCCGGAGCTGGAATCGGATCGAGGTGACTGAAGTTCTTCAAGGTTTCTCACTCAAGGATCGGAGAGAGCAGGATTGCGGTGAGCGTGTGGCTTGAAGCTACAGTTGCAACACGAAGCATGGATCCGCCTTTGGGCATGGCTTATAAAGCCAATCACGCCCAGAGACTAGAGCGTGCTGTAAGGTTCAATGAAAGGGCTGCCAGGTTGGAAGTACAGGAAGTGTGGCTGAACCAATCAGGCTCATCTAAGGGGGCCGGGCCAGTTGTAAAGTGAGCCCTATTGTGAGAGGGTGGAATAGGAGCAGTGGATGCCTGCAAGACGTGTCTAGTTTGCCAGGCCCTACCCCATCTTGCCCCTGCCTGTTCCCCAGTATATATGACATGCAGGCTACCATTCCAGGTGCATAGAAGCCTGGCGTGATTGTGCCTCCACTTACAATTAGCCCCAAATCTATCATCACTCTTGCAGTCTGCCAGTCAATTAGGCTTTGAACTTGGCCTTGTAGAGGCCCTCTGTGCCTGAGAAATAAAGGGAGTATCTTCTTGGTTTCGGTGTAGCTCGACCCAATATCTATTTTGATATGACCATGTGACTGGGAGACTGCATTTTCAAGCTTTTTGCAGCATTTCATTCTATTAAATGGTGAACTCTTGACTCCTTCAGTGTTTTTCCATTCCATTTCCAACAGAAGTTTGTTTCTTTCTCACGTTCATGGAACTACTGAATGGACACCCAGGCTCACGGTGGCCTTGTCTTCTTGGTGCTGGGCCACCCAAGCCTTTCTTGAATTTCTCTTTCCCCATCAGTAATTTTCCAACTACGCCACACTGAAAACTCTTTTCAATCACTGGTTTCAGCCTTGCTTAAAATACACTGTGGAATATCCAGGTTCTATACATTCCTATGTATTATGCATTGGTGCACAGCCACAAAACTATTCACTACGTTGCCGGCCTTAAGATTACTTTGTCTACTTGTGTTACTGCGTCTGTACAATTGTAAACTGATTTACATATTCTTCAGCATTTCTGTAGCATGCGCATCTTCACCTTGAGCCCAAATGTTGCTCATCTTAACCATCTCCTCTTCAGAGCTTATAGAATGTCTATATTCTTCTGCCTCGTGCCTCTTTTCCAGGTGTGTCATCTTCTGCTCGGCATGATGTCACCAATCTTCTTTCTTGTTCAAATGCACACTTCGTCTGGCACTTTATCCAAAAGGACACTATGGGCCTCATTACGAGTTTGGAGGTAGCCATGGTGCTATTAGCGCCATGGCTGCCTCCAAACCTGTGTCCGGATCTGGGTAGTCGGTATGGGGACTTACCGGGTCATTCCAACCTTAGAGGACCCGGTAAGTCCCCATTCTGAAAACCATTCCCCTTTCCCATTCGAGCCCCCATAGGGCTCAATGGGAATGGGGAAGGAGCTAATAACAGGCCCGCAAATAGTGGGCCTGTTATTAGCGCCATGGTCCCTTAGCAGCTTCTAACCTGCTAAGGGACCTCGGAATGCGGCGGTAGGGGGTGAATGCCACCGGCATCCTTACCGGTGCCGTTAACCCCCTACCGCCGTACTCGTAATGATGCCCTATGTCTTTGTGCATGTATGTAGGGTTTTCTCAATGGATACCTTGTTTCCATGATTCTATGTGGTACAGGCATCCTTACTGGTACTGCACGTGTTACAAGTTCTGGCTCCCAACATATAGGCAGCATGGGGGCAGAGCTTTTGGTGGGGTCACTCGACTCCTCCTCTACACTTTCCCAATATGGTACCACCAGAATCATGTGACCCCCCACCCCCCACCTCCAGGCCTGTATTAGTACCACCTTGATTAGGGAAAACAGGACAAATGCAAAGTGAAGCCATGGGGGCCACGCAACTGACATTGCATCCAGAGCCCTTGCCTGGGGTCTATCCTGCTTTTGCCAAAGCTGGCAAATATGCTCTGGAATCTTTGCTGTGTCAGACACAGAACTTGAGACAAGGGGAAAACCTGATTTAAGGAATCTGCTACCCGATTGTCAATCCCTTGTATGTGAACGGCTTACAGTGCTGATACATGACCTTCTACCCACGTGCCTATGTCCAGCCAATCTGTTCAATGAGAGAGACCATGTCCACCCCTGATTTACATAAGGCATGGAGGCTCTGCTGTCTGTCCGAACCTTCACCCCCTGACCCTGTAGCTCAGTTTGGAAGAAAATGGTACCCAAGAGATCCCTCCCAGTTCATTCCATGGCACATCGAGTCCACCTGCCCTGAGTCCTCTGGTAGCCCTCCACCCCCTTGCATTGGTTACCACCTTGCATAAGAGTGGGGACAACTGAATTCTTTCCCTTTGATTGCTGGGGACCAACCACAATTCCAGAGCCTGTCCAAAGGGGAGGTAGAGGAGAATGGAGGATTCTAGATGGTCCTTTGAGGTTATCCCTACAAAATATCCCCACCAAAAATATCGCCGTACATATGGCCGTTTGTCTCGCCATAGGCGATATTTTTGGGGAGGATATTTTGTGGGAGCAGGAGTAGCGGGGGTGTCCCCCGCACATTTTAAAATAATGTGGGGGCTGCGAGGTGTCCCCCGCAGGGTCCATGGGTCAATATTGCAGCAAAAATATGGCAATATATTTGGATCGCGATATTTTTGCAGGGATATTAACACATGGAATCCCTTTGAGGGGGACCAGTTATGCAGAATGTGCACAGTTACCGGCCTGAGAGGACAGAGAGCCCACAAAACCACAAAGATGGCTAAAGCAATGCCCCCCAGAGTTTGCAATACATGCCTTGCTGATGCCTATGTGAGGGTGAGCAGTTCCTGGAGTTGCTGCTGCATTCTGCCAATTCGGTCCTCTGGAAGGCTAACCAAATCCTTCCTTGCCAGAAACCTGACCCGAATGAACTGGCGGTCCCAGGATGGAATACAAGAGCACTTCCCCCAGGTCAGCAGGATCCCGAAGTGTTGGAGTGTGGAGATCACTTCCTGGATGTGAGTTGACACCTTCCTGTGGGCTGGAGCATGAATCATCCAGTTGCCCAGGTACGAGTGACAGAGAATGCCCTTTTGAATGGATCTGTGCCATCACTGGAGAAAGGATCCTTGTGAACACCTGGAGAGCAGATTGCAACCCGAAGTGAAGTACTTGAAACTGAAAGCTCCATCCACATGCTCCAAATCGTAGACATGAACAAGGTTTTCTGTCTAGAAACAGTATGGAAAAGAAGCCCTCCTTTCTGGATTCCTGGGACCTCTTCTATGGCCTTCTCCTGAAGCAGAGTGCCGATGCCTGCCAATAGTGCCTCTCTCTGTTCCAGGAGTCTGGGTAGAGGCGTCACACAAAATCTTGTAGGCAGCAGGGTAAAAACCAAACTTTATTATGTAACCTTCCTTGAACACTGAAACCAAACCGCCCAGGCAGCTGTGACTTCTGCCTCCCAAATTCTTGAAAAGCAGGATAGACACGCTCCCACTGGAATATCCACCCCCAGCAGATAGTAAGGAGCGTGAAGTGGAGGGCAGGAGCAGGTTTTTGCGTGTTTACATGGGCAGTTTTTGGCTGATATCAAGGCGTGCCTACCTGCTGGAAGAGACGCCTGAAACTTAAATGCTACTGGCTTCTGCTTAGCTTGAAAGGTAGTGGCTCTTTGCCGCTTTCCATAGGCTCTTTTCATGACCATGTCAATCTGTTTACTGCACAATTCCTTTCCAAGGAATGAGAGCCAGATTAGGCTGGTTCTTTGTAATATTTCTCCCTTCCAGACTCTCATCCAGAAGTTCCTGTGGCCTGGGACAACTGTGCTAGAGGCTGAAGCCATCACAGATGCAGTCAAGTGCCAGATCTGAGATCCAGTATACCTGTCTCTGGATCATCTCAATCTGTGCTGTGCATCCTTCCCCCTCTGTCAGGGCCTGAAGAAAGGATTCAAAGTCCTTCAGGACTCAGTAAGCTGTAAAAGGTGTAAGAGGCTGTCCGCAGCGCCAGTCTTAATCCTGCAAAAGACCTTTTAAGGCTGCCTCAACTTTGGTTGAATCTGATGGCGTTGCTTCCTCCGTCCACACCACAGTGAACCCAATCAAATCCAACAGACCTGGTTATACTTACACTGATGTGGCTAGGACCGGATTCTCACCCTCCATGTTGTACATCCTCATTAAGAACTTATGGAATGAGGTCTTGTCCAGCTCTGCCCATTGTCCAGAGAGAGCCAGGCAGGCTTCCTTGTCCTATGAGGGTTCCTGATCCAAGAGGAAGGAGGTGAGGAAAATCAAGATTCTCTCGAAGGAGCGCTATGATGACCAGCATAGTCTCCTTGGGAACAGCGCCCCCTGACATTAATATCTCTGCACTCTTCCCCTGACGCAGAGGATGAGAAGGAAGAGGAGGACGACTCAGAAGAAGAGGTGGAAGACCTCCAATGGGACTTCCTTCTTTGTTTCCCTGTTTTTGCCAGAATATCCATCAATGTGTCCAGATGCCTCAGGGAGACTTCTTGCCCATGAGGTCTGTGGGACGTGTACCTGGCTTTACTGTCCCTTTTGCTTTCCATCTTAAGAGACATGTCTGTGAATTTACAGTGCAGAATAAATTCCACATATATGTGCGCACCTCACACACCATGTGCTCCCTTTTGAAATGTGGAACTCCCATCTATAATCCTCAGCCTACCTTCTCCGGCCGGCGGAACACCACCTGAGAGCCGTACTCTCACGCGGAGAAAGCAGGCTCTGGCCAACTCCAGGTGCTATTCTCCCATCAAATTAGGCTTTAAACTGGAGGGGAACTTCCAGCAATGGCTACTGGGTGGCGCTGTACCGTAATGTCTTGAGAGTCTTAACAGGTAACTATGCAAAATGTGGTTCAGTTTGGTGGAACGGTGTGGAATTGTATAAGGAACAAACAAACAGATGTTCTGCTTTATATATAGACAGATTACGCCATTTGAGCAAAGTCACACACAGTACAGCGCCACCCAGTAGCCATTGCTGGAAGTTCCCCTCCAGTTTAAAGCCTAATGGGCAAGTGTAAATTGCTTCAGTGTGAAGCATTTTTTGAAGGATGGACTGATGTCCGACTCAGACCCATTGTTGGGTGCTTTGCTAACATTTACAAAGCCATGATGTAGTAGTATATATACATCCATGAAACCGACTGGTGGTGGGAAAGGAGGTGGAAATGAAACAGTAAAGGGGAGAGCAGAAGACTGACTTCAAATGAATTTTCAGTAATAACAATACTCTTGGGGTAGAGGCCGGAGATGATAGCATTTGCCCTAAGCCTCTCTCGTGGGAGAGAAGGTGGTTCATAAGGGCAATCTTGATGCTCGTCGTTGCCGGACTGTCCTAGAGTTTAGGAATATAGAGTTCCAGTGTGGTGTAGCGGGGGTGAAGAGAATTAGCAGGTGAAAGAACAGGGTGCAGGGGTAACAGTTAGGTTGCGGAGAGCTTGAGAACGTACAGTCCAGCAGGGAGGCGGAGTATCTGTAGATGGAGTCAGCCAGGTGGGGCAGGTGTCAGCCCATGGAAGGATTTAAACACAAGAAGGATATTGTATTTGATTTATTGGTGCATTATATACATTTGACTATGAAGCAATTTTTCTTGGATACCCCCCCACATCATGATGCTGCTCAGAGGTGAGTGGTGATGGTGGGAGTTTTAGAGTTTGTGTTGTAAGGTTCAGAGACTTGGTGGAGCAAAGCAAGTGAGGGGGCGTCTTAGGTGGAGACTGGTGAAGCAATCCTGCCTGCTCAAGGCCGGAGTCGCGATGAGGGTTCTGGTGGAGTAAAAGGTTGGAGGTTTACCGTTTTTACAGATGTTTAGGAGCTTATGACTGGCAGCAATGCCAGCGCAGGTGATGAGGTTTGTTGGTTGAGAAAAGAGCCCCAGTTTCATGCTTTAGGGTATGGGCTAAGAAGGAACGGGGAAAGGATCAAGGAGACTGGATAAAAGGCATGGGACTCAGGACTGGCAGCAGAGGCCTCTGCACTCTGTGAATTTTTTGTGTCGTAGTTCCAAATTGTCCAATAGGAAAAGGAGATTGGGCTTGGTAAAAATGTGTAACATGGGGCCACTTTGAAAATTATTTATAGGGCCTCTTTGGGTTCCCAGTCCAGCCCTGATGACAGTAGGCAGCGGACGGTCTGAATGAATAGCTTTTGAATTTTTATACTCAACAGTTATATTAGATCGCTTCACATGCAGATTACTGCTGATCTGCAGGGGAATTCCTGCAGACATGTGTCCAACTGGAGGATCCATGCTGGCTCCTGGACCAGCTTCATCAGTAACGGGAGCCCCAACATCCTTTTGAGGTAACTGGGTGCCAAAAACTTAAGCAAGTGTTACAGGCATATACAGGAATTTACCTCAACAACAATAACAACAATAGGTGCAGGTCGACCAGGGTTACATGACTGTCGATGGATGAGAGATTTTGCAACAGTACCTGGCTGCTAGTGTTGCAGTGAGACATACAAAAGAGATTAAGGAGGCATAGATTTAGGTGCTGTGTAGCCCATCGTTAGCGTCTCTTATCGAAGAGCCAGCTCTTTACGCTGGCTCTATATGTCCAGAACAAGGGTTCCATTCTGAGGCTAAGGGGTAGGTCATTCCACTGTTTGGCGGCTAACACAGGGAAGCTCGCTCCACC
The DNA here is from genome assembly GCF_040938575.1 of Ambystoma mexicanum. Lineage (NCBI taxonomy): Eukaryota > Metazoa > Chordata > Amphibia > Caudata > Ambystomatidae > Ambystoma > Ambystoma mexicanum. The sequence continues at coordinate 1,279,187,636 of NC_090931.1, read as the reverse complement.
TGCTCTTTTTAGGTTGAATCTGGGGGTGGTAAGGCAATGCGAGTACAGGGCTCTGGTCAATCTGGCTGATTGATGTTTGCTGAACATATCTGCCAGGTACTTGGGGGCAGAATTTGTTAGGCATTTGTGTCTAATGACAAGTGTGCAAAGGGTGATTCTATCCCGTACTGGTAGCCAAAGGGTGTTCTGTCTGAAGTTGGTGATGTGGGTGGATATCGGGATGCTCATTGCAGATCATAAGGCAATGTTTTGAAGGACCTGCAATTTGTTGAGGTTTCGTTCAGAGGTGCCTAGGAAGAAGGTGTTGCAATACAATAGTCGATCTTAGAAAGAACTAGTGCCCTGGCTAAGGTAATGCAGATGCGAGGAGAAAGGAATGATTTGTAGGCATTAATCAGCTTGTTGGTGTAGGCAGTTGTGGATGCGGTGGCATTCACTTACCTCTTGAGTGAGAGGGTAGAGTCTATCTGGACTCACAGGGTTTTGATATCTTTGCCCACTTTTATCAGATTACCATCAATGTTGACGGCTGCATAGCGTGGTTCTAATTTGTTTAGGCTTATTTGGGATCCGACGATCAAGGGTTTGGTCTTCTCATCATTGAGGTATAGACAGTGGTCTGCCATCCAAGCCTGGATCTCCAAATATATGTTGTTAATCAGTTTGGAATCTTCATCATAGCACCCTGACAGCGTAATGAGAACCTGGGTGTCATCAGCGTAATTCGTATATGTTACACCCAAGTTGTCCAGATGGTCATAGAGAAGCTTAGTGAAGAGGTAGCAATACTTTGAGGTGGATGTGGATGCAGAAGTTACTCAAACATCAATAATCAAACCGACTCAGGAAGTTGACAAACTGGGTGCTGTTTTATTTGCAATTGTCTATAATAGGGTGTTACAACGGACATCAACGGACGTTTGCTAGATTTCTCTCAGCGCATCTCATAAAAAACACAACTTTTATAGTAAAAACTTGTCATAAGTGATGTCACACTATGTAGCATACTACAAAAACCTAGTTGGGGATGTGATAGGATTACAGGGAACATCTAAGAATATGTTCCATACTCACAAGGGAAGTGATTGGGTCTCTCATGTCCGGTGAGCAACAAAGCCCATCCCAACTGCAAATCATCTTTCGTGTCACTCTAAAACAGGACATTTCATTGGTTATACAAACTATAGGGCTCTCTGATACGTGGCCCAATACCATTGGTTTGACACCTTTGTACCCTTCTGGAATATTCCCCATGCTAGCAGCACACAGCTTCACATTCATCCGGGTCTCTGCGGGAGCGATGAAGCCTTCTAGACCTTTCCCTGCTTCTTCGGGGCCCCAAGAGTTGGACCGCAACCTAACTGCCAATGGAAAGGTAAAGATGCTTAGACTGTCAAGATCTTGACCCTGAGCCCCTCCATACCCTCCCCCTGTAGTGTGCTGCAATGGTGTTGGGAAAGGGGTTTGGCTCACCTTGAGGATTGATTAGGCAAACTCTCAATCCTGAAAGAAGCAGGGGCACTATGTCTCTGGGGCCCACGGACCAGTTACTCCACTTGATCCAGGGTCTGGTATCACTGTTGTTCAATTCCACTGAGTTTCTTCACCCAGCGGGATTTTAGGTGTGCTGTTGCTGGTAAGTTCGGAAATCCAGATGCTTCACTGGATCCGGTGCTGTTCCCAGTTCTTAGGTACGTGAGTATCTGAAGGTAAGTGTTTGAAGCAGCGCTGAATGGCCGCGGTATAGCCTTGGGTTATGGCGAGTTCTGTATGCTATGCGCTTGGATGCTAAGCACGCGTGAGAGAAAGGCATTGCAGATGCAAGACTAACCCTTGTCCTCTTTCCACAGGTTCTTAGACGAGTTTGCTGAGGAAGGGAAGTACGCGAAGACACACAGTGCTGCCCCGGTTCACCAAGGAGTTCGGGTAGGTTGTGCTGCAGCTTGCGAGCGCGCTTGCGAGGGCGAGCCAGGAGAAGGATCAACGCACAAGCACTCAAAGGTATTGTCGTTTTGTCTTTCCTTTACTCTTAGGTGCAGAGTTTCAGGAGCGTGCATGCGTGCGGCTGTTCCGGAGCTGTAATCGGATCGAGGTGACTGAAGTTCTTCAAGGTTTCTCACTCAAGGATCGGAGAGAGCAGGATTGCGGTGAGCGTGTGGCTTGAAGCTACAGATGCAACACGAAGCATGGATCCGCCTTTGGGCATGGCTTATAAAGCCAATCACGCCCAGAGACTAGAGCGTGCTGTAAGGTTCAATGAAAGGGCTGCCAGGTTGGAAGTGTGGCTGAACCAATCAGGCTCATCTAAGGGGGCCGGGCCAGTTGTAAAGTGAGCCCTATTGTGAGAGGGTGGAATAGGAGCAGTGGATGCCTGCAAGACGTGTCTAGTTTGCCAGGCCCTACCCCATCTTGCCCCTGCCTGTTCCCTAGTATATATGACACGCAGACTACCATTCCAGGTGCATGGAAGCTTGGCGTGATCGTGCCTCCACTTACAATTAGCCCCAAATCTATCATCACTCTTGCAGTCTGCCAGTCAATTAGGCTTTGAACTTGGCCTTGTAGAGGCCCTCTGTGCCTGAGAAATAAAGGGAGTATCTTCTTGGTTTCGGTGTAGCTCGACCCAATATCTATTTTGATATGACCATGTGACTGGGAGACTGCATTTTCAAGCTTTTTGCAGCATTTCATTCTATTAAATGGTGAACTCTTGACTCCTTCAGTGTTTTTCCATTCCATTTCCAACAGAAGTTTGTTTCTTTCTCACGTTCATGGAACTACTGAATGGACACCCAGGCTCACGGTGGCCTTGTCTTCTTGGTGCTGGGCCACCCAAGCCTTTCTTGAATTTCTCTTTCCCCATCAGTAATTTTCCAACTACGCCACACTGGAAACTCTTTTCAATCACTGGTTTCAGCCTTGCTTAAAATACACTGTGGAATATCCAGGTTCTATACATTCCTATGTATTATGCATTGGTGCACAGCCACAAAACTATTCACTACGTTGCCAGCCTTAAGATTACTTTGTCTACTTGCGTTACTGCGTCTGTACAATTGTAAACTGATTTACATATTCTTCAGCATTTCTGTAGCATGCGCATCTTCACCTCGAGCCCGAAATGTTGCTCATCTTAACCATCTCCTCTTCAGAGCTTATAGAATTTCTATATTCTTCTGCCTCGTGCCTCTTTTCCAGGTGTGTCATCTTCTGCTCGGCATGATGTCACCAATCTTCTTTCTTGTTCAAATGCACATTTCGTCTGGCACTTTATCCAAAAGGACACTATGGGCCTCATTACGAGTTTGGAGGTAGCCATGGTGCTATTAGCGCCATGGCTGCCTCCAAACCTGTGTCCGGGTCTGGGTAGTCGGTATGGGGACTTACCGGGTCATTCCAACCTTAGAGGACCCGGTAAGTCCCCATTCTGAAAACCAAACCATTCCCCTTTCCCATTCGAGCCCCCATAGGGCTCAATGGGAATGGGGAAGGAGCTAATAACAGGCCCGCAAATAGTGGGCCTGTTATTAGCGCCATGGTCCCTTAGCAGCTTCTAACCTGCTAAGGGACCTCGGAATGCGGCGGTAGGGGGTGAATGCCACCGGCATCCTTACCGGTGCCGTTAACCCCCTACCGCCGTACTCGTAATGATGCCCTATGTCTTTGTGCATGTATGTAGGGTTTTCTCAATGGATACCTTGTTTCCATGATTCTATGTGGTACAGGCATCCTTACTGGTACTGCATGTGTTACAAGTTCTGGCTCCCAACATATAGGCAGCATGGGGGCAGAGCTTTTGGTGGGGTCACTCGACTCCTCCTCTACACTTTCCCAATATGGTACCACCAGAATCATGTGACCCCCCACCCCCCACCTCCAGGCCTGTATTAGTACCACCTTGATTAGGGAAAACAGGACAAATGCAAAGAGAAGCCATGGGGGCCACGCAACTGACATTGCATCCAGAGCCCTTGCCTGGGGTCTATCCTGCTTTTGCCAAAGCTGGCAAATATGCTCTGGAATCTTTGCTGTGTCAGACACAGAACTTGAGACAAGGGGAAAACCTGATTTAAGGAATCTGCTACCCGATTGTCAATCCCTTGTATGTGAACGGCTTACAGTGCTGATACATGACCTTCTACCCACGTGCCTATGTCCAGCCAATCTGTTCAATGAGAGAGACCATGTCCACCCCCGATTTACATAAGGCATGGAGGCTCTGCTGTCTGTCCGAACCTTCACTCCCTGACCATGTAGCTCAGTTTGGAAGAAAATGGTACCCAAGAGATCCCTCCCAGTTCATTCCATGGCACATCGAGTCCACCTGCCCTGAGTCCTCTGGTAGCCCTCCACCCCCTTGCATTGGTTACCACCTTGCATAAGAGTGGGGACAACTGAATTATTTCCCTTTGATTGCTGGGGACCAACCACAATTCCAGAGCCTGTCCAAAGGGGAGGTAGAGGAGAATGGAGGATTCTAGATGGTCCTTTGAGGGTATCCCTACAAAATATCCCCACCAAAAATATCGCCATACATATGGCCGTTTGTCTCGCCATAGGCGATATTTTTGGGGAGGATATTTTGTGGGAGCAGGGGTAGTGGGGGTGTCCCCCGCACATTTTAAAATAATGTGGGGGCTGCGGAGGTGTCCCCCGCAGGGTCCATGGGTCAATATTGCAGCAAAAATATGGCAATATATTTGGATCGCGATATTTTTGCAGGGATATTAACACATGGAATCCCTTCGAGGGGGACCAGTTATGCAGAATGTGCACAGTTACCGGCCTGAGAGGACAGAGAGCCCACAAAACCACAAAGATGGCTAAAGCAATGCCCCACAGAGTTTGCAATACATGCCTTGCTGATGCCTATGTGAGGGTGAGCAGTTCCTGGAGTTGCTGCTGCATTCTGCCAATTCGGTCCTCTGGAAGGCTAACCAAATCCTTCCTTGTCAGAAACCTGACCCGAATGAACTGGAGGTCCCAGGATGGAATACAAGAGCACTTCCCCCAGGTCAGCAGGATCCCGAAGTGTTGGAGTGTGGAGATCACTTCCTGGATGTGAGTTGACACCTTCCTGTGGGCTGGAGCATGAATCATCCAGTTGCCCAGGTACGATTGACAGAGAATGCCCTTTTGAATGGATCTGTGCCATCACTGGAGAAAGGATCCTTGTGAACACCTGGAGAGCAGATTGCAACCCGAAGTGAAGTACTTGAAACTGAAAACTCCATCCACATGCTCCAAATCGTAGACATGAACAAGGTTTTCTGTCTAGAAACAGTATGGAAAAGAAGCCCTCCTTTCTGGATTCCTGGGACCTCTTCTATGGCCTTCTCCTGAAGCAGAGTGCCGATGCCTGCCAATAGTGCCTCTCTCTGTTCCAGGAGTCTGGGTAGAGGCGTCACACAAAATCTTGTAGGCAGCAGGGTAAAAACCAAACTCTATTATGTAACCTTCCTTGAACACTGAAACCAAACCGCCCAGGCAGCTGTGACTTCTGCCTCCTAAATTCTTGAAAAGCAGGATAGACACGCTCCCACTGGAATATCCACCCCCAGCGGATAGTAAGGAGCGTGAAGTGGAGGGCAGGAGCAGGTTTTTGCGTGTTTACATGGGCAGTTTTTGGCTGATATCAAGGCGTGCCTACCTGCTGGAAGAGACGCCTGAAACTTAAATGCCACTGGCTTCTGCTTAGCTTGAAAGGTAGTGGCTCTTTGCCGCTTTCCATAGGCTCTTTTCATGACCATGTCAATCTGTTTACTGCACAATTCCTTTCCAAGGAATGAGAGCCGGATTAGGCTGGTTCTTTGTAATATTTCTCCCTTTCAGTCTCTCATCCAGAAGTTCCTGTGGCATGGGACAACTGCGCTAGAGGCTGAAGCCATCACAGGATGCAGTCAAGTGCCAGATCTGAGATCCAGTATACCTGTCTCTGGATCATCTCAATCTGTGCTGTGCATCCTTCCCCCTCTGTCAGGGCCTGAAGAAAGGATTCAAAGTCCTTCAGGACTCAGTAAGCTGTAAAAGGTGTAAGAGGCTGTCCGCAGCGCCAGTCTTAATCCTGCAAAAGACCTTTTAAGGCTGCCTCAACTTTGGTTGAATCTGATGGCGTTGCTTCCTCCGTCCACACCACTGTGAACCCAATCAAATCCAACAGACCTGGTTATACTTACACTGATGTGGCTAGGACCGGATTCTCACCCTCCATGTTGTACATCCTCATTAAGAACTTATGGAAGGAGGTCTTGTCCAGCTCTGCCCATTGTCCAGAGAGAGCCAGGCAGGCTTCCTTGTCCTATGAGGGTTCCTAAACCAAGAGGAAGGAGGTGAGGAAAATCAAGATTCTCTCGAAGGAGCGCTATGATGACCAGCATAGTCTCCTTGGGAACAGCGCCCCCTGACATTAATATCTCTGCACTCTTCCCCTGACGCAGAGGATGAGAAGGAAGAGGAGGACGACTCAGAAGAAGAGGTGGAAGACTTCCAATGGGACTTCCTTCTTTGTTTCCTTGTTTTTGCCAGAATATCCATCAATGTGTCCAGATGCCTCAGGGAGACTTCTTGCCCATGAGGTCTGTGGGACGTGTACCTGGCTTTACTGTCCCTTTTGCTTTCCATCTTAAGAGACATGTCTGTGAATTTACAGTGCAGAATAAATTCCACATATATGTGCGCACCTCACACACCATGTGCTCCCTTTTGAAATGTGGAACTCCCGTCTATAATCCTCAGCCTACCTTCTCCGGCCGGCGGAACACCACCTGAGAGCCGTGCTCTCACGCGGAGAAAGCAGGCTCTGGCCAACTACAGGTGCTATTCTCCCATCAAATTAGGCTTTAAACTGGAGGGGAACTTCCAGCAATGGCTACTGGGTGGCGCTGAACCGTAATGTCTTGAGAGTCTTAACAGGTAACTATGCAAAATGTGGTTCAGTTTGGTGGAACGGTGTGGAATTGTATAAGGAACAAACAAACAGATGTTCTGCTTTATATATAGACAGATTACGCCATTTGAGCAAAGTCACACACAGTACAGCGCCACCCAGTAGCCATTGCTGGAAGTTCCCCTCCAGTTTAAAGCCTAATGGGCAAGTGTAAATTGCTTCAGTGTGAAGCATTTTTTGAAGGATGGACTGATGTCCGACTCAGACCCATTGTTGGGTGCTTTGCTAACATTTACAAAGCCATGATGTAGTAGTATATATAAATCCATGAAACAGACTGGTGGTGGGAAAGGAGGTGGAAATGAAACAGTAAAGGGGAGAGCAGAAGACTGACTTCAAATGAATTTTCAGTAATAACAATACTCTTGGGGTAGAGGCCGGAGATGATAGCATTTGCCCTAAGCCTCTCTCGTGGGAGAGAAGGTGGTTCATAAGGGCAATCTTGATGCTCGTCGTTGCCGGACTGTCCTGGAGTTTAGGAATATAGAGTTCCAGTGTGGTGTAGCGGGGGGTGAAGAGAATTAGCAGGTGAAAGAACAGGGTGCAGGGGTAACAGTTAGGTTGCAGAGAGCTGAGAATGTACAGTCCAGCAGGGAGGCAGAGTATCTGTAGATGGAGTCAGCCAGGTTGGGCAGGTGTCAGCCCATGGAAGGATTTAAACACAAGAAGGATATTGTATTTGATTTATTGGTGCATTATATACATTTGACTATGAAGCGATTTTTCTTGGATAGCCCCCCACATCATGATGCTGCTCAGAGGTGAGTGGTGATGGTGGGAGTTTTAGAGTTTGTGTTGTAAGGTTCAGAGACTTGGTGGAGCAAAGCAAGTGAGGGGGCGTCTTAGGTGGAGACTGGTGAAGCAATCCTGCCTGCTCAAGGCCGGAGTCGCGATGAGGGTTCTGGTGGAGTAAAAGGTTGGAGGTTTACCGTTTTTACAGATGTTTAGGAGCTTATGACTTGTAGCAATGCCAGTGCAGGTGATGATGTTTGTGGTGAAAAGAGCCCCAGTTTCATGCTTTAGGGTATGGGCTAAGAAGGAACGGGGAAAGGATCAAGGAGACTGGATAAAAGGCATGGGACTGAGGACTGGCAGCAGAGGGGGCCTATAGGGAACTCTGGAGATTTCCCAGTAGGCCTCTGCACTCTGTGACTTTTTTGTGTCATAGTTCCAAATTGTCCAATAGGAAAAGGATTGGGCTTGGTAAAAATGTGTAATATGGGGCCACTTTGAAAATTATTTATAGGGCCTCTTTGGGTTCCCAGTCCAGCCCTGATGACAGTAGGCAGCAGACGGTCTGCATGAATAGCTTTTGAATTTTTATACTCAACAGTTATATTAGATTACTTCACATGCAGATTACTGCTGATCTGCAAATCAAACATTTTAAGGTGTCCCAGGGATATATCATGTTATATGGCAATTTAGGACATTTGAAACATTGTGGGACACAAGAAGCATTGTGTGATCACTCAGACTACCCTTTTAAGATGCCCTGTGACCCCCCCACCCCCACCTCCCAAAACCTGGCGGTGGCTTTGCCCTGCTTTCCCCGGTTCTTGCACAAGTAGTAAATGATATGTTGCGGCCCATGTGCCACTAGTATACTTCCTGGTCACGTGAGCAGCAGCCAATTGATCGGGGATGCTGAACGTCTAACACACGTGTCCATAAAAGCAGTGCCATGGTTGAAACACACAGGCAGACAAGAATCAACACGCCATTGCCACACATGTACTCAAGAATCTTTATGGAACACACCAATGCCAGTGTCTATCTGCTTTATCCTCCGATACAGTGCTTAAGCAGAACCTGGGAAAAGAGGTAATGTGGGGATTACTTACCGGTAACTTTCATTACTCCTAGTCCAATTGCCTCGCCACAGTATTTACTTGTAAGGTACCTCACTTCCCCGGGAGTCATTTTCTATTTTTATTTCCCTCAAGTCTCGCCCCATCCTGAAGGCTGTAACCCTCCTACCACCCAACAGGCTCCAGTTAACCAGACCCAATGCATAGCCCCATTCAGCCAATTTTGGAGGCAGAGGCGGAATTAAATTACTGTGACGATAAAGAGTTGGACTAACAGTAATGAATATTACTGGTAAGTAATCCCCACATTACCCTGCACATCCCTCTTTCTCTTCCCATTGCTTACTTGTGAGGTATACCAAATGCAGTATACTGAATGGACAAGAATTACGCACACAACCAACAAGTCATAATGGCACCCAGCACCAATCTTTTAATCATGAAGAATAAATCACCTTGACCCAGAAGGTACCTGTCAGGAATTGGAAGCTGTGGAAGCGCTGGAAGCTTTGATCACGCTCCAGTCCTCACCCAAGATGGCCGTCGGGCCGCGCTGGAAGCTTTGATCACGCTCCAGTCCTCGCCCAAGATGGCCGCCGGCCCTTTATAGGCAGGCTCCTCCCACAAACCGACGCGTTGTATCTGTTTACCAATGCTCGGTTCGTGTGGAGATACTCTCGTGTAATTCATCCGTTCCGGCTGCCTGCTTTCACCCATTCTTTCCTTACTGTGCCTCTCTGCCCTTCTTGTGATTATCCTTCACTTCGCCTACGTTCGCTTTCTACCTTCCTGAATTCAACACTCTGCCCGCGGTACGTGACTTGCCTTGTGCCGTGCCGGGCTTACTTTCTCACTACCTCCTCTTTCGGTTGGGGTTTCCTTCGGGCACTACTGGTCTATTCATTTTTCCTTTCATTTTCAGGAACCGGGGGTATTTTTGCAACCGGCGCCGTCACTCTGTTTTAACGAGCGGAGCCTTGCTCGTGCTACGACCTTAAGGAGCCTTTTTCTTACTGGTGAGTGGTTTCTTTCGCGATACTTCTTCTTCTTCTCTTCCTGCAGTCCGCCGCCGTGGTCTGTTCTGTACCCATAAGTCACTCGAACCAAAAGCACTTGAGCCCACCCTGTGAAAATTCAGCAGATAGTATTGGACAAAGGTATTTAAATTGGCAAAATGGTGGCTCTATAAATCTCATCAACAGACACACCTGAGCGTTTGCCCAGGAAGGTGCCATGGCTCTTGAGGACCTGTCCTGGACTTGTGGCCTGATATGTGATGTATATGGCCTCCCTGACCCATAAACTACTGGTAGGAACAGAGGCCTTGTATCGTGGACGAGACCGACCAAACGTGATGAAGAGGTTATCCGCTTCCCGGAACATGTGTGAGCATTCCGACTAAACCAAGACTGCTATCTGGACTTCCAGATGCCTCAACTCCACTTTTTCAGGGGAGCCTGCGTTGGGAAAAGGCAGGCAGAACCACTTCTTGGGAGCGATGGATTTTTCAGGATACCGTTAGGAGAAAGGTAGGGGGACTATCAAACAGGGAGGCCTACTCAGAAGTGCACAAATGTCCCCCATTCTCCTGGCGGCTGAAGTGATAGCTACCAGCAAGGTTGTCTGGATGGTGAGTATCTTCAAGGGCACCTACTTCACTGTCAGCTCAAATAGAGCAGTCTGCAGGGCTTTTAGAACTAGGGGCAGATCCAACTGAGGCATTCCCGATACCAACATAGGCCTAAGTAAGGAAAAACCTGGTAACCCAGGAGTAGTCATCAGCTCTCCAACCTGATGCCCCTGGAAATGGTCTGATTGCTGCCCACTGGGCCCTGTTATGAATCCTGTAGATCCCTCACTGAACCCCTGCCTAAAGTCTCCTGCAAGGTGGCCAGGGAAAGGCAGATGCTTCCTGATCCTGACTTTGAGGGTGGTGTTCTGTAGGTGGATCACCTGGGAGGAGAAAAGGTTCAGGGAGGTGAGAGGAATCAATGGGATGAGACACAGTATTTGCCTTCTTTGAAGGAGACCTTTTGCCACTCCCAAGATAAATAATGGCTTGTTACCACAATAACCCATCTGTTTCATGGGTTAACCCTCTTACTGTGGCTGGAATCAGTCACAAACCCTGTAGAACTAAAATAGACACCTTTCTCAAACTCAGGGAACTCAGATAGTTGAAAATTCCCCTAACTCCCAAAGGTGCAATGGAAGGAAGTTTATAAATGCTGGCAGCATTCCATCTAAAGACCTATGTTCCTCTATTCCAAAAGTTCTAAAGATTAACCCTTGTGATATTCCTTTAGAAAAAGTTAGAAAAGCTAACTTTGTTGCCATGAACTGCATGTCCCATAATTCCCTCAGAACTGAGATGAGGAAAAGGGGTGTAGAGGGGCATAGCTGTAGGAGTGGTCAGCTAATTAACCTAGATGGCCCACACCTGAGGGAGACTGAGAGGCTCAAATGGCCCCTTCAGGTGCAGGTTGTAGAGAAGAGGCAGGAGGAGAAGAAGCAGGAGAGGAAGAAGCAGCATGGGCCGTCTTTGCTGTTGGAGGCGGGACTGGAGGAGCAAGAAGATGCCGGGACCACTGTGAGCCCTGAGAGGGTCTGTGCCTGTGATCATCCCCAGTGCAGAGGTCACGCAGTGGGAAGCGTAACCGAGAAGTGCTTGCCCATTCCCAAAGCATTGTGCAGAGATTTCGCAGCAGGAAGCAGAAGAGGTGAAGGAAGGTGGGAGATCTCTGGTGGTAGGGTTGCACCAGAGACTCTTGGGAGCATCGAAGGCTCTGAGTTATTGTGGCGGCAGCGAAGGTGGAAACAAGAGGGTTTGTTCGCTGTGCTGAGACGAGCTATGGTCTCTGAAGTCCTGAACGCATCGAGCGGAATGGAGGAAAGCGACTTACCCGATGACTTCACTGTCTGAGAGTGACCCCGGAGTGTTCTGCTGTTGTCTGCGTGTTCCCAGCCAGCAGGTTAATTTGAGTATGAGTGAACAAAGTATTGTGGAATACCAAACTGTCAGAAAGCAACAAAAGTGGCATGAAAGGAAACAAAGTAACTATAAAAGCCAGTCTAAGTTTATGGAAAGCACAACAACCTGGTGGGGAAAATCTGCTTAAAACTGAACTGTGCAACCAATACCCAAGTAAAGAGAGAGTGAAACCTGAGCAATACCAATCCAACAAGTATTGCCAAAAGCCAGATGGGATCGGTAAAAAAGCACACAGCTGGTAAAATGGCTACTTTTTGAGAAATCTAAAACTCTGTCTAATCTAAGCTCACAGTACCAAAGTCAGGGCAGAAGCAGAATAAGACTTTGGGGTCATTCGGAGATGGGCTGAGTGGTAAAAATGCGGCAGTAATGTTATTACTGCCGCATTACTGCTCCGCCCAATCCCGAGTTTGTGCTGAAAGTGGGAAATTTACCTCCAGCATTTTGCTGGAGGTAAATCTTGCCACTTTCCGCCCATTGTCGGTGCTAATAGAGCCCAGAATGTCCCACCCAATGGGAATGGGGATTTAACCCCTGCCCCCACAACTCAGAATCCGGCGCTAATAGCGCCGGACTGAGTTGCGGTAACGCTTTTTGCTTTGGCGGTATCCTGGCGGATTTACTGCCAGGATACCACCAAACCTGTGATAGAACCCTTTGTCCTTACCACTATTTGGCTGTCGCTACAAAGGGGAAAGAAAAGGGGCAAATAGACTGCTCTTCTGGAGAGGGTTATCCAGAGGGAGAGGAGCAGAAATCTGTATGAATCCTAAAGAGTACTAATGTGGTTCCTTGTTTTCCCCTAACTTATCTAAAGAATGAGGGTGGAGAGACTATTGAAGTTGTTGTTACCATTGAAGCACTATTCTGTTCTTGTTGTTGAAGAAGTAGGCGGGCAGGCGAGTTATTGCCCAGAAGAACCTGGTGAATGAATGAGCCAGGCAGTAGCAGGTGCAAGTACTGAAGAGTGGTACTAATAGACAACAACATATGTTGAGTTGTGAAATTTGGAGAAGAATTGTGAAAGCTGGCTGAAGAAAAGTTACAAATCATTCTGCAGCTTAAATTTTAGTAAACCATTGAAGAAACGCCCCCATTAGATGCTCACACCTGAAAAAATACAACCTGCTAGGGAAAAAAGGGCAATACACCTCTTGCAAGTATAACAAGGTTTATTTCCAAAAAACAGGTGCGCCAACAAAGAAGAACTCTGCTGTCACAGAACATTCTGCCAAAATCTACACGAGCAAAACCATATGAGGGTACACATAGTCATTGGTGATGTCATTACATACAGTGAAAACCTGCATAGCTGGTTGGTGAGACGCTATACATGGACGGCTTGCTCCATAGGGGATGCCAAGCCATTGGTCCCAGCCCTGTCCATCCGTCTGTCCGTCTTCCTTCACCTCAGCGATGTCCATCCATTATTGGTGTGAGGCTGAGTAATTGGCGGTAATCTTGTAAAACTAAAAAATGCAGCATCTCCATCTCTGTAATGAGGCACCTGGTATGAGCACACAGGGCTGCAGGAGGAGAACTAAGGTCATACTAACTCATACACTTCACTCGCTCCCGGACAGGCAGGCACTTCTCCAAGGTCTTCCATCCTCGTTTTGGGTTCTAATTTCATCCCTCCCTGCACTTCGCAGCACAAATCACGTGACCCAGAAGTGAAGTCAAAGGAACACTGCTTTCCGATCTTTTCTGATCGATCGGGGGTCCAACAGTTTTACGCACAGTGGTCTGGGCTGGCCGGCACCTTGTTATTCAGGGGTCTTAGTGCTAGGACATTTGGGTGCAATAATTTAGGATTGGGACTGGTGGGCGTCAGAGGCCCGTGCCCTGTTTCTCATGGGATCGTATCATGCAGAGACGCACAGCCCTCTTCTCGTGGCCTAGCAGGACACTTTCTTCCCAGCGCAGAGCATCAACATTTTAGAACAATGAAGGGTTTATGGGTCTGTTTGGCTCTGGCCTTTCTCATCACTGCCCAGGATGTAACCTGGTTTCTTCCTCATGTTCGCAGCATAAGATGGGGTGGTGGGCTGCCGCGCTGCATTTTAGGCCTTGTGTCCCAATATGGCTGCTATTGTCTAAGATGGCGTTTATTCTTGTATGGCACCTGTTCATGTGTGCGCACTAAAGCTATGTAGCAAGCAATGTTATGATCATGTAACTACACTCCTCTCCCGCAGTCCCTGTGCAGGCCTTTGCCTTGGTCTAAAGCCGCTGGGGATGCGGGAAGAGCGTGTCCGGTTCCCAACATTCCCTCCTTTTGTTAATTCTATATTAAAGAACTCCAAAGTTACCCAAGTTACTACTTCCTCCTTCGCTAGTTGCTCTTTTTCCAATCTTTCGGCCTTTAAGTATTATGGCAATCCCTCCCTGCAAACTCTGGCCAGATTGGGCATATCATCAGGTGTAGAAGTCATATAGATACATCCCCCTTCTCCCGCCAAGTCAACCCAATGATCACTATAATTTTCATAGTCAGGTGGGGGTGTGGTAATTGTGCCATGGGGATGCAAACAGTGCTCTTTTTCTATCATGCAGTGTATGTTTGGGTAATTTGTCTGAACTGCACTCTCTTTTGTATCCCGAGGTGCACTACAACCCCCAAATCGAAACCACCATCATGGCACTGTGAGGTACTGCTGTACTGCTTTGGCACAGCATCGTAGTCCCAACTGACAGGCGCAAAAAAGAACCAACACAAACACGAGGAGAGGCACCACAATAACACCCATCCAGGATGGTGCCCAGGCAAACATTTTCTCAAACCAGTCATTGTCTTTTATGCCTGCTTCACTCTGCATATGCGAGCTCCTATTATTTGCATCAGGTAGCCCTTGTCAGCATCATTTGGAGGCACGAATGTGCAGGAGGATTTACCAATTTTGTGGGAAACCCTCCTTCCATTGCCGTGAGCAGGTTGAGCACATATCGGGTTTGGAAGGTCATCATCCATACGGTGCGCATTTTGACCTTTATTGCAGTCAGTCCTTGCTCTTTATCATTTGTCAGTTGTATTACTTCCCATTTGACGATCTGGAGCCATTTGGCATTTGCTGCCGTTTGGACCCCAGGCAGTAGGAGCGATCAAAACAAATGTTCCTCTCTACTTAATAACCTGTATTCGTCTGGTATTTCTATGAGCAAATCAGAGGAATCCTGAGTCAGGTAATTCAATCTTTTTCTGTGCAGCATCTGGTTTCTTTCAGGATACAGAACATGGGGTGCTATGCCAGGCTTCCGTTGGGCTCTTGTGTTGTGCCACTTGGTGTCGGGTGAGCACGTTTTTAGATCCCACTATGAGATGATCTTCAGGGATCCCAAGAAGTGCTGAGTGTAACGTGACCAGCGAGCAGTAGCCCCTCCATGATGGTGGGGGGTGCAAGAACGCCTGCTGTCCACACACCCACTAAATGTCCATTACTGCAGCAGTCCCCTTTTTGATGTCTGGATTGAACAGAGTTGTTTTGCATTTTTGATTGGCACCCACGAAAACCGTTCCTTCGTTTAGAAGCAAAGTTCATATGTTTCTTCTTTTTGCACTTGCACTGGCTTTTCTGTGGCATCAATCCATGTAAGCTCTGCAAAATGTTAGTTCCAGAATGATGCACATGCAGTATTCACTCAGGCCATTACTTCCTCCCTTTGACCCAGTAGTCCATCTTCCATGCAGCTTATCAATGTCTCCTACCACCTGTTTGCCATATATTTCACACCTTGCACGTTTAGGTATGGCCTGCGCACACTGTATACTCTTGGGATTTTTAGTGCATTTGAGCTGGTCCAGTTCCATTACTTCTAGTTGCACACTCCGCGCCTGGATAGTACCTCGCATCCTGCACAGTGCCAGATGAAATAGGCATTGAGCTTCTAAAATTGGTAACTCCTGTGGTAATAATACCTTGGGTGCATGCAGTATCAATGAACACACATAACACCTTCCATTCACACGTTTTCTCCCTACCGAGCTCATGTATGCGTACCAGCTATTGGAAAGTTCAGGGTGGTGCACATCTTCTATTATGTCCAGGCCTGGGCCTCTATAGGTGCCCTTTTAGCTTCCCTTTTAGAAAGTCTTACTGAAGGGAAACTGGAATTTGTGAAACTTGAATTTAGGGTGGAATTCAAAAACATACTCGGGAAGAATAATGACATTGCTATAATCAGTGAGCTTTATCAGAGTGATATTCATTATCTGGATACTAGCAGTGATATAGTAAGTAGCATTGATGTGTGCCAAAGAAATATTAGCAATACTAACGCCCCCCCCATTTATATGTACAATCCATATAAATATGGAGTTCGAATAAATCCCCAAACCAAACATAAACAGTGTAATAAATTCAACAGTGTAAGGCATTGCACACATATAAGAATAAGAGAAATTTTACATCTGATTATACACCCTACTCTTTCTAATATACACAGAGTTATTCGATTCAACATGATCCATCATGAGGTCCTCCTGTAACACCACTACTGACACATCACTACAATGAGATAGCGTGATCCATTGCATCTTTCCCCCCTATCCGCGTAATCAATGTGCAACTCACAGACCAGGCCATTAGGGTGGGGCAGGGTACCCCTAATCATCATCATTGTCATGCCTGTGCCCTAGCTTTGGCATGTTGTGCAATATATAACCATGGTTGTCAAGTTTTTCTAAAGGTTGTGGACGAACCAGTCCTCCTGTATGTCTGCTGCAATGTGGGATGGATAGTGCAGCTGGTCCACCAGGACCAGCAGTAACTCGTGGAGCATCACGAATTTCCCATAGATTTATTGTCTCCATATTAAATCAGTGGGAGACTGTTTACATCCGCATTTAACCCAGAGCTCTTTTTCTTCTTGGTGTGCACGGCCTTGTAACTCAATAATTTGCGCAAGTGGTAGGGCAGTGTAAGGTAAGGCCAATTGCTGGGTGCTTGGTGCTAAAACAGAATATTCTGATACTTGAGGCACTGTGAGGTATACTGAGGGCTTCGCCGCAGCATCAGCGGTATGGAGGGAAACTTCCTTTGTATTGTTTTTATGGGAGGCACATTTTACGATCACCGCCACTGTTGGCTGTGTCAGTACATGAATCAGTTTGTCCAATAGTGTGGCATGTTGCATGGGAGACCCATCAGCTCTCCTGAACCCCCTCTTGTTCCATCGTGCCAGGCCACCGGTGGTGGTGACATCTGCTGAGTCAGAGTAGATGGTCACATGAAAGCCCCTGGGACACTTGTAGTGCTTCAATAATCACTATGACCTCTGCTGCCTATGCTGAGAAGTACATTGGTAACCATTTCTGCAGCAGTGTTTCATATTCACCATCAACTAGGCAGGCTACCATTGCACCTGTGTGCTTCAGTCTCATCTCTTCATAAGTTGTCGCTGACCTATCAATGAAGAGGACCCCCCCCCCAAGCGGTTTGTCATGTGCTTTTGGGATGTCATCCTCCCCACCCGCAAAATGTGGCAGTCATGGTTATCATGAGCACATTTCCATCAAAAACATTGTGTTTACTGTCTTGCATCCAACAATGTGAAAGTTTGCACTGGATAGGATAATCTCAGAGGCTGATGCGTGCTGCGTCGTCAGGGTGGATTTGGACCTTAGTAGGATTGGTAAAACTGCATGCTCAACATAAGAGTACAGAGCATCCCATTACAATAGTTGAACTCTTTTCAATTGCAAATACAGCAGAAGATAGTGCCTGCTCGCATGCAAACAGGCCCTGTATCACAGAATCTAGCTTGCCACTATAATAGGCCAGTGGCTTGTGGCAAATGGCGGTTTTTTGAGTCAAGACTGCGGTCATTAGTTGGGAGAACAAGTAGAATTCCTGCGTGTAATCTGGGGTTGCTAGAACTGGTGTGGATGATATAAACTCTTTGAGACCATTGAAATGTGTAAGCATGTCTTCTGTCCACACTATTTTGTTGTCCCCTTTCTGTGATTCTTTGAGTGCTGGGAGGATCCATGCTCTGCAGTAAATGCAGACACTTAGACATTTTTGCATTTCCTTCACTGTCGTGGGGTGTGGTGTTGCACGCACAGAGGCCACGTGATCAGGGATAATCCTCTTGCCATTGATAGATATCACCTAACCCAAGTATAGCACCTCCTGCAGACAATACTATAATGTTGCCTTGTCTACATTGCATGCTAGCAGCTGTAAGAGTGTTATTGAATCTTGCCTGCACTGGTGCTCACTGATGCTGCACACCAGTAAATCGTCAATGTATTGAATGATTGTGCTAGGCACCTGGATGTTTCCTAAATCTGCATGTAGTATCCTGTTAAAAATACTGGGGCTCTTGCAGTACCCTTGGGCAGCCTAGTGCGTTCAAAGCACCTTCCCCTATGTGTAAATGCGGTAAGGTATTGTGTGTTAGGGTGCAGAGGGACAGAGAAGAACGCATTCTTGAGATCCACCACTGTAAAGGGGGATGTCTCTTTAGGGATGTTGCAAAGTATCATTGCAGGGTTGGCAACCACTGTATATTCTGCATGTCATGAAGGGTGCACACATTCTGGATCATCCTGCACCTACCCCCTTTTGCCTTTTTTATCAGATAGATCGCTGTGTTGCATGGAGAGGTGGATGAAACAATTATCCCCTGATTGAGTAAGGAGATGGTAGTGTTACACATACCTTCCTCAGCCAATCTTCCCAGCACTTTGCCTTGGCACCCATTGGCCTATTTCCCCACATGTTTGCACTTTCTTATTCATTGGCGGCCGACCACTCCACATAGGCACTTACAGCTGCTCTCTCCCAAGCACTTTCCTTGTGATACACCTAGCACTTACCCCCCACTCCCTCATTCCCTCTCTCTCACCTCTTGCACATTCTGAATGCTCACACGGCCTAGTCGGTCCGCCTCCATCTTTCATTGTTATTTTTTTCATTCCCATGTTCCCTCCCTGTTGCCCTGTGGACACTTTGAAACACAAGTTACTTGCTGTATAAGCACCTTACAAATGCACAATAAATAAATACATTTTGCTTAGGAATTTGAATGGACTTGGATGTAAAATCCAATGCCTGGGTGTCTGCTCGAGGTCACCTACTGGAGCCCAACTGTGTGTCTGGGGGTCTCTAGGGCTATGCCAAATTGTACCATGGCTGGTTTTCCATTAGGCTGAATTGTATTTTTGGTAAACCTACACAGTCCAGTTTAGAAAGGGGTTAAGACACCCGCCACACTGGTAGTTGTATATGGAGCACTACATGGTCTTGTGTTGAATGCCATCAGGGGCATACAAACCTTAGTAGTGCACCACATCTGTTGAACATCATGCCACAGACGCCATACACCATAAAGATAGAAATCTTTCTCGACTGTGAGGTTGGAGAAGTCCCCATTGTGTGTCTAGCAGGTAATTGGATTGCTATGTGATTACACTTGCCTTTAATTTGACGATGAAGGATTGGCTGGCCAGTGTGCTTGGCTTCAATGCTGTTTTTGGTGTGTTTAAAACCAGGGGGAATTGTGAATGGTGGCATATGCGACACCAGCACCTACTGTAAAGTGAGGTGGATTTTCAGCCCATTAGTACACAAGGGAGCCCCATATATCTTAAGAAGCTATGCCTGGAAGACAAGATTGACCAAGAGACATTGTTCAAGTCACAAGCTCCTCCCACTTCTCTCTGTTTCAAAGGATCCCAGTGATGTGTCCTCTTATACTTTGTATCCTTCCCTATGTTCATCCTCCTTTGAAGGAGACTCATCCATGGAATTACCATGCCCTAGGGAGTTGGGCTAATGGCTTAAGGGGCTACGCTCTGCCCCTCTGACTTCAATCTCCGGCACGCCAGATACTCATACCTTCACATTCCATGAAGTGGGATTGACGTAGTCTGATTCTCAATGGTAGGGGTTGGGTGGGTCTCTGAATAACTTCACCCCTTGCGTGAAAGTTGCTCCCTGAAGCTCTGTGATGGTATGAGCGCTGCTCTACCCTCTTACTCCAAAGGACCAAAGCATGTCCCTCTGGGAGTTCTTTGTGGTGGGCAGATTTACTATCAGCCCATTGGTACTCCATTTTATCTTCGGCTCTCTGAGCTGCAATTATAACATGATTCCACATTATAGGACCGCTCAGATGTATTTGGGCTTCAACTCCCATTATCCATAGCCAACATAGTCAGTGGGGAAAGATCATGGGAGTTTTGGGAGCCTGCAACCTAAGTTTATTCCTGCTGTGAAAGTTACATCAACAGTTCACTAGCAAACCCTTGTTTTGTATGAAGTGAGGACAATGTACTGATATTTTACAGGGTCAACATGCTGGTTGCGGTATGCATGGGTTTATGCGAGCGAGAGTTCATCTGCCTTGTGGGTCTGTTCCTCTTGGTATTTTTGGACCATAGGGTTCACAGAGACAGGCAGGGGCAGCATGGATCCTCTTTATCACTTTGTAGGTGGGTCTATTTAAGCCATTTGCGTGTTTGTATTGGGATGGCAGGTAGGTTTCCCAAGCCATCATGTTGCTTGTGCACTTTGTTCCTGTCCGTTGGTCGCCTGACTGGATAAAAGGAAGCCGACCAGTAAGAAAATCACATTTCAACTTCCCTTGTTACTTTGCCTCCATGGTGGAGGTGCAATGGCGATGTTTGACTCAAAATGGATTGCGCTGTATGTGGCTTCACCCAAAGAATATCTGCACTCGCTCGCTTGAACACTTCTAGTGCGGTCGTAGGAAGACAGGCTGCAGAACTGTTTTGAACAAAAGGATTTGTTTCTTCCAAATAGTTGATCCACTCCTGTCCGCTTGGACAACTTAGTTTACCTCTGTGTACTACCTGTAGGTTCCACTATGGCTTCATCAAAGGCTTGTCCATGCCTTATGACTCACAGAAGGGGGTAGACAAAGGAGAAGTCCCAGATGAAAACTCAATGGTCTTTTACTTTGTCAGCCACAATGTCCTGAAATCGCTTCCATTGCTGCCCCGTCCCCTATATCCTCTCCAAAGGATCCTCTTCAACTGTAACCTCACTCAATGGCAATTAAATTATTCGGGTTCACCTTTGACAAATATGCAGACAGAAAACAAGACCTACTTAAGATTAGCAGCATGTGGCCATTTCTCTCTAATCACCACCTGATAGCATATCAGTGGAGGACTCAAGGCAATCAGAAGCTCAACATGGGTATGATCAAGATTTGTAACCATCGATTGGATGCCACACAAAGCCTCCAGTGACTGCTGCCCTATGGCTTCCACTGACCACCCCTGTATGCAACCTTATAAATAAACAGGGAGAGCCGCCTCCTTTTAGTTCACCAAATCTAGTTGCTAGGGTAAAACTGCATCCTCCATTTGTCGATCCTAAGATGTATTTTCATCTAACCAGACTTCCCCCAACAAATAGATAGCACTACACTACAACTGCAGTTCCATTTCCCATTACTTTTTCCAGCAGCCAAAATCTCCTCAGGGATAAAGGTCAGTGCTATTTTGGTTACTGATAATCATTCTTTCTGGGAGGGGGGTAGCAGGCGGAAGGTGAAGACAGGATGGGTATCTTTCCCTATGGATTGTAAGCAACTTCAATTCAACACTACAGCTAAGTCACTGCCTAGTCTGGGATGCTGATGGAAGCCCTTATTGATGTATTTTTATGTCCAGTTTGTTTACTCTGGATGACAACCCTTATATAACACCCCTCTCTTAGAATCCCCCTGAGCCAAGAAGTAGGTTTGTTTTACAAATTAAAAGGTTTATTTGAAAATTAAACAATATATATCTATCACGCTTTTATAGTAAATTAATATTTGATAGCACACTTGTGAAGATGATAGTGATCAACAATGGATAATGTTACAGTGGTACACTCTTTTTGATGGCTTAGAAGTGATATAGAGAGGATAAAGTAACTAAGAATGCTTTTATGGCTTCAAGGACAATGCAATGATGAATGAAAATGCAGTACAGAAAATAAGCTTGATATGACTTCAACCAAAACGATGTAATCACTTATCCCCCGGTAGCAATCCCCCCCCCTTTATGCAATGTAAAGAGATGGAAGGAGAGCACACAGTTCTCAGGAATCCAATCAAATATAATTAAGTTCCCCCCTAGCAAGCTTAGAGGAAAACAGGTAGGAGTTTTAAAAACAGGCAAAATCCTTTTAAATGTGGTGGCAATGAAGTGAAAAATATACTCAAATTGCTTTCAATTCCCTATAGGAGGTTCAGGGTGAGTGAGAGGTACTTTAAATTAATTCAGGATCACTTTAGCAATGCTCTATGAATGATTGTCAGGTTGCAAACGAATTTCAGCAAAGGAAAGCAAGGACAAATATTTTTACCCGTGGCTGAAATGAAGCAAAGTTTCAAATCGGGGCAATTTAGTCGCGTGCGTCGAGCGCAATTACGGAGGCACTATAAGGGGTAGCAAGTCAGAGATACGGCCGATTTTGTGAAGGTAGTTTTTCAGAAATGAAATCACAGTTTCAGAATGACAGATGACAGTTTTTACTTTTAAAGATGACAGAATGACACGATTCTAGGAGGCAGTTCTAATAGTTTAAAATAGTTTGGATTGGATTATTTTAAACTAAGAGATTGGTTTTGGCACAGTGCTAGCTGGGTACTCACACTAGATTTTGGACAGGAATGCGACTTCGTCACAGATCGGGTCAACCGGTTGGACTGGACTCCTGGCGGTTCTCTCGCCACGGACGATCTCTGCCTGGTTCTGCTCACAGCGATCTGGGTCAGCTCTGCTAGCGGCACTGCACAGCGGTCTGGATCTCTGGTTCTGACAAAAGTTCTTGGCACTGCACGGCAGTCTGGTCTCTGGTTCCGGGTACAGCTCTGCTTTCTGGGTGTTGCTGGCAGAGGGTTTTAGCCAGAATCAGACAGCTCAGCCCGGCTGTCTGAATAGTTTGGTTTGGTTGCTAGGTTTTGAAGGCCTGCTGATAGGAGTTCAGCTGTTGGGTTTAGAGTTCTTGGAGTTTCTGGATGTGAAGTCTGAAATCAGGATGTGGAGTTGTCTGTCAAAATGCTCCGCAGAAAGTGAACAAGAAAAATCCTATCTGGCTTCCAGTGGCTCTTTTTATGTGTTTAGAAAGTGGGAGGGTCGGCTCATCTTCTATGCCCAACCCTCTCAACTTATCATTGGCCAGTTCCTCCTCTCTCCCTTGATTGGGGGAACTGGGTTGTGAGTCAGAGTGATGAGGTAGGTTTATGGTCAGAGGATCCTCCCCTTGTCAAATTGCACACAAATCTATTTCTGATCCAAATACATATTTATCTATGTACCATTTTTCTAATATTATACGTCCAGTTAACATATTTTCTGTAGCACCAAACCATCCGATCCCTGTCTTTGTAAGATGTCGTGTCCTTATGACAGAATTGTCCCCTTTTCATCCAGATAACGACCTCTAAACCTTGATGATAAAGTGTCAGATTTTTAACATGCATACATTTGGAGTAACAACCTTTTTTCCGCTACTATCCCCAAGAACATACCACAGGGTCCTAACACCTCTTAAAATGTGCACAGAAAAATCACAAGAATGATGATGTTATTTATATAATTTTTACAAGTCCGCACTATGAATTATCCATCTTTTTAAAATCATGCTCTGGTGTGGTTTTCCAAAGCACATGGTGGAATTTCTGGTTTATCCACTTCCCCCAAGCTCAGCTTGCTCACAGATGCAGTGCCCCTCCCACTTCTCCTTCCAAGAGGAAGCCATTTACGACCCCCCTAATATAACATTTGCCTGAGCCAGGGACAGTGCTTTGTTTAGTTTCCTGTAGTCCCCAGGTGCTCCTCCCCTAATTCAATCAGAGAGGTGTCATCTCCTTTTGGCAGGGGCAGCAGAATGCAGCCAGGCCTGGGAAGAGTGGCTGAGCAGGGTTCATCCCTGTCGGGGGTAGTTGCCGGGCAGCATTCACTCTCTTCAAGCCAGGCTTCAGCTAAATGTCACTTTAGTTCCCAGTTTTCTACATTCAAATCAAACTGACAATTTTTACACATGCAGCTAGAACGCTGATTCTAAGTTCAAAACTATGACATTTCAACAGTTGCAAACTATGTGACACTCAACAGTAGGTCACTCATTTATTTTAAACATTTAGATTTTAGTGTCTTTCAGTCCAATTTCACATCAGCTGCTGACATCCACAGCTCAGCCAGTTTTGTTATGAACATTGTTTTGGGCTCTTTCTCTTTCCAGATTTAGTATGCACACAAGAATACATTCTGCCAAATGTCTGCTGGTGTTCATTGAGATTTTTGAATATATTGTGATGTTTAAAATAGGCATTTTTAGCTTGCATTTCAGAGAAACAAAGGTGATTTCAAAGCGCTTTTTTTTTTTAGCAACTGGCACTGCTGTTTTTCCTTTGGCACACATTTCACTCATGGCACTCCTGGCCCCTCACGCTCGCCCTGGTGGGTGGCAGGTCAGGGGACCACTTTGCTCTGCGCAAAACTGCACAGTTCTCTAGGATTCTGGCGCAAATGTGGGCTTTTCCACCCTCTTGGATTTTCTAAGCCCACAGCACCAAATGTTGCAGCATAATAGTCCAAACGTGGGTCAGGACACCCAACATGATTTAATCACCAGTAACATAAAATGGGAGACTCACATGACAGGAGCAACATTAAAAACAGACACCTGCAAATGCTCTCAAGTGGATCATGTGATGCAAGCAAGGAAATGTGGCACGCCGATTTATGACAGACACATCTGGGGTGTCGACCAAGGTGCCAAGAACAATGTCGTTTTTTGTAAGAAAATGTAGCATGTCAGTGTTGCCCCCGCCTAACAGGCATTCCAACAACGGCCCTAGGCACAGACCTCGTCTATTTTAATCTGGAACAGGAGAAAAAGAGAATCACATGGTTTGGAATCAAGCGATCTGGGGCAAAGCAAAACCACCTGATAGATCCAACTTTGCAAAAAAGAACTAATTTGTCCAAAAAGGTCAGAAATGAGTGACGTGTGCGCCATGGAGGCTAAGGCACTGAACTCTGAAGTCTTGATATGAGGGGATTGGGAGGTTCCATCGGCGGATTTCCCATTGAAAGATAATTCATCACATGGTTTTCACTGAGTTTTTCCACAAATGTATGTGGGTGGGGTTAGGGTAATAAAAAGGGTAGCAGGGAGTTGGTAGGTGTCTCCCCTCCTCCCCCCGGACACATTAGAAGCAAAATGGCATAAAAGAAAAAAAAAGAATGAATTGTCCTGCGATGTAAACAAGCCGATGGAATCAAATAGAACCGATATTGGAACCAGACTAGAACAATCTCATCTCAAGACAACAATATCCTGCCCTCCATGCAAGCAATGGCCTGTGGAGAGACATATCAGAGATTTTCATGAATATCCCTCCCTCCATGCAAGCAAAGGGCTGTGGAGAGACATATCACAGAGGTGTTCATGAATATCCCTCCCTCCATGCAAGCAAAGGCCTGTGGAGAGACATATCACAGATGTTTTCATGAATATCCCTCCCTCCATGCAAGCAATGGCCTGTGGAGAGGCATATCACAGAGGTTTTCCTGAATATCCCTCCGTCCATGCAAGCAAAGGCCTGTGGAGAGGCATATCACAGAGGTGTTCCTGAATATCCCTCCCTCCATGCAAGCAAAGGCCTGTGGAGAGGCATATCACAGAGGTGTTCCTGAATATCCCTCCCTCCATGCAAGCAAAGGCCTGTGGAGAGACATATCACAGATGTTTTCATGAATATCCCTCCCTCCATGCAAGCAATGGCCTGTGGAGAGGCATATCACAGAGGTTTTCCTGAATATCCCTCCGTCCATGCAAGCAAAGGCCTGTGGAGAGGCATATCACAGAGGTTTTCCTGAATATCCCTCCGTCCATGCAAGCAAAGGCCTGTGGAGAGGCATATCACAGAGGTTTTCCTGAATATCCCTCAGTCCATGCAAGCAAAGGCCTGTGGAGAGACATATCACAGGAGGTGTTCCTGAATATCCCGCCCTCCATGCAAGCAAAGGCCTGTGAAGAGACATATCACAGAGGTTTTAATGAATATCCCTCCCTCCATGTAAGCAATGGCCTTTGGAGCGACATATCACAGAGGTTTTCATGAATATCCCTCCCTCCATGCAAGCAAAGGCCTGTGGAGAGACATATCACAGAGGTTTTCATGGATTTAGGAGAGTTTGCAGCAAAGTTACATACACACCCACATAACACAATGTGGATAGAGCACCATGAGACATATGGTTAGTTCTGTCTGGTGTGGGTTTGTTTAAGGTGAATCTTTCCGGGAATTAATCACTTAGTATAGTAATAACGATATTCAAAGTTAGGTATCTTGTCGCATTGTGTACAGGCTGTGAGTAGACCCACTACTATCTTCAATGTGGAAAGGAATAACTTGCCCCCACACAAAATGTACCAGATTGTATCATTTAATAGTTGATATGTTTTATGGTCAACACGTGTTTCGGCCCCTGGCCTTTTTCAAAACTGGACATTTGCCTAAAAGTTGAAAAGATATGAGATCTTGCAACTTGTAAAGGTTTTTCTTAGTGTGTCATTCAGTATCGGGGAAATAGTTGTTCCTTCCTTGCCGCATGCTTCCAGTGTTTCTGCTCTCAGAAGTAGTTCGACAGTTACATGTCGCGGCAATATGGCTAACCGGCGGGGAATGGTGAGGGGGATTCCCCATCCCTGCAACTTGGACCACAAAAGACTCCTATTAACTGCGTCAAACGCAGCGGTGAGACAGATTCATATTTTCTTTGACCAGCAAAGTGACTGAACGCACTTACTCTTTTATCCCATGCATATCCAGTCTCAGATCTAATCTACTTTTTATTTTCTTGTAGACACTGGGGCAACTCGTTTAGGTGGTTTCCAGATTTGGAAGCCCAGTCCCTGGCTAGTGGGCCCAAAAGACATGTAGTGTGGCAGCAGCCTTCGCTGTGGCCACCTTGTGGATCCAAAAGAAACATATTGGGGGAACACGGCCATGGCCGAAGGCCATGTCTAGTGGTCTGTAAAAAAACAATGGTATAACAAAACCCTTGAAATTCACTGAAAAAAACCTTAGCTAGGGTACAGTTAAGTTGTGCAGATTGAATGCAATTCAGCAGATGTGAGAAGTCATGGCCATCTTAACTCTGTGCACTCCCGTTGCAAAGCCCATGAGCACATACATATTATAAGAGAAGGGATTCACAATGACATACAAAACGGCATTATGGGGGACATCAACGGAAGCGTTCCGAGCTGATCTGATCATGACTTCTACATACGCTGAATTTCAAGGGTTTTGTTGTGTTAAATCTGCACAATTTAACTGCACCTTAGCTAAGGTTTTTTCAGTGAGTATATTTATATAAATATAGCAAGGAACACCGAGTTTGATCTCCTAAAATTGGGGGACCAGGTAAGGGGTGCATTATGCTAGAAAAGGATACACTTAAAGTAGAGATTTAAATCACAAGTATGTATTATTTATCGTGTCTGACAACTGTAGAATTGCGAGATGACTTTGTGACCTGGGAATACACTTTAAATAATATAAATGTTTGATACCTTGTGAAGGTGGCAGGAGGATATGTTTTTGCTAATGTTCCTATATGGTGTTTCAGTGTGTGAAGAAGAAGAACCCGGTCAGTCAAATGACACTGCACACAAATTGGGGTTTACGGTCAGTTGACATCAAGTTTGAGCATACATACCAGTGTAACGAATTTCAAATGTTTAGTAGTGGCAAATTGCTAATGTTATGGTTGTTGTAAATTGGTTGGAGGGGCTTGTTTGGGTTAGGGATAACATTAGAAGAAAAGAAGAAGAAAAAAAAAAGAGGTGGGGAGCCAAGTAAAAGAGCAGGCGCGAAAGAGGAATGGGGCACATTAAAAAGGGAAAAAAGAAATTAATCACATAAAATCACCAGAAAATCTAATTTAAAAAAAAAGTTATAAAAACCAAGCCATCATAACGCCCTAGAGCAACATTCCTGCCTGAGAGGACCCCACAACAAGAACATAGCGTCTTCGAGGAATCTCTCCTCAAAACCTAGGCCATCACATCACCCCTGTACCACCTGACTCGCTAGATGCTGTCTGACCCTCTCCTCCCCACCACACTGTACAGCTGTACCGCTTCTCTGTGCCCTTCTGTATCCTACCCCGGCTGTATATCTGTGCTGCTACCTCTGAAAAGTGCTCGGTTATGCATCTGTACTGTTGTATACCTCTGTAAAGCGCTCCGTTATGCATCTGTACTGTTGTATACCTCTGTAGTGTGCTTCGTTGCTTCTCGACACTAGGTCCGCGCTCAATAAATACCATAATAATAATGTATTCATTTTCATTGTGCAAAGTTGCACAAGTGTGGCCGGGCGCACCGGCGTTCTCGCTTCGACAGCTCAGAGCGTATTATTTAATAAAGGCTTCAAGTCCGCCCTTGATTCTTCAGCGTTAGGCAACTATGGCTTAAATACAGCTTTGTCCTTCCATTGTTGTCTTATTAGAGCGTGATTGTCTTACTGAGGAAATGACTGCTCTCTATTAGCGGTGCTAATAATATTCCAGCTGGGGATCACACTTCTTCACTTCTGTCTTGATTCTATTAAGGGTGATGACCTAAAACCTCAGAGAGGTTTAATATGCTTTGCAATGATTAGGAAAGTGTTTCTTGCATGAATAGGAAAATTACAAGTGGAAACCGGATCTAATTACAATGACATGCATCATTGTTTTTTCTCCAATATTGTAGAACAGTGGGGGCCGTCCTCCTTAAAATTCTGTTTGGAAGCACCCCAGTGGGAAATAACACCCAAGTGCTGAAGCATCTCTTATTTAACACAATTGCGCCGATTTGCACACGCAAAGCTGCCCTTACAGCCATTTTAGATGCGCCATTTCAGGGGTCGAAATAAAAATTTCCTGAGCGTGAGCTAAAACTAGCAACTGGGTATTGGGTATCGCCTCGCAGGCAGGAGCTACCCCAAGACAACCAGTAGCTAGTACATAGCATGCCACAAATCTAATGTTTGTGACATGCAAACTTTAACTTTCTGTCCATTATATAAAATCCTTGATCCTTTAAATGTCTTCTAGATGTCTCTAATGCCTCTTCATAGACATTCACAAATAAAGAAAGAAAGTCACATAGGTATGTTTGTATGGCACCTTGGGACCCAAAGGTAGCTCCTGGTAGCTGTTGGTGTCGAGTTTATATGGGCTAGAAGAAGGAGCTTTCTCCCAGCAATGTTGAACCCTGAATTCACAGGTCAGTAAAATGCTCCTGTTTCACAAAAAAGAAATCGAAATGCAACTTACTCAAACCTGTGTTGCTCCACTCTATAGGGACACGAACGTCAGCTCCTGAAATGTTTGAGTAATTTGCTTTTGTTAATTGGGGTCATTTCACTCCAAAGTAAATAACGCAACCAGCGTGAGCAACAGCTTTTCGTTTGGGAATTGACCCCAATCAAGTTATGTTTAAGCACGTTATCCACCCTGTCACTTGCTACACTGATTGAGAGGACACCTTTTAGTGAGGAAAGAAACAGTTGGAACAGGCTTATATTTGCATAATAGTTGTAATATTATATTTGTATTACATATGCAATATTTGGTCCCCTGAGCCAAACAAGCTTGGCTTTTCCAATGCTTGTTTTGACCAGGCATTCATTACAAGGAATAGATACAAGCACACACATACTGCTTATAAATCAAGTGGCTGAAGGAACAATTGGTTACAACAGTTTTGTTCTATCAGGAGCGGTTTTAACTAGTTTATAGCTGCAACAAAGCCATTACATTTCAGAAGGCTGCTCAGACAGCATAGCGCCAGACTTCAACCTCTCAAGGAATGTGCTTTGCGTGGCGAGGGGCAGATCGTCGGTCGGAATAGCCATAGGAACTAGTACGGCCATGAGCAGTCAATGGTTGAGCAAATGCCCAAACAACCTTGACTGGGTGTCCCTTCCAACATCTCATCTCATCTCTCTCTAATCCTCACTTCCCATGAAAATAGTTTCAGCTCATAGGCAGCGCTTCAGTGCCACCTAACATCCAAAACTAAAAACGGAATGGAAGCACCCCAGAGGCAGAGGTCGAAGTGAGCAGGAGCTCTCGGGAACAGAGCACCACTACTTGTATTTTTTACTGTCAACAGTTCACTACATTTTACAACCATTTTCAACATTGTGGAATAGCCTTTTGAATTCAAAACATACCTCTTCATTTTACCACCCTACAGCAGTTAAACTGAAATCTGTTTCACCGTTTCTTCACAAAGACCGAATGACATCTCATCCTGGACGGACTCTATCTAGCTTCAGCGTAACTATCAGAAGCTGGAGGAGGTTCTGCTAATAATAAGAAAGCGCTCGCAACACCCCATCTCCCCCTGATATTTGCAAAACTTGGCAAGTTGTTATCTAAGTTTGAATGCTAAGATTTTACCGTTGATACAGGTCCAAGCCATTTCCACAAGTTTGCATTGTAACAGTAGGTGGATACATAGTCTTTGCCCCTTCATGCTAGTGGACAAGTGTGCAGTTATAGTACTAGCCGTAGTGACCAGTATCTTTCACTACTTTATGGCAGTCCTGGGGATCCTTCTTGACCAGAGACTAGTCATCTCTCAGACTCTATCAGACCAGAGGAGAGAATAGATGTTCAGTCTTGGGATCCAGGCTTTGTAATAA
Organism: Ambystoma mexicanum; assembly: GCF_040938575.1. Classification (NCBI taxonomy): domain Eukaryota; kingdom Metazoa; phylum Chordata; class Amphibia; order Caudata; family Ambystomatidae; genus Ambystoma; species Ambystoma mexicanum. The sequence continues at coordinate 1,279,157,206 of NC_090931.1, read as the reverse complement.
ATGACCAATTCTATTCATGAAAGCACACATTTTTCTAGTGGCAGGTGCCTGTTGAAGTTGCTGCTGTTCAGGTAGGTATTAAGTATGGGTTCCGGCAGAGTTCAGTTCAGCGAGAAGATGTGATTGATTTCACAATGCAATATATAAATATTCAAACTTCATGAGGTCAATTTCTACCGGTTTGTGACCTGAGAACGACACAGGAAACCCAGCCTGCACCTCTTCATAAGACTCATTCCACCACGGAGCGGGCCGCGGAGTCGGTCACAGAGTCTTTGGGTCTGTGTCTGCCTCAACCTGCCACTGGATTGCTTCCTGATTTCCTGAGTCCTCTTTCTGTCTCCATTGCCCAGGAAACCCAGCCTGCACCTCTCCATAAGTCTCATTCCACCGCAGAGCGGGGTGCGGAGTCGGTCGCAGAGTCTTTGGGTCTGTGGCTGCCTCCACTTGCTACTGGATTGCTTCCTGATTGCCTGAGTCCTCTTTCTGTCTTCATTGCCCTGGAAACCCAGCCTGCACCTCTTCATAAGACTCATTCTACCACGGAGCGGGCCGCGGAGTCGGTCGCAGAGTCTTTGGGTCTGTGTCTGCCTCAACTTGCTACTGGATTGCTTCCTGATTGCTTGAGTCCTCTTTCTGTCTCCATTGCCCTGGAAACCCAGCCTGCACCTCTTCATAAGACTCATTCCACCACGGAGCGGGCCGCGGAGTCGGTCGCAGAGTCTTTGGGTCTGTGTCTGCCTCAACTTGCTACTGGATTGCTTCCTGATTGCCTGAGTCCTCTTTCTGTCTCCATTGCCCAGGAAACACAGCCTGCACCTCTGCATAAGACTATTCCACCGGGGAGTTGGTCGGAGAGTCTTTGGGTCTTCGGGCTCTGCGGGACTCCAGCGGGACCCCTGCGGTCTGCTACGCTGCTCCTTTAGAAGCGCAATCAAAAGGTGAGCGGTGCCATAAACTTTCCTTCTCTGACAACAGTAATGAAGATACATGCGCATGCTTGTAATCTAAACACATCCTTCCGATTTCCTATACCTACGCATATTTGTCTTCACATACTTTGTGAGAAATTATAAATCGTTACATAGAATGCTGTAACTCCCGACAACAGAAAACCTTTTCTCCCCCCTTATGGTACCTCTCACGGCGCACTGAATCCGCTTGCTGTCATAACCATCCAACGCCCCACCGTTCAGCTTAGGCGGAGCCTTGTTACCAACGAGCCGGAAACGACATAATCCCGGCGTACTTGCTCTTGCGTCGAGTAAACGGCACCCCGCACCAGATCCTTGGAGTCTGCCGCGGTCGGTGGGACGATTGCCTATGCCTACACCCACTTGAGTCCCTCCATCTACCCATCCCTATTGAAAGGGTTCCGTGAGAAACGTGTGCGAGAATATAGGGAATCTGCCCTCAGACTTTGCATCCTCTGCAATCACTGAACTGGACATTGTAGAACCTGTTTATTCATTGTACAATTGCTAGAAGCCACTAACGTGACCTGAAACCACTTAAGGAACGGCGTGCGAGAGACCGTGACGACTCCGATTCTTGATTTCGCCCGCCCTTCTCGCATAACGTCAGTTTAACAACTTGGCACTTCATACTCAAATCTCCAGAGCAACTGACAACAAGTGCTCAGCCGGTGAGAGACTGCGGGGCAACTGCTCTTTGATATCATCCGCTCAGCAACCAAAACGCTAATTACTGGAAACAAGCAACTTTAACTTCTAGACACTACCCAAGATATATCCTCTGTATCATAACCACTAATATCAAAAGACTTCCATTGGTCATTATGCAGTTGGAATACAAGGGGAAATTCCCATTTATTCAACTACTCAGCACTGGAATTCGAACTAACATCTATAGTGTGCCTACAAGAAACTTGGCTTACGAACCTTCCAAGCTGTGACGGCTATATCACTCTCTTGAATCCTGCAATAAAAGGTTCCACTGGCAGACCAGCATCTGGCCTGTTGACACCAATTCAAATTCTACCACAATGGTCAATTGTCACTAACAACATAAATCCTTGGATACAAAATACCATCATTCGAATACAAGCATCTGGCCATAACACCCTTTATCACTTCATATCCATCATGAACCTGTATTGGAATCCAGCATCGATAAACAATAGCAATTTCCTAGATGGTGTGTTTCTAACCATCGATGAAACACTCACAGAACACCATCATGTGGGATTTATTATATGCAGTGATTTAAATATACGTCTATATAAAAACTAGGCCAACGGATGGAGTTCATCGATTTGTCAATGCGGGCAAAAAAATGGCACAAAGAAATCTCGATTCGAAATCTGAAACAAGTAGACCAAACGAAAGACGCCACGGGTACCATCCTACCCACATGGGATGGTGGTAAGACGACAGCAATAATAGATTATGTATATCTGTCAATAGATCTACTGGAATCAATTACAGAGACTCAAATCAATCAACAAGAAGTGATCATCACCAACTAATAGTCACTGGTTGTAGACCCACACAACCAAAAAAGACTGACTTCCGCATACAGACAGAAGTCGCTGGCAATAACTACCAACTGCAAATAACCCAACAGCAAATAAGAGATCTTACAGACCGATTAAAACTGACAACAATGCCAGATATTGACAAACTTAATTATGATACCTTCCTGATTCCCTTCCTAAAGCCAAGGAAGAATCAAACGAAACTATATAGTCATTATTACGATACTGTAATCGCTCAGAAAAAAAAACAGATGCGCAAGGACCTCTGCAACCTAAAACTCACAAATGGAATTTCAATTTTTGCACAGAAGAAAAAAATAAAACAAAAATACACAAACTGGAGGAAATCATATCAGGCAACACTGATACAAAACGATGCAGAAACCATGATGAAAGCTTACAAGAATCACAACCCAAGAGAACTGTGGAATCTGTGGAAAAATAACAAAAGCAACCAACAACTCTTGAGAGCAAACGTGACCAAGCAAAAGTGGGTAGATACGAGAAGGAAGACCTGATCCTGATCTTTGAAAAACTGAACACCTCACGTGACCCGGGTCCTGACGGCCTGTCCAATGCAATTTTAAAACAAAATGCGGAGCTGTGGATTCTCTTCATGATGAGATTCATAGAAACCATCAACAAACAGAATATGATCCGCCATCATGGACAACAGCAATAATCGTCCCCATATACAAACAAGGGGCACGTAACAATCCTCCGAATTTTAGACCGATCACATTACTAGACCCATTGGGCAAGATCTTCGCCGCATTGCTTCTCAAAAAACTTAAGAAATGGGCTAAGAAAACGAAGCGATTTGCAGCAAGACAGACGGGATTCACTGCTGGCGTTGGTACCAATGTAAATTTCCTTATAATGAACTTGGTCAAATATGAAGCAATAGAAAAAAAACACAGATCTATGCTGCTTTCTTGGACCTACATATGGCATTTGATTCCATACCAAGAACACGACTATGGGAAAAACTGTCGGCGTGGAATTGTCCGGCGGAGATCCTGGAGCCAATAAAACTATTATATTCCAATACAACAATAGCTGTGAGACTTTCAAAGAATGGCACGACTACCCCCATGATAAAAACAATGAAAGGACTAAAACAGGGTTGTCCTCTCGCAGCCACCTTATATAATTTATACACAGCAAACTGTGAAGAACATCTTAATGACCTGGCTCTGAATCCCCCAAAAGTGAACTCTGTCCCAATTCCAGCATTGTTTTACGCCGACGACATTATCCTATTAGACAAAACCATCTCGGGTTTACAACAGAGCTTACATCTCATGGGAACCTACATGAAATCCAACAATCTAAGGATCAATACAGCAAAGACTAAAATCATGCCATTAGTAAAACTTCCATTTAAGAAACATCCAGCATTAAAATTCTCTATCGACAACATTTGCCTAGAAGAAGTATCGACCTTCAAATATCTTGGCATTATGCTTGATCAGTCTATAATAGAAAAACAGTGGTTCAACAATCTGGAAATGAAAACCCAGACACTAGCCAGACAAGGTCGTGTCCTACACAGGAAATACAGTAAATTTTCATTCAAACCTGTTATAACATTCTACAGACAGAAAGTAATCCCGGTAATTACATATGGCAGTGACGCAATGATCCACTCACAATCCAACAATTGGGCGAAACTAGAAGCTATATTCTGGAGAAAGATCTTAAGGCTCTCAGATTCATATCCAATGGCTAGAATTCGCTATGAGGTCGCAACCCAATCCATATCTTTGATAGTGACATGGAAACAGCTCAACCTGCTAAGAAAACTCCTGACAAATGATGAAACACCGGCCACAGCAATTCTGAAAAATAATCCAACTGCTCTTTACAATACATTTTTAAGGAAATGGTAAGAACATTTGTTCCAACAATTAAAAGACGAAGAAATATCACTCGAAACCCTCATGAACAGGCCTCAACATGCAAAACGCAAATTAGCAAACAACGACTGGATCCGAACATATCATGCCAAAACTTTATATTCAATAAATCTTCAAAGCCAATCGGACATTCGAGCCCTAAACGAAATCCCGAAGTACATGGAACAGTTTCCTGATAATAATATCCGCACAGTGTACATGGGGATTCGTCTGAACAACTTACCTACAAGAGACAAGCTGGCAATGACACAGCAAATCCCGAAAAACTGACAACTAATGCCGTTTCTGCAAAGACAGAGAAGTACCAGAAACAATCTATCATCTAGTAATGATCTGCCCAGAATTAATGACCAAGAGACTGAATTTCAGTAACTTTTTCAAAATATCGACCCAACAGATGGATACGGATGGGCGTTGGTCTTTATTATTGAACGGACGTGAAAACAAACTAATTTACACAATAATTCAATATTTACTACATATTATAGGATTGCAGCCTGGAGCTCAACAGAAAGCCAAGTGAAGATACGGACGACTGGCCTAATTGATGCCAAAAGTGTCATGAAGAGATCTTCTTATTGTCTCTACATGTCTTTCCTTCTTTCTTTCTTTTTTCTCTCTCTCCTCTTTCTACTTCTCAATTGAATTGCTAAATATTATAATTTCGTGTATCACAGAGTCTTAAAAATAAAAAGTTTGTAACAAACTAAATCATTTTACAAAAAAAAAAAGAAAATATTCAAACTGACGGGACAACTGAGAGAAATTAATGAAAAACAATGCAGAGGGCCTCCTTCTTTTGCCTGTTCCACCCATTTGGCTGTCAACCTGGCCCATCCACAACCCCTTGAAACATGTGTTGCACATTGCTCCCTCCCACCTACTCCATTCCCCGCTGGAGCTACAGCTCCACTACTTTTTGGGGCACACTTCTATTCTACCAGTGCACAGAGGTTACAATTAAGCTAAATGTGGCACTGATTTACCAGGTGGGCATTCTGTGATCACTGCTCCTAGTGGCCGCAGCTACACCTTCTTTATCATGCCACAGAAGTTTGAAGCATGTCTGTGATTGTCTGGGATGTGGCCTCGCAGTTTCGGCTGCCACCGGTTCTTGTGGGTGCGTCCCAGGCTGGTTTTGATATAGATTTTGCTTTTTTGCAGTGGCACATACAAGGTGAACATTGATGGAACAGAAAGCTGCCAACCATCCAGTGGGGCGACTCAAAATGATGGGAGGGGGGGTGGTGGTGGTGGCTTACAGACACTCACGCTGTTATGGGGATTTGACCCCTTGATTCTCAATAGCATTTAAGCTATCCAGACTACTTTACCAACAGACATTTTCAATGATTTACCATTGCTGGTATCTATCCTGCCCATTCACTAACCACTAAGAGCAATTGCTCATTGCAGAACTGGACTCACGCCTTGACAACGACCTAATGGTTGAAACACGTGTCGGCTGTCTATGACCAATAAATCTTGTATATAAGCAGATGTCCTTGGTTTCCAAATTTGATATGTTTGCATATAATTTGAAACTGCGCATGGACTTGCCTTTACTTCATAGTTTCTGGCTTACAGAATATGGTGAGCGGGAGTCTGCCTGAAATAGTATAACAAAGCAACCTTATTGGAGAACTAGACAAATGATGATTGTTTTAGTGTGCTGTATTATAAGTGAATGTTGAAAGAACTACTAGACAGTATTAATATTGCTTAAAGTTGGCCACTATTTGAATACCACTGAACAAGGTTGAGCTTGGCTGGGTGGGTGGAGGGCAGAGGGTAGAAGGGGCGGTGGCGTGTCAGTGTTCTGCCCTATGCAATAATTGCCAAAGAGTACATTTTTAGAGACCATTATTCCAGCACCATTTACTACAACCTGATTAGGTTTAAGCATTTTTAAGAATTAATGCTGTGGATGGGGGTTACTAACAGTGGTCAAAAGGTAATAAGGTTTACAGACAGCTTCATAAGGTTATTTGGGAAAGCTCTGCATTGACTAGCAGAACAGATATTGCCAGTCTGCACATGCTCAGTAAACATGATTGCCGGTTGCGAAATACCCAGTAACAGCAAATGTTGTCAACCGCATAGCAGGGGAAGTAGGTGAAAAAATGCTGCTTCCAGAGGAGGAAAATGCTGACTCGTAAAGGGAGGAAATGAAGGTGCTTGGTTGGGGCTGGGAGCAGATCCCATGCCTGTGATTTATGATGCTTAGTCCAGGCACGAGGTCAAAGCACATTAAACCTAGAGCACATGTCTTTTCATATCAAACTTCAGTTCATAATCCGCCAAAGGATACGAGATTTACAGTTTTAGCGTCACAACCAATTTCAATTGACATTCCTTTGATCACTCTGAAATGGAAACTAGATTTCTTTCCATTATCGCATTCACTTAGTATTCCGTCAATGAATGTTAAACTTAAGGTCTCATTAAGAGTGTGGCTGTAGTAAATAATAAGCATTTGGAAATGCTGCACTATGAGAAATCATGAGCTAAATTTCCAAAACTCTTCAACTCTGCCTGCTTTTGTGGGCTGGCAATTACTTTCACAGATGGCCTCAAGAACACACCAATTCTCGAAGATCGCTCAAGGATTTTTATTTGTTTGAATGTCAGGGGGCTCTCTAAGGCTCACTTCCTAGCCATGTTGTTCTTCAACCCCAAGATGGTTGCTATAGATCAGTAACCCCTGCTGTCTATGGCCTATCTGACTGGTGGTGATGGCCTAAAGGCAAATGCCTTACCTATCTAGTCTGCCAAAGGGAACAATCAAGGTGTTTCTGCTCTACCACCTCCATAGTGTATCAGGGATGCCTTCCAGACACTCTTATCCCTCTTGCTCTTCTTCGTCCATGCTCAACTACTCCTCTCCCTGGATCTTGCTGTCACCCTCCCTTCCTCCTCCTACATACTCTCCCTTCGACTCCAACCAACTTCTTCCTCTCTCTCCCTACTACTTTACTCTTCTGTGCCGCTGGTGTTCCTCTTTCTAATTCTTGCCGCCACGCTCTGATCTTACTCCTGTATAAACTTTTATTAACCAGTAAAAGGGTTGGACAAATGGTCTCTCTGTCCCTAAAGCTTAGAGTGGCTTCCCTGCCTCAAAGAAAACAAATGAAAATCTCAGGATGTCAAATAGTCAGTCGCTGTCGTGTCCAAAAACCCTGCTTCTGATCCTAACACTATTAACATAAATCTAATGTGCAAGGATGCTATATTCAGAACTAAAGTGTGATGAAGACAGTTCTTACCAACAGAAAGTTGCCAATGTCTCAGATTGTCAAACAAAACAAATGTTCCTTTTGCACAAAGTAATATTGAAATGATTAGGGATTAGCTCCTTTCCTCTATATTTCTTCTTGCCAGCTCATCGCCCCACTAATTTTTTTTAATTTTTTTATTTGGTTGGCTGAATAATTCAACCTTTCAAATACTTAATTTCTTACATTCAAATTCATGACTTTACATTTCATTCATACAATTATAGTCCAAAGATCTAAAATAAAGATTCTAAAAATTTCCAATATACACTTACAAAAGAATACATAAAATACATTAAATTCCTATAGAATAACACATGAAATCCAGAACAATTATTACACATCTCCTTTTGCTCCATTAGCTCTAATGGAGGTCAGATTGTATAGCAGTATTAACAAACTGGACCAATGCTATCTGTATTGATGTTTTTGTGGAACATAGTAACAATTTCCATATTTCTTCTCCAGAATGATAACTTAGAAATTGACAATGTCTGCCGAAGTACAAATTCCTAAGAGATATCAAGGCTGGACAACGGATTACAAGATGATCAAGGGTTTCAATTTGCCCATTACAATGACAACATGCATTTTGATCGACAGGAATCATATTTCTTCTTGCTAAGACCTGTCTTGTTAGACACAGGTTTAATCGAATGCGCAACATCTGAGATCTCACATATCTTGAAGGACATTTAACTAAATACGATTGCATCATGCAGAATTTCTTATGAGTAAACATCATTGCTTCGCAATCGACATAGAGTTGACATTGTGCTCGAGTATTAATCCAGTCATTTCGATATAAATACATTTTAGCCTTAGTTGGATTCGACAAGAGGAGCGCTAATGATATATCTGCATTACATAAGGCATCAATAACACAGCTAGTCCAAACTTTAGGAAATCTAGATGAAGATGTTAGTACGTAATTCGCAACTATTCCCAAAATATTTGGAGTATTTACTCCTATAAGACACTTTCTGTAGAGACTAATCAATTTCCATTGAACTTGTGAATAAAGAGAAATGGCACCAACTTCAAATCGCACAAGGGGCATAGATGTACATTTTGGGAGACCTAGTACAGATTTCCAATACTTGGCTTCGAAACCATCCCAACATTTTCTAGCTTTTGGCATCACTGTTTCTTGTCCATATGAAATTATCGGAACAACCTTTTGTTGGTAAAAGTCATAATATGCGAAGTTGTAAATTTACACCATTTGTACAACAGTATCTTAGCTTGTGAAATCAATGTTCACAATTTAGCATCGCTCCACTTATGTAGTTTCTTTTTCTTTAGATGCACAACACAAGTTCAGCTCTTCCTATGAACTGCCGTTCTTTGTTCATAGAGGGTTTATGTCTGGTTCATTCTCCTGCCAAACATATCCCAGGAATTTATAATGGATAGTCACTGTTTTTCTTTTCCTCTTCTTGTGTCCCAAACCCCGTACTTTCTTGAAGGTTCTTCACTTTGCTTTCAGACTTTACTATTTATTATTTATTTATTGTTTACATGCACAAAGCGGCCCTCGGGCATCATGGTGCTGTTACATCAGTGCTTGCTTTACATGTGAGATCTTTGGTTATTTGTTACAGTGAACCTGGTAGAAAAATGGGTATTGGTTACATTTACATAACAGGTTCCTGGTTACAGTGAACCTATAAACCAAAGGTAAAGGGTGCGTTGACATAACAGTGGTTTTCTTGGTTACAGAAAACCCGATACAAGGCAGGTAATACTGGATTGACATAACAGATGCAGACAAGGTACAAGTTAAATGGTGGTGGTGGGTCAAAGGGGCCCCAGAACATTGGAGAACAGGGTGGACTGTCAGTTCGGAGAGAGTCAGTTGAAGAGCTTAGTTTTGAGTGATTTGCGGAAGGCCAAGTGAGAGGTCTCATTCCTTAGGGTTGTGGGGAGATCGTCCCAGTATTTGGGGGCTAGGAATATGAAGCTGGCGCCTCCTGCTTTAGCTCTTTTGTAGGAGGGTACTTTCAGCTGATTGATGTGAGGTGTTTGCTTCGGTCTGAGGTGGCTCTGGCAATTTATTCTGAGGGATAAGAAGGGGAAGTTCGAGAGAGGCATTTATGGGTTATGGCAAAGGTTTTGAAAAGTATCAAAAGTATCCTTTCTTTGACCGGGAGCCAGTGGGCATCGCGTCTAACATGGGAGATGTGCTCCATTTTGGGAATGCTCAAAGCGGCCCGGAGTGCATTATTTTGGACGATTTGTAATCTGTTGAGATTTCATATGTGTGTGAGTCCCAGACTTGCAGCAACAAATTTTACCAAGCATATGGTTTCTTCTCATCTATCTCTTTAGCTTTCAGGGTCCCAGAGCCGCCTCTTCTCTGGCGTGCAGGTCTCAGACTCGCAATGCAGTTTCACAATAGCTTGGTTTAACTTCCTGCCTAGCAAATATGTCCTTCTGAACTGTCTCGGTTTCTCCCAGGGTCCAAGACCCTCTTATTATCTGGCTCGCATATAGGTACAGGTCCCAGACTCACAACAATGTTCCTTGCCTGCTCGGCTTACTGTCCTGCCTAGCATACAATTGTTTCTTTCTCTGTGGTTCCCAGGGACCCAGTTCCTCTTACCTCACACTCTGTAGTTGTTCCCTGATTTCTCCCGGACCTCTAGCACCTCTCGGTCTGCCCGTGTACCTGTCTGCATGGTTTGCGTCTTCTGACTGGTGGTGCACAGCAGCAAGGCTTTTTTAGCATTCAGGAAATCTCTCCCATCGGTGGCAGCTCCACCGGTTGCCCCATCTTCCTCATGCTGTGCTTTCCGTGGCCAGCCGTGCTCGGGGCTCTCTGCTCGTTGGCAGTGGCTCCGCCAGTCACTGTTTCCTTTTTGAGTTGTGGTTCATGCTTCCAGCAGCTCCCCAGTTTGAGGGATGCCCATAGGGTTTCTTGGCCAGCAGTCGAGTTAGCTCCTCCATCCTGGACTACCTTCGTACTCCCATTCGCCTCCAGGCACAGCGTCTCGTCCTGCATTTACCTGCTCCCCAATCAGGTGCCGTAAAAGACTCGACTGTTCACTGGAGTGATCTTCATACTCATGGTCCTCTTATTCTTCACAGTACTTGCGGTGGAAATATATGGAAAGCACATTATTTTCTCTGGTGCTTTAATCAAGTCTAGCAGACTAGATTGCCTGTCTTGGCAATAAAAGATAGTGGCACTTGTTGGGCAGAAGGAAGGAGAGTTAGGCTACGGAGAAGTGGGAGGGTCTAATAAAGCAGAGTTATACCATGTTTCTCAGGGGACAGTCGTCCCTAATCCCATAAGGGGCTTCCACTCCCAGTGCAACACCCACAGGGGGACTATTGTACTGTGGACACACATTTCCCTGGCCCCACGGAAAGGTCTCCCTCTAGGGGAGAAGGGACAACATCCACAGATTCGTAACACTCCCTACTACTCTCTCTTGCCTCAACGCTGAATCTTCTTTCCTCTACTACTATCTCTCTCCACACTACTACTACTCCCCGCTACACAGCACTACTTCTCCCCTCTCAGCAATACTACTAGCTCTCTCTCTCCACACCACTACTACTCCCCTCCACACTATTACTACTGCTACCACCCCTCGCACGATATTGCAATCCACCCACTCTTTCTGCTTCCACTCTCTACTACCACTCGCACCACCAACCAATAACTCACCTTGCACACTCCTTCAATAAATCTCTTCCATGCTCATCTGCTCTGTCCTTCTTCCAGCTGGTCTTTTGACCTCAACTGTTAACCCACACTATGCTCCCTTTTCTCCTCTCCTTTCTGCGTTCATTGACTCACTCCTTCTCCTGGATCCACCGGCCAACCGTTCCTGATTAACATCGTACCATGAATGTCAGAGCCTAACTTCCACCCCAAAGGCACTCTAAAAATCCACTTGGGACTCTGGTAGATTTTGTGGCAGAGAATTGTGCTGTACCTGAAGCAAGGCTCTGGGGGAAAGTTGGGTCTCTGCAATTGATTGCAAAAGAAACTACCACCACATAGCACCAGCCAGGTTTCATATTGGACAGCAATATTGTTGTGGGTCCACTTTCTAGTTAAATCTATGTATCACTGCTTATTACCCTTATCGGTATGATAAACATTAGATGCTATCACTATATTCCCTCCACAGTTTTATCTCTAAACCAACAAGTGTTTGCACTTGCAATATAGTGTCTTTTATACTCATAAATAGAAACACATTAATAATGCTCTCACTTTCTTTATTTAGCATTTATGTATGTTCATTCTGTGTAAAGATAATACATGAGCATTGCAAATAGAATAGTCAAACAATATACAGTTCGTAATATTAGCAATAAAGTAGTTGATTAAATATCCAGTATCCTACTCTGATATCCACTTCTAAAATGTTAAAACTAACAGCAATGTGTATGTAGCCACTGTGGTCCAGAAAAAACTTAAAATCCTGTTAAAAAATGTGATGCTGTAAATTGGCAAATAAGGGGACAAAAGATTAGGTTATACTGATTATCCTCTGGATAACAATGAAATGGAAAGGGTTAAAAAGTCTGTCAAAACATCCATGAGAAGATAGCTAAGAACAACCACAACATGATCAACAGCCATAGGTCCAAGAAGATTACAGGTAAAAAGTTTTGATTCCTGCTGCAAAGGATTCCTCTCACCCTTCCCCTGTACTTTGATGGATCCACTTTTACTTGGCCAAAGTAGCACAAGGGGCAGCACAGGTTATATATGGACACTGTCGATGCTCAGTACCACCCTAAAAGATTGAAAGGCTAACCTAACAAAAGGACTTCATGAAGTCTCTTACTTACTGATCCTCGCATGGTAAAGAAAAATATATGTTGAAAGAAACAGTCAAAGAAATCGAATTTGACAAAATTGGCCAAGTGCCAATTTTTAGCCCCATGAACAGTTTATTGTCTCAGGGGTAAGGCACCTGAAAGCTGTTTGGTGCTTGTTTCTATCAAAGTAATGGAAAAACATGAGACAACTAAGTAGCTTGAAGAGGAATTGACAAATCGGGTCCAATTTATTTTGACTTGCATGTCAAAGAAACTGACAATATCCCACTATGCCCAACCACACAAGCCAACCCAAACAACCTTTCAACTCACATGCACTCTTTTATCCTCCCCATGGTCCGACCCCATGCTTATCACCTCACATCCGGTTCACCTCCCCCACCCCTTAAGAACAATGGACACATGCATGCTCAATCAGTGTCTGTCTTCTCTGCCCGGTCTCTTGATGGGGATCACGTCTGGTTCTCCTTACGGATCAATGGTCTCCAGCCACTGGTTTGCACTTTCCATCTCCTAAACCAATGGGCTTCCGGCCACCACCTCCTGACATACATCTGGTGGGAAATAGTGCTCCATTGTTATAATTAGTCCAAACTGCTCAAATCCAAAGATGGCGGACAGGTGGCCTTCACCCACTAACCCTGCTAGTCTCTGAAAGTGCTGCTCTTAGCACTGCACACTTCCCATGTCCTTTTTAGGTCTCAGTGGAACAAGCATTGGCTTTAGTCAATAGCTGGGGAAGCCCTCACAAATGTCCATTGAGATTTAAAAAGAAAAATACAAACATTCTGACTCGAATGACGCTGCATACAGTGCAAATATACAATAATCAGACCATCAACTGTCAAAAGAAATAAATTCCTTACCCCACCATCTTCATTTACTCACACTGCAGAGTCGCTTGTACCCTGTGATTTCACCAGCATACAAACACATCATAAATATCCCCCTCCCTCTTGGGGGCTTCCGCTATCAACATTGGAGCAGTGGGTAGGGACACTGAATGGGTGTGGGGGGTCTCCCCCTGCATTCTGTGGAAATATAGTAAATTTAAAAAAGTGAACAAAAGAAAAAAAAACAAATCTATCAGTTAAAGACCAAGCAATACACATACATTCTCCAGCTCATATCACTATTGTGATATTAGCTCGGATATTAGCTCTCAGGAACACTGTGCTCTACCCATCAAGCTAGTGGAGTTCTGAGTCTTTTTTTCCTGCATGCAATAACGTGACTGGTAAAAAACATGCTTAATTGGTTGCCCAATTCCTTCCTGTGTTTCCCATGCCTTTATGGGCACTAGCCCAATCAGCTCCCCTTGCCTTTTCGGTGAAACATTTACTCCACTTGAGGGAGGTTTTCAAATGTGTTGTGTCCTGCCCTGGTCCACCATTTTAGGGTCAGGCAGAAGTGTCATGGCTGCTTCCTGAACCAGTACCTGACTGTCCAGTTCATGGGGAACTGGCTCCCCCCAGCAGACACTCTGCATGTCAAGCTGTCTTTCTTCTCTATGACAATGTACAGTGTACATATCCGTCTCTCCTCAGCTGCACGCAAGCTTGTGCAAGCATTCTAACCTGGCTATAGATTCTTTGCCGGATATCAGTAGTTAACACATGGGGCTCTAGGCACCTCTTACCAGCAATGAGAGAACTGGGGAAGCTTGGGGGGAGAGGAACAAGTTACTTACCAACTGTAACATTCTTTCAACTGGATGTTCCTCCCTTGTATTCCTCATTTTATGATAATTTGTTATCTCCAGCTTTGCTGCTTCGGAAAAAACATCTCTCGGCAGAGGGCGCTGTGCTTGAGGTCGTGGCGTTGATTGTCCCACGCCCGTTGCTTCAGTTCTGTTTTTTCGATGAAACATATAGGAGGAACACCCAGGCGTGCCCCATAACTGATGCAATCTTTGTGAGAGGAAAGTGTAAGAAAACGTGAACTGTACTGTGGGGTAGGATGGCAGGGTCGATGAGGAATACGTGGGAGGAACATCCAGTCGAAAGAACGTTACAGTTGGTAAGTAACTTGTTCTTCGAATGGATTGTGTCCTCCCACGTATTCCTCATTTGATGATAGACTCCCATAGCAGTGGCAATTTTGGAGGTGGGAGTACCAATTGCAGTTTTCATGTACAGAATGCAGAACAGCTCTGGCAAATAACCCCTCATTGGAGGAGGAAGTATCCAAGCAGTAATGCTTGATAAAAGTATGCATTGTTTTCCAAGTTGCAGCTGCAGAAATATCTGCTGCCGGGACTCCCCTCTTTAGAGCCGCAGAAGTAGCCATTCCCCATGTAGAATGAGCTCGAAGACCATCTGGTGGGTCTTTTCCCGCCAATCTGTAACATTCAATTATGGCCAAAATGATCCAGCGGGATATGGTCTGTTTCGTTACTGATAAGCCCAGTTTATGACCAGTATAACCCACAAAAAATTGGTCATCTTGTCGTAATTTAGACACCCTTGAGATGTAAAACTAAGAGCCCTCTTGGGATCTAGTCCATGCAGTCTCTCCTCTTCCTTGCCCAAATGAGGAGGAGGATAAAATGTTGGTAGTATTATTTTTTGTGACAAATGGAAGTCCGAAACTACCTTTGGTAAAAAGGAAGGTTTAACTTTAAGGACTACCTTATCCTTATAAAAAAAATAGTATATGGTGGTTTGCATGAGAGAGCCTGAAGTTCACTAACCCTGCGGGCTGATGATAGAGCCACAAGAAGGACAGTTTTTAGTGTTAAAAGCGTCAGTGGGCAGGAGTGCAGAGGCTCAAAAGGTATGCAAGTCAAGAATGTTATTACTAAATTTCAATCCCAAGTTGGGACATGAAAAGGTACTGGAGGGTATACGTTAGTAAGCCCTTTTAAGAATTGAATTATTAATGGTATTTTGAAATATGAAACCTCTTCCGAGGTGCACTTGAAAATGGACAGCGCAGCAAGGTATCCTTTGATTGTTCCTATCTGGAGCCCCAGATTAGCTAAATGTAAAAGAAAAGAGCACTACTTGAGTGCCACATTGAAAAGGGTCCACATCCTTATCTTTGCACCAGTTACTAAACCTGTTCCAGCAACATCGGTACAAAGATTTTGTTGCTGGCCTTTTGGCCGAAAGCAAAACTTCCATTACGTCACCCGGAAGATCCCAATCCTTGTATCTCAACCTCTCAGAAACCATGCGTGAAGGTTGAGTGTCTTGACCTCTGGTTGGAGAACTAGACCTTCCTCTTGCGAGAGAAGATCCTCTCTTTGCGGAAGACGTATTGGAGGGCAGATGGACATGTCTAGAAGGTCCGGGTACCACGTCCTCCTGGCCCAATCCGGAGCAATTAGGATCATGATTTTCCTGAACTTTCTCAACCTCCTGATTACTTGAGGAATCACGGGGACTGGGGGAAACGCATACAGTAGTGGAAACTTCCACTCCACTACGAATGCGTCTCCCAGAGCTCCGCTTTGAGGAGATTCCCTTGAGCAGTACTGATCACACTTCCGGTTGATCTCGGTGGCAAACAGATCCACTTGAGGGGTTCCCCAAAGGGCGAAGATCTCCAGAAGGACTTCCTGAGCTAGCTCCCACTCGTGGGAGACTGTGCTCTGCCTGCTCAGAACGTCTGCTGCTGTGTTCTTCTTTCCGGCTAGGTGAATTGCAGATAAAGAGATGCCCTCTCGTATTGCCCAGAACCAGAGCTGCATTGCCTCTCTGCACAGTGGTAGTGACCCTACACCTCCTCTCTTGTTGAGATAGTACATGGCCACTTTATTGTCCGTCATTATCAGGACATTTTTGCCCTGTACAGAGGGCAGAAAGGCCTTCAGCGTTAGTCTGATTGCCCTCAGCTCCGAAAGGTTGATGTGTAGTTTGGACTCCGATGAAGACCAACGTCCGCTGATTGTCAGATTGTTGGTGTGTGCTTCCCACCCCGTGAGTGAGGCATATGTCACTACTGTTATCTCCGGCCATGGTTACCAAAAAGATTCTCCCTTGAGAATGTTGTTGTTGCAAGCCCACCATAGAAGATCCTGAGCAACTGCGCTCGGGGCTTGCAGAAGATCCGACATATTCCCTGAGAACTGGGACCACTGAGTTCTGAGTGCCCATTGAAGGGATCTCATTCTCAACATGGCCTCTGTGTAACGCTCACCTGATTCCCGTAGAGGCGCCGGTCTTGACTGGGCGTATACCGTATCTTCAAAGGTGATGTGTAACACACGGCTGGCTCTTTGGGCTGGACCTCTGTGCACTGTATGTCTGACTCGATGGGTAAAATGTCTGCAGATAGAAAATATGGGATTAAGGAACTGGGTTATTGAATGTCTCTCTCTTCTTCCCTTTCTCTTCTCCTGTAGAACCCCAAAGGTTAACGCTCTCACCTTAGGTAAGTGAACGCCGTGCTCTTCATCTGCCTCGGGGCAGGGTGCTGTAACCAGTTTCTTCACTGGATAAGGGGAGCAGGCCTCTTGACTTCAGAGGACTGCTGTCCGTCGTTTACTGCACGAACGGTAAGATTCGAGTAATTCTAATGTCTTTAAAGTCTTTAGTAATGATGTTTCTTGTTTTGCAGGGTTCCGGCGATGGCGGATGACGGGCTGAAGTGAGTTGAAGATGGAGCCCGTGTGATGAATAGAAGCGCCTGGAAGCACGTAAGTAAGCGCTTGTTGCCTGCTTCACGATGCGCTCTAACTGTCTTTTTATTTTGCAGGTACAAGTTCGGAGCGGCTGCAGGGTGCCGGAATACCCACTGGGTTAGATGTGGAAAGGAGTAATGGCACGTGAGTATTAAAGTTCCCCAATGTCTTTAAACGCACCTTGTTTTGTCTTTCAGATGCGGATGCAGCGCCGAAGGCCTCCGGAGCGTGCGAAGAGTTGGTAAGCTTTTGTCTTTCAGATGCCGGAATGCAGTGTGAAGACCTCCGGAGCGCACGAAGAGTAGGTAAGCCTTTGTCTTTCAGATGCCGGAATGCAGCGCGAGGCGTTGGTGACAGCCGATGGACCAGGTAAGTGAAGAGCTGTCACTGAAGACCGTAATGCTAACCTGTTCTTTCTTGTCTTTATAGGTGTTGCTGAAGACTGGATTCAGGATGGTAAGCCTTTTTCCTTAGGCCCAGGATCAGATGCAGAAGACGCGATGAGCGTTCTGCTGCAGAGGATGCAGAATAACGCAAAGCAAGATTCATCCATCGGGTGTGGTTTAAATAGCCTCCTGTAGTGCTTAGGTGTCTCCTTCCACAGCCACGCCTAAGTAAGAAAAGAGTTCCTGCTTTCCAGAAGAGTTCCAGTGTTCTGAATCTAGGGAGTGGCTCCTGCCCCACCCAACAGGAAAAGTAGTTCCAAACAGAAGAGGATCAGAAGCTCAACTGGCAGGCAAGTAAGCAGCATGGTCTGCTGCAGGTAAGTCCACCCAAGCATTATGAGCCCGGCGCTTCCAGCGCTGGGACTGGGCATATTTATGAGCCTGGTGCCACTGGCGCCAGGACTGGGTCCAAAAGGTCCCAATTGGGACTGGTTGGCACTCGGAACCTGGGTTATGGATCTGCTTCCAAGGGAGTTGGGAAAACCCGGACCTTTTGGAAGCAGAGATCATGACAGTACCCCCCCTCAAGGCCCCTCCCAAACCGGGCTTCTCCGGGGGTTTTGGCTTGTCAGGAAATGTTCGGTGAAATCTTTTGATTAGGCGAGGAGCGTGGACATATTCAGCAGGTTCCCAGGATCTCTCTTGGGGGCCGTAGCCTTTCCAGTCAATTAGGTAAAATAGTTTAGATTTGGAGATCTTGGAGTCCAGAATGCTTTTGACTTCAAACTCGAGTTCTCCATCAACTAGGATAGGTTTTGGAGATTTAGTTAGTCGGGTTTGAGGTTGCACGGGTTTTAATAGAGAGACGTGGAAGACCGGATGTATCTTCATGTGCGGGGGCAAGTCCAACTTGACCGCTACTGGGTTTACTATGGTAGTGATGGAATAGGGACCAAGGTATCTTGGGTTGAATGTGCGTGGCCCTTTTAGAGGTAGATATTTGGTGGATAACCAGACTTGATCCCCTACTTGATATTTAGGGGCTTCCTTCCGATGTTGATCTGCTCCTTTCTTGTATTGTTCTTTAGCCCTTTGAAGGTGAGAAACAGCTTCCTTAAAGGCTTGGGTGATTTTAGAATGCAGGTAGTCTACTGCTGGTGTTTCAAGATCTTGGAGGGGATCCAACTCCAAGGTTCGAGGGTGACTGCCGTACAAAAGAAAAAACGGGGTTTTCCCAGTTCCCGAATGGACAGAGTTATTGTAGGCATATTCGGCTATCCAAAGGATGTCTTTCCAAGTTTTTTCAGTTTGTTGCAGCATGCAGCGTAAATACTGTTCCAGAGTTTGATTGGTCCTCTCGGTTTGTCCGTCGGTCTGAGCGTGGTGACTGGTCGATAGTCTCACATCAATTTGAGCCGACCGACAGCAACTTCGCCAAAAATGAGAAATAAATTGACTACCTCAATCCGAAATTAGAACCGAAGGAAAACCGTGTAGTCGGACGATGTTTTCGAGAAATTCTCGGGCCAGAGTTGCTGCTGTTGGCAAGCCTTTGAGCGGAATGAAATGCGCCATCTTGGAGAATAAGTCCACGATTACTAGAATCGTATTGTATCCGGAGCATGGAGGTAGATCGGTGATGAAGTCCATAGAAAGCGTATGCCAAGGGCGAGGTGGGATGTCAATAGGGCGTAAGAGGCCTGCTGGTCTTTCCTTTTGACTCTTGTTTTGGGCGCATACTCCACAGGATATTATAAAGTCTCTGATATCTTTTTTCCAAGACGGCCACCAGAAGTAGCGCTTGATCTTTTCTGAGGTCTTGGCCATACCGGGATGTCCTTCCATTAAAGAATCGTGATAACAAGAGATTACTTTTTTCTGTAAATCTGTGCTGGGTAGGTATAATCGTTCTTGGAAATACAATAAGTTGTCCTTTACTGCAAAGTCCTTTCCCTGCAGATGCCAATTCTGTATGTCTGCTGGAGTTACAAGTTGCCTGGCTTTATCCTTAACTTCCTCTATGGATTCTGTGGCGATTACACCCAGAATTCTTTGTTCGGGAATGATTGGTACAGGTTTAGGGTTGATCAAGTGTTCTTCCACTCCCATCCGAGAAAGGGCATCAGCTTTACCGTTCTTTGTACCAGGTCGATAGGTAATTATGAAGTCAAACTCGGCAAAGAATAATGCCCAACGGAGTTGTCTAGAGGATTGGGCTTTTGCGGTTTTCAAATATTGCAGGTTTCGGTGATCCGTAATCACAGTAACGGTGTGTCGGGCCCCCAGCAGATAATGCCGCCAAGCCTTAAAGGCAGACTTGATAGCCAGAAGTTCCTTGTCAGTAATCGTGTAATTGATTTCAGGAGGCGAGAATTTGCGGGACCAAAATGCCACGGGATGCAACTGATTGGTTACCGGGTCCTTTTGTGATAGAACTGCCCCCATGGCAAGGCTTGAAGCATCAGTTTCCACGATGTAGGGGAGTTCGGGGCGAGGATGTTTTAAGATTGGTGCACAGATAAATTTAGTCTTCAAATCCTGGAAAGCTTGTTCCGCCTCGGTAGACCATTCAAAACATTTGTTTTTCTTTAACAAGGCAGTGATGGGCTGGACTATTCGAGAGAATTCGGGGATAAACCTGCAGTAAAAGTTAGCGAAGCCTAATATGCTTTGCACACCTTTTACGGAGGATGGTGATGGCCATTTGAGAACTGCATCGACCTTCTTTGAATCCATACGCACTCCGCCAGGTGATAATATGAATCCCAAGAATTCAACTTCAGTCACGTTGAAAACACATTTTTCCAACTTAGCGAAAAGTTTGTGTTGACGCAATCTTTCGAGGACCATTTTCACGTGTTTCCGATGTTCAGATTCCGATGAAGAATAAACGAGGATGTCGTCAATGTAAACAACAACACACACATCTATGAGCTCTCTGAGGACATCGTTCATAAAATATTGAAAGGCGGCCGGGGCATTGCAAAGTCCGAAGGGCATGACCTGATATTCAAATAGCCCATACTTGGTGCGGAAGGCCGTCTTCCATTCATCGCCCTCTTTTACTCGTACCAAGTGGTAAGCTCCTCTAAGATCCAGCTTTGTATATATGCATGCTTTTCTGACTTGGTCCAGGAGTTCAGGGATCAAAGGTAACGGATATCTATTCTTAACGGTGATCTGGTTCAGGGAGCGATAATCTATACAAGTTCTAAGGTCTCCTTCCTTTTTTGGAACGAAGAACAAAGCTGAAGAAGCAGGGGACTTGGAAGGACGAATAAACCCATTTGCCAGGTATTGATCCAGGTATTGTCGAAGGTGAAGGTTCTCAGGCTCGGTGAGGGCATAAATTCTACTACAAGGAGGAGTAGATCCAGGTATCAGGTCTATCTGGCAGTCATAAGACCTATGAGGAGGTAGAGAGTTAGCCTGATCCTTCCGGAAAACATCTTGGTATTCTAGGTATTCGGGAGGTAACTGGGGAGTCTCTGAAGAAATTGCTGCCAGTGCAACACCAGGTGGAGGGTGACAAGTAGAGACACATTCTGGAAACTGGACCGTTCTTGCTCGCCAATCGATCAGAGGATTGTGTTTCTCTAACCAAGGTATTCCTAGAATAATCTGAAACTGAGAGGCCTTGATCACATCGAACACGATCTTCTCATGGTGTCCATCTTGACTTACTAGCGTCACCTCTTGAGTGGTATGCGTTACTGGCCCGGAGGCTATCTCCGTACCATCCACCGTAGTAATGACGTCCTTTACAGCCTTGGGACAAAGAGTTAGATTCATCCTCAAAACCATTTCATGATCCACATAATTGCCGATGGCACCGCTGTCGACGTAAGCTTCAATTGCATGTAATCGATCCGGATTATCAGGGCTAATGAGGACCATAGGTATCACGAAATGCGAGGTCACGGAACTGGTTTTCACGCTCGGCAAGAGGACCTCTATTCTTGTCGGGCAAGGTCGTTTCCCTGCTCAGAGTTTGTAACTTTGGTAACTGCAGCTCCTACTGCCTTCTTGGCAGGTTTCACCGGACAGTCTCGAAGAAAGTGCCCTGAGTTTCCGCAATAGAGGCATAATTGCACTGTTTTCTCCTTTCCCGCTCCTTTTGTGTTAGAGGACCTTTCAGACCCCCTATTTGCATGGGTTCCCCGGAGTCTACTCCTTTGGAAGGAGTTGGCGGTTTGGAAAATACTCGAGCATCAAACTTGGAACGATCGGCCTTCCTGTTCTGCAGTCTGTGATCTATTTGAACGACTAAGTCTATATAGTCCGAACAATCTTGTGGGGGATTCACTACTTGGGCTAACACATCTTTGAGCTCTCCACGTAGACCTCTATAAAACAGCGTAATCCTTTTGTCCTCAGGCCATTGAGTTTCCACTATCAGTCTGTTGAAAGACGCAATATAAGCCAAAAGGTCTTGATTACCTTGTCGCAACGAAAGAAGCTCATTGTCCAAGGCCTGCCCCTGTGAATGTCTTGCGAACAGTTTTTCCATACTGAGCTGAAAAGCTTGAAAATCATGGAGGACCGGATCATCTTGATTTACTAGAGGGATCGACCAGTCTGCCGCATTGCCACTAAGGTACGAAAGCACGAAAGCTACTTTAGCTTGATCAGTTGGAAAGGCTGCTGGCCGGCATAAGAAATGCAACCGGCACTGATTGATAAATACTGCAAACCTCTTTGGGTCACCAGAAAATCGTTCGGGCGGAGCCAGAGGTACATTCCCAGGTAGGTTGATCTGCACTGGATTCATAGAGGATGTAGAAGGAAGATTTCCCCCAGATGCGGGTAACGGGTCTGTCCGGCTTGTGACTGTAGCAATTGTCTAGCGAGATCATCTGTTCGCTCCTTGGAAATAATCAGTTCCCTTCTTAGAGCGTTCGTTTCCTGACGGACTACATGCACTTCTGCCCTTAGTTCCCCAAGTAACTGGGCTAGCTGGTCGGTATCCGAGGTTTCCATAGCGCCTGGACGGGAGTTTTGTGGTAGGCTTTGCGTTCTGTAACGCTCACCTGATTCCCGTAGAGGCGCCGGTCTTGACTGGGCGTATACCGTATCTTCAAAGGTGATGTGTAACACACGGCTGGCTCTTTGGGCTGGACCTCTGTGCACTGTATGTCTGACTCGATGGGTAAGATGTCTGCAGATAGAAAATATGGGATTAAGGAACTGGGTTATTGAATGTCTCTCTCTTCTTCCCTTTCTCTTCTCCTGTAGAACCCCAAAGGTTAAGGCTCTCACCTTAGGTAAGTGAACGCCGTGCTCTCCATCTGCCTCGGGGCAGGGTGCTGTAACCAGTTTCTTCACTGGATAAGGGGAGCAGGCCTCTTGACTTCAGAGGACTGCTGTCCGTCGTTTACTGCACGAACGGTAAGACTCGAGTAATTCTAATGTCTTTAAAGTCTTTAGTAATGATGTTTCTTGTTTTGCAGGGTTCCGGCGATGGCGGATGATGGGCTGAAGTGACTTGAAGATGGAGCCCGTGTGATGAATAGAAGCGCCTGGAAGCACGTAAGTAAGCGCTTGTTGCCTGCTTCACGATGCGCTCTAACTGTCTTTTTATTTTGCAGGTACAAGTTCGGAGCGGCTGCAGGGTGCCGGAATACCCACTGGGTTAGATGTGGAAAGGAGTAATGGCACGTGAGTATTAAAGTTCCTCAATGTCTTTAAACGCACCTTGTTTTGTCTTTCAGATGCGGATGCAGCGCCGAAGGCCTCCGGAGCGTGCGAACAGTTGGTAAGCTTTTGTCTTCCAGATGCCGGAATGCAGTGTGAAGACCTCCGGAGCGCACGAAGAGTAGGTAAGCCTTTGTCTTTCAGATGCCGGAATGCAGCGCGAGGCGTTGGTGACAGCCGATGGACCAGGTAAGTGAAGAGCTGTCACTGAAGACCGTAATGCTAACCTGTTCTTTCTTGTCTTTATAGGTGTTGCTGAAGACTGGATTCAGGATGGTAAGCCTTTTTCCTTAGGCCCAGGATCAGATGCAGAAGACGCGATGAGCGTTCTGCTGCAGAGGATGCAGAATAACGCAAAGCAAGATTCATCCATCGGGTGTGGTTTAAATAGCCTCCTGTAGTGCTTAGGTGTCTCCTTCCACAGCCACGCCTAGGTAAGAAAAGAGTTCCTGCTTTCCAGAAGAGTTCCAGTGTTCTGAATCTAGGGAGTGGCTCCTGCCCCACCCAACAGGAAAAGTAGTTCCAAACAGAAGACGATCAGAAGCTCAACTGGCAGGCAAGTAAGCAGCATGGTCTGCTGCAGGTAAGTCCACCCAAGCATTATGAGCCCGGCGCTTCCAGCGCTGGGACTGGGCATATTTATGAGCCTGGTGCCACTGGCGCCAGGACTGGGTCCAAAAGGTCCCAATTGGGACTGGTTGGCACTCGGAACCTGGGTTATGGATCTGCTTCCAAGGGAGTTGGGAAAACCCTGACCTTTTGGAAGCAGAGATCATGACACTCTGGTACCAGGAAAATGCAGGATACCATGAGGCCGAGCAACCTGAGAAAATCGGAGGCCGGTAGACGTTGGGCATTCTGGAACTTTGTTACCATCTGCTGGATGTGGAGAGCTCTCACTTCGGGAGGCGAGGCTTTTCCCGAGGAAGTATCCAAGACTTCTCCGATAAACTGGAGTTTTTGGGATGGTATCATATGGGACTTCTTGAAATTGAGGGAGAAGCCCAATTTGTGGAGAAAATGGCAGGTGATCGAAAGATGTTCCTGAGCTTGTATTGGAGAACTTGCTCTGATCAACCAGTCATCCAGGTAGGGATATATGTGAATACCTCCTCTCCTGAGACTCGCTGCCACAACCGCCAACAGTTTGGTGAAAACCCTCGGGCGGAGGTCAACCCGAATGGCAGAACTTGAAACTGATAATGAGAATTGCCAATCGCGAACCTCAGGTACTTTCTGTGCTTTGGATAGATTGGCACATGAAAGTAAGCATCCTGAAGGTCCAAAGATACCAACCAATCTTGGAGTTGGAGAGCCTGAAGGATCTGAGAAAGAGTCACCATCTTGAACTTGTCCTTCCTGAGGAACTTGTTCAAGTTTCTCAAGTCCAAGATGGGTCTGAGTCCTCTGTCCTTTTTTGGAATGCGAAAGTATGGGGAGTACCAACCCCTGTTCCTTTCCGCTACAGCTGCCTGTTCTATGGCATCTTTCTCTAGTAGGGTTAACATTTCCTGCAACAGGAGCGGATCTGGAATTTTGACGGAGGTAGCTCCCGGTGGATGATTCTGAGGCCTTTTTAGGAAGGGGAGACAGTAACCTTGGGCTACTGTTTCCAGTGCCTAAGCATCTGAGGTAATGCCCCGCCATTCCTTCAGATGCTGAGAGATCCTGCCTCCCACTGGTGTTTTGTGCAACAAGGTCTCAGAGGGATTTGGAGGCGGCTGCAGGAGTGGCTGAGGGTACAGATGCCGCTCCTGAGGCTGATTTTGCACCTCTTCCTCGTGCTCCACGAGGGAAGTTTCTTTTGCCCCTTTGAGAAGCCTGTCCTCTTCCTCTACTAAATGAGGAGTAGTAACGAAAAGAACAACCCCTCCAGGAAGATGAGCTGGAATAGGGTTTTAGAGGCTGGCGCATGGAGGCGCTAAGCGATTTAGCTGCCGCTTTCGAGGTCTGAGGTTTTTCTAGGCTTTCATCAGCCTTGCTGCCAAACAGCCTTGAGCCATCAAAGGGCATGTTAAGGAGTCTGGCTTGCACGTCTGGTGCAAACCCCGACTTCCTCAACCATGCAAATATGCGTAGCACAATGTTTGCAGCCATGGATCTGCTGATACTATCAGCAGTATCCAGTCCAGACTGGAGACATTCCCCCATTGCCTCCTTTCCATCTTTGACTATATTCAGGAAGCCTTCCCTTGCCTTCCAGAATATGATCAGCCGCCGCCAAAATACAGTCCCACAGGGTATGGGTAAACCTGGCCAGGGTACAGGTGACATTTGTCGATTTAAGGGCCATACTGCCTGACGTGAAAACTTTACGTGCCCAGGCATCAACTTTTTTATCCTCTCTATCTGGAGGGATAGTGGGATATGCAGTTTGCTTTGATGTGAATGCTGCCTGAATGACTAGACTTTCTGGAGTCGGATGCTTGTTTAAGTATTCGGGATCCGTACCAGCTGGTCTGTGTTTCTTGGGAAAATTGCTATCTGCAGCAGCAATGCTCTCAGGCTTTTCCCAGCTTTTCTCCACCATCCTCTGAAGAGCCCTGTGAAAGGGGAGAACTGGATCTTTTGAGGACCTCTGAAAATTATATCCGTCATGTCATCCTGTTAAAAAATGGGTGAAGTGTTACCCCAACCCATATACTCAATTACTCTGGTCATAAGACTCCTGTACCCAGCGTCTGCATGCTCTGCAGGATCAGGTCTGGAAAACTCTAATTCTGGGGAGGTGTCAATTCCACTGGCAGAATATAGAGTGTCACTCAGGTCTCTCATTTTTGATTCTTTTTTTTTAATCAACTTTATTTAATAATTATACAAAACATAATACAACTGAGTAACAACAGAATGGGAACAAGCAAAAGATTACTCCATATACATCAGTGCAAAAAATGCAAATTACTACTAAAGTAACAGCTATTCAAAACGAAATCCGAAAACATCCCCACCCTCCTATCTCATGGCAAGACGTGACAACACAAAACACACAAAAAAAAAGGACAAAACATACACCCCTACCAATCCCCAACCTCAATATCCACAAAATAAACCAAAGCCTAGACCTCATCCAAATAAATCCCTGAATGACCCCCATCTCTGCTCGTACTCAGTTTCCCGATGTTGTCGAACTGCCTGAGTCTTCCCATACCAAGAGAGCGTCCGCATATCCGACACCCAGTTCTCGCAATGTGGCTTCTTCCTGGATTTCCATACCTTCATTATTTGTTTTATGGCCATCAACAATGCTCTATCAATCCATTCCGAACAATCCCACATCTCCACACTTCGACTATCAGTTGAAAGGAAAATCACTGACAGAAAAGTACGAGGCAGTGTCATACTAGTTACCATATCAATGCAATCCAAAACTTCTCTCCAGCAGTCCAGCACTCTACTACACTCCCAGAGCATATGTAGATAGGTCCCTCTCAAGCTCCCACTCTCCCAGCACAGATCTACATCAGCCAAGCCTCTCTCCTTCATTTTCACTGGTGTCCAATAAATACGGCCTAAAATACGTTGGTGAATATACCTCAGATTTAAATCAACCTTGGCCCTAACCGAAGCCCTCCAGCTATTATCCCACAAGCCATCAGAAAGATCAGTTTCCAATTCAGACACCCACTTCATTCGCAACTGACCCCAGGAACTCCTCATACAGTCCGCAAAGGCATCAACCTAACATATGTAGAAACTGTCCTAGGAGACGTAGCAAAAATCTCACAAATCTGAGGTCTACCACTCAAAAGTCCGCTCAACATTTGCAATCTTTCCATCAGCAACCGCTCCAAAAGCCCATATCTACCCGCCTCTCTATTATGCAGACTATAACGATTAGCTAATTCTTCAAACGGAACCATCCTCCCCCCTCTCCATACATCCCCTATTTTCAGAATGCCCCTGTTAACCCAGCCCCTCCAATTAAGCATTTCATTATTAATTTCTAAACCCGGATTCAGCCAAATAGAGGCCGAATCATACAAATACAAGGATTGCCCACACCCCAGAATCCAATTAACCAACACTGACTTAGAAATCACTAGAGTCTCCAATTTTGTACCAGAATTTGCCAACCTCCCATACGAATATAAACAGTCCAGGGAAAAGGGATGCAGCATTTCCTTTTCCATTAAAAGCCAATATGGGTCTGATCGCCGCCCTTCCTCAAAGTAATAAGAAACCTTCTTCAATAAAAATCCCCCACAATAATTCTCCAATACTGGATAACCAAAGCCCCCATCTTTAACTCTACGCACCAAAATAAATTGTGGAATTTTTGGCCTATTACCTTTTCCCCATAGGAAGTCCATAAAAATCCTATCAATTCTCTGGAGCACTCTTTTAGTAAATTTAAGGGGAAGTGATTGAATAAAATACAGGACCTTTGGCAACAGCATCATCTTGATAGCATTGATTCTTGCCCAGATGCTTAGAGTCAATCTTTCCCATCTTTGTACATCCTTCAGCAGAATTTCTCTCAATTTGTCTACATTTTATTCTACCGTTCTCTTAATATCGCGCACCAAGTAGACTCCTAAATATTTCACTGAAACATCAGCCCATTGGCAATCCCAATCCAACAACCTCCCATTCACCGGGTTCATCTGAAGCGGGAAAACTACTGTTTTACCCCAGTTCACTTTATAGCCAGACAATTCTCCCACCTCTTGCAACATATTCCTCAATAAGGGTCCACCCACCTCCGGATTCCTCAAGACAACCGTCAGATCGTCAGCATATGCTAGGACTTTCACCTCATCATTTATCAACTTCCAACCACAGATATTCTGCTCCTGCCTAAAATAAGCTAACAACGGCTCCAGGACCAAATTAAACAAAAAGGGTTCGAAAGAGGTCACCCCTGTCTCGTACCTCTATACAACCGAAAAGCCTGATACAAAACATTATTAACTCATATTTTAGCCGAGATATTGTGTTGCAATGCACCTATAGCATTCAGAAATTGTGGGCCAAAGCCCATCCGAAGCAGTGTGAAATTTAGAAACGACCAATTCACACAATCAAATGCTTTTTCAGCATCAATAAAAATCAAACATATATCCTCCACCTTAGCACGAGACAATCCTATTATATTCAGTAATGTCCTAATGTTATCATAGCCATATCTATCAACCATAAACCCCACTTGGGAACGGCCCACCAATTCACCCATATATTTTTGCAACCTAGTGGCCATGACCTTCGCAAAAATGTTAACGTCCACATTAAGTAGAGAAATAGGACGATAATTAGCACACTTTGACGAATCTTTTCCCAGTTTCTGGATGAGGGTAATAATCGCCTCTCGCATCGTTGGACACAATACTCCATCTGAAAGAAAATTATTAAACAAAACACACAATTTGGGCACCAAAACCGAACTAAACGATCTATAAAACTCTACAGGTAGCCCATCTGAACCAGGGGATTTACCCATATTAAGTTGATTAATAGCATCCACAACCTCTGATTCCATAATCCGAGCATCAAGCGCCTCTCTTCCCTCCTCAGATAAAAAAGGAATGTCTATTTTGTTGAAGAAATCCATTAGTTTGCCATCCTCAACTTGCGACACATCCGAATAAAGAGAAGCAAAAAAGGACCTAAAGCATTCGCAAATGTCAACACTTCAAACCCTCACCCCTCCAACTGCATCCTCTATTTTCTGTATAAACGATCTATCCGACAAGATTTTCAGTTTCCTAGCGAGCAATCGTCCTCCCTTATCCCCTTCCTCCCAATATTTCTGCCTCATGAAATACAACCCTTTCTCAGCTTGCTCCTCCATCATTTTTCTTAATTTGCTCCTCGCACCCTCCATCTTTAATCTGTCCTCACCTTTACCAAACAAAGCATATTCCCGTTGTAGAGCCTTAAGCTCCAACTCCAACCCCCTACTACTCATCTACCCCTCCCTCATGACTCTAGCTGTCCAATTAATCAATTCCCCTCGCACATGCGCCTTAATTGCATCCCACACTATCAGACAGTCCGCCGAACCCACATTATCCTCAAAAAAATGAACGATGGAGATATTAATGGCCTCACATACTTTCTCCTCCTCCAAAATTAATGTCTTGAGTCTCCATTTAACCCAGGTAGGTCGATGTATACTTCGATCCATATTCAGCTTTACCAGTGAATGATCTGAGAGACACCGCTCCCCAATTTCCACAGTCGTCACAACATCAATCATTTTATCCGAAATCAGCAAATAATCCAGTCTAGAGTAGGAGTTGTGAGCCGAAGAGTAAAAGGAAAAACCAGCTATCCACCAAGGCGAAAGTATCGATAAAACCACGAAAGGCACTACTCAGCCCATGACCCGTGAACCTACATGTTGATAACCTATCCAAGGTGGTATCCAAAACACAATTAAAATCCCCTCCAAGAACGATATAATCACCATTCATCTTTTTCAAAGAATCTGTCAGTTCCTTAAAAAAACTAATACCATTTGAGCATGGACTATATACCGACCCTAAAGTCATCGCTCTCCCCTCATAATTAACATCCGCAAAAATATACTGTCCACCGTCATCCATAAGAAAATAACATCTGCCCGTTCACGCTTTATCCTAACCATCACATTTCTTCCTTTACCTGGACAGTTTAGTCCTTTAACATTCCAAGTCACAAAATTCAAGGACCCTATCAAAATCTATCAAACACAAAACTATTTGCACAAAAACACCCAGGACATCAACTTGAAAACCGGGAAGCACATATTAGGTTCAAAAACCCTACAAGCCAAAGATTCATCAAGAGGTTGGTGTAGAACAATGAATCAACCCCCCCACAGACATACATTACAGTAAACAAAGACACGGACACACAACAACAGTCAACACAAAGATAACATTTAAATTGCAGATAGCCCATCAACCGGACTAAACAATAATTTCCAAAATCACAAACCCTAACCACTGAACTGTAACCCTAGGGTCCCGTGCCCAACCCATAAGCAATACATCAGCTCAACCCTTCTTACTCGATTTGCCAAAAGCCCCTCCCTACACCTAACCTCCTAAGTCGTCTTCAATAACCTATATATCCAACCAAAACCCCCAAAAGAGTAACTGTGTCTTCCTCTGAGGCAGATTCCTCATACATTGAGGACATGGACTTAAACAAGTCTGATCTGGGTAACGGAGTGAATCTTCTTTCTTCCTCTACCATTCGCGTCGAAGGAATAGAGAAATCCTTTGAAGTTGTCGAAGGAATCTTCGATGACTTCGAAGAGGACTTCGACACGGGCATCAAGGTTGTTTTTGGTTTTGATGCCGAAACGGTCGACGCCGACTTATGTTTTTTATATGGCACCGGAGAGGTGCTCGATTCTCGAAGAGTCCTCGACGACTTGGCATCGACTCGAGTTTTTCGAGTATCCTCGACACTACCGGTTTTTACCATGGTAGTCTTGGACTTCCCTTTGTCGTCCAATGGAGCGACTTTGGGGTATGGCTTTTCCGAGGTTCATTCGAGGGGGTCGGGCCGCATTCTCGAATACCTCCATCATCTTTTTACGAAATTCTTCCCATTTTTTGTGAGAATCCGATTTTGTCAGACATCGAATTTCTTCGGTCGACTCGGAAGATGATGATGAGGGAGATCTACGTCTCCTCTTCATTTTTTTGGACGAGGTAGAAGAGTGTCTCGATCTACTGCTAGATCGAGATCTCTTGGAGTGCCTGTGGCGATCCGATTCCTTCGAATCAGTCGCTTTCTTATGTTTTTTGGACGTAGCCTTCTTAGAGGCTTCCCTCCCCACCGACAGTTCACCTCTCCTCTAACGAAGAGCTTTCTCGGTCATGGATTGGCAGGAACCACAGTCGTCGGTCCGGTGACTGGAACCGAGACACCAGAGACAAACCCGGTGAGGATCCGTGATCGTCATTTTTGAGCCACAATCTACGCACTTCTTGAACCCAGTCTTGGATGTCGAAGGAGTCGAAGATGACGACATTTTCTTCACAGAAAATCTCAAGCGCGCCCTTCTCAAGCAATCGGAAAAACGGAAATGAAGTAAAGGGCGCGGCTCGAGCTATTTATACCATCAGTGACGTCGACAGAGTACAGAGTCCGTCGAAGGACAATCGATGCCACAACCTTGAGCACAGCGCCTGCCGAGAGAAATTTTTTTTCCGAAGCAGCGAAGCTGGAGATATTGAATTATCCTAAAATGAGGAATACGTGGGAGGACACAATCCATTCGAAGGGGATCCCTGACTTACCGCCTCCAGGGGTCACACTACGGAGCGAGTGAACTCACCTTGCTGACAGAGTTCCCCAGTCTCTCTTTGCTGGTGGGGTCACATGTCATAAAATATTTTGCAAAGTGATTTGATGTTCTTATACATTATGTTACAATGACCTATTACTTAAATCATTTGTTGACCATTTTCTATGATATTATTTTAACAAGGAAATATTGGGCCTGACCCGTGTAGGGCCCTAGCAGTCCACTCAAGTAGATGATGGGACCTATGAATATCTGAATGATACCCCTGTATGTAGCACTCTAATGTATTCATGGGGGGAGGGTGTGCAGCGTGTGGCTGCTGCACAGCTCTCGATAAAGGTAGAGTTGTGGTGCGTTTGGTGAATTGGGCATCACTTGCATTTCATAGAGATGTCCATTTCTTTTAAACTCATGTCATCTGGCCTATGGATAGGTAGGTATGCTATCAAAATGTAGAAAGGGATGTAAACTTGCCCATCATCAACAGTCACCCGCATTTGCTGTCACAAGAGATGAAGTACACATTATTTAGGTTTATGTTTAGGGAATTGAAAAGCACAAGATAAAACATGATGTTCTGACAGAAACTTGGAAAGATGACTAAATCTTTCAACACAACTGAATCCAGCAGATGTTCAAAGTTTTGATTATATTCTACGAGATAGACAGGTGGAACGTTCCACAATTAAGAGGGCCCGCTATGGAAATATGTGTATTTGTATTTGTATTTATTGGTTTATATAGCGCTTTACACCAAAGCGCTGCACAATTGAACAACTTAATAAATGAAACATAAACAATATAAAGGTAGAAGCAAATTACAATATGAATCAGTCAGCAAAACAGTAAGAAGAGCAATTAACTGGAGGGAATAGGGAGAGTAGTGGAGTAGGACTGGGTGGGAGGGGTGAGGAGGAGTAGGAGTAGGGAAGGGGAAAAAGTGAGAGTGGGGAGGTAGGGGAGGGAGATAATCAAGGGGAAAGATAAAGGAAGGAGGGGAGGCGGGAAGGGGTTTCAAGGAGGAGAATGGAGAAGTAGAGATTTCAGGGAGGTGCAGAATGAGGAGAAGGTGGGGGTAGAGCGGATTGCAAGAGGTAGGGAGTTCCAGTGCAGGGGGGCTAGGAGTTGGAAGGAGCGGAAACGGGAGGGGGCACAAGTGGACGGAGGTACAGTTAGAAGGAAATGGTCAGCAGAACGAAGGGAACGAGAGGGAGAGTAGAAAGAGAGGAGGGAGGAGAGGTTAGGGGGAGCAAGACCATGGAGAGATTTGAAGACAACGCAGAGAAAGTGAAATTTAAGTTGGGAATGAAATGGAAGCCAGCCAGGGGAAGAGAGTGATATACCTTTTCCCATAAAGTTGGCTTAATGTGTTCTCAAATCCTTGCTGCCCACAGAGGGGAGAGGTTGCAGAGGCACAGGGGCTTTCAGCCTAAGTACTTGGGGACATACTATTAAGACACGTGCATACTGGCACACACTTTCCAATGTCACTTTGTTGTAAACAGAGGCCCAGTTTCAGCCACCATGCTAGGCTGCTACGTGAAGTGATTGGAGCAGCTCTACTATTACTGGTTCCCGTTCTCATGCCGAAATAATTCATATCCTTCTAACAAAATGGTTATTGAGAAATATATTGGGGAAACTCAAGTGTCAAGAAATGATTACCTAACTTAATTATGGCAGCATCAATACATGCACAGTTGTAATTTACTAAATGGTGAAAAATAGACATTAGGGCAGTGTACTATGGAATAAATTGAGCAATGCCTTATGGACAGAAAAGAAACATGTTAATAAATGGAAGACAGCAATATAAAGATAGTCTGAATGACTAAAAAGCCCGGAAGAAGCTCACAACAGTGGATAGTATTGCTTTTTGTCACAATGTGAAACGCATGTTAGCCACTTTGTTCTGGTATTACAATTATAACAAAGGGAAAAGGGACAGTTTTCCTTGGCCAGGCTGAATTGATTTACAATTTTTTTGTAGAGGTATTAGAGTTTTTTTTTCAATAGTACTAAGAAAATGAATTCTAAACCTGAAATTGCATTCAAGAATGTTTTCTTTCGAAGACTGAAGATTGTGGATTAGGAAATCCACTCTTCCAATAGCAGGCCTACAATTAGTCACCGTGCTGCATTCTGGACTTTCTGAAACCCTTTACATCTGATAATATTCAGAACGAGTGATCAGATCAACACAGTATGGCTTTATATGCACCAACATTTATTTTTATTCTTGTGCTAGTGCTGTAATTCGATTTGAGACAATCAGCTTTTACAACAATGAATGATAACTACTGTCATAATAAATAATCTGTTTATTTACAAGAAGAAGTACGTTTCATTTTCAGGCAAAATATACATTTAAGCAAAACACATCCAAATGGGTGTTTTTTCTAAAAAGAAATGCCAACACTGCTAACATAACAATTTTATTAGTAGGGGATCTCTCTCAACATGTGCAATTGATCACTACCTACTGACTATCAGATCGTTGCTTCAATTTAATTAATCCAAGTCCCACAGCGATGATACATTTTCTAAAACCTTGTACTCAAATTGCAGACAACAGTAACATCATGGCAGGTGCTAGACATTTTTACATTTTAAACTACACTAATTGCGATTTTTCGATATATGTATAGTTTGAATGTCAAATTCCTAATCTGATGAGATCTCAATGAATGTTCAAATTACTGTTACACTGTTCAATTGTTCAGACTTTCTCCAAGAAACAAGTCTAGTTTGTTTGTGCACACTTCGCAAATTGGAAGCCATGATCATATTGCAGAATAAGCTGTTCTTGTTACAAATGAAGAATGATGGTGCTCTTAAAAATAAAAGGTGCGTTTTACTCTGGAACTAGGCCTTTATCAATAGCACTTTCCTTCATTTTCTCCAGACGGGTCCGGATCCTGGCCCCCAGTTTATTATTCTGTGACTGTAAACGCAATCCAGGTGCATTTTCACTTGAATCCCTGCATGACAAACAAGATGTGTTACTAGACAAGCATTTAAATACAGCATGCGTTTCTCAGTTTGGGATGATGCATGCGAACATAGATGCTTACACTATGCAAAAATAAACCAAAGCTTGGCATTGTCTACAAGCCACAGCACCTGAACGCTTTGGCTCACAGTTGCAGATCATGTGAACAATGCTTCCGCTCACTCACCACAACCACACAATTATGTTGCTTTCCCTCAGTTGTATATACGATGGATGTTTAGTACAAGGACTGCAAGGAACGTGTTACTGCAGCTTTTCGAGATGCTGGGAAAGCATGTAGTTCAGTTTCGTGGCAACACTTGTGGGTGATACTACAGAGATTTGGTCTCGCACTGAATATTGCACTTTGGATCACATTGTGATAGGCAGCATGAACGCGAGGGTGGTTACCAGAGTGACTGCCCCTTGTCCCTGATACTATTTGCACTTGCTATTGAGCAACTTGCCCTGATAGGGCAACACCATATCAATCTTGGGGTCATAATAAATGGGGGGTGGCAATGAACGCAAAACCCCTGGCCCTCTTTCTACACAGTGTGCGTCCATTCTCTGTACCTCTCTGGCTTTACTACCCTCCCGACCCCACCCAACACTTAGGGGTGTTGCCTTCCCTCATGTAAGGTCATTGTAATGACAACCTTAGAGGAATACCCGCTCCTGTTTGGTGAACTATTTATTTAGTCACATTATAAAATCACTGTTTAATGCTGACTTTTTTATGTTAAATCACAAACACCTAAAAGTATTGTGAAGATTGATTTTAGGCTTTTCTATGGCGTGTAAACCAGGACACTAGGGCACTCTTATTTTGCAGTGGTTTTCTCAACCAAAGGTTCCCACTGGGATCTCTAATTTCATTGGGGTTAGCCATCCTTTGTCTGGAATTAAAATGAATTGCTATATAGAGAGAGAGATGAAGGTCTGGTGCAGAGATGTTCCAGACAGCTCTTTTCTTGTTAGGAGTAGAGCCGCCCCCTCAATACAACACAACAGTTGCCTCTGCTTGACTAAGAACTCCCCTCCTATAAGTGGCCTCACCATTTTCTGTTCAAAAGTTAGAAACTCCCAACACCATACAGCAGACTGTATCTGCAGTCGGTGATAGAAGTAGGTCATCCAGTTCCTCAGTGAACTTGTTTTCCCTTGGTTTGGGGGGAATATAGCAAAACAAAGGAGTATGACCTTTGGTTTGAAATGTCCAGTTCACCAATTATAGTTTCTCAAGATCTCTGGTGGGAAATGCTTGACTGGCGTATCTTCATCATCTGTGTATACTAGTGCCAGCCCCTTCACGCCTTCTTTTTGTGTATGCAGAAGTAGCCTGGGGGTGGGGAATTCAATGTCCACATTAGTATCAGCTATGTAGTCACACATAATCTGATGCATTGGCGACAGTCAACAGGACGATGACACTGATTGATGACAGCTATGTAAAGGACGTGTGAACACCGATTTAGTGAGGAGTATAGCTGTCTTAATGGCATGTGGCACTTGCTTATGGTGCGTAGCATCAGTGCCAAAGTGTAAATCAATTGGGGGGGATTTTTTTCCCTGTGTAAAATAATGATCAATCATAATGATCAGCCATCTCATGTTGTTCCTGCTCTGTTTTTTTTCAAAAAACACACTTGATCCTTGCGAGTAGGGTGAGCATTGTCCCATGCACCAGGGAATAACGAGGTCAGGAGAGTGCTCGGGTGGAAGATTAATCCGTGCATATGCGGTATGCCTGACTCGGGCATCAAGGTACCCAGGGCAGAGGGTACTTCATTTCGAAGCAATGCCGTAGCTCAGAGCACAGCCCTGAATTAATTTCCTTAGTTTGTATCACTTTTTTCTTTTGTAAAGAAAATGTAAAGATTAGTAGTGTCATGTAAGGCTAAGTAGTAACATGTTATTGATTTGCTGACCCTCCTTCAGCCACCTCCCCACCCTCCTTTTCGTCCTTTCCTATTTTCTCCCCTGATGAGGTCACTAGACAAGTCCGATCTATGAAAGCCTTGTCAAAACCGGTTCATCCCTGTTCCTCTAAAACCATCAAGGACCACATTGACACCCTCGTTATGGCCCTTGCTGATTTTTTTTTGTCAACCACTCCTTTGCCTCGGGATCCTACCGCTCCCCTCTGAAGCACTTCCTTGTGCATCCTCTTCTCAAGAAACCAACAGCTGATCCTTCTTTTCCGGCTAACTATCGCCCAATTTTCTTACTCCCTTTCTGGGCAAACTCCTGGAAAAGCTGGCCAGCGCTCAGCTTACCTGGGATTGGTCTCTACACACCCACAGCAACCATATACTGGTCTTTCATGCAGCCAGGACATAGTTTCTTTTGAACTGGCCTACAAGCCCTTAGAAGCAACTTCTAGGTGTTAGGATTGTACACTTCTCCCACCCGCTAACAGGTGGTAGGTCAGTGGGTTGCAGATTTATTTTCACAAAGAACTCTGCATGATACTGGGTACAAAGAATTTTCTCTTGATGATCATGTTTTTTAACATAATTGTTGCCATATATTTGATTTATTGGTATTGTTGTGTTCGTTTTTTTACCACAAATGTTTTGTACACTTGTGATTTATGTATTGAATCTGTTAAGCTCTTTGCTACATTCATGACAGTATGAACTTTGACTTTCATGACAGTAAGAACTTTGACTTTCGTACACATGTTTTGTTTCTCTTTAAAGAAACATAACATTTCCTCAATAAATAATGGCCACTAAGTGAAACAGTAGCAGGCTAGAGTTGTATCCCCTGGTTGGTGCTCTTTATGCTAATATAGTTCACCCTGGGTAACTAATCTGAACATCCAGGGCAATCAGAGGGTTCCAAAGTATTGTTTCCACAGAGGCTATTTTGTCAAATACCTCATTGTTGCTTCCATGAAGTGGCACCAGAATTCGAAGTGTGCCTTTTATAATTGTATGGGAAGGCCAGACACCTTTTGTTTACCCAGTTGTTACCGCCCTTTTTTGGACCTTCCCAGTGAATAGGGTTACCCTTATGTTTACTACATCTCTCAGCTTAACCTTCATTCCAATTCTGTTGGCTGTCTCCAAGACCACCAGTCTGGCTTCAGAGCTGCCAGAAGCACGGAAACTGCCCTCCTGAACATCCGTGAAGATCTGCTCTCCAATCTTGACTGTAACATTCCCTCTGCCCTCATCCTACTCTATCTCTCCTCTGCCTTCAACACGGTCAACCATACCATCCTGCTCAACCGTCTCAGTGATAACCTGGGTATCGCTGATGAAGCGCTCACCTGGCTGACCTCTTTCCTCTCTGATCGACCCTCCCAGGTTTAATTTGTGTCCTTCCTATCATCTATCTTCCTCTCTACCTGTGGTGTTCCCCAGGGGTCTGTCCTCTTGCCCTGGCTTTTCAACCAATACCTGGCAACTCTCACCCACTGCATTGCCATTTTCTGCTCAAATTTCCAATGCTATGCTGACGACACAACTCATTTTCAGGCTGCCCTCGGCCACCTCCTCTCCCTCTCTCATCTCTGATTGCCTAACTGCCATTCAAGATTGGTGTGCCGCTAATGATCTTTGCCTGAATGCCAGCAAGAGGGAGATCCTCCTCATCGGCACACCTTCCCCATCCTTTCCCCTCACTCTCTGGCCGGCCTCCCTTGGCCCTCCTCCTACCCCCGCCTGCGAGGCTAAGAACCTTGGGGTCATCTTTGACTCCACACTTTCCTTATCCGCCCACATCTATGATGTCTCTAAAAAGTCAAACTTCCTACTGCACCTCCTCAGAGGTACTTGCCTTTCCTCTCCTTCCCCCAGAAGGACATGGTCTCCCAAGCTCTGGTTCTCTCTATGTTGGACTACTGCAACAGCCTCTTTCTAAATCTACCTGCCTCTACTCTCTGCCCTCTGCAACTAATCCAGAACAGGACTGCGAGACTTGTTCTTGGCCTCAAGCCCTGGGATCGTATCTCTCCAGCTCTGAAATCTCTCAATTGGCTCCCAGTGGATGCAAGGATTAAATTCAAAACCCTCTGCATTGTCCACAAGGCTTTCTGGGGCCTGGGTCCAAAATACCTTCAGCTATCCCTCCGCAAATACCTCCGCTCTCGAGCTCTTTGCTCCTCTACCTCTAACTCCTTCATGGTCACTTGTTTTTCAAAGAAAAGAGCTGGGGGTAAATCTCAGTCTTCGGCTGGGGCCTCCCTCTGGAACAGCCTCCCTGCCACTCTAAAACTTGAGGAGAACTATCTCTGGTTCCGGAAGCACCTCAAGACCTTCCTCTTTGCTTCTGCCTTCACCCCCTCCCCTCTGCCCCGCTGATCTGTTCTCTCTTGGCACTGTGCACCTGGCCACCCTCTGTCCTCAGGGCCCAGGTACCTGCTCACCCTGCCACTGCCTCCGGGCCACCCCTTGCACTGGGGTCTGTATCTGTACCCATACAGCCCCCTCTCCCCCTTTTCTTCCTGCACTTATCAGACCTACCCTGACTGATGCCTTAAACCCAGCACTTGCCACACTGGCTGCACTACTACTGTTTGTTGCCTTTATTATTTATTTATTATTATTTATATGTTTCTCCTTTGCTCCGCACTTTCCACTTCTCCCCCCTTCCATGCACTTTTCCCCTCCCCTGTCTCATGTACTTGCACGTTCTCAATGCCACTGGGCCTAGTAAGATTGTTGTTTTGTTCTCCCCTGTTGTTGAAACACTTGTGTACGAGCACAATAGAAATAAAATATCAATATCAATTGTACCTGGGGTCAGTTGTAGACAATTGTTATAGCTAAAAGTCGTAATGTTAACAACATCTGAACACGGGGAACATCTATGCTTTCTGAAAAGCCAAACTGTTGGCTTTCTCGATGCTTCTTGCCAATGTCAAACAAATGTGCAGTGCAGCTTTTAAAAATAATCTTACTCTGTAACCACCAACTGATGAATAAGTAATTTGGACTTTAAGTGCTTATGCACTGTACCATCTCCACATAATATTTTCAGTTAGTCGAATACAATTTATAAAAACATGGGATTCTGCGTTGCCCCTTTATCAGTTTCCTACTGGAAGTTTAGTTGAATTTGTGCGTCCCTTGCCACTCTTAGGACCATTTCATCACACAAAAGCCTAGTTTTCATATCTTGTATTTGAGTAACTAAAATAGGGCACTATACTACTAGTTGGACGCCAGGATGCATCTAAATTTCTTTCCTGCTTGGTCTGAGCAAACCTGGTCTGGGATAGGTCCCGGGAAGATAGCTCAGCGGCAACGTGCTCGCCTTCGAAACAAGACGACACGAAGCAACACAGGTTTGATCGCCGGGTCTGTGCTTAGAAACCTATCGGTATTAAGCATGTTATAAATGCGTAACTAAGAGACATATTCCTGTAACAGCGCTTCAATGTCCTCAGGCTGTGTGAGCGCTCTAAAAATGCAAATAAATAAATAAATAAATAAATAGGCTCTTTGGTGCTAAATTCTGCCCAATATTTCGAACCTTCTTCCACCACTTCAATAACACGCTTCTGGCCCACTCACAGTCACCTTCTCTTCCTTCTCCCCTCAGTCTTCTCATACTCTCCAGCTCCTTTCCCCTCTCTCTCTCTACCGACTCCCTCCTGTTCCTCTCTTACTACTTTACACTGCCTCTCCTCTCTTCCTCCTCTTCCCCACACACTGCTCCAATTAAATCTCTCCCTCTTTGCCACGCTCTGCTCTCCTCTTCTCCACCATATTCATGCTCCACTATCCTCCCACTCTTAACCCACACACTTCAGCCCCTGTCCTCATTCTATCTTTATAGTCTAGAAGCATTTGTGATTGGCCAGTATGTCTGAGATTTGGGTGTGTGTGCAAACCAATGGCGGACTTTGGTTTAACTAGGTGCAATGACATTTTGTCAGTTGGGATAGCTTGCATTTCAAACCGTCCACGTCCAAACCGTACAAGATGGCAGGCGGCTCTGTATCAGGGTTGCCTGCCATCTTGGATAAAGACAGCGTCTCCCTTCTGTCTGCACAGCTCCAAGTTACCGGGGCTGTTGTTTCCCATTCATTTTTGAATTACAGATTTTGTTGAAGTAAACACAATTTAAACATATCATGGACTTTCAGATATCAGCATTGCAAGTACATATAAACAATACTCTACAAAATGTCAGCATGAGACTGAAGTGGGTATGTTTTAAAGTGGCTTCTGCTAGCCTTCTTTCTGAATGAGGTAGGCGGAGTTCTCCAAACTTGAGATTCTGGGTATGAGGAGGATGATCTGGGTGTGCCAAGTATGCTGGCCCTGGAGCAGCATTACATAGCAGATGGCAGACCATGGATCCCAGGGCTGCCCAACCCCCATCCTCTAGCTTCCCAAAAGGGATCATTGCAGGTGCTAATATTCCGTTTACAGTTGGTAAAGAGGTGAACACAGGAAGTGCAAATCTGTTCACCAAAACACTAGAAATATGAACACAATAAAAAAAAAAGAAAAAGGAGCCCAGCAAAGAGCCATTTTTCTCTCTTTAAATGGTTGCCGGGAGGTGGCTGGTAAGTTTCATTTGTTTATTGACGTAGGTATGAAAGTAGGGATAGGAGAAAGTGGGGAACAGGGGGAGACAGAAGTCAATGCCTCCTTAGCACACGGCGCCTAGTGGAGAATTTTCGTACCTGCTGCCTGAAGTGTGGTGCAAACAAAATTGCCTGGAAGCATTTGCTGCATCATGACCTCTAGTGTATCTACACATGTTAAGCAAGCCCAAATTCCTTGAGAAATATACTCAAAACACATGTGAAAAAAATATCATAATCACAACAATTTAAGTTGTTTTGTAAAAGGTTTCTGAGACAGCAAGGTGAGCAGGTAGGGCTCTTCTCAAGAGCACCTTTCAATGGGGGGATGGAAGGGGTGAGAGGGTTATGGCCAGAGAATTGGGGGGATGCAAGGGGAACGGGGGTTTGAGAAAATGAAGTCGCATGGAGCGAAGCTGAGCTCCGATATGAGCTGTATTGGGAATACAGCAGCTGGAAACAGACATGGGGCTGATCAGGAACACAGGAAAGACCACTGCGCACCAAAAGAGAATGAAAGCATGTGATTTTAAAGACAACTCAGGATTGACCCAATTTATGGAAAACCCCAGCACATTATTGTACTATGTTATCAGTGAATTGCGGTCCGACCCACATGTATCTAAGGACTCTGACGACAAAAAGTAAAGGATCTGAGAAGAAATGGAAAATTAATCAAACAAAGACCTTATATATGTTTTTGATTTTTTTTTAATGTTTACAATTTGGCAATACCACTGATCACCGGAGGCAGTGAGTTCCAACATTTGATCGCATGAGTATAACAGGTTCGTCCCAGGCGGCATGTCTGCTTAAGCGTGTAGATTGTAAAAAAAGTGATGCTTTAGATCGCGCCATAAATGGGTCTATATTTTAACATATGCTTTTGATATAGGCTGGACGACCTCCTTAAGCTTTAAAGGCTCACGTGAGGTGCTTGAAAGCAATCCTGGCCTCCACAGGGAGCCAGGGAAATGTCTTCTGTGTAGAAGACATGTGTTGGTAGCAGGGGGTGGTAGAAACTGGATCGAGTTTTGTAAGGATCTGCAAAGGTGTAATCGCATGCTTAAGGAAGCCAGCATAGAGAGCATTGTAATAGTCCATTTCAGTCCACAATAGCACCTCTGGTAATGGGGCCACAATGGGATTCTGCTAAGAGAGGTCGAGGTTGGCATAATAGCATCAGGTAAAAGTTGAAAGGACTGATTACAGAGTTAATTTGTGAAGTCATGGAGAGACTGAAGTGAAAAATTACTCCCAAGGTTTAGACTATTTGTTGTATGGGTATTGGAGACTCTGATAAACTAATATTATGGATCCTTTGAAGCTGGGGACAATCTGTTTTCTAAGTGTTACAAGTAGAAGCTCTGTTTTATTAGGGTTCTATCCCTAAAAATGTTCGAACATCCATTTTTCAACCGGAGCAAATATATTCAGAATCTTAAAGATGTTGGACTGGAGATCTTTGCCGTGTCTGTACACTAAGAGGCCGATTCATGGAATTAATGTGCGCCGCGCAAGTGTGCGAAAGCGTGCGAATCGCAGCGCAAGCGCGAAAATCACAGCGCAAGCGTGCGAAAGCCGCGCACATCGATTCATGGAAGTCGGTGCGCGTGTAAATCCTGGGATGTGCACTAAAATCCTGCGTGGCGCACGCGTCATCAAACGGCGTGCACTACGCACACAGCGAAAGTGCACATAGCGCGGCGCACACAACAAAAGTAGGCAGAACACGGGGCGTAACACGCGGAATGGGGAACAACACGTGAAAATGTGGGCGTTACGGGGAAGTACAGGAGGCAAATGCGTGGAACGCCCACACGCACGCCTACAACACGTATTCATGGAATCGGACAGGGGAAACGCGTGCGCCAAAAAAGATGCGCTAATCCGGAAACACGTACGCCAGCAGGAAGCAGGCGTACGTGGCCCCGCGCAGCATAAAAGTGTGCGCAAACAACAAACAAGCTCAGACGCTACAATGAATATTCCATTCCTCGCAGCAGTGGTCGTGGGACACCGCAGGAGGAGGAGGATAGCCAGGCCCAGAATTTTTACACCCAGGACCAGCCTTTTTGGGATGCCTGATGACCAGGTGTATGGGAGGTACAGGTTCCCACCACACAATACTCGACCTGGTGAGTGAGTGGGAGGATGACCTCACATCACCCACCCTGTGCTCCCAATCACTGAGCCCCTTGGAAAAGGTGCTCAATGTACTGCACTTCTTGGCCACTGGTTCATTTCAGCAGACAAGTGCCGTAGTGGGGGGGTGGGGGGTGTCACAGCCCACGCAGTCACGCTGCCTACACCAGGTGTTGGCCATCATGACTGCACGCTCTTCAATCCGCAAGCACATATACATGCCCAGAACACCTGCAGAAAGGCAGGCTGCCGTCCAGGACTTTTAACAGGGTGGCACACTTCCCCAAAGTGCTAGGTGCCATTGATTGCACCCATGTGGCTCTACGTCCTCCCAGGGCAACTGAGCATATCTATAGAAACCGCAAGCACTGGCATTCCATCAACGTGCAGATAGTATGTGATGCCAAGGGAATAATCACCTCAGTATATGCCAACTATCCAGGGTCCACCCATGACAGTTTCATTTTCAGAATGTCCCCCCTAAACCAGGACCTAGAAGCTGGGCGGCATGGCGATACATGGCTGCTTGGTGAGTATAAATGCCTCTGCACATGCATGCATGTCAGATACTGAGTAATGTCACAACCCCACTAATGATACCCATCATCACTTCCCCAGGGGACAGTGCCTACCCTCTGAGCACCCACAAGATGATGCCAATTTGGACCCCCCCACACCACCCGAGGTAAGATACAACGCAGCCCATATTGCAACCCGGGACATAGTGGAGCGCACATTCGGAGTGCTCAAGTCACACTGCAGCTGCTATATGCGCCCCCAGTAGTGTGCAGGATCATAGTGGCAGCATGTGTCCTGCACAACGTTGCAACACGCCGGGGCCTGCGGGTGGACATGGTGGTGCCCCCACATCCCCAGCCACATGCACTGCCGCTGCGCATGGGAGGGGAAAGGGCACGTGGTGAGGCAGCCCGTACGCAGCTGGTAGCTAATTACTTCACCTAAAATCACACCCCTGTGGAGTTCACACAGCGCTGGCACATACCAGCGGACAATCAATGATGATGACATAAGGGACAGTCAACTGTCACAACCATACCAGCATGAGATTGGTCACCTGGAAGTGTTACATTGTGTGCATCCCTACCTACTGAAAGACAACCAATGCTGTGTCACAAAAAGGCACACATTTATGCTGCACGAATGACTACCCCCTTGCAAAATACAACATGAAAATAGTGCCATGTCACCCAACCCCTCCCCATCTCAGCTGCCCAACACACCATGGCATGTCATGCAATGTGAAA
The DNA here is from genome assembly GCF_040938575.1 of Ambystoma mexicanum. Lineage (NCBI taxonomy): Eukaryota > Metazoa > Chordata > Amphibia > Caudata > Ambystomatidae > Ambystoma > Ambystoma mexicanum. The sequence continues at coordinate 1,279,112,808 of NC_090931.1, read as the reverse complement.
ACAAACAAATGAATGCACAACACATGACACAAGTGTCACAAAGTGCACTGTCCCAAATGGAAACAGGCCACAGACAATATGCTTCCAGTGATCAATAACAAACAGCACACATGAACAAATACTTACCAGCAACACAAAACAGCAACACAGGATGAAATAGGGCCAAAATATGACAGTACAAAATTAAAGTAGTGCAAGTCTTACAACCTGAATAAGCCAGCACGTCGACCCCTTCCAACTGCAGAGGTTTGCTGTCAGGCAAATGTGTCAGCGTACTGCATACAACATGAACTGCATCTGCAAAGGAGACGGCCTTGTGAAGACATGAAGAAGGTACCTGTGAATAAGGAGGAAGACATGGATGCACAAGCACATATCAATACACCATGCAGTGTTCAATACAACAACAATCCCCACTAGGGATGTCCACACAGTTTTGACCACAGACTGCCCACACAGCTCATGGGAGCCCAATGTCACTGTGTAAATCACTGTCACTTGGTCACACCCTTTGCAAGGAAAGGGGAAGCAGGGGTGTGTGTGTCAGGAACCCAAGCATCTAACCCAAACACAGGACAAGCCTGCATGCGCCCAGCTGGAATACACAGGAGGTTCGAGGACATGGTGCACACCAACACCCACCTGCGTGGATGTTGCGAAAAAAAAAAAATACCTCCATGGGCTCATGGCCTGCACGGCCACGCCAATGTGGGAGAACTGCAGTCGCTCTCTTCACCCTCTGCTGCTACATCAGGAGGTGGCGGTGCTATGGGAGGCAGCCCACGCAAAGCCCTGGCATGGTCCTCCATGGCAGCAAGCATGCGGGTGTGGAAGGTCTCGTTCTGGAGGATGATAGTGCGGAGATCCCCATGCAGCGTCTCACGGGTTGCCTGCATTTCTGCACGCAAGGCCTCGCGTGATGCCCGGATCTCCTCACGAGTTGCCTGCAGCTCAGCTGAGAGCGAATGTGTGAGCTGCTCCAGCTGCTGTTCTCCCCTAAAATTTCGGGAAGCCTCAAGTTCAACCAGATTCTCCCTGAGGAAATGGAGTTCTAACCTCAGGGCTTCCCTGTGGCCCTGGGACTCTACAGATATGGCTTCGCGCAGAGTGTCCAGTGCTGCCCGTCTGTCCCTGTTGGACACCAACATGTCCTCCCTGTGGGATTGGCAAATGGACTCTGTTGCCTGCTGTTGGAGCTCCATCTGCCTTTCAGGGGGGAGAATGGAAGTGGCCACCCTCTCCATTGCCTGAGCCATCATTTCAACCGATGCTCCCTGTTGTGCTGCTATACCGTACATCAAGTTTTCCCATACAGTATTGCCTGGTGGCGTATGGCCACCGCGTTGGCGGGCTCCACACCTGTTTGGGGCAAGGCGAACTGCACCTTGCTGTGCTGGCACTGCCTGAGGCTGCAGGACTGCATTCCCCCTCTGATCTACTGGCCCAGGAACAGGATCAGATGTTGTGAGGTGTGACCCTGGATCCGTAACCGCCAAAGGTGGAGTTACCAACACTGACATCCCCATAGAGGGGTCTACCCCTGGTGCAGGTGGGTTGGACAGAACAGCATTCCTGCCAGAAACACTCACCTGCAACAGCACATACGTCTCATCATCCGATTCAGCACCTGAATCATAGAGGTCTGGGGAGGTGCACCCAGAGACACCCCTGGACAGTATGGTCTGCAGGAGGATTGGGTTTTCACCCACCACCACACCACGTCTTCCACTGGTGCCTGGTCGTGCCTGAGATTCCTCCTGGGTCTGCACCATCTCCTCCTCCTCAACAGCATCAAGTGCGTCATCACCTGCAAAAACATGAAGGACATAAAAATGGAAACAGGCATGAGCACCATAGCACACACATAAGCCTGACAAGCCAGAGATCCAGTACATGAACACCACATGTCCCACATGACCATAACCTTGGCATGCATGCACTGTCAATGATATGGAAGGGGAGGCAAAAAGCAGACACTGAGGACTCAAGTTGGAAAATGAACACATGTGCTGCATGCTGGATAGCACTGTCATCACATATTAGCCTGTGAGTGGCATGGTCAATCCACATACATTGATGGCACGTAGCATAGCCATGGTACATTTGACAAGTACAGCCATATGTCAGTGAATGAGTATTGTCACCCATCCATGTGAGATGGACATGATGAGATGAAAAATGCAAAATAGTGTGACAAAATATGCATGTGCCACACACTGCAACACATCCAGTGTGCAATAATACATTGATGGCAGGCAGATGGATACATCAATGGTTGGTCACTTCAACATGACAGAACACAACAGTCATATTCAACATTCAAACAGGGCCCAAAAATTAATGTGAGCAGGCCCTTACTCAATCAGCCTGAATGGTCAAATCATTCCCATAACAAGTTAATAAATGTGGGCCAATGTGGGTTCTAATCTAGGACAGAAGCATGTCACATATATGGCATTAGGGCAGAAAAATGCGTTGCAAAAATGGAAGGATTGAAACAATCAGGCTGAATGAACACTGAAAAATCAGAAAAATGTTGTTGCAAGATGACAGTTCAAGGGCAACTGCAGTAATGTGGTGCTAATTGGCTACTGTAGTCAGAAGGGATACTGTCATACCCAAACCCAAGGCTGGTGAATGGTTTGGAGGAAGCACATGGGTGACCCATACCACTCAGGAGTACACACCCTCACCTGGCACTCAATCATTACACATCACCCAAGAAACATACACATGGATTACACACACTTGCATGGGCATTCACCGGACAATGCCTCATAATCTGGTAGGTCTCCCACGCCTTGGATCTGTTCCTCTGTGATGAAGGTTCCAGCAACAGACTCATGTTCAGTGAGTTGGACGTCCTCTGGTGGAGACCCACCGCCAGTCACCAGAGTAGAGGCATGATTGGAACCCAGCTTGTTCTTTGCTCTGCGTTTCAGGTCATTCCACCGCTAGTAGCAATCATCAGCTGTGCGCCTCACAAATCCAAGGGCACTAATGTGGTCCGCGATGGTCTGCCGGTGGGCCCTACGTTGAGCAGGCGTAGTCTTAAAGCCTGTAGTCACCAACATTTTGTGGCTATGTGCCGACACATAGGCCACAAGTGCATCAAGTTCGGCGTCATTGAAGCTAGGCTTCCTTGACGTGCCGGAGTGTGTAGCCGTGTCTGGGGTCTCAGTCTGTAGTGCAAGAGCACCCTTCTTCTTCTTCTTGTAAGGTGGTGCGGATCCTGAGTGGCTTACACCGCTCTGGTCAGTAGGGGCAGAAGCGCAGGTGGACTCGGTACTAGAAGCCTGTAAAGGCACAATGACCATAGGTCTTGGTGCAGGCATTGGCTGCAGGGTGATGTCAGCAGGGCCAGCGTTGGTGTCATGGACCTGGACTGACACTGTCCCGGCTGGGAGACTCAGAGCTGGGGTCGATTGAGCTGCAGCTGCCCCTGCAGCCTCGCCACCCTGCCTACTTGGTGCATCAGATGACATTGCTGCCCCAGATCCACGTGGCCTGGTGACAGCAACTTTCACCGGCAAACGTGGATTAGACTTACTGACCTGGAAGTCAGCCTGGGAGTCATCCTGTGCCGGTTCAGGTGACAAAATGGGCCGGTCCAACAAAGGCTGAGCTGGGATGGTGTCAGCTACGTTTCCCACAACCATTGGGGGGGGCATAGGTGTCTCCGATTGGTCCTCCACACACGGGGCTCTAGGGGCACCCTGCAAATCCTGGCCACGTCCCCTACCGCGCCCTCCACGCCCTCCTTTTGGAGGTTGGCCACCTTTGCCTCCCTTACTGCTTGGTCGCCTCCCAACCATGGCACTGATGTTGTTGTGCGTATGGGAGTTGCAGTAAAGAATTGTCCTGGGCAATTGGGGTGAAAGGGGTAGGGTACTAGATGGAATTCATACCCTAGTGCTCTAGCAAGGCTGGATGTGACCCCTGGGGGAAGATGACGGGTCACACAATGCACAGGCACCCCAAAAACAAAAGTACACGTGCACGCAACCCCTGGTAGACCACGTGCATGGAAAAATGAACCTGCACTACGCTGTGGCACCCAGAAACACAAAAATAAGCATATGCTTGTTACACGCAGCCTGGGGTATGTGACACACAGGGGCAACCACAGTTGGAAAATACGTGCGCTACTCACCGTCTGCCTTGAAAAAGAACGTGAAAAAGACGCGCGTGTGTGCGTTGGCAACACCCCCGCCAAAAGAAGAAAAGAACGCAGTCTGAGGAAACAGAGAGTACGAACTGGAAACGTTGTGAAGTAATCGCGTGTGAACCGACAAGAAGTACAAGAAACACCCGCTCGCTCTCCACAAAAAGCACGTACAAGAAAATAGTGTGATACTCGTATCTTTTAAGCCAGCCCACACGTGCAACGTCACTTACGCGCTTACGCGCTAAGGGCCTTTCCTCAGATTTCACGCTGACGTGCACTTTTTTCACGTGCCAAATCACTCTGTATCAAGCTGGCCACGCGAAAACACATGGAAGACCACGCTCCTGCCCAAAAGGTCATTTTCTAGCCCAAAAGAGCCCCGAGCACGCTCCCACCAGCCATCTGCGGTTGCCTGCCTGCTGCCCATGTGCCCTGCTATTTGGTGCCTGCACGTCAGCCATCTGCAGGGGTCCAGTTGCTGTGTCCACCCCTGCTGGAACAGAAGACTCCCGACTGGGATACTATCGCTCCACAGCCCAGACCCAGGACCCAGTTGCCCACCCACGCCTGCCTCGGGGGTCGCCATGTCGGGGCAAACACCATCTGAGACCACTGGCGACCCCCAGCCAGAGAGGCAGAGGGCCACCAGCTTCAGTGAGAAGGAAGCTGGTGTCCTGGTGGAGCATGTCCTGGGGCATTATGATGCCCCCTTCGGAACATCACGTGCCAACAAGGAAGGACGGGAGAGGATCTGGGAGGACGCAGTGGTTGCCATCAACGTGGAGGGGGTGGCCACCCGCGACATCAAGCACGTCCGGAAGCGCTTGGAGGACTTCAGGTCCAGGACACTCTACAAGGCCCGGCGCCTCGCGAAGGGGGGCCGGGTCAGCATGAGCAACATCCAGATGAGGGTCCTGGAACGCATAGGCCCAGCGCTCCACGCCCAGATCCTTCTGAGGCACACCCGTCTGGAGTTGTGCGGTAAGTGGCCAAGCATTGCTGTGTGAGACAGGGCATGTTGCAGTGTGCTGGTAGTCTGATACTTGCCTGTATGTGTGACATAGGCCATGTATGGATGTGTGTGTGCAGGGACATCATGGTCATGCATGTGAGACCAGTAATGTGTGAACCACATGGATGGTGCATGTGTTCCAATGCAACATGGGGAGCTGTATGCGGAATGCACACATGAATGCATGCCAGTCTCTGTTCTTGGACATGGAGGGGGGGGGGTGAGGGATGGGTGCTGCTCTCATGCACATGTGTGTGTGTCTGAGAAGTGTGTGTGTGACTTTGAAACACCATGGATGCATGACACATCTCCGTGATGATGTGTAGATTCACTCATGCAGTGCGGTCACCGTTGTATCCACTGTGTCTATCCACTGTGTCTGTGGTGTACAAGCCATGATGCATGACCCTCTGGTGATGTGTGTGCATGGGATCAGTGTGAGCCATGATGCATGTGAGTTTGAAGGCAACATTTTGGTTAAAAGAGGCCCTTCTACATGGATGCTGATGTTGATTGCAGGCACCGTGCCTGTTTCTGCATGTGTGTTGCGTGCATTCACCCATGTATTGTGGAGGGACAGGATGGAAGTGACATTTGACAGAGCCACTCATGTGTTATTGCTTCCTGTCTAGGGGAATATTGTACTGTACCCTGATGCTTGTGTTCTATGTCTCCCTCTACGCAGCGTCAAGTGAAGAAGAGGGCGGAGACGGCGCTGTGGAGCCAAGCGGCGGGGATGCCTCCACCGGGTGGCGACGCAAGACCCAGCCACCCTCCCAGGAATGGCCATCATCCGGGAGCGAGGTGGCTGGTGCCGTGTCTGCCACTACGGCTGTGGTGGAAGGGCCATGTGAGCCCCCACAGGGGCTTGCAATGGCGGAAGACGGTGTGGAGACATCTAGATTGGTGGTCTCCACAGAGGAGGAGGAGCCCGCTACTGAGCCGCACATGGGGCCTAGTGGGGGTAGTACCACTGGTGCAAGTGGTGCAGTCCAGGGCCAGGGTCAGGAGGCAACACAGGTCACCGTGGAGGGGCCTGTGCATGTCGCTGTCCTTGACCCTGTGACTGCACCACCATGCACCAGCAGGGATGCCCCGTCCCAGGCCCGTCCGCAGGTAGGGGGGAGTGCCACGTCATCTGCCTCTCCACTACCTGCAGACGAGGGGTCCCACGACCGTATGGGCTCCATCCTGGTTGGTGTCGCGTTGCGCACGCGTGACATTCGTGATGACATGCGTGCTTCCTGGGCGGAGCACGCACGCCATCATGAACAGCAGCGTCGCGACGTGGCACTGTTGAGAGGGGCCCTGGTCGGTGGGTTCCTACATGTGTCGCGCACTCTGGCGGACCTCTCCTCCTCTGTGGAGACTATGCGCCAGTCGTTCTCCCTGCCGTCTTCCGGCCCAGATTCCACCAGGGCCCCCTGTGGACCTGGCCTGACCAACACAGCCAGCTTGGTGGAGATCCCATCCATGCCACAGTCGGTGGTCCAGCAGGGGTGGACACCTCAACAACTGGAGACCAGCAGATGGAGGATGTGCAGGCATCATCGGACAGGGCACATGGACAGCAGCAACAGCAGCAGGCTCTAGGTGGGAGCAATGATGGCTCGGGCCATCGACATCAGAGGGGCAGGCATCAGCCAGAGGGCAGGAGAACCCTGGAATGGGTGTGTCTTCCATGTGGCTGCGATTGGGCCGGCGTATAGATGCAGAGCAGCGGCGGGAAGAAGAGGCGTGGCTCACGACGGTGAGGGCGGAGAACTCCATGCGGAGGGCACTGAGGCGGGCCGAGTGCCTCGAGGCCATTCGCAGGGAGACAGAGTCCAACACTGCATCATCCCTGCAAACCCTCGGGGCCATGGAAGAGGACCGCCTCCAGGACATCGAGCAGGAGTTCTATGATGCTCTGGCCCGGGACATCGGAAAGTGAGCCGTGGGACTAGCCTGCCGCCATTGTAAATATTTTTTAGTGTTAGTTTTCATTTTCATTTTCATTTCTTTTGGGGTGATTGGACTATGTCCAACACTTTTGTATATAGTTCTTTTCTTTGGTCGTTTTTTAGATAGGTTACATTTCTTTCGTTTGGCTCATGGACCCTTTCAAAATTGATTGTACATAGTTCGACATTGGATTAATGTGTGCATTTTATTTGGATTTTACCATGGGGCAATGGATTTTTGATTTTACGTTTCCTTTGGATTTCTTTTTGTGGACAATGATTTTGGACCATTTTTCTTCAGGTTTTTTTTGGATTTCATCTACATTTCATTTTTCAAATTTTTGGACATGCATTTCATTTCATGTTTGTTTGATTTTTTGGCCTTTCATTTCATTACATTGATTTTGTTAATAATACATTTTGATATTTTAATTCCATGTGTGGGATTCGCTCATTGGGTTCATGCATGTGAAATTGTGGTTTTACACAATCTATGGCAAACAGTGTGTGTGTGTGACGGACATATGTTGATGTACATGGTTGACCTTTGATTTGTGTCCTGACATAGGCATGTCGGTGTGGGGTGGATTGGTGAAATCATTGCATGTCAAGACTGGGGTGGCGTGCAGTGGTATTTTGGTGCACATGTTGGCCATGATTGTGCATCTTCCTTTCGTGTTGCAAGGGGACCTGAGTCGGGCCCTGCTGGCAGGTGACCCTCACTGATGGGGGTGGGGGTGTTGGCGGGGCATGAGTCGGGCCCTGCTGGCAGGTGACCCTCACCGATGGGGGGTGGGGGTGCTGGGGGACATGAGTCGGGCCCTGACCCTCACTGATGGGGGGTGGGTGTGCTGGGGGACATGAGTCGGGCCCTGACCCTCACTGATGGGTGGGTGGGGGTGCTGGGGGACCTGAGTCGGACCCTGCTGGCAGGTGACCCTCACTGATGGGGGTGGGGTTGCTGGGGGACATGAGTCGGGCCCTGCTGGCAGGTGACCCACACTGATGGGGGTTGGGGGTGCTGGGGGACATGAGTCAGGCCCTGCTGGCAGTGACCATGACTGATGGGTGGTGGGGGTGCTGGGGGACATGAGTCGGGCCCTGCTGGCAGGTGACCATCACTGATGGGGGTGGGGGTCCTGGGGGACATGAGTCGGGCCCTGCTGGCAGGTGGCCCACACTGATGGGGGTGGGGGTGCTGGGGGACATGAGTCGGGCCCTGACCTTCACTGATGGGGGGTGGGGGTGCTGGGGGACATGAGTCGGGACCTGCTGGTAGGTGCCTGTCAATGCTGGGTGGGTGGGGGTGCTGGGGGAGCTGAATCGGGGCCTGCTGGCAGGTGCCCGTCAATGCTGGGTGGGTGGGGGTGCTGGGGGACATGAGTTGGTGATCACTAGTGCAAGGTGACATGTGGGCTGGCTGGGGGGCTTCCCCATGGTAGATGGGCTGCCTGCAGGACATGACCAGGGGTGCAGGGTAGTCCCCTGTGGTGTGGGCTGCCTGCAGGGGCCGTGGAGGGGATAGAGGGCACACCTGGGGGGACCCACACTGCCAATTTGACGTCTAAAACTTCCTGCGCACCCCCGAAATACACATACCCTGCTTGCACAGGGCCAGTCGAGTGTGAAACTTCCCGCGCACCCCAGTAATACACGTACCCTGCTCGCACAGGGACAATCGCGTGTGAATCTTCCCGTGCACCCTCGAAATCCACATACACCGCTCGCACAGGGCGAATCTCGTGTGAAACTTCCCGCGCACCCCAGTAATACACCTACCCCGCTCGCACACGGCCAATCGCGTGTGAATCTTCCCGCACACCCCCGAAATCCACGTACCCCGCTCGCACAGGGCTAATCGCGTGTGAAAATACCCGCACAGCCCAGTAATACATGTACCCTGCTCGCACAGGGCCAATTGCGTGTGAATCTTCCCGCATACCCCCAAAATACACGTAGCCTGCTCGCACAGGCCCAATCGTGTGTGAAACTCCACGCGCAGGGGTGTACGTGTATTCGGAGGGGTGCGCGGGGAGTTTTACAGGTGTTTTCGTGGTTCGGGGCCTGTATGCTGGTCCACTGGCCTGTGCGCCGTGTACGGGATTTGTGCGCTGTGCATGGCACACAGGAAGGGGTTGGGGGCGTAACTGGCGCTGCTGCAGGGTCGCTGCGCCACTCTGCGCCACGGCTGGTAATGGATGTTAAAATCCATGAATACGCTGTGCGCGGAAATGGATTTTGGCGCACGCGGCTGGCGCAGACTTTAACACGCTCACACTGTGCGCCAGCCGCGTGCACCACTTGTGCGCTGAATTCTATGAATTACCCCCTAAATGTTAAAAAGCAAAGGTGACAGGCACGAATTCTGCACTCAACAGTTTCTGGCTGAGATTGATAAGGGCCAATTTTTAGCATAGAAAATCAGCTTCAGATTAAAAAAGCCATTGAGCAGGTTTATCAGGTAAATTGACAACTTCTATGTTATGTTATGTCCGAGTATGGTATTACGGTCTAGTATATCGAAGGCGGAAGACAGATATGTTAACCAGCCAAAATCCCATATATATATATATATATAGAGAGAGAGAGAGAGAGAGAGAGAAAAGGGAGGAAAGAGCGAATCGCACTCCCGCAGGCACAAACATAAATGCCAGGTTCAAAAAAGGTTCGGAAAAAACAAACAGACACAGTATAGAAATTACTGATGTCTTTAATGTTTAAGTAAGTAAAAAAACAAAAGCATCGTGCAAAAAACAAATGCACGACACATAGCAGCACATAGAAAACAGAACAACAACAGGACGCCTACACACATACCAGACGAAGCCCGAGTAGGTTGAAACGCGTCGTTCTTTTCTTGCACCTAAGACCGTTGCTGCCTCCTTTGTCCATGCATCTTAAACAATAAAGGACACTTTGACTGCACGGAACACAAGTCTGTGTGTGGATTTATTGAAGACATTCAGCCTTTCGCTTTCATCATAGCCGGAGTGCCGGTGTAACCCGGATTGGTTTCCAGTCCTTTTTCTACACATACATATACATATATATATACATATATATATATATATTTTTTTTTTTGTATTCCTTCTTTTGAAACGTTAACACAGGTAAAAGCTCAAACATACAGCTTATAACATTCAGAAAACCAACTCCAATGTAACCCATCCAACCCCTCCTTCCACCCAGCAGGTTTGAGTCAATGATGGACAATTTGCACCACCTCTCCATGTCCCAAAATATAGAGTCAACAACTAGGAGGGAAGTTGGCCTCTAGGATGTCGCTCAGCGTCTTCTTCAGTTTTATCCCTCGATATTGTAAGGAGTCTATGCAAAAGCTCCAACACCAGTGGCCTCCGGGCCTCCACATCCCGTTCGAGGATAGACTTAGTCTGGTTAATTTTTGAACCCTGAATATGATCAATATTTCTCAATTATCTCAAACGCAGCCTGAGCCGAACATCTGGGGTTTGTCAGATGTAGTAATATGTCATTGACGTACAGACCCAGCTTAAACTCCCTATCACCCACCCGTATACCTTCCACTCAAGGGGATCACCTGATTCTTTCCACCAGGGGTTTTATCGAGAGTGGGTGAACAACATCAGAGAGAGCAGACATCCCTGCCGCGTAACCCGATAAAAGCTAAACCGCTCGGACAGAAATCCAGTTACAAACACCTTTGCTGTGGTATCCCGATAGATGGCCCCAATGCATCTGAGGATTATTTCCCTAAAGCCAAATCTCTGAAGGACAGTGTACATAAACCCCCAGGCCACTCTGTCGAATGCCTTCCCGCCATTGAGAGCCATCAGAGTCGGATTGCCCCAGTTAGCCCCCGCCCACCCTATAAGGTTGAGGGTCTTTCGCACTGTATCCGCCCCCTGCCTCCCGGCCTGCCTGGTATAAATCGTAACTGGCACGTGTGGACCAACCTCGGCATGAAAAATTCAAAGTGTGATGCCAGAAATCTTGCGACTATTTTAGCGTCCATATTTAGTAGTGAGATAGGCCAGTAGGATGCACATCATCTACTATCTCTTGAATGTCAGCAGAGCATACCCTGCAGCCATAATCGAATTGAACAGTTTCGCTAGAAAAGGACTTAGTTGGGTGGCACATTTCTTATACAACCCAACAGTGAAGCCATTCTCACCCAGAGCTCTACCCGAGGGAAATCGGGCGATCGCTTCATGTACCTCGCCCTGAGTAACCCTTTCCTCCAGTCCTTGCACTTGCTCCTCACTCGGTTCTAGGAACTGTATGTCACTAAGGTACGGATCTATATGCCCTCCTTCCACCTCGACCTCAGGTGTATAGAGCAAGAGCTCTATGAAAAAGATATAGAAAGTCGTGAAGCTCTGAGCTATTTCTCCCGCCTCGGTGTAGAGTCCGTTCAAAGGGCTTTCCATCTCGTCAATCCAACATTCCGCCCTCTGAGGCCTAAGCCTCGCACCAGCAATGAGTCAGCTTTGTCCCCCTTTTCATAATGTTTTTGCTAAAGGAAGTGCAATTTTCTTTCCACGCTCCAATACCCATCTCCTTTAGTTCCTTCTTTTTTGATTGCATTTCGGCGACAATGTCCCCCTGCACACTCGTTGTCCCAGATAAACTCTTCAATGACATTATTTCACGGCATAACCTATCTCCAATTAGCTGTCTCGCCCCTTTTCTCCTTGTACTCTCTCTGATCAATAGCCCCTTCCATGTTGCCTTGGCAGCCTCCCACACAATGCAGATGTCGACCTTGCCTACGCCCTTATTCCCAAAATATTCAGTTATACTGTCTCGCAACTCGTAGGCAAACACAACATCTTTCCATGACAATTAATTAAATCTCCACATTGTGCCGCAAGTCCACCCCTCTCAGGTCTATCTCTATGGCTAGAAAATCATGGTCCGACTAGCCCATTGGAATAATTCCACAGGACCCCACCTACCAAGTATGCTTCTGGAAAAACACAGCTAGTCAATCCTGGTGAATGTCCCATGGAGTGGGGAGAAGGTGTAGCCACTTGTGGATTTTTCCATCACCACACATCCCTCAGCCTATGTTCTTCATACAGCTCCACCAGCTGCCCCCCTTGCCCTCCACCCAGAGTCACCCCTGGCCCCTTTTCATCCCTAATGGACATCCCATCTCGGCCTGGGTCTGCCCATGCATTGAAGTCACCCCCTAGTATCACTGGTCCATGCGCCTCCCCCAGTATTATAGATAGGGGCTCTGCACAAAACAATAGCACTCTCTGGTTGGGCAAATACAGTGTTGCAACTGTCATGCAAGACCATCCAATTCAACCTCATACTCAGCACTCTCCCCTCCGGCCTTCCTCACGTAAGCCTCGGAAACCCTCAGGTCCTTATGCAATAAAATATCAAACCACACCCTTCTTCACACTCCCCGATGCACCAATAAGGGCTCCTTATTTGGGCAGAAAGAATATGCCTCTCGCCCCCCTCTATCAACTGCGTTTCCTGTAGCATCAATATATCTAACTTGTGCCTCCCAAACTCCTGTGCTACGAGCGCCCTTTTTGTTGGGGAGTACAGCAGGCCCTTAACATTTAGGGTTCCCACCTTCAAGCTGCATTACCCTTGGAATCCATACTGCACTATGTCACCCATAACAGCTGGACACAACTTCACAGAGAACTTTCAAGCTTAACATACGATTTCATGACCGCCCATTCCTGCAATGCCCCACACCCGAAAAATTTCCTGCTCCCCCCCCCTGCCGCCCCTTTGGCCTACCCTATGCCCCATACCCCCCTGGAGACCTCCAAACCAAAATCCAGGACCATCAAGGTAGGAAAGCGACACCGCCCCAGAGCCCTAATGCACATAACTTTACTTTACTTTTACTTTATTACATTTGTATGGCGCACCATAAACCCATAGGTGTGAGGGCGCAGACAAAAACACAGAAAAAGGAGAGATAGAGAGGCCGAACGATCTAATGGAAAGAGGAACCGCAAACCAGGGGCAACTATTTGAGGAGGAAGGTTTTAAGGCCCTTCTTAAATGTATTCAGGGATGATGAGTTTCTCAGTTGGTCTGGCAGAGTGTTCCAAAGCGCCGGTGCAACAGAGGCAAAAGCACCACATTGTGCCTTTTTGCCTTTGACTCTGGGCTGCTGGAGCAGGTTCCGGTTGTTGGACCGAAGGTTTCTGGCCGAAGATTTTATTCCAATGTACCTTTGCAGGTAGGTGGGCATCTTGCCCTGAAGACATTTAAATGTGATGACCATAAGTCTAAAGGAGATTCTTGAGTCCACAGGCAGCCAGTGTAGTGCTCGACGTGCCTCTGAGACATGTACCCTATATGCAAGACCAGATACCACTCTAACTGCTCCATTCTGAACCACCTGAAGGCGTTTGATGATTTTTTTACTGGAGCCTGCTAATAAACTACAACAGTAGTCTAGTTTGGAGCCGATAATGGCTCGGGCGATGGTCTCAGTTTGGATAGGGAGATGTACGGACGCAGGTGGGACAGCAATTTAATATAATAGTTGGCGTAAGAAACGGTACTTGCCACATAAGAATTCATCTTGAGTGATTGATCCAAAACCACACCCAGGATTTTAACCTTAGGAAGTGTGGAAATTAGAGCGTCTCCCAGCTGGAAATGTTTGTAAATTGGGTCTAGTTTGGCTATGATGCTATCAGATCCTACAACCATGAGTTCTGTCTTGCTGCGATTGAGTGCAAGATTATTCAACATCATCCATTGTTCTATCATAGCAAAGATGCAATTAAGTTCTTTTTCATCCTCCGAATGCTGGCCTGTAAGAGGGATGACACATTGATTGTCATCAGCATAGTTGGAAAAGAGGATGCAACTGGCACCTTGTGGCACTCCAAACAATGTCTGAATTGCTGGTGCTTCGGCATTGTTGACACATACCCTGCTAGACCTATTGGATAGGAATGAAAGTAGCCAGTTGGTAGCGGCCTGTGAACAGTTAGCTACTGACATAAGCCTGTCTGCTAATATGGCATGATCGACGAGATCGAACGCTGCCGATTGATCTAGAGAGATCAGAAGAGAGATCTTTTGAGAGTCCATTCTTTGTAGTAACTGTGACTTAAGGTCAAGAAGCGAGGTCTCCGTACCAAACCCTTGTCTGAATCCTGACTGAAAAGGATTAAGAATAGGGTGGACGTTTAGATGTTGCGCTATTTGAATATATGCTACTCGATCCAGTATCTTGAGCAAGAAGGGAGTGTTAGTTATGGGCCTGTAATTTGTGGGGACGTTTTGATCCAAGTTGGGTTTTTTCAATAAGGGAGTAACCCACGCTTGTTTAAAATCGTCAGGGACCATACAGTTCTGCAACGAGGCATTTACACATTTACATATGGCTTGAGCAAGAGAGGGGGGACAGGTTTTGATAATTGTCGAAGCACATGGATCCCCTGTACAGTTGATTGCCTTGAGTTTATTAATAATGGAAGCCAACTCCTCCTCTGATATAGGTGTAAAGTCAAAGATGGGGATATTGGGATCCCTAATGAAGGTGTTACTAACTAGGTCGATACCTGGTGTGTCAGAGGCTGCTTTTTTGGTTGCTATAGATTCCCGGATACCGTCCAATTTATTTGCCTTAGCGGTCTGAATATCCAGACACCACTCGTCATTTTTAATAATGGCGGATAGTGCCGGTTCTGGAACAGACTCTTGTTCTTTCAATATTTTAAATAGTTCCTTAGAGTTCGATATAGCCTGGGAGATTCTGGAATCCAGGTAGGATTTCTTGGCATCAGTAACCGCTCTTTTTTAGTTTTTAGCAGCTTCCTTATAGTTGGAGAGTGCTGTGGATGATTGATTGGCTTTCCAGAAATAGAATAGCTTGAGAGAGAAGGCTTTGAGGGAGTTCGGGCGAAAACCAAGGATTAGTGAGTTTCCTTTCAATCGGTTTCTTTTTGTCTTTTATGGGAGCAAGAGAGTCTGCCACTAGTTTAAGATTAGAACAGATTTTCTTGGTAAGAATGTCAAGATTATCTGTCTCTCGGATATATAAAGTCTGAGAAGAGAGGGCTTCAATTTTATCCGAGGTTAACAGCTTGGTATTGCGATGTGTAGCAGTCACAGAGCGAACTGTTTGAACTTTAGTAACGAATGGTATGGTAATAGAGAAATTAACTGCATCATGGTCTGACCATGGGCATGGTGATATAAAGACATCATGGTAAGGGCTATTAATAACAGCTACCCAATCAAGGGTGTGTCCCAAACTGACAACAATACTTCAGACAAACGAGCCAGCAATAAATTAAACTGGAAACCTTCACCTCCCCAATACCACCCCTTGCCACTGAACTGCATCTCTAAGATTACTTCAGGTTTTCAGTGAAGGGGTGTTCAATCCTCTATATTTCCTGCTTCCTGGTCTCTTCTCTCCTCCCCAAATCTCTCGGACCACGCGAACCACGTTCAGCCACTGTGCCATTCTGAGAGGCCTGCAGCTATCGGCCTTCTCTCTGCAAGTGGGCCAATGCTCTGTATGCTTCCACATTTGTGGTTATATGAAAGTCCTCTCTTTTCTTCTCAAACAAGCAAGAACGGGAATCCCCTGCAGCCTGATCTCCTGGTCTCTCAGCCACTGGATGAGGGCTCTGCAGTCCCGCCGTCTCGCCAAGGTAAATGCGGAGAGGTCCTGAAATATCACCACCCCAGACACTTCAGATGTTAGCTCTGGCTGCCGTCCAGCCCTCTCGAGGATGGGCACCTTATCCCTGTAATGGTGACATTTGGCAAAAATGGAGAGTGACCCCCTCCAAGGGAGTTCTCCCGCTCTATGGATCTTTTCGAAGACAAAGTCCTTCACTGCCATGCCAACACCGACAAAGAGGGTTCTCAGTATGGTCTTGGCTTTTTGTTCCAGGCTGAGGATGCTCTCTCCCTCTCCCTCGTTGACTCTGAGAATTTGAAGATTGCACCTCCTTTTCCTGTTCTCTAGGTCATCAATCTTGAGAGAGATGACATCTTTTCTAATCTCCAGCTCCTTGATCTGTGCATCCATCCTCATCTCTAGGAGATCAGCCTTAGCACACCAAGGAAATCGGCCTCCTACATGTGTACCTTGCAGGCCTGGGCCCAGCCTATACTTTCTTCTCCGCCCATACTTGGATCAGCAATGTCGCCGCACCTCACAGAACCTCGGGCAGCATTCTTCTCCAGCGGTAGTCCCAGGGCAAAAGCCCACATCCTTCCTTGCTCCTGCAGTGTCTCTGGAGGGTGGGCCATCTCACAGCTCGGCAGGCCCGAAGCGCCCCACACTGCCTTTCTTCTCCGAGAGGGGCACCAGTCCCAATGCGTACCGTGTGGCCCTTAGACACAGCACTGCCTCACTCTTGGCTCTGCACCATGCCCTACCTCTGGGAGCATATTTCTGCTAGCTCGGGCCCCCCGCAGCCTGTCAGTCGTTCCTAACAACAGGCCTCACACTACCTTCAGCCTCTGGGGCTACATACCAGATAGCATGAGGACCATGCTACAGCCGTTCCCGTTCTGCACGCTGCTCCTCCGGGATGGACTGCTCTGCTACGGTGGGCCCCGTGTGCACTGCCCCATCCACAGGCACCACAAGATCTCCTGGCTCCACCACCTGCAACCTCCAGCAATTAGACTGGGAACCTCTAGCTTCTCGTCGTGGGCCATCCACCTCAGCCCTGCCGCAGCACACGTCACCAGCACAGCTCACCAGGGCAGACAGGTCACCTTTGCAAGGTTCCTCCGGTCTTCACTGCCTCTGCCCACTAATAGACATTGACAGGGCCGGCTCAGTGTCAATGGATCCAACTCTTCTTTGGGCTGAAGGAGGGAGTGTTAGACTCAGGCAGCCATCTTGCCTGCACCCCCTGGAGGTTTCCCTGTCAATTATTTTAAGTAAATAATCTTTAATGTCTACCAATGTCATCTCAGTGCTTCTAGCTGACCTGAACCCAGAATGATAGTCTCCTAGAAGGATATGTTGTTCAACAAATGGGCTCAAATGAAAGGTGGTCACCTTATCCAAAGCTTTCAACAGAAATGGCACATTAGTTATGGGGCATTGACTGGAGCAATCTCACTGGTCCAGATTTAGTTTTTTCAGTAGTAGAGTGACCTGTTACAAGAACTGTAGCATTTTTAAAAGAGGTGTTTATTATAGAGTGATTGCTGGGCTGAGGATAACCGCACTTTCTTTTACAATCACTGAATAACAAGGATCTCCAGGGTAGTGAGTGGGTTTTCAAGGTAGCAAGAATAGATGCTGTTTCTTGATTTGAGGTTTTGATCAACTTAAAACTCGGATTTACTGGGCATGGGTGACCTGTTACAGCCGATGGGGCTAATGTCAGTGTTGTATAGCTGTCAGTGATGTCATTGTCAACTGTATTAGAAGGGAGCAGTGGCAAGTTGGAACAGATTTTAGTTATTTTTTCCTTAAAAAATATGTTGCCGATATTGCACCAATTCTCTGAGGCTTTTATAGGTGCAGTAACATTTGTGGTCCTGGACAATTCATTTATTATATCATATAGCTTGTGAAGTAATTGTAAATTTATATAGCGCCTATACCCAGGAAATACTTCGAAGCACTCAAAGAGGGTGGGAACGGGGGGAAAAAACAACAGTTGCTCAGAGCCCTTGAATTTCTGAGATAATGGTCTGCACAGGCAGAGTACATGCGTAACATAAATTTAACAATTGGACACAGCAAATAGGCCTGATGGCGATTCTGCAGTTTTACCAGTGAAATTAAGGGGAGAAGACACAGGAAAACAGACAGATGATCTTCTGGCATGTTGCATTTGGATCGTGCAAGTGTGTAGACGGTGACAGGGAGGGGGAGGTACAAGTGCAGAGAGAGACACTCTCTTGGGTTTTGTCTAAGTGCCATGAAGGTGGGTGGGTGTAGGTCCCTGAGGCAAGTGCGAGAGAGGACTGGCGGGCGTGCCCAGGACCTGTGAGACTCTGAGGTACACCAGGCGGCCAGTTAACAAGTGGTAAGGAAGACAAGGGAGAGATGCAGGGAGCTAGGTTAACAGGGTAGAGGGAGAGCAAAGGAAGAAGAGAAGAGGAAGGTCTTGAGGAGTTCTCAGAACTTAAAAGGTCAGGCTCAAGACAGAGGGAAGCAGGGAGTCTATTCCAGAGGGAGGTGCTTGAGGATTGGGATCTCCCTCCAAATCTCTGCTTGGAGAACCGGCTCCCTCGCAGAAGGTTGGAGGTAGATGAGCAGAGGCCTTGTGAGGGACAGTATTTAGGTAGGCAGCATTGCAGGTAGGTAGGTCCCAGGACCCAGAAAGCCTTGTGGAAAATGCAGAGGGTCTTAAACTTGATCACTGCAGCCACGGGAAGCCAGTGAAGGGATTTCAGCTCCTGAGAAATGCGGTCTATGGACTGGAGGCCAAGGATAAGTCTCGCGGTTCTGTTCTGGATGAGTTGCAGAGGGTGCAGGGCTGAAGAAGGGAGGTTGAGGAAGTGGTTGTTTCAATAGTTCAGCCTAGAGAGAACCAGGGCTCTAGAGACAGTGAGCCGCTTGGGGAAAGTGAGAAAAGGTAGAGCACCTCTGAGGAGGTGTAGCTGATAGTTGGACTTTGAGATGTCGAGATTGCGAAGCAGCATGATGGGTGACCCAACATTCAGTCGAAGGTGATGTGGTGGCATTACCGGAGGGTCGAGTGAATTGAGGAATTCTGTTAGATACTTTACGGCTTTGTCGGTATCCACCACCGTATCGATTGTCTCATACTCTGTACCTTTGCCCGAATGCATATCCTGAATCTGATTATTAATTTCATTGACAGAATAATTTTTTACAGCACGGATAGCTCGTTTACGCAGACACTTGGGAAATAACACCCTAGCACCATTCGTAAGAGAGTAACACAAATGCCTGTCACACTTCTTTTTATTCGCCCTTCAGGTCCATTCACTTCCCATGCGCCTTGCCTTTGCCTCCCATACGCCTTCACCCTACACCTCGCATATGCCCTCATCTCCCATACGCCAATCGGCACAGTCCTGAGCGGCACTCCCAGAGTGGGATGCCGCTATCGAGTTGCACATTGTTTAAAATTTCATAGGGGACACTTCCAACCCTCGCCCAGCCAAACGGAAGTCCAACAATGATGACGCGTTTCGCTACTGCTCGCAGCTTGGTCACATGATTTTCCTTTTGGTATAGACACACCTTTTATTCCCTTTCCCACAGGCATTTTTTCTGATGTTAATCAAAATAGAAAAGGGACTGGGACCCCTTAGGTAATGTTCTCGTTCTCCCTCATAATCCCGTCCGCTTTGATAGAATTACCTAGTAGTGGGGCTCATAACTCCCTGTACGAAGTTTAGCTCCCCCTACATCTGTATAATCAGATTGATGTGAATTCCCTGTTCTACCACTCGAATTTAGCGGGAACTGGGGTTGAGAGGTGCCGTATCTATGGTATTCCCGGCATTTGTGAGTACATATTAAGAATTTAGGCAGTTACCTGATGGTTAACCATAAACTCCCTATCTTTAAAGTGCATAGTGCGAAAACTTTCATGGTGCCAGCATGTTAGCCTAATATAGTACATAGTGTAATCCCATGCAGTGGGCAAAAATGGGCAAAATTGTGATTTATTTGTCTAACATGTAATCAAGATATTACGGGTGTACAATTACTGAACCCGTACCTCAATTCTAAAATGCTTAGTGAATTTTTTCGATGCCATAATTTAAGTGCTTGCTCCCAATGTAGGTTGGCGATACATGGCATTTAATCTACCCATCCGATTACCATAAAGTGCACAGTGCATCCCATAACCAGTTCCTATAAAGGACTACAGATGGATCTTTATCTATAGTATTATCCTCTAGTGTTTCATCTTGAGGGGGGGTGGACTGAAAAGGATCCCAGTCGGGTAAGCGGGTTTACTCACGGTGTCTAAAAATTGCATCTAAAAAGCTCCCACCCAGCAATTGCTGAATGGGAGTGATTAAAATAATTGCAATATTAGGAAAGAAGCAAAGGGATAGGCTTTCAGTGAGTTTGTGAACACATTCTTTCTTGGTATTCCCCATGATGTCCACAGGCATGGAGGTAGTTCAGTATGTTATTCAGCCAGGAATGTGTAAAGTTCCTCATCGATGTTATGTCCTGACAGGAATTTACTCTCGAAGTCAATGATGCATCTTGTCTCCCGTTGTCTCAACAATTTTTCTCGGTTTCCTCCCCTTTGCCCGGTATTAACTTGTTGTAGCCCAATGAATGAAAAGTCACACAGCTTCCCCTCATGTCTCTCGCAGAAATGTTTAACAATCGGGTATACATAATCTTGGTTCTTAATAGCTCTAATATGCTGTTGTATGCGTATCTTCAACTTGCACTTGGTGCTCCCTATGTACCATTTGTTGCATGTGCATTTCAATGCCTACACAATGTACTCTGAATCGCAGGTGATTCTATCCATGATGGTAATGGTTTTTTTGAGTACTGGATGCAACTAAGTGGGCATTCCTCCGCAAATTCGCATATCTTACATTTCTTACATTTATAAAAAAACCTTCTTCTTTGAATTTAGCCATGTTGACTGGTGGGAAGTTGCTACAGGTGACATGAAACTGCTGACCAGCTCATCCTTGATGGAATTGCATTTCCGGAAGGAAAGGTTAGGGTAGTTTCCCAGAGATTGTTTCAGATCTGTGTCAGTCACCGAGGAGTTCCAATGCGTCCGAATTATGGTTTTGGTGGTCTTGGCTGATTGTCCATACGTCAGTATCAGGCGAGTTGCTTCTTCTTCTTTGTCTGCACTAGATGTCCTGTTGGTGCGATCCAGTAGTAGCAACGACCTATCGCACTGGCGTGCCTTGAGGTGTGCTCGTTGAATAATTTGTTTGGGGTCGCAGTGTTTATATATATATATATATATATATATATATATTATATAGCCATTGGCTGCATGAAGCACACCTGTATGAATATAAATCTGAGTGACCGTATATTGTTTCACAAATGCTCACTAATATTTCAATTCATTAAACCTTGGGCAAAAAAAGAAAAACAACTGTAGTGGTTGCTGCTTGATTATTATATCTTTTAAGGAGCTATTGCACAAGAAATGCACCTTTTACACACTAAACGATGCACAGATCACCTCGGTTTAGCAACCTGGATGTTACACTGGCATTTTAATATCCATTAAAAGAAAATACCACAGTGAAAATTAAAACTTAGACACTCACCTCCTGCCTTGTTCAGACAATGTGGCTGAATCATCAAGAAGTGTAAATTCAGCTTTTAGCATTTCAGGAGTAAGGAAAACTCTCGAAGCCCCATCATAGCCTTCCCTGAAATCAAGGTGAACAGTACAGGTTATTTTTAAAAAACCACAACACGGATTCAGTTTAACATCGTTTAAGTTTGTGTTCTACATCCGGTGCACAACAAAATTAGAAACACCTCATTAACATTCTGCTGCTTTTAGTTACGAGTGAATACTAGAAATCGAAGACAAAAAGTCAGGCACGCAGAAATACTATTTGCACTGTTGCAAAGAAGCCCGTGGTTTATTGATCAATATTTTAAAGCAACAAATTGAAATGTTTGGGACTGAGGCAGGTGGCCATTTCATCTCCCATGGACTTGCAGAGAAGTAATGATGGCCATTTATTAAGAGGGAAAGAAGGAAACTCCTATTTTGTAAAAGGAGACTTTTCTCCTGAAGTGGGAAAGCTTGGTAATTGCTTTACAGTTCTAATTTCCATAGTGTTCAAAACTTATATTCAGGAGTTTTTTGTTGTTGTTGGTATCTTTATTGTTTTCAAGACAATGCATGGAAGAATGCACACTTTGAACAATACAACTGAAATGTTATACAATAATTTACTTTTCCCTACCCATTAGAGCAATATTCTTCCTTCCTAAGTAATGTCAATACAACAATAAGACCTATTTATACATTGGACGAGAACACAAGACAAACATTTACACACAGAAAAAAAATCTCTCCAATTCCAGACTGCTTAAACATACATGTTACGCAAGCGTATGCTCAGCTACCATATAAATCATTAAAGGGTGCCCAAAGATCCAGATATTTCCCCTCCCTACCCTGCCTCTGAACCATAACTCGCTCAAAATTAGACAATACCAAAGTATCATTAATCCAACTCTGAACTTGTAGCTTTTTCTCCTTTCCCACACTTGCCGCTATCACGAGTACTTTGTCAACCCAATTCCCATACAACCGAGCAGTTTTACAACGCCCACTATGCGATAACAGCAACACCTGCAATGGCATTCTTGGAAAACGTGTTGACAAAATCACGTCCAATCTATCCAGCACTTCACAGCAGAATTTCCGCCATATTCAGGAGTTTTTTAATTGGGTCAGTCCGTCCGGAAAACAAAATCGGACCCAGTTTAGTTACTCATGTCAAATGGGAACAAATAGGTGAACCGAGGGCCTTAACTAGGTCGGATCCTGTACGATGCTTGGCTAGACAGAGCTACATAAGGCCCTGTAAGACACGCCCCTATTGAGCTCCGTTTGTCTGGCATGATTGACCCCTGGTAGTTGTAGTCCAAAGCTTCCTCCTTCCACTTAGCTGTATTTCACTGATAGGCTCTTTTTGTCTACCAGCTGGTGCCTGTCCCCTGCTGCTGAGGAGCATTCAAGCTCCTAAGGAGCGATCCAGTTACCACACCTTAAAGAAGAACGACAAATAACGTGTTTCGGCAAACAGTGAATTACTGGAACTACTTCCATTATTGGAATAGCTTTCTAAGTCCTATTCAGTTCTTAATTGATGTTGGCTATTTATGTTGTAATCATTTTTAATTGTAATTGGGTGATACCAAGCCACAGGTAGTGCTGTCCCTGCAGGTACCAGTCCACCTGCCTGATTTAAGTGCACAAGCAAAGTAAGTGCCCGTAATGAGCAGCCATGCAGCACCCTGCCCACAGTATGGCCCGTCCTGCGGTTTATCACCATTAAAACTTGCAATTGTAAGATGCTGGTGCAAAGGCAGTTGAGGACATGTACGAAGAGAAAAAACCTACCTGAGGCCAGAAGGGATTCACCATTGCTGCAACTGGCAAAAATCAACTGGAAACAACTATGATGACATGCGTCCATGTTTGGTGTTGGCACCGCACATAGGATTACTATTGTATACAATATTTATATAGCGCTTATCCAAATATCTGTCAAATGACAGTGGGCCTCATTAAAAGTACGGCAGTGTCGGTAAAAATGGTGGTAATGCAGCAGTAATTTTGTTACCGCTGCATTACCGCAGCGCTGTCCTACAAGTTTGTTGGTATGGTGGAGGATTTACCTTACCCACCTTTACTACCACAACAAAAAAATATATTATAATAATTGGCTAAATTACCGCCAGCAGTAATTCTGCTGAAACCTCCATGCAGTCCTAAAGACAGCAAAAAAGGGGATTAAACCACCCTCCCACCACCTGTAATCCCATGGAACCAAGTGGTGGCAATGGTAATCGTGTGTGGTGGTAAATCAGCAGATTTCCCGCCGAATTACCACCCAACTGGTAATGAAGCCCAAAAACATGGTAATAAAATAACTCGTATGACAAAAGAAAAATATGAGCACAGAAGGCAGAATCTTGCAAAAGGTTCATACAAGAACGAATACCCTAAGGAAGAGATTTTACACAATAAAGGAGTAAAAAGTTGAAAACAAACGAAAACGAGAAAAGTTGAAAACAAACGGAAACGAGAAGCTTCACAAAGAGAGCGTGTAACAGAAAGTAGTTGAGAAGCAGAACAAAGCCAAGGGCGGTTGATACAAAGAGACCAAAGAACAGGGACAAGGTGTGAACCCATTTTAAAACCAAACAAAGAAACGCATATCTAAATCTCAGTTTAATAGGAAGCTCACAGACTCGAGCCTAGCAGAAATACTAGAAGAGAAAAAGCAGATCGAACAAAATTCTTACAGCAGAATGCCAAACAGTACGAAGAGGAAAAGTGCATAATTGGGGAGTGCCACACAGAAAGAACAGCATTACTCAAGATGGGATAAAACAAGAATGTAAGAACATTTTGGTGGAAGCAAATGTTACCAAATGATGGATTTTCCTAATATTAAAAGATACAAAAGACCGAACTAGGAAGGCAATCTGGACCTGCAAAGAGAATGAAGGATCAAAAATAAAGCCCAAATTGAAGCGTAGGGGAAAGAAATAGGAGACAAAATATATGGAAAATCAGGACAAATAAAAGTTCCGTTTTATTTAGGGTAAAGACAAAGAAAATGAGAGAGTAACCAATGATTCAGTCAGGCATGTGGAAATACTAATTGGACTGTTGCAAAGAAGCCAGTGGTTTATTGATCAATATTTCAGAGTAAAAAATTGAAATGGTTGGGATCTCCTATGGGCTCAGTACAGTTAGTTTTGGTAGGGGATACAGAAGTACTTGTGGGCAGTGTGGCAAGCAGACAAAAAACAGTATCAGTCCCAGGTCGGCAACTAGCAGGTGAGCGAAAAACAGGCTACCAGAAACAATCCATTTCCAGTCAGAGTACAGCAACTTGGCAAATGGGGCACAAGGAAGTGTGACAAATCTGGACAATGGGTCCCTTCTCTCCCAGAGGGGCGTGTGACGAATCGTGGATTTCAGTCCGTTCTCTCCAGAGGGGAGCCTTTCCTTGTGAGACTAGGGAGGCGAACTCGCTATGCAATAATCCCCCTAGGGTTGGTGGCACCTCACAGGGTGAGACTCCCCTCTAGGGGACAAGGACTTCCGTTCGGCAGAAGAACTCTCTAGAACCCTTTCTTTTGGTACAACAGTAACATCAGAACTTCAGAGACTTCCATCAAACCAAGCCACTGTTTGTTATTGTGACATAAGACCCAAGATCCAAACTGAGGAACAACATAATAAAACTATCGCAAAGAAGAAGAATGCTGAGCGAGTAAAATCGATTACTCAATGGTTGGGAACCAACACTACTGTGACAAAGAAGAATGAGTTAATAATGAGTGCTGAACTAAAAGAGAAAACATGCTATAATCCTCCGCTGAAGATCGACCGACCTATCATAAAAAGGGAAGATGGACAAATGTCCATGAGAAGTGAAACCCGGGAGTTTCAAATCAGTTGTTTCAGGAGTGCTGAGGAAGACTAGGAAATCTTCTGTCAGGAGCAAGCTACAAGGTGCTGTGGAGAGGAAAACCGAAGAAGCCGAAGGCAGAAGAGAGAGGGGGAAGAAACCCCCAGGAAAGAGAACCAGCCGAGAGCGGCGGCGTAACCCAGGGGAGATGGACTGTTCAGTACTGTACACAGAAAAGGTTGTCCAGAAAACTGAGCTGTTTCCTCAAAGCTATCAGGGTTCATCCTAATGCCAGCAGTTAATTTTACTAGGAAACTGCAGCATAGGGATCGAAAGGGGTGTTTTATGTGTAGATTTTTCCCAGAGGAGCCTAGTAATTGTTTTAGATGAGTCAACTCTCCACAAGGACATGAAATCATCAAATGTTTGGTGAGTACAATGACTTCTCGGACAGAGGCCTCAGGGTTCCATCAGCAGGAAACTTGCAAAGTGAATGCCACCCTAACTTGGAAGTGTCTTCCTGCCCACTCACTTATCCCTACAGAATGGGCCGTCCTACATAGGGGACATTCAGTGCTCATCTTTGGGTGTACTGAAGAATACATTGTTGGCTTGCAGCTTAAAATATGTCCTCCCTACTCCTCAGCGCTATGAGGTGGACTTGCCTTAGGATAAAGCGCTAGCAGTTGACCCATCTAGTTTCTCTAAATTCACACCAGGGACTTCAAGCTCCAACCCCAGGGTTCCAAAATTCAAAACTTTCCCCACATTTTCTAGGACTTGAGTTGGAATCTTAAATGTTACCATCCTGGACTGTATAGAGGACAAGGACTAACACATCTCCAGTGTTTTTTGTTTACTCTTCTTACTTCAGATTTAAAACCATTTAATAATTTGGCTGTGGTAACATGGTAACAGTCATGTAACTCAAGCTGCCCAATGCAGAGGAGTTGCTGGAGTGTTACAAACGAATGACTCAATACTTAAATAACCCATACTTGGTTCAAAAAGGGGCATTCCACTAATCCTCCTCTCAATTGAAAATGAGGTTTTATGTGCCGCTTATAGGCCCAACTTGGAGAACATGTTAGCCAATCCATTTGGTCCATCAGAATGGATATGAAGGGTAGGGGTGATACGTTCTTAATAATGATGTAATTAAATATCCGACAATCAATGCATAGGTGTAGTTAAGCCTGTTTTCAGGATGATCAAGCAGTTCTGAATAGGATTGTACTGGGGAGTAGGAGCCAGTGTAGTCCCTCACCCCTTTTAGGGATCAAGCAGGTCGGAGAGGATGCAGGTGACTTGGATGATTGATGAAGCCATTTGCCAATGATTCATGTATGTATGCACAGAGATCCTAATCGTTCTCTGAAAGCAAACTCTGTGTGTGGTAACCAGAAAATGCAGTGACTGCATGACGTTTTGAAGAGAAATGCTTACGCGCATACTCAGAAGCTTTGTGAGGGCATCTTTAAAAACAGAACTCAATCTGAATGCAAAGGTTCAACTAGCCGTCCACGTCAAATAAATAGCCAGAGAGAGAGGCACTGATGGCAGAGGTGACGGAGGTTAAAAAAGGCGGAGGAAGACCAAATTCAGTGACTATGAACAAAAGGAGCTCGCTGAGGTGGTTTCAAAGGAAGCAACACAGCTTTTGGACATCCTAATGAAAAATACCCCCAGCAGGAAGTATACATATTTATCAGAGGCCATCACTGACTGCGTTGTGGTTGTCTCCACCTATAAGTGCACTGTGGAGGATTGCAAAAAGCGAACAGCCTTAAGTGCAGGGTGTGTTGGCTGAACAATGTAAAGAGGAAGTACACTTCAACACTTATGATACTAATAATGTATTTCTCACATAGCACTACACACCCATAGGTCTCAGAGAACTGACATAAAAGAAGACATTATTATCCCACAAAGTCGTACTCAATTTATCGACCTCGGAAGAATGAAAGGCTGAGTTGACCCTGCTGGGATTCGAACCTGCCACAGCAGGCTGCACACAGATATCAGGGGTGTGCGCTTAGCTTACTGTGCTATCTGACCAGATATAAGTCATCCTCAGATCATGGGAGGAGAGGGACCGCTTGGTCACTGACATAGGCGTAATCACCAGTGTTGGAACAGCTGAGGTCCGAGCAGGCACATCCACTGCCGGCGAGGAGTATGTACAAACGTCCTTGTGCCCAACACATACTGGTACATTTTTACAATATTCTGTGCAAGTGTGCATTGGGGCATGCAAATCCTGCTGTAACGATCTAGGGATGTGTTGTCATATACTTAGCAGGGTTACAAATGTGTGCCATCTAAATATATGCAAATAGTTGTAAACATGCCCTGCATGCACAGTGCTATTCTATTCATATTTAAAGAAGCATGGGACTGAATCCCAATAGGGGTTATCACATAGGACGTCAGAACCAAGAAGTATGCAAAGATCATATATCAAGTCTAACACCTTTTTTTAGGGAGTGTTTACAAAAAGGGGCCAACTTAAAGTATAACTAGGATCTTGCCAAACCCAAAAATGTATCAGGACAGATTCTTCTCAATCCAATCGTGCCTCTCTGTCCCTGGAAGGTCCAACCACTAGCTCTTGGGCCTATCTGGCCCCTTAAATATCCCTTCTCATCCTTATAGATCAAAATTGGCTCCCACACCCCTCTAAATTCCTTGGGTTTTGCAGGCTATAGAGTTTCCTAAATGCTACGAGTCGTGGGCTTTCAGGGGTTTGTGCCGTGGGGCCTGTAATCACCTTAATGGAAAAGCAGGCCCACCACTTAAGACGCAAGTGCACGTTTGTACGTAAAGCACATTTAACGTACAATCAGCCGGGAGAAGCTAGATGAGGCTGTATAGTCTACTAGCCCAAGTCTCCCTGAACCAGACTAACACTTCACATTATATACATTTTCCAACAGTTAAAACACTCCCACATATTGTATTACAACTCATCCCTCCACACATGATTGGTAAAACCTATACAAAAGAAATTCAATCTTCTCTAATTACCACGTTCTCAATGGTCACATCCATTTATAAACCATCATTAGCTCATATTTGTAGCACACCCCTTTCCTGGAGTCTTCCATGGTAGGTCATGACATCATCACATAGTTACACATTTAAACAAACATAATTCATTACAAGTTCCAGCTATCCTGGGACCTTCTAACCCCAGACGTGATTCCACATGGTGTGCAAGGACACTTCAAACAATATGGGGAGGGGGAGAATAAATATGTTTCCTTTGAACTGGTGATAACTATCACACCCACCCAGACTTTCTGGCATCCTTGGAACACTCTAATCTAAATGACTACCATAGCAACACGCATGGCCTCCCGTTACAACATGAGAAAATAATCGAAACCCATAAAGTATCGGACAACACTGTCTTTACGTCTCTTCATCCCAGGTTTATTGCTCAGCCACAAACAGATAGCTGGGCCTATTTGAACAATAAATAACAGGCTCTCATGTACTTCAAAGGATTGCATCTCTTTCCCGCAAGAATGCCAAGTCAAAAAACAAAACAGGCCAGCCTGTGGCGACCATCTGATAATGTCGCCGCTGCTCATTGCCTTTCCCTCGGCCTTCAACCTTGAAAAAGACAGTTTTCCCAGCCACGTAGAGTTCACCTTGCAACGTCCTGTCTCCAGGGTCTGGACAAACTATATGTATATTTTCACTTTGTTCCCCAAACTGTCCCAAACATATATCCCTTGAGTCCTCCATGTATGTATTAAAGGTAAAGCAAGATCACACTGTGCGGCTACATGACCAAAGTGTGAATTTAATTGAAAACCGAACAACAGCAGCCGACACCTGTTTGGACATCACAGTCTTTTTCCAGGCTGTGTTTTCGAACGCATAAACATATTTCTCAATACAGTAATCCGTAAAGTCAACCACAAACATATTGTTCACAAAAATAATAAAGACCACCAAAGGCCAACCAAAATAAATGACAATGATGCATTATAGTTCGAAACAGGGCATACAATTCAGTGTTATACGAGCAGCACTCAACATCCTGAAAAGAGACAACATCACAGAGGCAAGAACAAACGCCCACTGGCTGTCAATCAAGGAAAGGATTATCTTCAAAAAGGTTTTCCATCACTCACAAATGCATCTCTGACTCTGCCACACCTTATTTAGCGTAAAGATTTGCTAAGGCCCAATCTTCCAGACCGGTGAGGCAGGCCTACACCCACAGACTCATTCAACCTGTATTCAAACGGGCAGAAAGTGGTGGCGCACGTTTCCCTTCGGTGGCAGCGAACCAGTGGAACTCTCTCTCTCATCATCTAGGAGTTGAACAATCTTACTGGACCTTCAGAAAAGCACTCACAACTTGGTGTTCACCTAAGCCTCTTGTCTCGGGACCATGTATGTTCTGTCCTCCCTTCATCATGTGAGTATAATTGGTTGCAACAGCACCTGGATGCCTAATGGTTTTGCGCACTTAATAAATGTAAAAAAAATTATTTGTATTTGTATTTATTAGGTTTATATAGCGCTTTACGCCAAAGCGCTGCACATGTTAACAACAGGGTACATTTAACAATAACAAAATAACAGTAACAGTAGAAGCGAAGAAAAATTTAGAATCAGACCACCAAAACAGTATGTAGAGCAATTAGAGAGAGGGGGAGGGGAGAGTGGAGGAGTAGAATTGGGATGAAGAGGGAGGGATGGGGAGGAGGAGGAGAAGGGTAATGGGAGGGGCAAAGGGGGTGTGGAAGGATTGGGTGAGGGGGAGGTGATTAAGGGGAAGAGGGAGAGGGTGGGAGAGGGAGAGTGATAAGGGGGAGGGGAATCAAGGCAGAGAATGGAGAAGGAGAGATTTAAGGGAGGTGCGGAATGAGAAAAAGGTAGGACTGGAGCGGATTGAGAGAGGTAGGGAGTTCCACTGGAGGGGAGCTAGGAGTTGGAAGGAGCGGAAACGAGAGGAGGCACAAGGCAAAGGAGGAACAGTGAGAAGGAAGTGGTCAACAGAGCGAAGGGAGTGAGAGGGAGTGTAGAAAGAGAGAAGGGTAGAGAGCTAAGGGGGAGCGAGATCATGGAGAGATTTGAAGACTAAGCACTCTCATTAATTACACTACATACATGTAAAATGACAACATCGCGCCAACTTCGCCACTGCCCCAGTCACCAATATGACATGCACAACCTGAACACATCTTTCTCATTGGGACCTTTCCTGACCACCCCAACAGGTTACATACCCCAAGACTAATTCAAAGGCATAGTCCTGACAGCAGATGAGTCACCAGGAGTAGCCAACAGGGATGGAGATGCTTCCCTTGAGTACTACATTAACGGGCCTTACTGCTTCCGCGTTGCTTCTTCACCTTTTGCTTCTTTGATCCTATCCTAACCTCCACAGCCCACTCTTGTTCGTCCTCACACCTATTGGTCCTGCCTAAGACCAAACTGGTGTCAAGCAGATCATATAGCTTGCATCGCATACCTGAGATATTACAGGCTTCCACAATGGCAGCCTAGTTTCTCTTTCCTTGAAAGTCGTAATATGGTATGAGGAACCCAACCCCAAACTGGTTTGGGAAGGCAACAACCGATCACAGAGGAAGCAGTCTCCACGCACCACGGAGTGCAACACCTCAGTAATAATGTGGTGCAGGAACAGTGCAAACACTATAGGGAGGTGGCAGTGAGTTGTAGCAAACTGAACTGGAAACTACCACAGCAGAAGCTCAATGATTGCCGTCCAGGAGAAGAAGCAAACTGTGGCCCTGTGGCTGGATACAGTCTGGCAGATGGGCAAGGCAGGGGACACAGCGAGCAGGAAAAAGGCAATGGAAAGAGTGATGCAAACAAAACAAATAATAGCAGAATAAGGGGGAGAAAGGTGAAAGCAAAAGGAAGGCCTAGTAAAGGCAGGAGCAGAAGGAAAACTGGCTGGGGCCCGGGATAGAGACGCAGAAGGAAAACAGGCTACCAAGTCAGGAGCGCTGAGACACGGTGCCCTAGACTGCCGAGACATTTAAATATTCAGGGCTCAAGGAAGCCAGGTGTGCCTTCTGAGGTCTCTGTTGCCATGGGGACCGGGAAAGCTCTTGTGACTGAGCATGTGCAAAACGCTGTCCCCAAGCTGGTTCCCTGTGCTGTGCCATCATTCACAAGCCATTAAAAGCATCCTGATGCAGGCCCCACATTACAATGAGGGCTATACTCCGCAGGTATGGCTGGCAGGCAGTGACCTGGGAGGACTTCTTCACGTTTGCCGGGGCATGACACAGGGCTCCCTGGAACCTTTCTCTTCTGTCTAACTGCAGGAATATTCTCTTCCTTCCTCTCAGTCTTACCTTCACCTCTCCTGATGTTCCCATCTCCTCCCTTTTGTGGTCTCTTCACCTCCTGATCTTATCCCAACCATTTCCTCTCTTGTTGTTACCACAACCTCTGTGCCACTTTCACTTTCTTATGTTTCTACCTCCAAAGCACCACCTTGTCATCTTGATGGTACCACCTTCTGGTTAGCACACTCTCCTTCTATACCACCTTTGACACTTGAGGTCATCACCTTCAAATGCTGTGTACAGCCATCCCCACCATTTACCACGTTTGTCTACTCTATTACACTGTTTCCATCATCTCTGCAACACTTCTTCCTTTCCACCTGTTACCACCTCAACCTGCCTCTTTGGGCGTACCATCTACTACCAAACCCGTCTCTTGATATTGCCACCTCCTGCTGTACCCCTAATCTTAACAATTACCTCGGCAATATCTTTGCTCACACTGCCTCCTCTTTTTCTTCAGTGATATCACCTCTCCAGCCTCCGAGGTTTTTCCAGTGTCTGCTCCTCAAACTCTCTCCAATCTCCAGCCACCACGAAACTCAATCTTTTGATGCTCCAACCCAAACTGTATGACTGGGATCACTGGGTTTCATAGTCCTCTCGCTGGGCTGGGAGTGGCTAAACCTGTGCTTCACAATTTGGGCATCTTTGGGATTGGCTGCTGCTGTGTGGGCAAAGGGGGATGGACCAAGCCTTCATCTAGTGGTCTACCATGTTGGATTCCACTATGGCCTCCCAGTCCTTCTCTGGTGCTGCCTGCACTGCATCCTTACCATTCACTCAGAATGTGCAGTCTTGTCTTGCAGGGACATTGAAACAATGTATCCCCAACAATGGTATGTCTAAAATGGTACGCCACAAATGTTTGGGGGGGGCACCCTTGTCCCCCCTGAAATTACACCGATGGCACAGCCCGACTACAGGTGACCCACACAATATTTCTGGGAGTCTGGGAAGGGTCACGCTTACCAGGACTGTTGTGCCCTAATTCAGTGAAGGGCCAGGGGAGGGTCAAGGTAACCAGGGCAGACTGGCATTGAAGCACTACAATTGTCCCCTGTCTTGTGTCAGAGACCAAGGGCAGATGACCAGGGAACCCCCCCGTACATGCCAGAGGCCGAACATCTCCTGACTAAGGGTGCTGTCAGGCCTTCTGAGTCACCCCCTTGGTGGTCCCCAGAACCAGGCAGTGGATTTTATCACAGATCATTTATCTGCCCCTTTGTAGAGTAGATGCATGGAGGGGATAGATTATACCAACACGCGGTTGTCTGCCCTCCCTTCCATGTAGTTACCATAATCTGCAGTATGAACGCACAGTATAGAAATTCGGGCAGATCCAGATTTCTCTGCATGGTTCCCCTTCATAGTGAAGACAATCATATGTGCCTCCACCCATGTACATGCTTCCCAGGTGTCATTCATATGGATGCCAATGGATTCCAGAGTCTTACTTCTGACATCAAAATAATGCTGGTAAAATAGCTGTGAGGGATCAGAATTGAGAGGCAGACAAAAAGTTGTAATATTTTCATTATCAGACATCTTTATCAAAATAAAAAGGGTTGGATAAAGGCCTCTCTGCCCCTATCCTAAAGAGAGTTTCCCCACCTAGGAAACTAAAACTAAAGATCATTCTCAGTCAAGCCATCAAACTGTCCTTGTGTCAAAAAAACATACTAATCTGACCCTCACACTAGAAATTAACAACTAAGGGTGTAAGGAAAAGTCTCTCATCTATGTTTGGAAAAAAGTGTTCATAATTGAAGCAAATACGTAAACTCAACAGAAACAGTCTTTTCCAAGGAGAAATGTTGGTCTCAATATGCAAAAGTCTTTGTTCAACTTGAAAATGCCTGGTACATCTATCCAACAAGATCTCTTCAATGTGCTTGTCAGAGCCTCTGGCATACTTCTCTACCAAATGTTTTGCAAAATAAGTAAGTCTCTTTCTAGGACTTTAGTGGATCTCCTGATATACTCTCTTGCCAGGAAGCCTTCCGTGGATTCTTCAGTTCCCATGCTACTCACTCCCCTGCCAGGTATCTTCCCAAAATGTCTTATAACTTCCGTATACTTTGTGGGGATTGCCTGGTATACTCCCCTGCCTGGAATCCCCGCTGGGCTCTTGCAGATCCCCTGGTATACTCCTCTGCCAGGTACCTTCCCCCAAATGTCAACTGCCTGATGTGTTCCTTTCACCAGGACTTTTTCTCAGATTCACTGTCCTTTAGTGCACCAAAGTTGTATCACTTCACTTTGTTTCTATTTTATTTGCTTGAGGTACTACTTGTTCCAACTTTCCCCACATTGACATCTCCTACATGGGGACTTGTTCAAGTTCTGACTTTGAGCTTTATTTGGTCAGTATTTCATTTACTTGCTTACATGCCTGTCGTAGGGCCCGGGGTCCCCAATGGCTCTGGGCAATCACAGGTATTCTGCAGCATTCCCAACCCGGAGCACATCTATATGATGAAGCTTCCTCTCCAGGCAGCCCTCCTTCACACTCTGAACCTTCCTCCATCGCTCCCTGCAGTTCCGCGCTCACTTGCTGGCTTCTCTCCATAACCGGGACCGAAGACTGCTTCTTCTCGGCACAACCATAACTCCGGTAGCTCTGTTGCTGCTGCTCGGACGGTCCTCCAACGGTGGCTGCTGCATCTCCCCTGGTCTCCTGCCAGTCCAGTTGGTAACTCCTGCAGTTGTGAGCTGCTTGCTGGAAGGGCCTGCTCTCTTGATTTCCTCCAGCAGGGCCCTTGCCCGTACTGCCTTCTTCTCTGGCTCTGCCTCCATTTCGAAGGCCGATACTGTTTTTAAATGTCCTGCGCACTCGTAGTTCACTAAAACAACTATTACACATATTCAAAGGGAACAATTTGGTGCCTTTTTCAAACAATCAGCGCAACAAATGGGCACAGAGGAAAGATGGGCGGCGCTACTTAGTGGCCAAAACAACAAATACACATATACAATTACCTCATTTCTCCAAACCGTCTCGGAACTTAACAAGAGAATTATCTGAGACACATTTACTCCACATTCTCCAAATGTCTTCTCTGACAAATGAAAAAGTTTATAATTAAACTACAACATTAAAAAAAAAAAAATTACACATTCAACTTTGTGTTTCTTTCAATCTGCATCAACTCCTTCCTCCCCCTCTTCGTCTCAGTACTTGAAGCTTTATGGGAGTTGAAGCCCATAGAATTTCCAAGATTTGCAAAGTGATTTTTTTCAGGACTTTCACTTAAAAAAACATTGGAAACAGTAGATGTTATGTGCGAGGTATGAATGGAACTTTGACTGGAATGACAGTATTCCATCAGAAGTTTAGGTGTCATAGGGGTTTCTTCCTAAGAAATGGGGAATACTGCATCTCTTCCAATGGAGTCATCACCTCCTCTCGGCAGTCATCCCCTCCCACATGATCATCCCTTATATTACAACCCAGTGGGCCAGGACCAGGTAACGACTGCCGGACCCTGGCCCTGCGAGAGGAGGTCATCACTGGGGAATCAGTGATGACTCAACAGGATTCATCACATAGCTCAGTGAGTTTATCGCTTGGTGATGTGATCTGTAGGTTCAAATCCTGGCATGGTCCGCTTCATCCTTCCGAGGTTGATAAAGTACCAAATTTGATTTGGTAATAAAGAAACCTGAAGGTATTTGCAACTCCTGAGCCCCGTGGATCATCAGTGCAGGTGGCCAGGGCAAAGCCCTCGCTATTGGATCGCGACCCTGGGGGCGGAGAAGCGAGGTAGGATCACCTGGATAGAGGGTTGTTGGGGATCACGAGCGCAGTGTCTTGGGCGAGACATGGCACCCCGATTTGCTATTGATAATCAACCCAAACCTTCCCCAGTATTCCTGTATTTTCATAAGCAAGTTCCTCTTATTCCTTCACACATGACAATTGACAGTACTGGGACGAAGAAGAAGCAACTAAGAGCAATTAAGACTAGGCTCTTTTACCACTCTGGACTGGGACGAGGAAGATGCCTGCTGAGAGTTGTAAGGGTCAGGCATATCCCTTTAATAGTGGTCAGGGAGGGCTATTGAACATTCTCACCTGCAGCCTGTCAAAGGACTCTAGGTGTATAAAAGGTGCCCAATTCAAGGTGTGAGGGAGCAGAGGCGGAGTCGAAGCAGCAGCAGCAAAGAGGCCAAGAAAAGCAGCAGGGAACAGTGGTGAAGAGGCACGCTGAGGTCTTCCGAGGTAGACGACCTGTGGAAGCATGGCGTGAGAGCTTAAGCCCCGTAGAGCAGATCAAGCGCTGGAAAGGGAGCTCTGCGGGGAGGCCGTCCCTTTTGATGGCATTCGGAGTGCTTGTTCCCCTGTGTTCAGAAGGTGACACAGGAGTGCCCGAGGGGCAGGAATTGGAACCCTGAAGTGGAAAGCCGAGAGCCAAGCGCTGCGTGGTGCTGGGAGGTCCTTAAACACAACCAGTGAGTTTCTAGCAAAGGAGAAACCTGTTATGCAAGTGTCTGAACTTTCTGAGAAGAATACATTGTATCGGAGTGGTCAAGTGTGAGAGAAAACACGTCCTCGAAGGTCTCTGAGCATTGGGCATTTCATTTGGAAGTGAATAAAGAAGTATTATACCGCTGGGTGAATTTGACAACAAGTGTGTTGTGAGGGCAACTCGCACATATTGACATTGTTAAAGAAGTATTACCGCGGGCTGAATAGCAAATGGTTCACGAGTGCAACCCGCAACTATTGAACAGTGAATTTACATCATGGATCAAAAGGGAAGGTGTGTTCTAAATGCAACCCGTGTCCAGTGAATCCTAAACTGAACTAAACGTTCAAAAGTACAACTCAACATTTATTGAATACCGAACCGAGTGAAAACTTTGTACAAAGTGCATATTGAATCCAGAAATAAAACAAAACATTTTAAACAATTAAGACTATTAAGTGTTGAACTTTACTTTGAATGTAAAATTTAAATTGAAGCCAAAAACTGCATATCACAGAGAATTAACTTTGAAGCAAAACTAATTAAGACTTGGAAGGTGCTTTTGAGTATAATCACAATGTATACATGATCCATCAACTATAAAGAGAAGGCTCACAAGTGGCAAAGAGCTTTACAGAGACAAAAGACATTTATGGGGCTGCTGAACTTAAATCTTGGGGGAAGGGAGCCCTAAGACTTGAATCCTTTATTTGACTTGAGGACGAAGTCTCAATATTCATTGGTACTTGGATTTGTGATCCAGAGCGCTGGCGAAACCTATATTATTCTAAGTTCAAGAGAAACTTTAAGACTTTTGCTAAAACTGTTTCATGCTTGGGGAAGGGAGCTGAAAGGAGGCTGCGAGCTGGAGGGGGCTTGGAAACTGTTTTTTGTGGTTCTGACATCCCTACACATTGTATAGATTAGTTGTGAGGGCAAATATAGGTTTTGGATGCAGACAGATTCTTCAGTAGAACTCTGACTCAGACTTTCCCTACTTTTATTTAGGTAGGGAAATCCCACCTTAGCATAGGGCAAGTTAGGACTTTTTCCATCTTGACATTTACGTTAATAAAACCTTTTGTTTTGAATTCTGAATCTGTTGTCTGTGCCCTTTTTCATGATGCTGCCACAGTATGTATATATGTAAATTGCTTTGGATAAAGCACTGCATAAATAACAACTTATTATTATTATAATAAAATCAGATGTAGGTGGAGGGGGCTGGAACATCAATTTTGACAGTGTGTCAGATCGTGCTTACGTGCTTAGTCAAATAACCACTGGACAGTTCAAATCCTGCTTCAAAACACGTGTACATCATTAACAAATGGTTTTATAGCAGACTCGCCACCCTGGTGGATCTATGAAGAAAACCTGGCATCCCCACCCACTCTACCACACAAATATGACTGGATCCCTCCCCACATCTTAT
This sequence comes from Ambystoma mexicanum, assembly GCF_040938575.1. Classification (NCBI taxonomy): domain Eukaryota; kingdom Metazoa; phylum Chordata; class Amphibia; order Caudata; family Ambystomatidae; genus Ambystoma; species Ambystoma mexicanum. The sequence goes on along the minus strand of NC_090931.1, from coordinate 1,279,075,374 downwards.
TTTGAAACGTGATGCTATGCTAGGGAGTCAAATGGAATCCGCATGTCTTGCCACCAGCAAAAGGCAATCACATCCTATAGAAACCATGGAAACTCTGGCTTCCATGCAATGCCATAATCCACCATAACAGGGAAACCCAGTTCCACACCAACATGCATACATGGACAAAACAAATGTTAACAGCACAGAGTGTACCGTTAGCGCTGTGCCATCTGCACTTGTGGGCCAGTGAACAACAATAATGTATGAATGTGTGTCGGAAAATATGCAATCTGGGGAGCCATCCATTAATCCTGCTCAACACTACACTGAACACAAGGCATCTATCTGACCCTAAACACAAGGCATCGATCTGACCCACTCCTCTCCCCAAAGTGCACCCCCATATCCACTGACGTGTCCAGATGAACATATTCAAGTTAAAATTCCATTGTCAAAAAACATTAACTACTATAATCCATTCAAAACACAAGGAGTGCCATTTATTGATACAACTGACAACCAATTTGGATGATGCATACCGCCAATCATATTAATCCACAGTGGACTTCAAAGGGTGACATTTGTTACATCTCTGCTGCAATTGGATCCCACGCCAATTCATCAAATTCCATGGCCTGATAATTTAATTCCTGTACAATTACAAGGATACCATCCCAAACTTCATCCACCATTGCGCCATCCCTTAGCAGAGATCAATGCCACCTGGGCAATGGAAGGCTGTACAGGTATACACAGTTCAGCACTGAAAAGCATAGTAGTGAAATTGCATGGATTCCATGTATGCCCCACCCTCAATGAATATGTACCTCATTGCCACACTCCCTTGCAGTGAATGTGAGGCCTGCAAATTGCCTTTGTTTCTAGCATGTTGACAAACCCCAATGCCTGTCCGCTCCTCATGTTCCTCTTCGTATTCAAATTGGTGCTGTCATGAAGATAGGAACACAGCAGGGACATCAACAGCAGTGGGGGAGGTCGAGGGGTAAGGGTGGTGGCTGCTCCCACTTGAGAACCTCGTCTATGCCCGGTGTGCCCCCACCCCCTTCAGCAAGCAGCTGGGCCAGCACTAAAACTCTAAAGCCTTTCTTTTTAAATATGATTTGGCGGTTGGGGATTTGGGGGAGATGTAAGAGGTGCAGAGAGGTGCTGCTGTAAGGTTTCCAGTCAAGCATGTTAAGAATCCTTGCCTGGAACACTGTCCTGCTGCCTGCAGCGACAATGAATCCTGTTGCTCCCCCACCTGGAGAGATGATTAAAGCAACCGTCTCCCTGCATGCTAAGGTATGTTTGGAAAAACAAGCATTTGCGTGCATGAGCCTGTAAACAGAATTTGAAAATAGATGACTTTTAGAGCGCAAGGACTTCACTAAGTGTTCCAATATCTCAAACGCATGGCATCAGAAAAGGAACTGTTGGGCTTGGGTGATGAGCACAGTTCATACCCTAAGGTGCCTGCACTTGCATCTGATGTTGCAGGATTCCTGTTCTGCACCCTCGGTATGGGAAGTGAACCTGTGGCAGTGAGAGTGCGGAAGCCTAGTGGCTAAGATATTCCAAAGAAAGCGTCTGCTGAGGAAACACATTTACTGGAAAATATCACGGACACATTTTAGATTGCCACTTGTGGCATGTGGGGCAAATTAACTGAAGAAAGGAGGCACAAGCAGATTGAGATACTTTCCTTCAACATCACTTTTGGTGCCAGTGGTGCCTCTCTCACCATAACAGAGTCACAGTGGAGCTCATGTTCCAATGAGTCAAAACGTAAATGGAAGGCGTACAAGCCTTGATTAAGGCTGTATGGCCTTCCATTCACGCCACAGCTCATTGTCAATCAATTGTATGGCAGCGAGGAAGGGCGGAGCCCAACTTGCGTAGTCCGCCGCCCCCTTCCTGTTACGCTCACCTGATTCCCACGGGGACGTCTATCTGGACTGGCCTGGTGCCACGTAGAGCCGAGATGACTGACTGGACAGCCCCACTTACTTCGCTTGTCGGCTCGTTTGAATATCTTTCTGCAAAGGAGAAAGGGAATTAACCTCACGTAATTTGAGCGTTAACCCACCTTCCACTCCCGTTGTCTGCCCACTGACCACTCCCGATGTTCCCTCTTATTCTCACCTGATGGTTTGGAAAGATGAGCTCTCCATCCTGCATCGAGCGCAGGGGCGCGTAGACGACCAGTTACTTCACTGGCGTGGCGGAATTGGCAAATTCCAGTATTGACTCTAGAATCCAATAGTTTGTAAGAGTTCAAATGTCTGATCTTCACTCTTTACGATTCCTTGTAGGTTGCCGGCTTAATCACCACGAAGAGGCCAAATGGTAGTTGGTGAGAGTCAGGTAAGTCTATAGTGGTTTTCCACTTAGGGGCCGGGGTACGGCGATGATGCAGAGTTAACTGCGCCGACCCAAGATGAGGTGAGTACCCCCCTGTGGTAATCCGGTACGTCTTTGGGGGTAGCTTGTATTGCCCTTTTGCATTCCCGTGCTCACCTGGCTTTTCTTGTCCCCTTAGATGTCGGAGAGTGGTTTGGAAATGCATAGTTCGCGATGGAGTGAGGAAAAGCTGCACTGGATGGTGAGATCAGCGCGGCGCTGCGAGGTGCGCGACAACGCGCGTGCGATGACTCCTTCTTCAAGATCGACGGCGCGATGGATCAAGAATTCAGGTAAGGTTTCAAGTTTGAACCTCTTCTCCTTCTTTCTTTTCGTTTCCAGGTGGTCCAGGACTGAAGCGGGCGTGGCTGAAGACTGGAAGCTGCTGGAGGCACGGTGAGCGTTACGCTGCTGAATGCAGAATAACGCGAAGCACGTGCGGCTGTCCGGGCGTGGTTTAAATAGCCTAGGAAGTCGTCCCAGGTTAGTATTCTTCCACAGCCCCCACCCGAGAAGAAAGTAGTCCCTTAGGTGAAATAGTCCCTCCTAAGCCCCATTTGGCTTGTGGCTTCGTGCAGCATGGTCTGCACCAGGTAAGTATGCAGCATGGTCTGCATTAGGTAGGTTTTCTGTAATGAGCCTGGCGCCCATGGCGCCAGGACTGACTTTATCCTTATGAGCCTGGCGCCATAGGCGCCAGCACTGCACCCAAACAGCCCCTAACTGGGGGTTTTGGGCATGCTCCAAATGGCAGGATGCCTGCTTCCGGGATTGCTGGGCCTGGTCTGGCTTCCCGGGGGCAGGCATCATGACACTTCCTCCCGCCATATGACTGCTCCAGCACTTGCACCTGCATGGATTATCATGCCGCAGCAAATGCTGGAGATCACACCTGCTTTATGCACCAGCCTGGATTATCATGCCGCAGCAAAGGCTGGAGATCACACCTGCTTTATGCACCGGCATGGATTATCATGCCGCAGCAAAGGCTGGAGATCACACCTGCTTTATGCACCAGCATGGATTATCATGCCGCAGCAAAGGCTGGAGATCACACCTGCTTTATGCACCAGCATAAAGCAGGTGCACTGCATAGGGATTCATTGTACAGGTTGCCTGCCATGCTTGCGCCATGAGCGCATGATAAGCAGTGTTCACAATTGAAATTAAACTGCTAGACAACTACAATTAAACCCTTTCGGGCAGGGTTTAATTGTAGTTGTACACGCTGCCTACCATGTGGAACCCATAGGTATCGCCAGCATTAGCCCAGGTATGAAAATCCAGGCCAGCGCAAATGCTTAATCATTTGCATGGCGGCTGGAAACGCTATTTGGGTACCGCCCTTCCTTTCCGACATACAATTAAATGCGAATGGAAGGCTTTTACGCCTTCCATTAACACTACGCCCCCATAGAACATGAGCCTCACAGTACCTTTACGGGCCGCACAGTTCTTTTCAGTGATGGAAGTGCGGCGCAGTAAAGACCTACGTTGCACTTGCAGAGCGGCAGACATTCCACCCATTTACATACAATGTGACGCCAGAGGAGCCTTTTGGAAGCAATGAAGGATTATGGAAGGCAAGATGAAGGCATTAACATTCGATAGCCAGAAGTTGCTGTTGTGCATTCTATTGACATAATCAACCGATCTCCGTGAAGTTCCCTTCCAATCTCCATGATTGGCATTCCCAAACGTTGGCAAGTACTTGATGGGTACCCTCATAATATAAACCCAGCTACTTTCAATCCAATTACATGTTTTACCTAGTGTTCTCACAGTTGCCAATTTACAAATGACATGCCATTAAATATCTTCTCTTTGTGTCAGCTACTGCTACTAGAAGCAAAGGTACCAACAACATCACCGGCGATCACCAGCACATCCCTAGTTATAAAGCAAAACTGAACAGGATCAGAAATTATATTTTAGAAAAGTGGGGAATTACGATGGGCATCAATTCAGAGTAAAAAGAAATTAGAACATTGTTACATTTTAGGTGTCAAAATGTGTTCTGAAGCAGAAGGGAAACATAGGTTACAAAACTCCTTGGTAAACAAACCATAAAGCATGCTTTAACCCCTTAAGTGCTAAGGACGACTATGCTTGTCCTTTTTGCATAGACTTGATTAAAGCTCAGCAGTTTAGTTCTTCTTAATGTAGAGTTCTAGCAAGCGAAGGAGAGATATATTATCGAACAAAATATCTTTAAAAAGGTGGCACATTGCTGAAGTCTCAAAGCACTGATACATGCAGATATTACACACAGCCCAGATGGTGCTACTTAGATGAACAGTCTCGAGGAACTGGAAGCAGTGTTGGCCGTCAGTGGATTTCTGTGCAGCTGGTGCTTCAGTCGGATAAACTATCACACCCGCAAACAATACTGCTAGCCAAACTGCAGCAGTTTTATGGTAAAAGGCTAGCCCTTGTGATCACCATAATCACCCTCCTAAGGATGGAATGGTCTATTTGTGCACCTGAGCAAGGCAGGGCAGTGGTAGAACGAAGCCAACGCACTGATTACATGGGCAGTCCACAAACCGGCAGAGGCCAGCAGGGTTGTGGAGAAGTCAGGAGATTTCACAACAGGTTTGGGTCTTTGAAAGACGGATAGGACTTGGGAGTCAGTCACATGTCACTCGTAGGGGACTGGTGGGATGATTTGTGCACAGGCCAACACCTATAACAGGCAACCAGAGCAGGGGAGGAGCCAGGGTTCCAGAGAAGATGCTGACAGTGTTTGCATACCTCTGGCTTCTTCCCAGCTGCACTGGATGCCCAGAGGTAAGCCAAGTAATTTACCAAGAATAAAGCATGCCAACAGAGTGCTTAGATCAAATGCCCTGTGTCAACAAGCAGACATCTCAGACAAGATGATAAAAAAATCCAGCACACGAAAAACACATATGAGCTCATGTTCTAATAAGCTGTAACATAAATGGAAGGCGTAAACGCCTTGAGTAAGGCTTTAATGCCTGTCATTCACGCACTGCTCATTTCCCATCATTTCTATGGCACAGAGGAGGGGCGGGAACACCAGAGTTTCCACTGCCTCCCTTCCGCATTGCCATACAAATGCTCCAGCATTCACACTGGAATTGATTTTCCTGCCGGAGCAAATGCTGGAAATTGCTATTGGGTCTGCCTGCTTTAGGCATCACCAGAAAGCAGGCGCACCCCATGGGGATCCATTGTATACACTGCCTGCCATTAAACCCTTTGGGTTTAGGGAACTTGAAAATCCCTGTGCTGATTAAGCTGATCTCCCGGTGAAAGATGCAGCATGGTGTAGCATGATTCAGGAAGCTATGTTAGGGAAGCTTGACAAGATAAAAGAGACCATTGATAATGCCAAGAAACCTTGGGGCTGCCTGTGAATATCACAAATCAGAGGGACTTCAGGCCGCAAGCTCAGCAGTTCAATTTTAAGCCTGTGTTGGAGTCAGAATTAGCTGTGATCATTGCTAATCTCAAAATAACAAGCTGTAAAGGTGATATACGCCCGGTAGTTATCATTAAGGCCTGTATTCCCCGGTTGATGGGGGCTCTATAAAAGAAGTAAAACAAAGTAAAAGTAGCCCATTTCTCAGACAATGTTGCACTATGGATTGGTTCCATAATCGACTATGTAGGGTGTGTAGTAAGGAGGCTGAAGCTCAGCCCTCTGGCCTCCAATTTGGTGTACCTCAAGGAAATGGTCTCCTTCATTATTTAATATTTTCACCCTTTCATATGTTTTGATCTTCTGGAAGATGTCACTTTTACCAACTATGCGGACGACACACGTGTCGTCACATTGTCCGGTCATCATACTGAAGATGAATATACTGTAAATAAAACCTATGAACTCATTCAAACTTGGTGGATGACCAATGGCTTGGCACTTAAAGAAAAAAACAAATTGTTGATTGTAGACACTGAATATAAATTACGGAATTTGAGTGTGCAATAAAAGTACTTCAATGTAGCAGGATGTAGTATTAAAACACAAAAAAAACTAAAGACCCTTGGTGTATATCTGGATCAGAATTTGAATATCAAAGCAGGTCAGTAGCGTGGTCGCCTCCACGGCATACTATATTAAATTGCAGGCATAGATTTGCCCTTATATATCGTGTGTAAACTGTGAGACTTTAGGTAGGGCTATTGTGGGCTCAAAAATAGATTACTGCAGTAGCCTCTTGGTGGGCACAGCGAAATTCTGAATTTGTAAGATTACAAACTGTACAAAATAATGTAGTCAGGGTGATCACTGGCTTAAAAAGTCGAGATCATGTCTCTGATGCAAGGACCAGTCTGCACTGGAAACTCAAAGCCACACCTGTAGCACTGTCTCTGCTGGGGCACGTCGGTTTTTGTTCCATGTCTCTTGGCGGTTTGGCGGGCAGGGTATCTGGTTTGTCCCTGTGGGGTGGTGGCTAGAGCAGCAACCTCCTTTGGGTTTTCTATGGCAGCTGCTTGCCTATCGTCTCTCTCCTACACCCTCGCAAGGTCTGCTATCTGTTCTAACGGGAGGGGTTTCTTCAACAGGTGTTTTCTGAACTGAGAGGATATGCATGTTGGGTGCTTTCTGGTTCCCCCTGTTCTCCTTCCGCTAGGCAGTGCAACGGTCCTCTTCGCAATCTCCTCTCAGGTCCGGCCTCTATCTGGATAGCTGGGTCTCCTCGTGCCTCCTCTCTACGTTGGTTGGTGCAGCGTCTTCCTCCTCCGGCACCCTCGTGGTGCGGACTCCGCCAACAGTCACCAACCTCCTCTTGGCTGGCAGACACCACCTTCTCCTCGGGTGGCGTGGGTTCCGGCGCTTCGTCGCTTGCTGTTAGGGCCTTAGCGCATGGGCCTAGACAAATAACACGGACGCCGTTGGCTCATGTCCTCTTCCTTCATTTGTCGTACAATAACTGATTTATTTTCCCTTTGTCCCCTCCCATTCCTCCCCATCCCTCCTCCCTCTTCCCGCTGCAGTCTCTGCCCTCTTAAAGGGGCTGCATTCCTTTTCCTCCTCAACAGCTTCCCATTGAAGCAAGACTACACTTTTGCTTACTAGTTATGACCCATAAATATCTGGACTGGCATGTGCCCTTTATACCGGAGGGAACTGCTGATGCACAAATCATGTGCAAGATCTCTGAGGTCCAATCATACTAATCAGCTGGTAATACCATCTCACAAGCTCAACAGGCCATGAAAGGAGATTTCTATCTTGCTGCTCCTAAGGCATGGAATGCTCTACCCCCAGATATTAGAATAGTGACATTAAGTGAGAAAGAACATGAAGACCCGACTGTTTAGATAATGTTTGGCTAATTTTTCTATATGGATCTCCTTTGCCTCCTACTACAATTAGACTTTCACTTTTCGTGACTTCCACTGTACTGTTGTCTGTGCCCTTAAGCCTCCGGGTCACGTGGTGCGCAATATAAATTGATTAAAGCAAGCACTGCTTGCCTTGAAAGTATGGCAAGCGGCACTCATAATGAAAAGTAAACGCTGCCTGGCATGTCAGTGTGCCAGTCAGCGTTTGCTCACTTTGCACTGCAGAGTGCAAATGTGAAGGGTAAAAGGCAGAGTACACGCTTGTGAGCTGTCTTTTGCTCTTTATATTTGCACCCCGCAATGCAAATGACAAAAATTTGGCAGCAGGTTCCTGCTTACGGTACAGTGTAAACGTAATGGGAGGCTGCCGTCAAATTACGATTTAATGGAACAGGAGATCCATAGGGAACCCTCTACATCTGAGAGGAGGAGATCTCTGCACTGAGCAATATTATGCAAATGTGCCTATTTGCTGTTCGTAAGCAGAGTGGGCAGGTTTCATCTTCATGCTTTTTTTCAATCAAGTGGCCGAAGGCACACTTAGCTACGACAATTCTATTACATTAGTAATGCATTTATAGCACCAATTAAACCATTAATCTCAGAAGACTGCTTTGAAATAACACTTGCAGGTACTTCAATGGTACTGCTTGATAAAGTAATCTCAAAGAGATTCCAATAGGATGTGTTTTTGGCAGGCAGGAGCATGTCACGGGCCGTAGGCTCCGATGGTCCCTTTGGCAGCAGTGGAAGCGGATTGGCTTAATTGGATTGTGTTCCCCCAAGATGGCAGCACAGACAGCGTGAGGTTTCAGCTTCTCTCCATTTGTCTCGAGAGCTGACTCCGCCCCCGTTGTCAAGCCAGAGTCTTCAGACCCCGGGTCCGAGCAACTGCGCATTGCTACACTCTCCATTGACAAGCACTGTGAGTTTGTGTTCCCTACCCTCCATGAGCCTCCCACCTTTTCCTAAACCCAGCCTTCCCCGTTCTAAGGTTCTTTTTCTCTCCTAGCTCTTTCTGTCACGGTTCTCATCCATCCCACCCTTCACCTCCACTCCGCGTCCTCTTCTCCTTTCCGGAGCGCACCAGGGATTTTGGTACGTTCTATGCAGTCCTTTTTCCTGGATTTATACTTAGCAGTAAAGCAGTTTACACATCCTTCAATCCTAACTCGTTCTTTCTTACATACTAGTTACCTGCTGAAGCTCCAGGGTTGTCACAGCAACGGGTATGGCATTCTACAGACCCGGAAGCCTGCCGGCTCTCCTTTTCAGAAACTGCAGCACTTTTACGGATGCAGTGGCGACCTTTAAATCTTGGTAGGTCTTTAGAAAACAATCATTCTGTTAAGCTTATCAGTCATTCTTTACCCTGGCTGATTTGTCTTTACTCTTGTAGTAGTTCTGACGAATCCTTCGTTGTGACTAGGAACGCCTACACTTCTTTCTACAGCTACAGATCCTCTTCCCAGCCCTTTACCACTGGTAAGCATGCTAAGAATTACTTCTGGCCAAAACTCCCAGACATTAGCTTTCAGTAATCTTCAGCATTGTTTCAACAGATCCGCTAGGGGGGGTACTGGGTCTACACTCACCAATAGAAGCACAACATCTGACTTCACCTCAAAGTCCTCCATCAGAAAGACCTGCAGGAAGTCTGCAGCTTACCAGATTGGAACACAGGGTTTTCTTCCCCAGAGGGTTTCCCTGGAAGCCTAGCCCCTTCCATATCAGTGAGGGACTGGGTGACCCGGAGAATTCTCACGTCTTCTCATTCGCTGCCTCTGATCCAGGTGGGTGATCTTCTCATATTCCAAATTGCTCTGTGGCCGGTTCCAATTCCGACAGGGCAGGAGGTGAGTGGTAATGGCCACAGGGATTATCATGGCCATTGGCAGTCAAGAGATGGATAAATAACAAAACACCCACAAACGGTGTGCCCCTCCTCATACCGAATCTCTGACTTAGCTGTACTCCAATGTAAGTTTCACTTTATAGGTGGCTCTTTAGTGACAGCTAATAGTCAAAATAAAAAAATGATTGGCAGACCCACCCTGGAAGGAGCATCCGCTATTCCACCGGAAGGCCTGCCCGTAGAAGGTCCTGCTGCTTTCATCTCAGGTGCCTCCCCAGAAGCAGCTCCATGCATGCTCTTGCCTGTATAGGATATGATGTACTCTATGGACCTACTAACTTTAGCCCGCCCAGCATCCTTTGTCCAAGAGGAAGCAATGTGTGAGGCAGGTGCCAAGAATTGACCCCCAACTCCTGACCCATAGGAAGTGAGTCATGATACAAAGGTCAGGCCAGCACCAGTGCCAAGCCTCTGACTCATGGGAAGGTAAGTGCGAGGCACAGAGCAAGTTCTGTCTGCCATCCAGTATCCAAAGTTGTAGGAGAGCCCAAAGGAAATGCCAGGCATCCATTATCTAGAATCAAACAGTACTCGGCAAGTGCTGACTGTGCTCTTTAAGCAAATGTTTAAAAGAAATAATACAACATTATAGTAATACAAAGTAAAACCATTGATGCATGATATGTGTGGCTAATGCAAGTGCCTAAGCAATGGGCAGGGCTGGTTCTCTAGCACTACGTTACCATAAATGGACGAGGAGTTTGTGCATTTGGTTCTACGTATAATGCACATTTGTTCAGTGCTCTCAGCAAGTTTCCCTCTTATTTTCCGAACTGCATCTTTTTTTTTTTTTTTACACTGTGTTGGGACTGTAGAAGATTACAAGTGTTGTGATGTGCCATTCACGTCACTCTCCTAAAAACTCAGAAGAGTGAGGAGAGCCATTCATTGAAGCAAGTATTTGGCCGTAAATGATGCTGTTTGAGGGTGGGTGAGTGTGTTTTTGATTTTGTCAGCCACACTTCGAACTCTGAGAGGGCACTTACATTATTAGTTGATAGATGACATTGCGTTTAAAAATGGACATTATTTTGTAAAGGCTAAGGTTAGCCCTTCTTTAACGTAATGAAAACGTATTGAGGTAGCACCACGCTGCCGCAATGCAAACGAATAAGCACCTGGACTCTTTGGGAGAATGCCGTGAAGAAGCCCTGAGCTTTTTAACTCTCAACCTTGTTTCTCTGCTAAGCTACTGGGGCCGCCAATCTACATAACAGTCAAGAGTGTGAACAATGAAACATGTAACTTAAAAGTTCGCAGATCCTGCATAGTGCCAGAGCGGTCTCACAATGGGAAAACCCAGGTCTTTGGGTAATTACATTTTCGTGTTTCTTGGCCAGGCTTCCATGGTGCTGTAGTCAGCAGCCACTGAAATGAATGAAGAACTCTCTGCGTATGAAGAGGTCTTGGGGAGTCGATAAGCTTTTTTGCCATACAGATATGTATACTTTGAAATCACTTGTTTTTCCATTAAGTCCCCAGGAGGACACTTCCCGCAACCGAAGAGATAAAGCTCAGGGACGTCATTTGGAGGTTACCAGGGGTAGCAGCTGCAACTCCTTGCTCACCCTCTGCTACCCCTCGACCTGTCCTTGCTACCCCTGAACCACCAGACAAAGAAGCAGTCCCAAGAGCAGATATCTGTGGTGCACCTGAAAAAGACGGTTGTAAATGCAGCTAAATTTGCCACAGCTTTTTCCCCCTGAATCACGATCTCGTTAGCTGGATAATTAACAAAGATGCAGGGAAAACCATGAAGCTGCCATCACTAACAGGCTGGCATTGCATTAGTGAAGAATGACTGAATGGTTGGGTTCACGGGTTGGGCCGCCTGTGCAGGTCAGACCCAGTACTGTAGCAACAGGAAGGGGATCAGGGCTAGGTCTAGCCAGCTGGGAATGGGTATGATCAGCCAGGTACTCAGTGACAGCATAATATGAACACAAATCTCATCAGTGTTTCTCATGGTCTGCTTTGGAAATCCAGTGAGCCACTAGGCCTGTGATGAGGGGTGTGCCCCAGTTGCTTCTGCCACCAGTCCTGCCTGAAATGAGACCAACCAGCACTTTCATACCTCCGATTCAAAATACCATTCTAGATTCATTTAAAAACACAAGTGTTGAATGATTTATCCAAAATCAACTTCCGGAAGAGATCTCGTACCAACTTTTCACACAGAGAACAACAAGTATTAGATCGTTTGTGGAGTAATCCTGAATTAACTATTAAACCAGCCGATAAAGGCGGAGCTCTTGTCATAATGGACACAATCAAATACAAGAGGGAAATTGAAAATCAATTATGTGATTCAGACACATATTTAGAAGTCTTTACGGACCCAACTGAAGCTGTGCGCAGTATTATTTCACTAGTGCTGGAAGAAGCAGTAACGGAAAATGTCATCAGTCATCGAACCAAATAATTTCTTACCAACCTTCATCCATCTATGCCAGTTATATACACCCTCCCAAAGATGCACAAGAATCCCTTGGATCCACCAGGGAGACCCATTATAGCTGCTACTAACAGTTTGCTAGAACCTTTGGCTCAATATATTGACAGAGTGGTACAGCCACTGACACGAAAATTTCCAACATTCATCAAAGATACGAATGAATTTTTAATCAAACTACAGAACATTCAATTCAATGAAGCAACCAACATTCTGTTCACTAAGGACGTAGCTAGCCTCTACACAAATATTACACATCATGGAGGACTTGAAGCTATGGAATGGCTACTTCTTAATATGTCAGAAACACGTCCTGCAGATTGTCTTTTTGTGTTGAAACTATTGAAGATCGTGCTGAATAACAACTTTTTCATGTTTGAGAAAAGATACTATGTCCAGATCTCCGGAACTTCAATGGGGGCCTCCATGGCGCTGACTTATGCCAATACCTATATGGCATACTTAGAAGAAAAAAATGTGATCAACAACAGTAAATGGAACCAACATTTGAAGATTTTTGTTTGGTATATTGATGACCTTTTTGGGATCTGGGAAGGTTCAACAGAAGAACTAAAAGATTTCTTTGGATTCATGGATACAATGCCCCCAAGGATTGAATTCACTTAAAAAATGAGTAGGACATCGATTGACTTTCTAGACGTAAGAGTCTACATTAAAAATGGGAACTTATGCACAACAATTTTTACAAAAGAAACAGACAGAAATAGTTTGCTACACGCAAGAAGTTTTCATCCAAGGAACACAATTTAAAGCATTCCGTTGAGCCAATTCTTAAGATATTGCAGAATTATCTCAGATGAAACTGATTATAGGAATAAGTCTCAAGATTTGGCCAAAAAATTTGAACAGAGAGGATATGATCGAACAAAAATAGGTGAAAGCGCAACCAAAGCTACACAGATCCTAAGACAGGAAGCTCTTAAATCACATCAAAAGAAGAAAACAGAAAACATGGTATTTGTGACCACTTACTCGAATCAGAGTCCGAAAATTAAGAACATTGTGAAAAAGCATTGGAAAATCTTATCATTAGATCCAACATTGGCAGAACTTTTTCCATCCCCGCCTCTGTTTGTATACAGTAAAAGCAGGTCAATAAAAGACAATCTGACTAAAGCGGATTTTGCAGCCAAAAGAACAATTAAGCAGAATTTCAAGGGGACCCTGCCCTGCAATAATTGCAACAATTGCAACAATCTGATAAAAGGGGAATATTTGAATCATCCCCATAGGGGAAACAAGATCCAGTTACGTCATACAACCACATGCGACTCAAAGAACATCATCTACGGCATTAAATGTCCCTGCGGAATTCTTTACGTAGGGATGACAACGAGAAAAGCAAAAACTCGTTGGTCTGAGCATAAGTCCAATATCAGACTCAAAAATGAACGCTCACCAGTAGCACAACATTTCTTAAAAGAATCTTACACTATTGCCCAAATTAAATTCATAATTTTGGAGCAGGTAACTCTACCAAGGAGAGGTGGCAATCTGGCAAAAACTCTGTTACAGCGTGAACTATACTGGATTGACAAATTAGAATCAATGTACCCAAAAGGAATGAACGTTGATTGGGACATGAGCTGTCATCTGTAAATCAATGAATGACATACATTTGAAACTATAGAACAACTATTGTGAGTGTAATATTACCAGTTTGGAGTATTAGGTTACAGCAATTTACCATCTCGAATTCAGTGTGCTTGTTATTAAGATTAATGCAATCGAACATCTACAACACATTGAGTGGCGTTATGCGGCATTACATTCCAAAATGGCGCCCTGCATCGACAGGGTTTGCAGTTAGGTTTTAATTGCCCAACAACCCTCACGGTTGCCCAGCCAACAACGTTACGCCAATTGACAGCGAAAACACTCATGCGTCTTCTCCGGATACGAAAGAATTACGTGAAAGAGTGCGGTAGCAAGGAAGAACAAACGGGGTCCCTCTGGGCTTGATTAGACAGTGGAACATCTACTGTTACATCGCAAACACGCCACGAAGACGATTTTAACTCCTAGTCTGTGGAATATCAAGAAACACAAGTAAATTGGCCGTATATCAAACGGTTACAACTGCACGGCGAAGTAGCCTTAATACAAGCTAGGATCGGTTGAGATAATATTGTAATCAATATTCATTGTCACCATTCACAGAGCGGTGTTGTGGATAATATCGGAAGGCAAACGTGGACAATACCATCATTAAGATGTAACCGAAATTTGTAAATGATACTTTTTGCACTGAAATCTCCATACTGAATCAACTATCACATAGGAACACAGTGAGCCGAATGCTATGTTTTTGAAAAATCAGATGAAATAACCGTGGAGTGGGACCCAGCGCTTTTGTAGAGCGACTTGGTCCCACTCGCGGTTTATGAACATATAAGACTCATGATTAGCTTTTGTAAATATGTATTTCTCTACTAGGTATCAGTCCGATACAAAAACTAACATTTAGAAGACCTTATCAGCCATTAGATCCCGCTTAATTTGGTCCAGTTATCATTGGCACCCTATGAACACAGGTCAGTTGTGTATTTTTTGAATTCTTTAATGGTTGTTGTCGAAATCCAACATATACTCTTCAACTGAACACAAGCCCTATATTTTCTTATCTTTATTCTAAACTACAGGAAAAGTAAAGCTTGAAAATTGTACCTGAAGAAGGGCTAGTCCCGAAACGCGTCGTACATTTGTTTTGTGAGAATTTGAGTCTCATGTTTTTTACTGAGATAATGTTAATGTCATAAATCTTTATGTTTGCTCATAATGATTATAAATTGCTGAATTTCTTTGCTTATGTTATGCACAATGTATTTACTCATACAAAGTGTATGTCAAATGTTAACCATTTTAGGTTACAAATGTCAAATTTAGTAGAGATAGTTGTCTTGAAGGAAAGAAACTAAAATTAAATAAAATATTATTTTTGCTTTAAAATCGATGAAACATTCACTGACGTCTGTCAGACATAAGTGTGCCCTGTGTTTGTCCACCGAGTTAGTGGTGGACCTTTTCTCTTGTTCCACTGTGTGGCCTGACCCAGATCAGTCAGACCCGCATCACAGGCACACTGTAGATAGACACAAGGTGGCACAGCTCTGGGCAACCCTCCAGACCATCGTTTTTCAGCCTGCCAAGCCACTACAGAAAGAGAAAGACCAATTGCAAATCATGCTTGGTCCTACCCCAAAAGGGGCAGTCCAGCCCGAACTGCTAGGTCACATCCATTCTGCACGAGACCACAAGCATCCACAGACATGTTCCAGCCTCATTGGGCGTCATGAGTGAGGAGTACCCTTGGTGTCTAGGCCCAGCAGACTTTTCTAGGGGTGATGTCGTGGAGCTGTAGCTTACATTTCAAAATAAAGAATCCTGCAATTACTATGACCTTAAACACTTCCTCTCGGTTTCCTATTTAACAAAAAAAACTGTGTTACTTAAATAAGCAAAACAGAAAGGTGATGGCTGGAAGGTTTCAAATCATTCATAACCACTAGCACAGCTCTGGGCAACCCTCCAGACCATTGTTTTTCTGGTTGGACTTGTGTTGGTCAGTTGCTGTTTCCAGAGTGTGCCAGATACTCGGCAGGCACTGGATGTCTGCACTTTGGGGTTTAGGCCTCTTTAAGATGCTCGGTTTATAGTTGAGCCCGAGTGATCTACAACAGTCCATGTTGTTGTTACGTCTGCTTACATTCACAGTAATTTGGTAATATGGGCTTTACAAACTGATATTAATGCTACATATGATGATCCATTCTTGGTGATCCATTATTGTATGAAATGTATATCATATTACAGTGATATATTAACCATATTTTTCTTAGTTTACCGAGGAACAGTTCTATGTGATGCCAATTCCTGTTTTGTCAAGGGGTGAAAGGACGTGTGCCATCACTTCTCATGATGTCACTTGGGGGTGGGGTCAAATGACATCACTTCCTTTGATGTGAGAGGTCAAGGGTCATGTGATGTCACTTCTGCTACCCCTGGCATTTTGGTGAAATTATATCCCTGCTAAAGCTCCAAGGGAGTCAGACCACACACACAAATGAAAACACTCCTTCGACAGACTAAGGGACGGTATTGTGTGTGGAGCAGAGAAAGTAAAGAACCAATAACAAATCTCCAAAATGAATTAAACACACATCAGCATAGTCCTTAACGACTTAGCATTGAGTACATGCATATACATCCAATGGATGACACAAAATAACACAGATATTCAGTGGATTCTCTAACCTTGGCTTATGAGCCACCAAGCAGCACCACTTACACGGCAGCAATCTTGGCATCCAGAAAGGGAAACCTACATGCCTCAACGGGGCCAGTAAAGTAGCCCAAATATAGCCCAACCCCCTCTGCTGTTTTAAAAAAGATCCCTACGCAGCCCCAGCTTTGAAAGTGACAGAAACAGCTTTGAAAGTAACACAGACATGTGACATGCTACTGTACACTTCTGATTGGGAGAACATTAGTTAAACAAGCCTCTATTGGATTACATCAGTACAATGGAACAATAAATAACATCTAGCGCGTCGGCCGATCATTCCACAGCATTTCCAGCTGTCATGCCAACCACAAAAACAACTTTCTGGCACGTTCTCTCTTCCCTGTAGAAATTGTCTTGACAATATTTTGGTGACTGTGCCTCCACAATTTTGCAAAACCAAAAATAGGAACATATTAGGCACATCAAGTAATAGTCACTCTCAGAACGATAGAGGACTAAAGAGACTGAACATTTGCAACAAGATTGCAAAGCAATCCAGAAAACTTCAGGAGTTAAAAGTGAGCCAGTGTTTTTCTACAAACTAATGTGAAATTCAAGGAACAGAGTTTGTAAAATGACATTCCAATTCACAAGCCAACCAATCCGTGAGCTCCAGGGTTCTGCTATGAAAAACTATTGAGAAATTTACCAATTTGGTCAAATAGACCATACTTCCCACATCAATAGAAGTGATTAACTACTTAAAACATTGTGCACATAAGAGAACCTAAAAGGATAGTGAGCTAAAAAATCTGGTTGAGACTCTCCCGCGACTGAGGCCGGTAGAGAGCCTCCCAGAACCCCCTGTTTTGCATATTAAAAAGTAACTTTGGGTCTCACCCTAAGTTACTAGGGTAATCCAGACGTGGACCTCTTGCTCACTGTTCTTAGAGAGGCACAGCTCCCCCTCACTGATGATGCCTGCCAGGCCAAAACACGTGTTTGGGGTTGCTGTTGGTACTCTTGTTCGGAGGAGAATTGCCTAGCATTTCAGTGCTGGCCTGCCCTTGGGAAGGACAAAGGCAGATATGTTGTGGATATTTCCCTTCTGTGAAAAGGATAGTGAGCTAAACAATCTGGTTGAGACTCCCCAGTGACCGCTAGAGAGACTCCCAGAACCCCCTGTTTTGCATAAGAGAACTATTATCATAATATGATAATCAACGCATCAGATGTTAAATCATTTTAGGACTTCACTTATTTTTGGTTTAACAGAAATGTGTTATGAAGAATAATTTATTAAAACTAATAATTTTATCAACTTATTAATACATGAGGATTCAGAGGAATTCATTGAAATCCCACCTTACTAAGATGGCCACCTTACTGACTTCTAAAGTACTAGCAGAGCAAAGAATGCTGTCAAAAAACACCCCCAAAGGAGTGGGCCTGGTGCGAAGTGGGAGGCGAGGCACATGGTCTTTAGCATGGCCATGGGCATAAAAGGGGTAGGCAAATAGCCAAACACCTCCGCAAGCTCTATGCCCCTCCTCACATGGCATCTCACTCCTGTCTTATAGGTGGCACCAGAAAAGATCCAGGTGAAAACCTAAAAGTATGTGACACAAATTATTTAACACATAAAAGGAACTTACTTTCCAGATATCACATTCTCATTATCTTTGTCTGGTAGGCCGTTCAGAAAAGCCGGTCCATCTTTAGGAAGCAGGTCATCGTGGAATGGATCACACCTGTGGAAATGAAAAAATATTGTACTACTACTTAATATGGAGCATTAGCGTGTGAATAATATTTTCACATGTTACACAAGGGGCTGATGTCACTAGCAATACAGTATATTTGTTCTATTTGTAAAATCCTTCCCTAATGAGCCGACTTCCAGACAGTGGAAAACCTGACATTACTTGCTGAACATCCATGGGAGACACACTATCGGCGCAAACATCGTTTCAATGGGCATCAGCACATTTCAAGCCATGCCATGGGAAGGATCTGCAGTCAATTTTCACTCTGAGCAGTAATAAGCCAGAAGCTTTCAAATCCAATAGTCCCAAAAGAGAACTGCTGGTCCTGGACTCCAAACACAAGCTACCTAACTATTTGTACACCACTGTTCATTTCAGGAGTCTGTCATCTTAAGCACCAAAACCAAAAGCTTGCGGGTGACTCACCTACTGAACCATGACCCCTCAATGCCCACTTTAGCTCAGTGATTCTTCTCTCCCACCATTCCCATCGCTATACGATGATCCCCTCAAAACAAATCATTAGTACTTTCAGCTAAAATACAGACTCCCAAATTGACTATGCTATTTTCCACTGTGGGATTATGGCAGCTCCGGGTTAGGATAACTGATGAATGTGACGTCATTGGCCCGTGTGTACATAAAAACAGGAATAGGTAGAATGATTAAAATGGGGAAAGCCATAGAAATGTATTATTGCACTGATCACTGTTTTATTATTTCATGAAGACGTCTGTTCTCATGTTGAGCACTAGTGTTCTTATTTTTTCTTTAAATTGCTGCGGACATTCAAAATCAGGACATTCCTCCAATCTTATTTGCTAGTGCCAATGCTTGTTTGGGGCCACGCACAGTATAGTGTGCGACAGAGTGAACATCAGCACTTTTAAGCATTAGGGGCATTGGGTGAAGGACACTGAGCTGCCATCTTTGGTTTGTACTGGGTACAAGCAGATCTAACAATGAAGCCTTGATTAGTAGCAGAAATATGCAAAGGGGCAGCTGATAAACCCTTCACCTGAGGAGGATGGGACTGGATGTTGTCAAGTATATTCATCTTGACGAGATGAACCAGAAAATAATACACACATGATAGTAAGAACTGACGAAGCACAAAGACCGAATATGAAAGGGTTTATTGTTCTGGGGGAGGCAGGAGAAAGCAAAACGGATGTTATGCAAAATAGCAAGAGGTGACGCCTTCAGGGTGTTTAAAGGTGAGGTGAGCTGGCATGTGTGGTTGGGTTGGCATGGGTAGTGGGGTGGGATGTTATGGTGTCCGAATGATGGAAGTCTTGGAATAAAGTTTTGCTTGTCCATCCAACTAACTAGTAATTGGGTGATGATTTCTCTGTTTGTTAACGGATAGTGCTCACAACTCGGATCTGTCGTGCAACACTGAACATCGCTCAACCCATGGTTGTCTCCTCCTGAAGAAACTCGAGCACGCTACAAGCAAGGTAGGAGACCTTGGCCCTAGAGGTAACGGGAGGAGAACACTGGTGCTGATGAGCGTGCATTCCAGGGGTATGCTAATATGGGATGTTGTATTGCTCTTGGGATGTGCTAGATAGCAGTGGTACTCTTAGTCGTTTCTCATTTTCACCCAGAGATAGATCTGGCAAAGCATCTGCAGTGAAGTGTTAGGCAGGCTGGTTGTGCTTTTGGAGGACTGGGTGCCTCTGTGCAGAAGGGCCTTTTGGCAAGCATTCCGCTTTACTATTTGCTGGGTATTTAGAATAGGGAAGCTGGCAATAAAAGGGGACAAAACAAAGGGGAAAGAGGAAGCCAGTGCTGACTAAATAGGGCAAGACTAATGACTGCAGGTTGAGAGTCCCTATCCCTATCCCTATCAGGAACACTCTGCGGTGTCTCTAGGTGTCTGAATACCCCTTCCCTCTAAGGACCTCAAAGGAGTGGAGTCAAAGTGTGACTGGAACAGGGGTGCCTGGGCAATGGGGCACATGAGGACTTGAACGAGTGGTAAAAATAGAGAGACAAGGGACAGTCAAAACAGACAAAGGAGCCCCAAAAGGGATTTCACACCCATTACATGTGTACCCAGTTTAATAACACTACTTGTGATTTTTTAGACTACTGGCATTTTTTGACACGTCACAATAAGCATACCCAGTTTCCAAGTGAGGGGAATTTTAATATGGATAAATTGGGGACCCTTAAAGGGGCGCTAGAGAAAAAAACCCAGAAAAAAACGCCCAAGCAATGGGGAGCGTTTGCAACCTGGTTAGAGGAAGCAAAAGTGCAAAGAAAAAAATAGTACATTTCGGAGATTCCAAGAAGTCAATGACCGTTCATGAGGGCAGATAAGACATTTGAGATCGAGAGAGGCTGGGGACAAGAGTTTACATTTGTGCCCCCAAAATAATTCAGGAAACGGAAAAGGAGAAAGGGAAGGACAAAGGGGCAGATGAGCAGGAAGAGTGGGATAGTGAGTTGGCTGAGAACAATCTGGAATTTTTCACTAGCATGCAAACATGCACAAGGTAAGGGTAGCCACAACAGGGTCTAATGACAGCTATACCAACAGCCCCCCGATACCCAGGGACCGAGTGGTCAGGGAGCAAAGAGGAGGGCAAGTGTTAATGAATGCGCCTCCCTCATATACTCCGAAAGTGACGAGGAGAGGCATCGACTATGGGAAGGCTATTCGGCTAGAAGGAAGGACAGCAACAACCAAACCTCATTACCATGCATGTCCCATGGATTTAAGAAACTTAGCAAAGGATTTTCCAAATATTATAGAGGAACTGCAGTGGTTTGTGAAAGAATTGCAGACTGCAGTGCTACAGTGTTACAGCCCCTCTTGGGCTGACATGAATCAGTTAATGAGGATAAACAACCCTCCACCCCTAGATACTACAGTAGCTGGTGGAGCGAGCCACAAGGCCAACCCTCAATCTGGGAATAGGGGAGCCATTAGCCCAGGCTAGGCAGTGGACAGTAACCACAGTTCCTGAGATATGCCTATGAAAGCTCGACTGGGCTATGATATCACATTGTAAGGAAAATAAAGGTGATTCGCTTTCCGAATATTTAGAAAGGCTGAAGGTGGTGTTTACTCAACACTCTGGTCACCAAACCAGGCGAGACTGCTCAAGAAGCAACAGCAAGTGCTTTTGTTGCTGGTCTTTTACCAAAGGTACAGGCACAATTAAAGAACCTATGTATCAGATGGCAGACTAAACCATTAGCGGAGCTGGTGGTGGCTGTGAATCACAGGGTGTTGTTCCAAGAACAAAAAAAGGAGACTTTCGAGAAGAAATTGATGACACTCCAGATACAAAGCCTGCAGGGACAAGTGCAAGGATAGAAGCAAAGTTCCATAACAAATCTTCAAAGGGGGACAAGCATAGGGGCATGGTCGCAGGAGGGCTCCTGATGGGTATTCAGGAATGCAGACTGGACAGGTAAACAGTAATCTGGGGCAGCAGCCCCAGCAGCAATTCTGGGGGTTACCAGATCAGCAGGGGACCTATGGTCCAATCGGTCAGCATCAACAGGGCATCATGGCCGCTCTGACTGGCACTTGACTTGTAATTATTGCAGACAACAGGGCATTGGAAAATGATTGCCCATATAGACCACAAAGACCGTACTATGAGGGGAATGCTGGGACAGGAAACACCCTAATATTGTAAATAGGGGACCAGCTCAGGCTCCTTGAGCCCAGCAGGGAGCCCCACCACCTATTCCCAATCCTAATGGAAATGTATTTGCTTGCAGAGAGTCCAATGTCACCGGAATGGGACATGATCTTGTCCACAACCAGAGGAGGGAGAGACTGGAAGCCTCCCTGATCCCAGTGGATCAGGAAAGTCTTTATCATCAGTGCCTAATCGGAGGAAAGCTGTATCCTGCCTAGTAGACACTGGTTCACTAGATCTGCACTTAAAATTGATATATTTACTGATATTTCCATTTCTGCAGAAACGGTTAAGGCATTTGGCATATCTAACACACCAATACTACATCCTGTTAACTGAGCCACTCACCATCGATGTAGGGACAATAACTGACCAGCATGCATTTCTGTTGAGTCTGGCCACTCCGGTGAACCTGTTGCAGAGAGATTTGTATACCATCTATTGCACTTCGGATGGAGCATTCTTCAGTGTGCCACCTGCTAATGCAGAGGCACTGAAAGCCACACCCTAGAGCAGATTAGAGGCTCCAAAGTATTAGTTTCCCATCTAGTAAGAGTGTATCATGGAAAAGCACATGTGGAGTGGGAAGGAATGGCGAGGATGCTGATTCGCTCTTGTTTTAAACCTGATTTCATTAAAATGGCTCAAGAATATTGTCAGATATGTATTATTTGTATGCAGAACAATGTGGGTGAGACCGTCCCATCTAGATAAATATCACACCTCCCTCCTTATGGCCAAATAGATTTCATGTAATTGCTGAGGTGCAACAATTAACAATATCTACTGGTTATTGTCGATGTCTTTTATGGATGAGTGGAAGCTTACCCATGCAGAAATGCAGACATAATCACAGTAGTCAAAATCCTGATAAAAGAGTTCATTCCCAGATTGCCATTTGTATAAACAGTGACCAGGGCACACATTTTGTAAATAATATTGTGAAGATGCCATTATCTACTCTTAAAATAAAGCGTAATTGCCGCATAACCGCCAGTCAGTGGGGGCAGGAGAGAGGAGGAATGGTTTTGTGAAAAATAAATTGGCAAAACGATGTCAGGCGACAAGGTTAAAGTAGCTAGAATCCCTCCCATTATTGTTGTTTAGCATGAGATGCACCCCACATAAGAAAACGGGGCTCAGTCCTTATGCAGTGATTTATGGAGGATCAATGTGATTGCCTGTATCACGTTCTGCAACGGCTGTGCCTAGCAACTTGCATCAGTATGATAAATTATTGGAGTATGTGAAGACCTTAACTTCTTCTGTCATTCTTGTTCACAACTGAGCCAAGGCTGCCTTGTGCAACAACGCTCTGGCATGGGTCATACACTACAGCCTGGAGCCTGAATTACCATAAAGGTCTATTAGCCAAAGTCCCTATGTCCCAGGTGGAAGGGACCATTCGTTGTCCTCTTGATCGCTAAATCAGCTATGATGATTTAGGTCACTCGACATGGGTGCATATGTCCCACTGTAAACGGCAGTAGGCCTTGCAGAATGAAGTATCTGTTTGTTAAGTTTTATTCTCTAATGCTAACCTCTGTATTTTAGCTTTTACTATAACCAACGCTGTAGGCAAAGAAATAACTAGTCTACTTACTACTGCTGATATACGAAGCTGGCTGTGGTATAAGAAGAGGTATCTAATTCACTGGCAGGGAGGGAACTGCGGCTAGGGAGGAGCATGGGAGTGTGGAGTACATTTGTGGTTAGGATTTATCCCACGGCCAGGTGAGTGCCTTTGAGTAGTCCTTTATCCTTGTGAAGTGCTTCCAAATTGGTTAAGTGATGAAGACTACCTCCAAGCTTTGAACGCTGAGACACAAGATCAGCCAATAACAACATAATCTAATGTTAGAAATAGTACTGAATAGTGAAAAGCATGCCAATGTCTGAATAATCTTTGCAAAAGCCAGAGCCTTCCCACGTTACATATCTCATGCATTACTGTTATTCTGTCCTTTTCACTGGGAAGAGAAATCTCCCAACTGTTTTAATGGTACTCGCAGATGCCCAGTGCTAGAGTGGTGACGGCATACACACAGATTTGTGGTAATTTAAATGGGACTTCAGACATGGTGAACTTGCATGATATGCATCAGGTAGCGGTACCAGGGCCATGTGAAATTGAGGATTTAAGTGGGATAGTAGGAAAGAGCGCAGGGTGCTTGATAGATTTAGAATGCTATTTGTTGACAATAATAAACTAAGTAAAGCCACTAAAATGGAAAATGTGTTTCCAACTCTATTCTATTTGTCATGTTTCAGATGATGGTGTGTACTGTGATCAGGCACTTGAGATCACCAGTAATTCAGTTTTGTGAGTTTATGAAATATACCCAAGTATACTTTGATAAATTGTGGTACAATACCATCTCAAAGTTAGATAGAACAGGTTACTGATATCTAATGTTGAATGCAACTTTAACCACAGTCATGTTTACTGTTCTGTTGTCTGCTTTCCAGGTCACCACTCACTTTCCTAATTTCTCAGGGTGAGGTTGAATTAGGCTGCAGCAGCAGCAGCAGAAAAAGCAGCTGTTCGGAGGATGTCAAAAAATGGAAGTAGATGAGATATGGAATGGGGTGAATACTGCACTTGTGGCTTGGGACACCTATAAAATGACAAACTTGGATGGGCAGTTTTTTTTTTTTTTAAACGATTTTATTGATTTTATCTCAAACAAACAACACACAACCAAACTTGCAGGACATGTTACATTATTTCAAATGTTGCACAACTCCATCAACTTCTACTGCATTCCCGTTCCCCACCCCCCATTCCAGCCTACTCTACTTCACAATCTACTTCTTCATCTTGCAGAGGGGTTTCCTCTTCCGTATGCTCAGCTTGGTCCTGGTCACTCGACCAGTCCTGAGTGGGTCCAAACAGTGTAGTTATCAAATGTTTCCAGGCTATCAGGGTTTCTGCCTCTTCCTCCCCTCCTCTATTGCTTGCCTCTTGCCACACAGCTGTTTCAGCTTCTGCCCATTTTTGAAGGTCTTTCCACCAGATGTCTATCCTTGGTCTGTAGCATGCCTTCCATCCCATGGCAATTCTACGCTTCGCGAGTACATATGCCAAATCCTTTAATTTACTTACATGTTTTAGTTTACGTGATCCGGGGAACCCTCCTACCAGACATGCCCACACTATATAAACATTTACCTTAATCCCTTTTCTTCTAGTCTGTGGGCTCCTTCTCCAAATAATTTCTCAATTTCTGGGCATGCCCAGAACATAAGCGTCATTCTGGCTTTTTCTTCGCCACATTTGGGGCATATTTGTCGTTCTGCATTTTTAAATTTAGCTATCCTCTTGGGTGTCATATAAGCCCTGAGGGTTATATATAATTGTATTTGCTGTAGCCTCGCATTCCTTGACACTTTCTTGTGGTATACTTGGACCCGTTCCCACATCCCATCACTCATTAGGGCACCCACTTCTTCCTCCCAGTCCTGTCTCAGTTGTATCACTTCCTTCCCTACTGTGGACATCACCAGCTCATATATCCTGGATATCCCGTGCCCTCCTTCTGCTATATTGTATATCATTTCTATGGCAGCGTCCGGCTGCTCCTCTAGTACTATTTCGCACCATGTCTTTTTGATCCGCCGCACCATTCTGTGATATGTAATATATTGTCCTGTATGCAATCCTGTTTCCTCTACCAACATCTCAAATTCTTTTATCCTCCCCTCTTGCCAAATGTCTCCCAATGTTGCTTTCCCTACCGGTTCCCAATGCTTTCTAATCATCTTCATTAGTTGTCTTCCTTTTCCCATCAACATGACGAGTGGCACTTGCAGGGGACACGGGGTTGGGTTCTCCATTACCTGAGAGGCCCTATGCCATATTTTCCATCCCAATATCTTCATCTCTAGGCACCCTTTCATATCTAATTTGGGCAGTCATATCATCTCTTTCAGGAAGAACAGGGCACATTCCAGTCTAAACAATCTAGATTCTGAGGTTGGATCTTCTGATAGCCATTTTGCCACATATTGCAGTTGGCTAGCTAGATAGTAGATCTCTTAGTTTGGCAGTTTTAAAATATCATACAAATTTTCAAACTTCCAAAGGGCTTTCTATTCCTCGAGAAAGTCTCTACATATGCTATGTATATCTTAACAAAAAAAAACGCTTTGGTATCAGATATATGTTCCCGAAATAATGCAATAGTCTTGGTAGAACTACCATCTTCAACATGGCCCCTCTTCCCATCATTGCCAAGGGGAGCTTTGCCCAGAATATCATACTATTTTCTATGTTTTTAACCGCTTTCTCATTGTTCTGTTGGTGCTCTGACTCCACCGTATGATATATGTCTATCCTAAGATATCTAAATGTCTCTATCTCCCATGTTATTTGTAAAATCGGTAATTGATCTAGTGGGATCCCCACATACCTACCAAGTGGATATACACGATTTATTGGGATTTATAACTATGCCAGATAGCAACGCAAATCGTTCCATCACTTCTAGAATATATTGGAGGTTTTCTTCGGGGTATCATAAAAGTACAATAGCATATTGTCCGCGTATAAGGAGACTAAGTGCGGCTCCTCTTTTATGTTAATCCCAATTATGTCATATTGCTGCCTTAGATATATCGCCTGGAGTTCTAGCGCCAATATATACAACATAGGGGACCATGGACATCCCTGTCTGGTGCCCCTGCTAAATTGCCACCTCTCCGATATTATTGCTCCTGTTTTTACCCTGGCCAGTGGTGCACTATATAGCAATTTGACCCATTTAAGATACCCAGGCCCTATCCCATAATTGGTCAGGGTTGCAATCAGCCAGGGCCATTTAACTGAGTCAAAGGCTTTTATTGCGTCCAATGATACAATTGCCATCTCGCCTGTGTCCTCTTTCCTGTGTTCTATAACTCAGTGAAGTCGTCTAAGGTTATCGGGTATATTCCTATGTGAAACATATCCAGTCTGATCAGGATGTATCAATTTAGTAATGACCCGTCTCATTCTATTTGCCAGAACGGCTGTGAGAATTTTGCTATCTTGATTAAGCATTGATAGCGGTCTGAAGGATCCGCAATTTGTGCCAGGCTTATTGGGTTTAGGGAGTGGTCTGATGATCGCCTCTGTCAAGGATTCTGGCAACCTTCCTGTTTCATATGCTTCATTCAGCATCGCTAAGAGCAGGGGAAGCACCACATCTCTATACATTTTATAAAATTCACCAGGGAGTCCGTCGGCCCCCGGTGTCTTA
This sequence comes from Ambystoma mexicanum, assembly GCF_040938575.1. Taxonomy (NCBI): domain Eukaryota; kingdom Metazoa; phylum Chordata; class Amphibia; order Caudata; family Ambystomatidae; genus Ambystoma; species Ambystoma mexicanum. The sequence goes on along the minus strand of NC_090931.1, from coordinate 1,279,048,389 downwards.
CTTGTGGGTAGCTGCACTACCACCTCTTCTAGTTCCTCTAGCGTAATCGGGGCATCTAAACTTTCTCGCTCCTCCGCATTGATTTTTGGCATGCCTACGTCTTCCAATGTTTCGCTTATTTCTCTGTGGTCACTCCCTCCCACATCCCCATACAGTTGTTGATAGTATTCTAGAAACTCGCGATTCACTGTTACGCTCACCTGGCTCCCACAGGGGTGTCGATCTGAACTGGACAGCGGCGGTCTCCACCCTTGTGACGCGTAGTGTCGAGATGACGGACTGGACAGACCCACCCAGCTTCGTTTGCTTGGCCCGTAGGAATATTCTTCTGCAAATGGAGAAAGGGAATTAACCACACGTGGAGTTGAGCGTTAACACCTCCCCCCCACTCCTGCTGTTCTCCCCACTGATCACCTTTGGTGTCCCCTCTTATAGTCTCACCTGATGGTTTGGAAAGATGAGCTCTCCATCCTGCATTGAGCGCAGGGGCTCGTAGATAATCAGTTGCTTCACTGGCTCGAAGGAATTGGTGAGTTCCAGAATATTGAGTCTGTGATTCCTGGCAAGACGCCGTAAGTATGTAGTTCGTAAGAGTTCAAATGTCTGACTTTCACTCTTGTCCGATTCCTTGCAGGTTGCAGCTTGACCCCAGCGAAGAGTTCCTCGTGGCAACCGGTAATATTCAGGTAAGGATTTGTATTATCCAACACAGTTCGATAAAATAATGTCAATATGTAACCTGTTGCTTTCTCCCTTATTCAGGCGCTGAGAGAAAGTATGAAGTCTCGGGGAATAATGCCTCCGGCGGTAAAATCAGGTAAATCTATTGTGGTGAGGAGGTTTCCCCTTGTTTGTCCCTTTGTTTCACCTTGGTGTCCTTTTGTTTCCCCTTAGGGGCCGGGGTTCGGCGAGAATGCAGTGGAAGCAACGCCGACCCGTGAAGAGGAATAGTACCCTCGGTGGTAAAATCAGGTAAGTCTATGGGGGGTAACTAATATTGCCTCTGTGTATTCCCTTGGCTCACCTTGCTGTTCTTGTCTTCCCCTTAGGTGCCGGAGTGCGGCGGGAGCATGCAGAAGGATGAGGTGGAATGTGAAGATGCTGCGAAGGGCGGTGAGTTCAGTGCGGTGCTGCTGCAGGCGAGGCGACGCGCATAAAATAACTTCTTTCTTCCAGCTCAAAGGCGCGATGGATCAAGAATTCAGGTAAGGATCAAAGGTATTGCTCTTGTTCCAACCTTTTCTCCTTCTCTCCCCTTTTTCTAGGAGCTCCGGACTCGAGGCGGGCATGGTAGAAGACTGGATGCAGACTTGCAGGCACGGTGAGCGTTACGCTGCTGGATGCAGAATAACGCAAAGCGTGTGCTGCTCTTCGGGCGTGGTTTAAATAGCCTCCAAAGTAGTCCCAGGTAAGTATTCCTCTCCAGCCCCACCCGAGTAAAAAATAGTCCCTTAGGTAAAGCAATCCCTTCCAAGCCTCCTTTGGCTTGGAGCTCTTACTGCATGGTCTGCATCAGGTGAGTTTGCAGCATGGTCTGCATCAGGTAAGTTTTAATCTATGAGTCTGGCGCCTATGGCGCCAGGACTGACTCTCCATATGAGCCTGGCGCCATAGGCGCCAGGACTGCACCCAAATAGCCCCTAGCAGGGGTTGTTGGGTTTGCTTAGTATAACTTGATGCCTGCTTCTGGGGTTGCTGGACTTGGTCTGGGTCCCCGGGGGTAGGCATCATGACATTCACGCCCTCTTGGGTGTCCACTATCTGCCCATCCTCCCTCATTATTACCCTAATCGTAGGTCTGGGGGTTTCATTTTTATATAACCATGCCAGCATCCTCCCTGTTTTGTCTCCACCCGCATGTTGTCTCTCTACATACTTTTTCTAATTTAGGTTGCATAGTCTTTCCCATTGTTCAGCACATTTCTGTTGCAGCCCGAGTATGAATTCAGTATTATCATTGGTGTTGCACTCTTTGCTCAATGCTATTTCTAACTTAGCCTCTGTTTCCTGGAGATTCGTTAATATCCCTCCTTGTAGTCCTTTGGATTTAGCTATAGCTATCCCTCTCACCACCACTTTGAAGGCTTCCCACAGCATACTAGAGGACTCGACACTACCTGTGCTGATCTCAAAGTAACTTATTATTTCTTCTCTCAGATCCTCCCAGAACAGTATATCTTTTAGTGCTTCGGCTCTGAGGCGCCATGTTGGTATCCTAGCTCTTGGGGGTCGATATTGCAACATTAGCACCAGCGGTGAGTGGTCGGATAGGACCCTCGCTTTGTATTCTGTGTTATTTCCACCAGTAGCTGCTGTGTGGCAAACATATAATCCAGCCTAGTATACAAATTTTGTGGGGCTGAATAATGTGAATACTGTCTGTCCTGTGGATGGCGCACCCTCCATACATCCTCGAGCTTGAAATCTGTCAGCAATAGCTGCAATGCCTTGGCTGCAGGGGTAGGTCTATCTATTTTATTATCTGATCTGTCTACCTTTGGGTTTAGTGTACATTTAAAGTCACCTCCCCAAATCACCGCCCCTCACAGGTACATGCTCATTTTGTTATATAGGGTCTTGAAGTATGCCACCGTGTCCTGGTTCGGGGCATATGTATTTATGATACATATTTCTTTATTTTCCACCAGCCCACTTATTGCAACCATCCTCCCATCTGCTTCCACTGTGAACTGTAGTACCTTGAATGGAACATGCAGTGCCACCCAGGTAATCACCCCTCTAGCATAGGCTGAGTATGTCGAACCAATCACGGTCCCCTTCCACTTCTTCAGGATCACCTCCAATCTTTCTTTTGTGACGTGAGTTTCTTGTATAAGGGTATAATGACCTTATTCCTTTTTAGGTAGCTGTTAAGCCCTCTAACATTCCAAGTAATTACTTTAAGGTCTCCCATAATCCAAATACTTCCCGCTCCTCCCGTTGTAAGTCTCCAGATCTTGCTTGAAATCTATCGCTCGTGTATGTAAGCTCGTTCCCCATCTTCAAACTACCCCCTCCCTTTAACTTTGCTACTTCCCCAACTTCCCTCCCTCCCCCCCTTACTAACTCCAACTCCAACTGTAAATCCCCTCCCTCCCGCCCCCAACCCAGCTGATGCCCAGTTCCATCCTTGGATCTCAGGCACCCCCGCATCTAGTCCTTTTTCCTGGCTATTGCCTGTACTCAGGACACTGCAGGCAGATATCGCCCTAGTGGCGTCTCTACTACTCTGCATCTTGGGGATAGGTCGCTATCTCCTGTGGCTCCTGTATTAACTCTGAATCACTGCGCACTTCCAATTTTTATCTGGCATGCACACTTCTACATTCCAGTCCAACAAGTCCATACATCGGGTGTGCCAGTTACTTAGCCCCGTCCCTGCTATAACGTACCCTTCGTACCCCCTCTGGCATCATTACTTGTAATATCTCTCCCCCCCAACATTACCATACATAGCGTCGGATCAATTATCCTGTCCATCTCGCTCCAGCCTCTCTTTAGACTCTTGGCATCCCCGGGCGTCCAGCCATTGCTCTGCCTCGTCCAGGGTTTCAAAAAAATGTGCTTTGCCCTTGTGTAGGATCTTGAGTTTTGCGGGGTACAAAAGCATATATTTGAATCCAGCCGTTCTTAGTCTTCTCTTCACTGCCACGTAGCTATAATGCTGTCTTTGTACCAACATGGTGTAGTCCGGATATGCAGTGATGTTCGCTGATGCTCGGGTTATAGTTCCACCTTTCCAAAAAAATTCCAAGATCTTTACTCTGTCTCTGTAGATCAAGATCTTTGCTATGATCACACGTGGGGGAGCCTCGGGCTGGGGTCTTTTCGTCAGGGCCCTATGTGCTTGTTCAATCGCAAATCCCTGGAAGATCCGGCTGGTGCCTATTTCCTGAATTATCATATTTTCCACATAGTCCGTTTGTCATGAACCATCAAACTCGCCCCTTCTGGTCCTCCTGGTCCCTGACACGTCGGGCCTTACACTCCATAATACTACCAACATGGCCGCAAGCTCAGAACGCTGCTCACCAGTCTTCACGTTCTATGCAGCGTCCTCTATAAAGAAACCACAACCCCGCAGCCCTGCGCGTCTCAATGCTGCTACTAGCTGTGATCGGACGTGTGCTCCGTACCTTCTCTTGTGCTACTTGCTATCCCCTGGCCCCTGGATTCCCTTCTCCCAACTTCTTCCTTCTTATCCAATCTTCCCGGAATCCCTGCGTCGCTTCCGCATGCCCCCCTACTCCTTCTTGAATATTCCCGGAGTTTTCCTTTGATCCTGGACATCGAAGCTGAATGTAATCTGGAAGCCGAGGACGGCCGAGCGGGCTTATTTAAGTCCTGAACCATACGAAAGAAGACTCCACCTAAAGAGGACATCAGGCAACACAGACCGGTGAGAAGGGGGGAAACCTGTGACAGATTGAGACGCCACCTGACCGAAGTCGATAAAGACATGGAGGCGGCCATCCAGGATCTTTTGCTTGGCATGCAAGAACTAACGACCGAAGTACAGAACTTGAAAGCGGAGAACGCCGCGCTAAAACAATTGGTACTTTCATGTGACTCTGCCACAAAGGACAGTGTGCTATTGGGCGGCATTGTTGACAAATATGATGGCTGTGCAAAAACTCTCCGGGGATTCCTTTGCTCCGGCGCTCGATTGGAGCTGCTGGAGCAGCATCCTCACCATTGCCGCGTCCAGTACGGCACCCCAGCTGACCTGATCCTCTGGAGGCACGCGTCTCGTGGCCTCCACCACCCACCTTGACTGTGATTGCACCCTGTGCATTCACAACTCGCAGGGACAGGAGCAGATACCTGGATTCAGCCCGAGGCGCCCGAGCGAACCTACCCCAAAATGGCCGCCGACACGAATGCGTTGCTTGCGTTCCTTCTGGTTGCCTAGCAACCACATTTGCATTTACTCGGAACGTGAAGACCGGAGGCGGAAGCCGGCCCTGCACGTCCGAAGGCCCGCAGTTCAAAGGCCCTTCCTGTCTGCCCCTGTCCGCACCTGGCGGCACAGCGCTGGACTCTGCTCCACTTATTTAGTTTGCATTATTCTTCGGCATCCCTACGCTACCCACTTTACACTGCACACGCGCCACCTATCTATCTTCGAGCAGGCTCTGACCGTCTGGATTAATCCCCACTTGGAACTATCTGGTAAGACCTATGCCCAAGCGCTGGTTTCTAATGCAGTTTGCTATGTGTCTCTGATCTCTGCATGGCACATCCACACCATACTCTGTTCACCTAGTATGTGCAGTGTGTTCACTTTTGCTGTCTCCAGTTGTCTCCGTCTCACAACACAGCCAACACATATTACTGCCTCCCGTGCCCCATGTAGGCTGGTGTCCCATGATCCTTGTCAGACCACATTGACTCTTGCGTTACACCCTATGGTCGCCTACAGTCCATACGATTGTTGTGTTGCACCCTATGGTCGCCTACAGACCACATTGATTGCTGAGTTGTACCCTATGGTCGCCTACAGACCACATTGACTCTTGTGTTGCACCCTATGGTCGCCTACAGTCCACATGATTGTTGTGTTGCACCTTTTGTTCGCCTACAGACCACATTGATTGCTGTGTTGTACCCTATGGTCGCCTACAGACCACATTGACTCTTGTGTTGCACCTTTTGGTCGCCTACAGACCACATTGATTGTTGTGTTGTACCCAATTGGTCGCCTACAGACCACATTGATTGTTGTGTTGCACCTCTTGGTCAGCTACAGACCACATTGACTCTTGTGTTGTACCCTATGGTCGCCTACAGTCCACATTGATTGTTGTGTCGCACCTTTTGGTCACCTACAGACCACATTGATTGTTGTGTCGCACCGTATGGTCGCCTACTGACCATATCCACTGCTGTGTTGCCCCTCATGGCTACCCTCTGACCACACTGAATTCACTAACTCAGTGTTGTGCTTTAGGTCGCTAATTAGGTCTCCAGCTACCTGAGTACTAGTGACGCCACCCACATCATGTATTGGTGCCTATCGACTCTCATCCATCTCCTGTATACATACAGTAGACACTGGACTAGCCAACCCAACCCTCATTCTACTCACGACACAATTATCAGCTCATGTACGGTAACCACCTCCCCCTCCTCGCGGCCCAGTACCATGACATCTGCAAACCCGTATTTGGATGATCCAGCACTCTGGATACGCCACTTTGCTACTAGACCAACACCTAACCAACCTTGTACCACAGCTATTAGAAACACTAGATTGAATATTAGAACTAGACCACCTACTCATATATGCCCCCACTACCCCAGCAGCCTATTGAATAGAAACACTAGATTGAATTCCAGAACTAGTACTCCGACCTATCCTTACTTTCACCACCCCAGCATCTTAACCAGAAACTCTAGACTAAGAGCCTGTAGTAACCTTGCCAGCTCCCCCATCGACTACCTAGCCCACAGCCCTCTACAGATTCGACCTGAAAAATCGATACGACTTGAAAAATCTCCCAAAAAAGACAAACTAATTAAAGCTGCCTTAGTGAATGCTAGGTCTCTTCCTGCCCATGCTATTGATATAGCTGACTTTATAACTAATGAAAATCTTGATCTCCTCGCAGTCACAGAAACATGGCTCAATGCTGCATCCGGCCCATCTCTGGCCCTCGCCATACCTAATGGTTATGCTATCATTAGATCTGACAGAAATACCACCCAAACGAAGGGAGGCGGACTCGCCCTCATATTCAGAAATACCTTCGACATCAAAATCATCCAAGACGCTCAAATCCCCTCAGCTGAATCCCTATCAATTAAGCTCCCTCTCTCACCCAACCACACGGCATCATTGCACCTTATTTACCGCCCACCAGGACCCATCTCCTCTTTTATAGAGGACATTGCATCATTATAACCATAAACACCAAACCTAATTCTCAAATCATCTTACTTGGGGACTTTAATCTCGGGTTCAACGATCCTAAGGACACTAACGCCCATGACCTAGCCAACACCTTATCCGAACTCGGTCATATACACATTATCCACGAACCTACTCATATCAAAGGTAGAACACTAGACTGGCTCTCCCACCTCAACTGTCCTATCGACCTCCTATCCAATGACCCTTGCATCTGGTCAGATCATCACAAATTAACCTTCGCTATCAAAGCCAATTTACCCTCCGCGGTGCCCATCATCGCCCCTGCCACCTGCACGAGAAATAAGAAAGACATTACTCCTGACAATCTCCTACCTATATTACTCCCTATTTTGAATAATATCGATTCAGATGTTGATCCCACAGTCTTAGTGGATATCTACAACCAGGCTATACTCAAAGCACTGAACACCATTGCCCCTTTAAAATTGCGGAAACCTAAACCACAGCGTCACCTTAACACCTGGTTCACGCCGCAGTTAAGAGAATTACGCAAAACTAAAAGAACCGCCGAGGCTCACTGGAAAAAACACCCCACAGCATCCAATGAGATAGAGCTAACCCTAGCCTCTTCTAGTTACAAAGAGGCCATACTGCATGCTAAAAAAGATACCTACAACAAAAGGATTACACAAGCGGAATCGAACACTAAAGAACTCTTCAAGATTCTGAAAGAATTAGAATCCCCTATTGCCCCCACTGACAAATGTATTACTGACACACTATGGTGTAGCAATATTCAGAAGGCCTTATTAGACAAAATAGCTCGCCTACAAGCCAAAATTAACGCAAAAAAATCCTTATTACTAGCTGACCCTGACTATACACAACTACCTAACAGACCATCCACTTTCAAATCAACTTGTAGACCTTTCAGCTTTTCACCCCTTTCTATTTGGGAAGTGGAAAACATCATCAGGAAACTCAAACCTTCAAACTGCCAAGGCGATGCCTGCCCTGCCCCGATCATCAAAGCGGCCGCGCACGACCTAGCACCTTTCATCACCAACCTCATCAATGCCTCATTTAAATCTGGAATAGTACCGGATAACCTTAAAGACGCCTGGGTCATTCCTCTCCTTAAAAAAACCTACTCTTGACCCAGCCAACCCGTCTAACTATAGGCCTATAACAACGGTACCGTTCTTATTAAAAATATTGGACAGAGCAGCCTACTTACAAATACAGGCCTAGCTAGAATCAAACAACCTCCTAGGACTTAGGCAATCATGCTTCCGACCAAGACACGGCACAGAAACTGCACTAATAGACCTTACTACACAGATCCATAACTTGAAAGACAATGGCAAACTCGCACTCCTTTTACTGCTCGACCTGTCAGCAGCTTTCGACTTGGTCAACCATCAAACACTCTGTCACCACTTGAAATCTGCAGCACACTTTTCAGACGCAGCCACGGCCTGGATTAGTTCCTTCCTGGCGAACAGAACCAGGAGGGTCTTTTCTGCAACGGATTCTGCTGAACCCTCACCAGTACCTTGTGGAGTCCCGCAAGGCTCTTGCATGTCCCCGACACTTTACAATATATTCACAAAACCATTCTTTGATATCCTTGACGCTCTGGGTGTCACGTATACTAATTACGCGGATGACAGCCAGATACTCATTCCTATCATGGGTGATTATGTAACTGACAGTACCACCCTTAATGAAATCTACTCGGTAATACAAGCATGGATGGCACACCATGGACTGTGTCTCAATGACGAAAAAACGGAGTTAATCATCCTGGGTACTCATGCCAAACTTAAAAGTCTCAATCCCTCATTCAAAGCCTTTACCATAGATGGTAACCTCATCCCTGTGTCAAATAACACTAAAACTCTTGGTATCTACATCGATGCCACCTTATCCTTCTACAAACAAACCAATGCAGTAGCTTCCTCAGCCGCATACACCTGCAAGCTGATCACGGCATGTAGATCGTTCATCTCCACACCCAATTGCATTACTCTTGCCAGAGCACTAGTCCTATCCAAATTAGACTACTGCAACGCCCTTTACTTGGGCACTAGTCACAAAAACATCAACAAATTGCAAGTAGTTCAAAACAATGCCATCAGGGCTGCCCTCAACATCCCCAAAAAAGCACACATATCCGAGAGCAGACGTAAACTACGCTGGCTCCCTGTCGAGCACAGAATAGCTCTTAAATCATTGGCCCTCATACACAAAGCCAGGGCTAACCTTGCCCAAGCATACCTTACAAACCAACTTACACCCCACACCTCCTCAAGACCACTCAGGGTAGCACAAACTAATACCATGACCATACCGAGATTCAAACTTCATAACTCAGGTGGAGCTAGCTTCCCTGTTCAAGCTTCCAAATTATGGAACACTATCCCCGCGCCCTTGCGTGCAGAATCTTCATTCAACCTGTTCAAACATAACACGAGGTGCTGGCTCCACAATTTGGACTCCTTGACAGCCTATCCTCCGGATCCTAGCACGCTAGACTGATGCCGGCACACCATGTAATTTAATGTATATTTGTACGCACCTTCTGTAACTGTAACGTAACTACTGCTTTTGACTGCTTTTTATTGTAACTGTAACCAGATCTAATTTACGCGCCCATATGCCCCCGGGCCTGGCTGCGCTTTACAAATAAATAAATGACAAATGACAAATGGATTCTTGTTTGGTCCACTTTACCTTTAAACCTTATTATTTTTCCACCCCCAGGGCTAAAGTGGGCTTTATTATTTCTCACCTTTCCGGGAATGCCTTAGCCTGGGCCACACCATTAGTTAACACCGGAGATCACCTTTTGAATGATTATGAAGGATTCATTCAAGCACTAAAAACCATATTTGACCGCCCAGAACAGGTCTTTAGTGCTCAAGAACGTTTACTCGATTTCCAGCAAGGCTCTCAGGACATGCTCACCTACGTAACTCGATTCAAGCAATTGGCTAAAGAAGCGGGTTGGCCTTCTGAAGTTTGCTTCACCCTCTTTCGAAGAGGGCTAAATGAAGATATTAAGGATGAATTAGCCAGGGTAGCACGTCCTAGTTCTTACCAGGCACTTGTAGGGGAGGGCTGGTCCAGGAGACCCCTCTCGCCTGCGTTTCTTCCCCAGGTGAGGGCTATGGCCCATTGGGCGTTCCCTCATGCCACCCGGGCCCAGGTGGTGGGGGGCTCACCCACTGGAGACATTGCCCACACGTATCGAATGCCCACATGTATTGATTACAACACAAATTTAGCTAGGCCCAAAAACCATTCTTTGCCCGGTAAGGATGGTGTGAGCTCAGCGCACTGTAGCGCGGCCCCCACCCTTGGAGAACATCCCTGTTGCCGCAGCACCCTGGCAGATCCGCTGCGAGCATGTTCCCACGAACAAGACGGACATGAGCTAGCGCAATACGCTAACATTGTAACAGTTCACCTCCCGCAGTGTACCATCACTATCAGCATGACCCGGCCAGCAGGCCTGAACAATGAGAAAGAACAGTAAAATGGTCCTCTGATGGCAGACAGTCTTTATATATATATATATGTATATATTAATGTCAAGACCTCTTGCATTATTTCTTTCTTCCACAAAATACAAATGCCTGTAGAATGTATTAAAATGAGAGAGTATGCTCCCATGATATAAGCTATGGCGAGTTCGCACCATTGCAGGTGGATGCCAATGATAAAGGAACGCTCCAGGGGTCTGTTCGTTGTGTGTATCACTGGGCAGCCTACCTCACGTGGTTTCGCGCCATAACTAAAGCTAATGCTGCTAGAGTACACGAGAAAGCGGATGCAACTATACTATGAACTCATGAAAAGAATGCGCGAGAGTGCACGTATCATGTGTGAACGTCTGAGCCCCTCATATGCCACCACCGTCACGTACAGTGGCGGGTCGTTTTCTATGTACTCCACTTATCTAACCACTACCTCATTTACTACGAATGTATATGCATGTAACTGAAACACTGTAGCTGCTAGAGTCTAATGTACAAATATGATGCTCAAACTGGGTATAATCGAAATGCACCCAGCAAAGATTAAATGCATGTTTCGAAGTGATTTTAAATAAGTATTATAGAAAGTATTCAAATGTTTGCGATGTCTTTACTCATATTCCGCAACGCACGAGGGAGATACCTTTGTGAAAGTGTACAAGGTCTCGATGTATCCCCCTCCCTCCATCAGAAGGCTGCCAAGACAGGAGAACAGAGCCCCGCTCTGTGTTATCACGCCTCCCCCGACCCGACTGGAGCCGCTTCAAAGACTTGTAGCCCCACACCAGCACCCAAGGCCGCGGCCAGCCACCTGCATTATTTACAGCACAGCAGTAAACCTCAGTTTAAACTCAAGCGCCCCCTCATAAACCCCACAACCCACCGGACTGTCTCAGACTTATGGCCCTGTGCAATCAGGACACCCAACACTTTGACAACGCACAGCGAAACATCCATAATCACTTCTAACAAGACAGAAAGACCTGTACCACCCGCCCCAGTCCCTGAAGCTTAGCCCCTCGACCAATGGTCCCGGTCAACAGATCACAAGTAACCAAGCCACAATATATTATCTCCAGATCCCTCACAAGGTGCATTCCTCCTGTGTTGCATTAACCTATTAAAAGATTTACTAAAGAGAATAAAACTGTAAATGACTGAATGACTGCAGTGTGCACGGCAGAGGGCAAGTAAGTCAGAAAAGGCATTCATCTCTGCCACAGGCCGCCTCGGGACACCAACACCGCCCGGATGAACTCAAGCCGACCTGCCAGGCCCAGCCCAACCCACGAGGGTGACCAGTGACGTCCTCCAGCCAAGACCAACCACACCGCAGCAGCACCTATAGTTAGTCGTCGCCACCCAATCCCAATGAACTTGTGCCCCCTATAGTATGTAGGTTTCGATGACGTTTTTTGTAAATATATACGCCTGTCTTTGCTATTGTCAGACAGAGCGCTCTCGGAGTTTGCAGAGTTCTTTGCATGCCCAATTCTGATTGATAAACTCCCATTTACGTTCACCCGCACTCTGTCTTGGCCTTATTCCCATTTTGGGAGAGTCCTTCATTGTCTCTCATTGCGGGGAGGATCGTGCTGTTTGGGGACGCTTGCTTTCACACTTATGGATCTTGCTCTACAGATTGATTTTTGCATCCAGGAAAGAAGGGCAGAGAAAAGGAAGACCAAGTCACCCATCCAAAAAAATCCTCTTGTGGGCCCTTCAAAATCCGAAGATTCTCCTGTTCCTACAAATGAACCTGAACCCATGCAGCTAGGGGCCTTCCGTGGACCCATATCACCCCAAGAAAGGTTGAGAAGGAGCCATACTGGCTTATGCATGTACTGTGCCTCAGACAAGCATTTAGTCAGAGAATGTCCCTTAGCTCCTCCACGGCGTTCGGGAAACGCCAGCTCCCGATCCTAGATGGAGCTCAGTTTCGGGAGAGAGATGCAGGCTCCACATCTATACCATCATTGAACTCTCCTGGACAAAACTCCCTGGTAATCTTACAGGCCTTCCTATCGTCATCCAAGAAAGAATCCTACCCCATTCTGGCACTAGTGGACTGTGGGGCAATGGGAATATTCATAGATCAGGAATGGGTCCTTAAACATCATATTCCCTAACAATCCCGGAACGTCTTGCAACCTGTAGAAGCAATTGATGGAAGACCTCTTTCTTCTGGACCCATAACCCTTCAGACTAAGGAAATTGAGCTTGCTATAAACCATCACCGAGAAAAGATAAAGTTTGACATCATAAAATCTGCCCATTACCCAATGGTATTGGGAATGCCCTGGCTACAAAAACACAACCCATACATCAATTGGACAGCAGGTTCCCTGTTCCTAGGTTCCGAATTTTGCATGTCCCATTGTCTGCTCCTGGATCCTTCACCGACAACATCAGAAGAACGTTCAACAACTCAGCAAGGTCCTCTTATGGTCTCCAACATCATCCAGGTTCCTAAAGCCTACCAGGAATACGCTGATGTGTTCTCTTCTGCTATTGTCCAAGCCTTACCACCCCATATGCCTGAGGACTGTGCTATTGAAACCGAACCTTCAGCTGTGATTCCCTTTGAAAGGATGTTTATTCTGTCTGAACCCGAGAAAAAGGCCCTTTGTGAATACCTAGAAAACAGCACCATACGCCCATCCAAGTCTCCGGCTGGAGCCTCATTATTTTTTGTTCCTAAAAAAGACACCAAGGAGCTCAGACCTTGTCTTGATTATCGAGGTCTTAATCAGTGCACCCTTAAGGATCGTTATCCATTACCCTTGATCTCAGATATCCTGGAAGCCGTAAGAGGAGCCGTAATATTTACCAAATTGGATCTCAGGGGTGCTTATCATTTGATTCGTATTAGAGAAGGAGACGAATGGAAGACAGCCTTCAGAACACCCTTTGGTCATTACGAATACTTGGTCATGCCCTTTGGACTCTCTAATGCTCTGGCAATCTTCCAACGCTTTATGGACCAGGTGTTTTCAGATATGCTATTTCTTTTCGTCATCGTCTACTTGGACGATATTTTGATATTCTCCAAGGATCCTCTCAAGCATGAAGAACATGTTAAAGCAGTGTTACAACGGCTACGAGAACACAAGCTTCTAGCAAAACCCGGGAAATGCCTTTTTCATGTTTCCACTGTTCACTATCTAGGATTTGTCCTTAGCCCAGATGGCATAGGAATGGATCAATCCAAGGTTAAGGCCATACTATCCTGGCCAACTCCGACCACCGTAAAACAGATCCAATCTTTCCTGGGCTTGGCCAATTTCTATCGGAAGTTTATACCATCCTTCTCCGAGAGTGTTCAACCGATCATCTCCTTGTTGAAGAAAGATACTCCCTATCATTGGACCCCAGCCCAGGAGAAGGCCTTCCAACGTCTGAAAAGAGAATTTACACAAGCCCCCATCCTGGCTCAACCGGATATAAATCGACCATTCGTAGTGGAAACAGACGCCTCTAACTATGCTATCGGAGCAGTTCTGAAACAGGAACTCGATGACGGGCTGGAACATCCTATTGCCTATCTTTCACGGACATTGACCTCCAGTGAAACTCATTACTCAGTCTTAGAAAAGGAACTTCTAGCCATCCGTCAAGCCTTCACCGAGTGGCGTCATTTACTTCTAGGAGCTAAACATCCTGTCCAGATTCGAACGGACCATCGAAATCTCCAAGTGTTACATGCCCTGGAATGCAGGAACAGCCGTCAGGCCCGTTGGGCATTCTCCTTTGCCCAATTCCAGTTCCAGATTCACCATGTTCCGGGAACACAAAACGTAAACGCTGACGCCTTGTCTCGCGCCCTGACTATGAACCTCCTGAAGACCGAACATTTCCCAAGATGTTTCCCCACACAATATTTGTAGCCCAAGCGACCAGCCTCCTAGATGAAGTCTGCATTCAGACTCAATCCTCGGAGCTCTGGAAAGATATCTCGGACAAGAACCAGTGGAAGTTGAAGACCAAACATGGATACTTGTTCAAAGACAATGCCTTGGTCATCCCAACACAAAAACTACAGCAAAGGACAATAAATCTCTGTCACGATACTCTTTACTCCGGGCATCGTGGTATTACCAATACCCTCCGATTAATACAAAGGCAATTTTGGTGGCCTGGAATGAAAGCTGACGTACAACTGTATATTCAGGCATGCTCTGTCTGTAATCAAAACAAACATGACAACAAAAGATCGGCGGGTCTATTGCAGCAACCTCCACTTCCAACAAGGCCTTGGGAATTCATAGCGACAGACTTCATTGTGGAATTACCACCTTCCAGGGGATACACAACCATCATGGTCACCATTGATTTGTTCACTCATGTGGCCCATTTTACACCTCTGTATAAACTGCCATCCTCGTCAGAACTTGCTGTAATTTTCCTGGAACACATATTCCGACTGCATGGACTTCCTTCCAAGATCATATAGGACGGAGGGCCCCAATACATTTCTCAGTTCTGGAAACATCTTTGCCAAATACTAGGAATCCAAAGCGCTCTTTCCTCAGGATATCATCCCCAAACCAACGGAGCCACAGAGCGTGTAAATAAACCTTGGAACAATACCTCTGTTGCTTCACTACCAAGGTCCAGGACGATTGGTCCTTTTTAATACCAGTGGCTGAATTCCGCCTATAATAATTCAGACCACTCTGCTGTTAAGACCAGTCCTTTTTTCTGTAGCCAAGGATTCCACCCTTCGGTTCTACCCTCCATCCTTCCTCATCCTACACCAGTTCCAACAGTCGACTCATGGAGTGAAACACTCATTAATGTTCAAAGAGAAGCCAAACAACAATTAGAAAAGGCCAGGACCCAAACCAAACTGTATGCAGACTCCAAACAAAGACCAAGCCCCTCCTACACAATAGGGGATAAGGTTTGGCTATCCTCGAAACTGCTGCCACGGCATCTGCGACCAAATAAATTGGCTCCTCTATATTATGGGCCATTCCTTATAAAGGAAATCATCAACTCAGTGGCCTACCGACTCAAGTTACCAGACTCCTGGAAGAAAATCCACCCAATCTTTCACACGTCCTTAATGAAGCCATATGTCCAGACCTCTCGAACTAACCTTCGGCCCAAACCAGTACTCATCAATGACCAACTGGAGTATGAGGTCTCCAGGATTTGCGATTCTAGATATAGACGTGGCAAACTCCAGTACCTGGTGGAATGGAAAGGCTATCCCCCCAGTGAATGCATTTGGGAACCTATCTCAAATCTAAATACCCCCAGGTTACTCAGAAGGTTCCATCTCATACACCCGGGCAAACCCGGTGGAACGAGTTTCCGGAGGAGGCATGCTGTCATGAACCATCAAACTTGCCCCTTCTGGTCCTCCTGGTCCCTGACATGTCGGGCCTTACACTCCATAATACTACCAACATGGCGGCAAGCTCAGAACGCTGCTCACCAGTCTTCACGTTCTATGCAGCGTCCTCTATAAAGAAACCACACCCCCGCGTCTCAACGCTGCTACTAGCTGTGATCGGACGTGTGCTCCGTACCTTCTCTTGTGCTACTTGCTATCCCCTGGCCCCTGGATTCCCTTCTCCCGACTTCTTCCTTCTTATCCAATCCTCCCGGAATCCATGCGTCGCTTCTGCGTGCCCCCCTACGTCTTCTTGAATATTCCTGGAGTTTTCCTTTGATCCTGGACATCGAAGCTGAACGTAATCTGGAAGCCGAGGACGGCCGAGCTGGCTTATTTAAGTCCCGAACCATACGAAAGAAGACTCCGCCTAAAGAGGACATCAGGCAACACAGACAGGTGAGATGGGGGGAAACCTGTGACACCGTTGGGTCCGAGCCTTCTTCTCCTTCAGGCAGGCCAACCATGCGCATGTTGTTGCGTCTTGCTCGCCCTTCAGCTTCCTCTGCTCGGTTTTCCAGGTTGGTCACCTGTTGTTTCAATATGTGGACTTCTTTGGTATTGGTGGCGCTTGTATCCGTGTTGGTTTTCACCACACTCTCCAGGCTACTCGTCTGTTCCGCCAGTGCTCTCACATCTTGTCTCAACAGGTTGACCTCTATTCCTATCGCCTCTATCTTGGTTTCCAGTGACGCCTTCAGGTCTGCCATTGCTGTCCCCCATGAGGATTCTAGTTCCATTATGGCTGCAAGAATCAGGTGATCATCCCTTGGCGGGACCCCCCCTTCCGATGTTGTGGCAGAGTTTGTGCCGGCGTGCCAGGGGACTGCTGCTGTTTCACAAATATGTCCATTGTTGGTCGTTTGCATTTTCCTTTACCCCCTTTAAGAGCCATTGCTCTGGACACCCCAGGTCTTGCATGTCCTCTCAGTGAGGGTGCTTCTTCTCAGCGCCGCGCCATTTCTGCGCCAGTCTCCTGCTCCACTCACATACGCAGGCCTGCTTACGGTGTTCTTCCTCTGTCACATCAGGCCACTTATGCAGCTCAACAAGGCCGCGATCCCAAATTTCCGCACGGGGGAACCCTTCTGATTCGTGGTCCTTTCTAGCTGTGGGCTCTGGTCCAGGATACAGCTCAATATTTCTTCCAGCTTTGCTGGGTGCCAGGGTCTAGGCTGCGGTTATGTTTGATAGGTGCGGGATGCTTCGTTTGTTGCTTGTCTGCCTGCTATCTCTTCTGTAGTTATGGACATTCCATGTGTCTGCTCTGTTGGGCCTGTTTGTCATCTCTTACAGTGTGACCCATGGGGGCACCCCGACTCGCCTGCTGCTATCACCAAGGTGCAGGTTTATCTTGGTCACACGAGGTGGCCCTTCTACTGTGTGCTTTGTGGTATTTAGCCTTGCCCAGTGAACAGTACGATTCTCCAGCGCCCAGGATGGCTGCGTAGTGTTTGAGCTAGTGTTCGTGGGCACCATATAGCATTATTTTATCAGTCTACCGTTATGGCTGGGCCTAATATTCTGTTGCTGCCTTCCCCACCGCTGCGATGTGGCCACTATACCTCATGTTGCCTTAGTGGTGTTGATGCGTTAGGGCCTGGACCTTCCAGCTATACCTTCATATAGACTGATGCACTTCTCAGGGCTTTCAGCTGCTCCGCCTGTATTTTAGGCCATTGCGTGGCCTTCTCTCCCCAGGCCACTTGCCCCGAATTGTGGAGGTTATTTTGTGTCCCTCCGGGTCAGCACATGTTTGGACGGGTGGGTCCAGTATTCCTGCTGCAATTTCCTCCGGGCTAGTATTTATTTTATGTTAGCCCACAGGGCACTGTCTATTGTCCACTCCGTTTGTGTGGAGTGCCTTGGGCAGCTATCGTTTGGGGGACTGCTGAGGTAGAGGGGGCGGTACAGCTGGGGTGGCTCCGTTATACTATTGTGGCTCACGCAGCCGTTCTCCAGAGCGCAATGGTGGCGCAGTTCATGAGGGGCCCCCGCACTCTTACCTTTTTCTTCCCACTGTTATGTCACCAACTGTATTTTCCTTTTCGCTCTCCTGCTCCACCGTCCTTCCGTCCGCCTCTCTTGCATTTATACCAAGGCAGGGGGTCCCTCAATGCCATTGCTCCGCAGCCATCCCCACACCCCTGCTGGTGTTCTCACGGCTGCCTGCAGCACCCTTGCCCAGGGTACGCCGGTTCTCATTCACACAGGCACAATTGCTTGGAGCTGTGGTGCGTCTGGTGTTGTCCAGCTGTGATCGCCGGGTTCCCCTTGTGTTTAGTGCTGTTCCTCCCTTTGGGTCCTTCCGCGCTTCAGGTAGCGAGATTCCGTGGTGTTTGTGGTTTCAGTGGGCATCCTCCAGGGATTATCGCAAGTACGTCGCTTTGGCATCTGCAGTCCAAGCGAGGCAGCAATCTTTTTCAGAGAGTGTTCCATCTCCTCATCCGTGTGTCCTTTATTCTTAGGACCCAGCCTCCATTTTCATCACTCGCTGTGGCGTGTCTTTTCGCACTACAATGCTCACTATTTGCAGTCGCTATGAGCAGCGCCACGTCGCACAGAGTTTCTTCAAAGCTTCATGCTTCTGTCTCGTATTGTGGGATATTTTGGTGTTGTTTTGCAAGGCAACTTATCACTGGACTGTTCTGCAGCGTGCAACCTTTATGGGCATTAGTCACTCCACCACAGGTCACACAGTTACAAAGTATTTGTCTACTGTAGCAATTCTCCTTCGGCGAATAGCTTTGCTGTCCCGGTCTTCCATGCTCATTACATTTTCTGCACTTCGTACGGCCTTCGCCGCAGGGTGCCCCTCCTCTTCGTTGGAGCTGCCTAATGGTGCGTCAGTTTCACCCTGGGCACTCGTTTCACGCCGCTCCCTGCAGTCCACGGCCCTGATCTGTTTTACGTTGCTCGCTCCTTCTCGCACCAATCTTCCTCTGTGTTTGTCAAGTGTTGCACAGTCCTGTGTTTGGTGGCGCCGGCCCTTTTGTTTCACCTGTATTGCTTCTTCTATTAGTTGGTTTTCGTTCCGTGCCTGCATTAGCACATTTTAACTTACACGCAGGGCTGCACCATAACTTCATGGATATGCCACTCCGCTCGTGTGCACCGACACTCGTTATTAGTGCTGCATTTTTGTCAGATCATCAGGAGCCTCCGGAGAAACACGTCCTAATGCATGAGCCTGTAGCCACGCCCTGGATGGCTAGGTTGACCGTCTTGAAGAGTCCCCCCGATATCTGGGGCAGAACTCTCAAGCAGTAAAGAACATGTTTGTGACCTGCATGTCATTGGTACCTTCAGCCAATTAACTCAAAATGAAGTAAAGCAGTTGATGAACAATGTAATGACAGCTGGAAATAAACGACAGCGAGATATAGCATGCCAAGAGGTTCAGGACTATATGAATTCTCAACTACGTTCCAACCAAGATGAAGTGCGGCACAATAGCTGCACAAGACCATTGGGAAACAACTCAGGATTAACAGAGTACCTGTGGCCATGGAGAAACGTCTGAAAGTATAGTCGGTGGTCGTGTGAATTACAATTATATGAAGTGAAAGTATGTACCTTCACTGCACAAGGCTCAATCTGAGGTCTACGGGCCCAAGCCACCGAGAGACTGCTTGGTCCATGGGCATGATGCGACCCGAAGTGGATGACACTATGAGAAGTGTGGGAAGTAAGGCCAGTCAACAGTGCTGCCTGATACCTGGTCTCTGCTCCGATAACCACTGATTTGTGGTTTGGAATTGACTCAAACCAGAAATTATGGCCTTTGCAGGCACCCCAGTTGCAATATTTGAATAAATTAGATAAAGGGCAGATGATGCTGGTGGGAAACAGAATATGTTGGGAAGAATTAGTTCTACCTCCAGAAGTAGACGTACACTTTTCTGCGCACACAGAGACTAGACTGTTCAACATGTTTTGGCCAGCCGTAGAAAGAAAGATAGTAACAGTTCATTTAGAAGTTTTGAAGAATTGGCCAAAGTTGGTACCACTGAGGTTTGAACAGATAGAGAGGGTCAAGGAAGAATTAAAAAGGTGACTGTCATTACCAAACAATTTTGGAGTAGTCCATCGTACAGCCACGATCTGTGTTTCTGGGGATATCATATTTGAAGTTCACCAAGAAGTGTCTGAACGACCTTACATTACCGCCATGTGTTCCTAACAATTCTTCGCTTATTTTGACCGGAATAATAACCTGCGGCAGGTGGTGTCAGAGAAGCAAGGCCAGTGATTAACACACAACCCTCCACCTCAGCTCACCTTTGCTCAACCTCTGACACGTATGCCTCCTTTGCATTCTTGGAAGTCTATCAGGAACCAAAAGCATTGGAGGAAGCACTTGTATAATTGATGTCTGTTTCTAATGAAGCCCTCCAAGATGGTTGTTATTAATTCAAGTCTAAACACAATTAACCAATCCAAATGCCTCAACAGAAATAGCTGTTTCTCTATGCAAACAAAAAGTAGAGAAAAATCAATAGATTAGGGAAAGTATTATAATTCCCTGTGCAGAGGAAAATAGGTGAATTGGGTGGGAAGTACATTAGTTATGGTTCTGTAGGAATTGCAAAAGGGGGGAAAGCATATTGGTGCCCCGGTTATGATAACTGCTCGACATGACGTGATTGCCCAGTGAAAATGTGAGTATTGTCAATTTGCATCTGGAACAGTTTGTCCTGTATTGAGGATGGATGAGTTTGGGGGCCAGACGAAGAGCATGCCATTCGAATAGGCAGATATGAACTATTTTTGGTTTTACCTGAGCACCAATTGCAAACAAGGTCCTTGTGGAAGGCCCCTTCTTTTGACAGATTCATCAAAGATAAGCATCTTTTGCATGTGGAGATGCGAATTTGGTACTGTCGCCATCAGATTGGCTGCTTTCTACCCGCACAGGAGAGGCTGATGGGAGGGGGCTGTTTCTTGTAACGTTTGCTTTTGAAGCTACACATGCAGTGGTATGAAGATGAACAGAGTCATGAAGTCGAGGGCAGATACACTAGGCTGGCTGTGGTGTGAGGAGTGTTCTTCATCTTCAGCCGGTTTTTCCAGACTGATAAAAATCTCTCTTCTGCAGGAGATAAGTCTCCTTGCAAGGTGTCCTGGTAATGGATGTACTATAGCTGATTCAAGGCAAATTCACTACCCATCTTTTAATGCATGATACAACTTTATGAAGGCCCTTAAAACAAACCTGTTATCCAATGAGGTGTTAATTATTATTTTTTTTCTTTTTTATGTGAACTTTTACTTATTTACAATAAGTTTTATCAAAACTTTCGCAGTGTCTGAAGCAAAAAGAAAAACTTCTCCAGGTACCTAAAAACCTCCCAAACTAACTGGTCCGACACAGTGGGGGCTGATCAAAAGGATCTAAAAACTAGGTTCCTGAGATCCAAGCCCTAAGCCAAAACATCCTTGGCCACTTGGCAATTTATCTGTTCGAATGCAAGTTCGAATAGTTTGACCAATGCTATGGTCCATCTCCTTTTCTCGCCGGATATCAATCTATTCCACAGGGCGTCGGGTTGGAATATCCATAGGTTTTCGGCCAGTGATGGGAGGTAGATTTTTCTATTTGCGTTGGTTTTTGGGCAGTTAATCACAAGGTGCTTTAGTGTTTCAACAGACGACTCCTTACATAAGCGACATCTCTTGTTGGTTGTGGTCCCTCGGATTGTTATAATCTCTCAGGTCAACAGAAGGTTAAGTCTCGCTTTCATGGCACCTATTCTCATCTTCTTGTCTGGAAATTTTTGGCAGTAGTTCAACGGTTTTCTCAGTTTGTTAAAAGTGGGTGGCAGGTGACTTAAGAGTCTGTTCCCCACCGCTTTTTCTATTGTCAGGATCCAGTCCATCTCTTCCATTTTTCTTTTAAGTCGATCTGGGTTTTCCTGCAGCTCTACTTCTGTACATGCTATTTGGGCTAGATGGGCCTTTCTGGCCTTAACCCATTTTTTCAGAGCCTCACATTTACCCGTTTCACTTTCTTCCTTAAATGTGTTAAAAACAGGTAATGTATCCGACATGATTATTCTCCTGTACAGTCTCATCGCGCTTTGGTCTGCCATCGATGCCAAGGATACTAACCCCAGCTCTCTCCTGATGGCCGGCATGGCAGTTGATTTCGGTAGACCCAAAAGTGTTTTCCAAACATAGCCCTCTAGTTTGCTCCAGAGATGGTGTGGAGTATACAAAGAAGCTTCCATCCCATATATCAACGCTGGGATGACTTTAGCCTTATAAAAGGTTATCGCTGGTATTAAGGAGAACTTTCCAAACTTGGAGTCAACTGCTCTTGTCTGGGAAGTTAGGCGTCTCACTTTTTCCCACAGTTGATTTTGTCCACTCATGTCTGTTCCTGAACTGTCAATCTGGACCCCCAGATATTTGATGTTTTTGACGATTTCAATTTTGGTGTTGTCGAGAATTTTGTTCTTTGCTTTGCTGGTTACTTTTTCAATTACCAAAATTTTGGTCTTTGTTTTATTTATCTCCAAGTGGTTTTCGGTGATATACTTCTCCAGGTTTGCTAGTTTTCTTTGAAGCCCCACTTTGGTCTGGTCTATTAAGATCACATCATCGGCGTACAGAAGGCGTGGAATCTCCATTTTCCCAATTTTAGGAGGAAAAGATCTTATTTTGCTTTCTGAGAGCTGGTAATCACCTAGAAAAGCTATAAACAAGGCCGGGGCCAAGGGACACCCTGCTTGACGCCTCTATTCACCACTATCTCCTCTAATAGTGCGCCTTGATAGTTAAGATTAACTCTGATTTTCGTATGCGAGTGCAGGGCTTTTATGGGGTCGAGTATTTTTTTTCGGGCAGTTCCAACCTTGCAGTTTCGACCAAAGTCTGTTCCGGTCGATCCTATCAAAAGCTTCCGAAAGGTCAATGAAAGCCAGATAGACCTTTGGTGCACCTTCATTTACTTTGGCTTTCAGGATGTTTATTATCAGTAGGTTGATTTTTGTGCAGCCATTTTTTTGAAAGCCTGTTTGGAGATGGTCTTTTGTTGGGCCGTCTTTTTCCCAAATTCTGAAGTGTTCCAGCAGGAGGGTTGCATAGATTTTCCCCATTATGTCCAATAAGGCGATTGGCCTATAGCTCTCAGGTTCATTTCTTGCTCCTTTTTGAGGTGTTAATTTGTGAAAGGCAACCAATAGTCAAATTTTTCACACCAGGAGTAAAATGTGTATTCTTGTAAATTGACCACTCATCTTTCAATGCATGAAACACTGTGTTCAACCCTTCGCAACTGATAACAATGTGGAATTATTGTCACTTTATCTGTATTGCATTCTGTACTTTACTATCATGGCAGTGCAGCATAAATTCATACAACCATTTATCAGTATGCTCAGCAAAATGACAACTATAAACTTAAACCTCATCACGCAGTGCAATTGCTTTCAACAGTTCGCAACGATTACGTATACCAAAGTGATATGTCTCCAATACCACACTTTGGGTTAAAATGCTAAACAAGTTTCCAAGTCATGCATCCTCTTGACTGAGTCCAGGTAAATTCCCAAACACTTGTTGTCCCCCGAAACAAGACAACAAATTAATAAAGATGTCTTCACTGAAATTTGGTCTACATAACACATTTAAGGAGTGCCCAACCCTGTTTTCCACTGTCTTCATATTAATAATTGAGGGCCATCCTTAGTAGTCTATGAATATTTGAAACATCAAAACCAACACATCTTCTTTGTTGATGACAGACACAAGTTAAGTGTATCTTGTGATATGAGAGAGAGAGAGAGAGAGAGAGAGAGAGAGAGAGAGAGAGAGAGCGCGTGTGTGCGTGTATGCATGCGTTCCTTTCCCCTTAACCTGCTCCCATAACCCCACATCATGTCAGAGGACGAAGGAACTCCTGGACAAGTCTTGCTAGTGCTGCATATCTTTTCTGGAAAGGCAGGGGGCCATTTACCATGCAGTGAGGATCCGGATGCTGCACACGCCCTGTACTGGCGCTTGATCATTACGTGGGACTTTGTGTCCCATTTCTTTGTCTATAGACTTTTCAGTTCCCTTTCCTCACAAAATGAGACAACGGGTTCACCGAGGGGGTAACTAGAGCCTGTTGGGGGCTGCTCCGGTCCACCGGGCAGCCCCATGCTTGGGTCGGGTGGCACCCGACAGTATGCACACTTAGGCGGCGCCCATGCTGCATACTCAGAGGTGGGGGTTAAGCCCACCCCACTCCAGACCACCGGAGCTCCGCACACGTGGCCAGGTCCACCTGGCCACCACAGCCCCGGCTCTGGGGGCACCCAGGCCATGGTCGCCTCCCCAACCCGCCTCACATGGCTGGGGGACCCACAGGGACGGCGTTGCCCGGCAGGGGCACCGTCCTTAAGTTGGGCCCCGTCCGTGGGCCCAGCACCTACAGCGCAGCACCAGCCTGGTGCAACAGGAACGACGCTGGAGCCAGAATGGGAGTGACTGGCGAGCCGGAAGCGGCTCGCCTCTTATTATGTTGGTCGCGTGGCTACTGCCACGTGACCCATCACAACATCCTGGGAGCTACCATGCTCCCAGGAGGGGTTCACATGCAACAGAGCCCAATATGAGGATTTAGGTCAGTTACATTGCTTTCTATTAGGCGGTGTTAAGTCTCTTTCCTCTGCTATTCATCTACTATGATTTTCAGTTTAACAAAATGGTCTGATACTGTGGGGAAAGCTCCAATTAAATGAAGGGTGAAGTTTTGCTTGTGTCTTCCGATTGTAACGAGCATTTTTGGTCAAATGAAGTGTCCAGAATGGAGGAATCCTTTGTTGAAGCAACTGTTACAAAGAAGACTGTGGCAATATTGCGATGCAACCCTTTACTGTTTAGGTGGTTGAAAAGGGAAAAGAGTTGTGTGTGTGTGCCTTAGCATAAAAAATGATTCGACCAAAGGAAAGGCTCCAGTTTGTAAAAGCAGTGTTTCTGGCAAAATGGGAATGAGGCAGATTAACAATCAGATGCCTTTGCTCGAGTTTGGGTCTCGGGTCCAAAACTTGCAGAACTATTGGCCTGATTCATGGAAGTGTTTTATAATGGCGCAATACCATAGGAAAATGCTCTGTGAATCTGGCCCCATGTCTTTTCACCCATTATGGGTGATGGGCATGCTTCCCTTTCTATGGAAGCATGAGAGGCATTTGGATTCTAAGCGAGTGCCTTTGTTAGACCTGTCAGAGGTAGCTCACCCTAGGTTCCTCCCAGCAGTGGATGCTTTTGCCCGATGGGGCAAAATATTTGGCTATAAGATTAAGGAAACCGCTGGACAGAGGGGAAAATAAGTTATGGTCTGAGTTCCTCGGACCTTCAACTTTCCAAATGTCAACGGTAACCCCAGAGTTGGACCCTCAATTGAACATGTTTTTCCCCAAGTTAGGCAAGGACCCTAAAAAAGGATTTGGTAGGAGTCTCAACTTTTGTAATAAAATCGCAGCAAAAATGTCACCTGTGCAAGAAATCGCAGCAAACATGCTGTGGATTGACCCGGTAAAGGTATACACCATTATACCATTTAAGAGGTGCGGGGGCTGTAGGGGTGTCCCCCGCTCCCATTAAATGGTATAATGGGTCTGGTGGTTGCGGGGGGTGCCCCCCGCATCCTTTACATGGATTGCGGCGGCAAAACCACAGCATTTTCTGCTGCGATTTTTTGTGTACACGGCCATTTTTGCTGCTATTTTAACACATGGAACCAAACTTTTCCAAGACAAGGACCAGGACATTTCAGGACTATTAACAAATGTGTCTGATGTGTCAGAACGGTGACCTCGTAGACCCTGTTCCTCTCAGAGAATGTTTGTCTTGAGCAATGCAGAGGTGCCTACCACTGCCGAGCGCAGAAAGGAGATTTATTTGGCCCTAAATTCCAAGTTGGAGGATTTAGCCGCTAGAGTACCTGGTGCTAAAGTAGGCTTGCAATTGTGCAAGGAATGAAAGATTTATTAAGGACATTTCTAAATATGTGGGTCTTTAAACTTCACTTGAGAAAGCCCAGGCCTCCTTCAAGAAAGTTTTCAGGGGTCATGTTTTTGGACAGGCTGGAAAAGGAAGGGGGATATTGTCTCGATATGCATTTCAAGGAAGTCCAAGACAGGTGCATCCGGTCCAGCATTCGCAAGACTACTTCAAGTGCTCTTTAATTTACCCTCAGCTCGGTAGACGATACCGATAGAGAACCAGGAACAACAAAAGAATTTCGAAGACCAAGAAATACCACAGGCAAGCCCCTTTCCCTCCGTTTGGAATTCTTTCCAGGGAAAAACAGGTGGCAAGTTGGGTGTGCTTTTAATGCCTACTTTAAAATCACAGACAACCCGTGAACTCTTCAGACCATTCAAGGGTTTCAAATGCCAGTACTCTCTGCCTACACCTATTGTTCTTTCCGTGAGAAAGTGCTTATCTAGTTCACCAGTAGGTGCTAGACCTGCTCAAGAAGGGAGCTGTCAAACATGTTCCCATGGTGAACATTTTATAATTTTAGTTCTGAAGTTGAAGAGTTCTGACCTGCACTCAATCTAAGAGCTTAACGCCTTCAAACAGTACAACCATTAAATGGAAGGCATTCATCTGTTGAGGGACTCCCAGCTTCCAGGGGAACTGGATGACCAGGTTGGACTTCAAAGATACATATTGGACCATTTCTTTTCACACCACATTAGAACGAATTGCAGTTTCTTTGGGAGAACAGAAAGGGGATGTTTGTCGCTCTCCCTTTTGGTCCATTGTCTGCCTCTTGGTGCTTCACCAACATTATGAGCCCAGGTGTCCTCCCTCAGTGCACAGGGGATTTGACTCATCATTTACTTAGACATAATGCTTCTAATGTCCCAATCGAGGGTCATGGCAGCCCGTCACTGATAGATCGCAATGTCAATACTACAGGAGGAAGGTTTGTCCATAAATTGGAAATAATCCTGTGTAAAACCATATCATTTAATAGATTTTCAAATAGACACATTGCAAGCTGGTCGCCAACTTCCTCTGTCTAATATCAAGGCCATCAAAAAGGAGATCAAAGCAGTTCTAGCGAGATGGGTAATCCCTCAGAGCGCTAGATCAGATTTTGGGGCCGCTGGCTGTATCAATTCAGACAATCATTCTAGGACCCCCTCCATTATTGTGCCCTTCGGAGGCTCAAAGCGCTACACCTCAAAAGGCCAGGACGGAATTACAATGGTGTTAAGACCACATGTAAGCCTGGAATGGCAAGGCATCCTTTGCGCTATGTATCCACTGCTGGAAATGCCCATAGACTTTCCTCGCCTAGTATACATGTCCCCTTGGTCCTGGACGGAGAGGCTCACAAGTTGGTTTGCCAAGGATCCCTCTGGTTGGTGGTTTGGAGATTTAGGGGCTTCATGTGACCTCCACAGCCTTTCGGTTGCAGCATCTTCCATCAGGATTCTACATCCAGGGAGCTTTCGATCCCTGGAACTTCCTAGTGTTATTGAATGTTTTGGGGAGCTTGGTTTTGCTGGTGTGTGGAGTGATGCTTGGATCCTGCTACAGTGCCTAAAGTAGAGGTGGTACACTTTTGCTCTACTTAATTTGGGCAAGGCAAAGCATTTTGCACCATTAATCAATACTGATCAGCCATCTCTACTGCTCATGCTTTGTTTGATGCGGTACCTATAGGTAGTCACCCGTTAATATGTCACTTCCTAACGGGCCAAAAGTTGATCAAATCCCCCTCGAACTGCCAAGGGTCCTAAGTATACTGCTCTGTGAGACACACATTTAGTCTTCAACCTGTTTCTATCCTGGCCACTTAATGAGAAAACAGTTATCTGCTAAACGGACAATGCTTCTTTGTCTTATCCCCTTTAGAAGGGTTTCCGGTGTTAGAAGTTTAGACATTAATAATGGATTGTTTTCTCCTTTTGGTGTTCGTTTTAATGTCACCAGACATACCAAAAGTGGTTCTGCTACCATTAGTTACCCTGAGTTTTTTTTTTAACAAGAAACATTGTGCATTGTCAAAAGATTAAAGCAGTATGAAAGGGCAATCACACCTATTGGTGTTCCCTGTGACCTGGTACAGTGTTTCCACCTGTTCTATTTTATGGCAGCTCTGCATGCTTCAGCCGCGGTGGTAAATGCGCTTTAAACATGCAAAATCGCAGCCTATGTGTACTGAGGTAAAATCTCAATGTTATCAGCTACCTGTGTAGGAATGTCAAGTTTAAAAAAGACAAGGGAGGCATAGATTTTCCCACCCTCACTCTCTCTCTTTTCAATATCTGTTTTCTTACTTCTTAGGCAACAACATTTGAGAATGTCTGGGGAAGTTTGGCTGGAGACTTGTTGCTCGTGGATCCTGTTTTCTACACCTTGTGCCCGGTGAGATGGTTGCCGTGGAGGCAAATGAGCGGCGGTAGCCGTCGAGCACCAGATAGGAGTGCTAATGATGTTCATAACCACCAGGAACTACTTTGTTCATGTTGGCGGAGTGCTTATTTCTGTTTCATGATTTAACGGTTTAATACATTCTTTGCCGCAGGCAGTTTCAGAAAAGAAGGCAACGTAGAAGCTATGCCTCTGCTGTCTTTATTAAAATTACTATTTTCCTACACAACTAGCTAAGAACATCAACATTCATTGCTGCACATTAATGGTACAGGCTAAGTTGGTGAGAGCAAACAGTGACAGAAAAGAGTACATACAATGAAACTCATCAATGAAAACCTTTTTGTTTCATGTTCTGCTGTCACCAATACTGGTAAGGACTTCTGCAGGCACTGATGCCTGTTGAAATAAACCCCCGGAACGTGTAAATGTTGTTCACTGACATTCAATAGCCGACACAGTGGCTGCTGTTCATATTCTGCCAAAAGAGCACCTCGTATTCCATACCACATGTGCCTCATCAGCCATGAATAAACGTGATGGAATAAATAACACACTTGTCTCTATGCTGTAGGCTGAAACTATAAACTAGGAATCACAGGTTACAAGTCTGCAAAACGCTTGAGGCATGCTTGACATGGCTCTATGCCTATGGGTCATGCACAAAGGTTTGCACCAGCGGATTGCAGCACTAAAGGACTTTTTGTGCGGGGCCTCTCCTGGTCCGTGTTTGGCGCGGGTACCTCCTCGAACCCCCAGCCACTTGTGGCACCCTCCGCCTTCAACCTGCTCCCCCCACCCCCACACACCTGCTGCGGGCTAAGGCTTCCGTCTCCCTGTTTCCCAGTTCCTTTATCACTCTACAGACCGCAGCGCCGCAAGCCCGGGGCATAGCGCAGCAGGCTTTTGTGTGTATACTGCACATTACGAGAATGCACTGTAAACCTCATATCCTCGTCACCAATGCCACGACTGTGTGATACAGTAATACACTAAGCAGTGACAGGCCACACTTGGCCCCAGTGGCCCCATCTCAAACTAGCACCTCACAACTTCCATCCAAGCTCCCACCCGAGGAGCTCGCAACCCGCCTCCCCCTTGGTGCATTACCTTGCAATCAATAACAGGACACACATTTCTGTGGGTAGGAAAGGCTGCAGCTGCTTTATTAGGCAGGAGGTAACTTACAGATGAACCATTTGTACCATGCATACTCAGAGTTCTACACTGAGCATGGGGTCCTTACAATTACTGTACACCCACCCTAGGTCACCTGCGCTTCTGCCTGGCTTGCCCCCTTCCTCCATTTCCCAGGTCACCCGTCCTCTTATACCCTTGCTAGTTTCCCAGATTGCCCACCCCTTAATAATCTTACACAGATTTCCACAGTCCATCCCTACCTCTTTGTCCTTGCTTATTGCCCACCCAGCTTGGTTTCTCCAACCTCATTGGTGGTCTACTCGTCTCCCAACCGCTTAAGTTTATCAATTTCTACTTTCCCAGCCCCTCTGACCTCCTCCATGCCCAACTCCCAACCTCCCAAGCCCTCTGCTTTGTTTTCTAGATATCCTGCCCTCTTCTACAATTCGTTTTCCCTGTTGTTCACCCCAGGCCCAACTCACCATAATCCTTGTTTTTCCCTGCTTTACTTGCGCCCCACCCCGCTACCGCCATCAGGGGGTGGGGAAATATGCCAAGTTTAATACCTTGGTGCTCCTCTAAGTTATTTATTTTCCTCCCCTGACCTCTTCCTTCCTATATTCTTTTCCCAAACTCATTTACCACCCACGACATTATTTTACCCCGGTTCCTTTCCTCATCTGCAATTACTTACTTCTTACGCCATTCCCTTTGCCCCGGTGCTTTGACCCCTTTCTTGGTCCCTTATTACGCACTCTCAGTTCCTTGTTTGCCCCAAACCAACCACCCCTGTGATGGCGTTCCTTCAGTAAATTTGCTTTAACATGCCATGGAGTCTATCATCACTACCTTGCTGCACGTTCCTCTATTTGTTTCATCCTTCTAATCCTCTCCTCTTAGGAGAGCATTGTGCATCTAGTGCGCCCTACCTGCTTACCCCCGGCCATGTCGAGCTGTTTGCCCCAACCAACCACCCCTGTGATGGCGTTCTTCAGATCATTTGTTTTTACATATCCGATGGAGTTCATAATTATCACCTTGTTAGCACATTATCCCATGTGTGCCATTCCTCGGATTCTCCGCTCTTTGGAGAACATTGGGCATCACATGCCCACACCTGCTTGCCCCAAGCTAGCCAAGCTGTTTGTCCCAATCCGACCACCCCTGTGATGGCGTTGCTTCAGATCATTTGTTTTATATAACAAATGGAGTCCATAATTACCCCCTTGTTGGCATATTTCCCCAGTTGTGTCATCCTTCCGATACTCTGCTCTTAGGAGAATATCGGGCAACTATTGTGCCCAACCTACTTCCCGAGAGCCAGCCAAACCATGTGGGAGCAAACCCTCCTATCCTTACTTGTTTCACTCCCACCAGAAAGTCCATAATCTCGTTGGAAAGCCAACACGGCTTCCTTCCATTGTTGTTCACCATCCTATTCACCCCCAGTTTTGTTCACCTTCCCTCTCATCCTCTGTACATTCTGACCCACCACCATCCCTGCGCTGCTAACCTTGATAATTCTCACATATCCCCGTACCTGCTCCTCCCCTCCCCCTTGTAGCGTCGACCACAGCACCTCACTCGCCTGCAAATACTTGCCTTGGGGAGAAAGGGATCCAAATTTCGCGCCCTTCACTAAACATCGTATACCCAGACATTGTATATTTTGGGCATTGCGTGAGGTGGAAAACATGTTTACTGCCTTATCTGGTTGGGTACAATAAATAGCCGCAGTACATCCATGCTCCTTTGGGTGAACACTACATCACCTGTACTGCAAACCTCTGAAAACGATGGACTTTGTTACTTGTACTTTTTTTTTTGCTGGACTGTCGTAAAGCCAGTCTCGATCTAACCAGGGCCCCAAACTTTGGCTCCCATTGTTGGCTTCAAGGTCTACTTTCCACCTTCCTGCTTGCTTGCTCCCCCACTGTGGTGTTGCCTTCATCCCCATCGTTCCCCTGAACCGCTGTCCTCCTCTATGCATTCCTTCCGTCCCCGGTATCTGTACCTCTCACCTGATCCTTGGGTTCTGTCCTTTCATGCGTCTTCCTGCCACCTCTCTGGGTTTCCCCTGTGTTAGGAAAGATTTCCATTTAATGTGTAATTTTCCCTCCTGTTGCGAACCCCCCCAACTTTTTTGCTGATGTCTGAATACCATAGTCTGGCTTTGCCAGAGGAGCACAGCCTTCTTCTACACTCCCCTGAGCTTTTCGCTCACTTTTTATGGGGAAACTGACATGCCCTTAAAGACAGTCAGTACTGGGAGACTTGTTTCCCTTAGCCCTTGACCATGTTGCAACTTTTCTGCAACATGTAACAAGTGTACAATGTACCTTACAGTACATTGCACTTGGGTCTAGTCATTTCAAAAGCCCCTAGATACTCTCGAAGGATTTTTTAGGAGAAGTGCAGATGTGCGTTGGACAGGGCTGGTGGCAGCTTATCATTTCGCATATTTGTAACCCTTTCTTGCCAGGTAAACCACGATTACTGCGTTTGGCACGGTTAGGCACGGTTAGGTGGCGTGGCTCCAAAAGGGCCACGCCACGAGGTTCTTTGTCCTGTCCTTTGGCCATCTTGCCCCTTGACCTTCCCCAGGTCCAGCCGACCCGGGTCAGTCCTTATTTGGGCATGCATTTTCCCACGAATCGCCAAGCTTACGCTGGCTTCTGCATGCCTTGTGTGTGCCTACAGGATGTGGGCTGGAATGTCTGGTTCCAATACACATCCTGGGTACCAGAGAGTCTGGAGTGCTGAGAATGCCTGGGACCACCATGGTCCATGATTGGTCCACGTATGGTATGCCTGTATGTGAGCAGATCTCCCATTGGGTCCTCTTCGTTTTGGCGCGAAGAAGATTCTGGATAAGAGAAGGCCCCAATCACCCATACCATGTCGATCTCTGGAGTTCTCACTGAACGAAGGATAGGATCCAAGTATCCTGAAACTAAGAAGCCAAGTCAAGGAACCGCTGGTGACCCGCTCGAAGGTTTGGCACCATGAGCCCGCTGTCGTCCCACCGAACCCCTCTGCATCTGATCATCCTAGAAGGTCTGCGAAGACGCTTCGACCCATTGGAATATTGGGACCATAGTAGAGACAATAGTAGAGATCCTAAGAAGCTGGCCTTTGCAGCAGATTTGTGGGTGTCACATAGAGTGTCCCATAAGGACAAGACTCATCCTGGTAAGCAGGAGGAGGGGCAAAGTTCAAAGATAAAGAGGGTGGGGGATCCGATAAAACTTCCTCCCAAAAGAGCCACAAAAAGAAAAATAAGGGTAAGTCACAAGAGAACACACAGGGTAGTGGAGGGTATCCTCCAAAACAGAACTCTGGTTACAATAAGCCTCCCTATGTCCCAAGACCCAGTGGATCTTATGTGGCTTGTGGAGCAAGTGACCATGTGAAGGGGGACCCCAGATGTAAGGTGAACACCTTGGGGGTCCACTCTGCTAATCTGGCCTTCTCCTCCTATGAGGAAGAAGAGATTACAGGGGCATCCTTCTCCTCAGACTCCTTCCCCAGTTGGGTAGATTGCGAGGTAGTTTTAGTTTCCCTGGGTTCCTGGGAGCCTAAACTCTCAGAGGCTTATGCTAGGATTCCTGATAACACCAAGCACTACTTTAAGGACTTTTAAGGACTTTATACCAGACGGTTACGATATACTAAGAGTCGATCGACTCAACTCTAGGGGAGGTGGCCTGGCCATTATTGCCAAAACAAAACTAGCTGTAAGGCGCACTCCACACCCAGCCATCACATCCTGTGAACTTCTTTCTGCTAAAATACCCATCTCTAATAACAGTACATTAACTGTCCTTCTGGTGTATAGACCACCAGGCCCATTAGGTAACTTTGAGGAAGACCTATCTAGCCTCCTCTCGAATATCATCAAAGATTCCACTCAGCTCCTGTTACTAGGTGACTTTAACCTGGGATTTAATGACGACACAGACAAACAGGCCCACTCCATCCAATCAATCCTAATCGATCATGGCCTTACCCAACAAGTTTTAGCCCCTACACACACAAAAGGACGGACACTAGATTGGATAGCTAACCGAAACTGCGCCATGACCATATCCAACATTTTACCACAAACGTGGACTGACCACCACCTTATTTGTTTCTCATCTACCATAGAGCCTCCCAAACTAGACAAGCTTACTTCATCTCCGCCTATGCCTACTAGAAGCAAAAAAGAAATCACAGCTGATAAACTACTTCCTCTCCTCCTACCTGCCCTCTCCGCTAGCGCCATCAAGTCTGACCCTAACATGCTAGTTGAGACATTCAACAACACTATGTCAAAGGCCCTGGATACTATTGCCCCTATTAAACTGCGCAAAAGAAAACGAGAATCTCATCTTAACACCTGGTTCACCCCCTACCTCAAGGAATTACGGATCCAAAAACGCAAACTCCAAGCTATCTGGAGGCATACACCCTCAGTTGAGAATAAAACCTCACTTGACAATTTGGCCAAAAAATATAAGAAGGAAATAATCCAAACCAAAAAGAATACATTCAATGAGAGAATTAGCAAAGCTAACTAACTCCAAAGAACTCTTCTCCATCCTCCGAGAAATGGAAAACCCAATCACACCCACAGATAATGCCCCCAAGGACAAACAATGGTGCACTAGCATCCAAAATGCTCTAGCTAATAAAATCACAACTCTTCAAACGAAAATTGCTAAGTAGAAAGCATCCCTAAATGACACTGGAACCCATACCTCCCACATGGCAGATATACCTAGAATAGTCACTCAAAACAACTGCAAACCATTCAGTTTCTCCAACATATCTATACTGGAAACCGAAAAGGTGATATTATCCTTGAAACCATCCAACTGCCAAGGTGACAGCTGCCCAGCACAAGTCATTAAGGATGCAGCCAGAGACCTAGCGCCTTTCATCTCTAAATTAATAAATTCCTCCTTCAGATCTAGCACTGTACCCACTAGCCTTAAAGAATCCTGGGTGCTGCCTCTCCTGAAAAAACAGACCATTGACCCAGCCATCCCAACTACTTATAGGCCCATTACTACGGTCCCATTTCTCCTTAAAATCATTGACAGAGTAGCTTACCACCAGATCCAAAACTACCTGGAGACAAACCAACTACTAGGATCACGCCAATCTGGCTTCAGACCATTACATGGTACTGAAACGGCCCTAATCGACCTTAAGACACAAATCGACGAGTTGAAGGATAAAGGTAAAACAGCTATACTCCTCCTCCTTGACTTATCGGCGGCCTTCGACCTAGTGGACCACGCAGTGTTATGCAACCATCTAGCATCTGCCGCCCATTTCTCAAGTGAAGCTATAGCATGGGTACAATCCTTCCTAGCTAACCGTACGATAAGAGTTTTCTCCCCATTAGCCTCAGCGGACCCAATACATATCACCTGTGGCGTCCCACAAGGTTCATGTGTCTCCCCCACAATGTACAATATATTTACTAAGCCACTCTTTGACTAACTTGACAGATTGGGGGTAACTTACACCAACTACGCGGACGATACGCAGATCCTCATACCACTATCTGGCAACTTTGTTGAAGACACAGCTCTAGTAAATAAGATTTACCTTATCATTCAGGCATGGATGGCCTCACATGGCCTCTGCCTGAATGACGATAAAACAGAGATACTGATACTGGGTACCGACTCCAACCTTAAAAAACTCAGCCCTAACTACAGTGCCTTCAATATAGACGGTAATATAATCAAAGTGGCAACAGAGGTAAAAACACTAGGCTTCTACCTTGATTCCACTTTATCTTTCAAAAAATAAGTTAACGCTTTGGCTTCCTCCACAGCCTACACTTGCAAATTAATCAGGGCCTGCAGACCTTACCTGTCCACAACCAATTGCATCACACTAGCCAATGCCCTAGTAATGTCCAAACTGGATTACTGTAATGCCCTTTATGCAGGCGCCAATAAAACTGTCACTAACAAATTGCAAATATTGCAGAATAATGCTCTTAGAGCAGCCCTTGACATACCCCGCAGAGCACATATATCTAATATTAGGAAAGACAACCACTGGCTAAAAATCAATGACAGAGTTCTCCTTAAAACACTATCTCTCACACATAAAGGACTGAACAACACTGCGCCCCCCTACATCTCGGCTAGACTGACTAGAAAATCCTCTACTCATCATACCAGAGCCTCTATCCACTCCCTACTTGAAACCCCCAGATTTAGACTAACTAAAGCAGGCGGAGCTAGCTTCCCTGTTAGAGCAGCCTGCGCTTGGAATTCACTCCCCCTGGCATTGAGAGCTAATCTACCCTACTCTAGTTTCAGGAGCAAGGTGAAAAGTTGGCTCTGGAGTAACGACAACTAACCCACTGAACCTGGCCCTATCATTGCGCATAACTACCTTTGACTCCCCCGATACCAGACCTATGAGAGGGATTCAAATTCCTGTATTTCTTGTATATTTGTATATTGGTTTTGTATATATGTTAATAACTCATATAATGCATATTCTGTATGTATCCTTTTGTATGTACGCAACCTTAAGCCTAAGTATTCTTGTAACTGCTGCGCCCGGCTACCCCTGGGTTTTGGAGCGCATTATCAAATAATAAACTAAACTAAACTAAGGACAGTGTGCTGGTTAATGGAGTAGATACTCCTGCCCTTAGGGATAGTGGGTGCAGGGATAGTGGGTGCAGCAGAACTGTAGTGGATTCTACCTTGGTAGACCCAGAGGAAGTTGCCAGAGCTCCTCCGTTACTCACTAAGTTGGCTGATGGCCCACCTCTCAATATATACCTGCAAATCTTACTATCAATGGTACAGTGGTCGGTATTCCAGTGAGCATTCAGACAGATGTCCCAGGAAAGGTCTTGCTGGGAATTGATCTCAGAGTTTAGGGATTGTGGGAGATACAACAGAAAGACCCTGCACAAGGTCACAAACAAGGGCAGCACTGGCCAAGGCCACCGCCATGCCCAAGCCAAAGGGGAAATCCAAGGCTAAAGGAGTCATGAAAGACAAAAGAGGGAAAGAAAACATTCCTCCTAACTCACCTACCACTGAGGTGGAGGTAGGTAGTTGGTCAAACACCTGGACCTGACGAGGTAGAGACGTTACCTGATGTATTTGATCCAAATGACCATCCGGAACTAGAAGACTTGTTAGTAGAAGGTGGTCCTGACAGGGATGAATTCAGTAAGGGCCAACGTGAGTGCCCATATCTGGAAGGCCTAAGGAGACAGGCCTGCTCCCAGCTTGAGGGTGAACCTCCCGGGAAGCATAGGATTTATTGGGAAGGTGGGCTCCTCTACAGTGAACCTACAGAGTCTAGAGAAGGAGACCATAGGAGGTTGGTGGTTCCCCTTGCTGTAAAATCCTCACTCCTGCAGCTGGTGCATGAAGTGCCCCTTGCTGGTCAGCTTGGTATCAAGAGAACCCAGCAAAGGTTATTCATGCATTTCTACTGGCCCAAGATAGGGGTGCAAGTAGAAAGTCACTGCAGGAGTTGTGCCACCCGCCAGTTGTCTGGTAAGAGTGGCACAACAATCCAAGCTCCACTGGTACCACTCCCAGTTGTGGGGGTACCATTTGAGAGGGTAGAGATCAACATTGTTGGTCTCCTTGACCCCCAAACATCCTCAGGAAATAGGTTTATCCTGGTCGACCATGCTACCAGGTATCCTGGGTCCATCCCATTGAAGACTGTGACTGCTAAGTCAGTTGCAAAACCTTTACTTGCTATATTTACTAGGGTTGGCTTCCCCAAAGAAGTTGTGTCTGATAGGGTCAGTAACTTTATGTCAAAGTACATGCAGCCCATGTGGAAGGAATGTGGCATCACCTATACATTTTCATCCGCATATCACCCACAAACCAATGGTCTAGTTGAAAGGTTTAACAAACCTTAAAAAGCATGATTGGGCTCTGGAAGAACTCCAAAGAAGAACAATGGATCTTCTATTACCATGCTTAGTGTTTGCCCACAGACAGGTACCTCAGGAGGGTGTTGGCTTCAGCCCCTTCGAGCTTCTGTTTGGTCACCCTGTGAGGGGACCCTTAGCCATAGTCAAGGAGGGATGGGAGAGGCCCACTCCCCTCCATTACTACCAATGTAGTAGTCTAGGTGATAGGGCTCAGAAAAAGAATGGTACTCCTGGTGGGTCTGGCTAGTGAGAAACTGAAGGCAGGGCAAGCACTGGTAAAACATTGGTATGACCAGAAGGGTTCCCTCATCAATTTCACACCAGGTCAGCAAGTCCTGATCATGAATCCTATAAGGCCTAGAGCGTTACAGGAAAATGGTCAGGCCCTTACACAGTGGTGGAGTCACTGGGTGAGATCAACTATTTAGTGGACCATGGGAGGGCTGGGCAGGCTCCAAATGTGTTCCATGTGAATAGGCTGAAGGCTTTCATCTCAAGAGTTGAAATCGCTGCACTTCTGCTGGCTTTGTTAAAGGGGGAGGAGTCAGAACCTCTCCCTGACCTGTTCCAGGGCAGTCCTTCAGACAGCTCCATTGAAGGTGTCCAAGTGGCCCCTCACCTGACTGCTTATCAACAAGCAGAGGTGAAAAGTTTGCTGAGGCAATTTCCCCCCTTGTTCTCACAGTCTCCTGGTTTGAAACCTTGGTGCAAACATGACATTGACACAGGGGCCAGTGTACCTACCAAAAGTAGGGGATACAGGATGTCAGACAAAGTAAGGTCTTACATTAAGACCGAGGTCAACAAGTTGTTGGATCTTGGGGTGATTGAAACCTCTAGTAGTCCTTAGTCCAGCCCTGTGGTTTTGGTTCCAAAGGCAGGCACCTCTGAGTTGAGGTTCTGTGTGGATTACTGGGCTCTGAATGCTGTCACCAGGGTTGATGCACTCCCCTTGCCCTGAACAGATAAGCTGGTGGATACTTTGGGTGCCTCCAAATACCTCAGCACATTTGACCTCACTGCAGGCTATTGGCAAATAGCCCTTGCAGAACACACCAAGGAGAAGACCGCTTTTTTCAACACCAGGGGACCTTTACCAGTTCAGGGTAATGCCTTTTGGGTCGAGAAATGCCCCTGCCACTTTCTAGAGGCTTGTGAATCATGTCCTTAATGGGTTGGATGAATTCTGTCTAGCATATCTGGATGATATAGCTGTTTTCAGTGCCACCTGGGAGGATCATGTGAAGCACCTCGAGATTGTGTTGCAGGCTCTTCAGAAGGCCATTTGGCCATAAAGGCCAGTAAGTGCCAGATTGGACAAGGATCAGTGGTCTACCTTGGACATGCCCGCGAGGAGAACAGAACTCCAGGGATTTGGTAAGTGCAACAGGATGCAGAATATGGTTATCAGATAATAAACATGCATTGATAAGTAAATAATATCAGCTCAGGAAAAGGGATGTCAAAATATATTTGCGCTGTAACGTTCATTCTAGTACCCAGAGCGAATGTGTCGGAAATATAGTATAATAACATGAGTAAGCTTTGATTGAAATAATATGGCGTGCTCAGTGAGGAAATGAACAGGCAATATGTTAAATACATGGTCCGTTATCTTTCTCTATAACGCTTACTTGAGAATTTCGAGCGAACGTGCTTTAAAGAAACATCTCAAAAGGCGCAATAATGTAAACTAGCCCGGATGGGAATAAGAAGGTGCTCATAGTAAGGAAATTAACAGTCAGCATATTAATGCCAATACATGGCGAATGAAATCAGAGGACTATATGTGTAGGCAAACAAACATATCGTCCGAGGTATGAGGAGGTGAACAAGAGGAAGCGGTCTATCCTTAATCAGAAACATTACGAAGTGGAGGATCGTTTTTGCTCATACAGTAATGAGAACATCTAAATGCAAACAATGTAAACTGTTTGCACTACACAAACCCTATGTTTGTTTTATTTACACTGTCCTTAGGCACAGGGATTATACCCAATTACTGAAAAATCGGAAGACATTCTTTATTACTTACTAATTGGATAAGTTACATGTTCAGTTACATATTTAGTTGGTACGTATACAAAGAGGAAAAGCTATCAATTAATCAGACATTTACAAATGATATGGTGATGGAATGAAAATAATGTCCACAGGGGATAATATACACAAAAGGATATAGAATGATGACATGGGAAAGGTAAATATGTATATCATTGAGAAATATGTTGGTAAAAGACTTGAGACATTATAGGAGATTAATAACGGAACAGATTAATTGAGCATGACCTGCTTTTGTAAATAGCTTTATTGAGGCCTGATTACAATTTCATCTGCATTTTTCTTTTCTCTTTCACCCAATACGTCTCACCTTGGCCCAACCCCCTTAATCTCGGTCTCTATCTTTGACAAACATAACATGAAATTTCTGTTGATATTTTTTTTTTCTATTTGAATATATATGCTATGCGTTTATATTGTGCACTGTATGACTTTTTGATTACGTTACAAAGCATTTGTCCGGCTTTGGAGAGGGCCAAAGGCCAAAACATGTGTCGCAACGGACACTATCTGTGAATAAAACACTTCTAACTGGCGCAGTTTGTGTGGTGGCATTGAATATTGTTTTGCAAATAAGAGGGCAGTGCGAGTACTCTTTGCTGCACGCTATGCAACAGAATCTATTACTAGGATCATCAGTTCATATC
This sequence comes from Ambystoma mexicanum, assembly GCF_040938575.1. NCBI lineage: Eukaryota > Metazoa > Chordata > Amphibia > Caudata > Ambystomatidae > Ambystoma > Ambystoma mexicanum. Next base: position 1,279,008,410 of record NC_090931.1, on the reverse strand, counting down.
TAATTTACTGACCCTTGTTTGCGGCAATAGTCCCTCACAGCAACCCACAACTACGTTTCCATCAATACTGGAGAAGAACAAGTTACTTCTTACCTTGTAACGTTCTTTCGATGGGATGTTCCTCCGACGTATTCCTTATCTTTGATAATTCGTCTCCAGCTTGCTGGCCTTGGAAATATTTTCTCTGTAGAGGGCGCTGCGCGTCGACGTCTGCCGAGTCGATGTCCCTCGACAGCCACCGTATCGGTGCCGACATCACCATGCCCATAAATAGCCACGTGCAGCGTCCGTTGCTCAGTTCCGTTTTGTAGCATAAGATAAGTCATGCCTGAATTGGTTATTGACCTTGAAGGAGCGTAAGCTGCAACCACAAGGGAAGTATTACTGCGGGGATGGATGGGAGGGGCGATAAGGAATACGTCGGAGGAACATCCCATCGAAAGAACGTTACAAGGTAAGAAGTAACTTGTTCTTCGAAGGGATTGTGTCCTCCGACGTATTCCTTATCTTTGATAGACTCCCATAGCAGTGGCATGTAATTGGAGGTGGGAGTAATAATGTCATGTATCCCTTTTAGGAATGAACCGAATGTAATACGGCTTTGCCAAATCTGGTCTCTTGACTAGTGGAGGAATCCAGGTTGTAAAATGTTGTGAATGTATGTGTGGACGCACATATGTCTCGGACCGGTACCCCTCTTTGGAGGGCCGAAGAGGCTGCGATACCCCTGGTTGAATGAGCCCTAAGATTTTGGGGTGGCTCTTTCCTTGCCACTTTGTAACATTCCAGAATGGCCAAAATAATCCACTTGGAAATGGTCTGTTTTGTTATGGGTAGTCCCAACTTGTGACCCGAGTATCCTACAAACAGTTGGTCTGCTTGCCTAATCCTAGCCAGTCTGCTGATGTAAAAGCTCAGGGCTCGCCTTGGGTCCAGCCTATGTAGCCTTTCTTCCTCTTTCCCCGGATGGGGAGGAGGGTAGAACGAAGGTAAGGTAATTTTCTGAGTGATATGAAATTCAGAAACTACCTTTGGGAGGAAATTAGGCTTCACCTGTAGGACAACTTTGTCCTTATGGAAAACTGTATGGGGGGGTTTACAAGAGAGAGCTTGTAATTCGCTCACCCTCCTAGCAGATGTTAGTGCTACTAATAGGACAGTTTTAAGAGTGAGAAATCTCAGCGAACAAGAGTGGAGTGGTTCGAATGGAGTACCCATTAGGAAATTTAAGACTAAATTTAAGTCCCATAAGGGAACTTGGAATGGTCTTGTAGGATAAACATTAGTTAATCCCATGAGAAATTGTATTACTAGAGGTAGTTTGAAATCCGATGGTTCCTCCGCAGTGCGCTTGAAGATTGAAAGCGCTGCGAGATAGCCTTTTACAGTGCCAACTTGAAGGCCTGAGTTTGCCAAGTAGAGTAGAAACGATAACACCGTTGGTGTACCACATGAAAAAGGGTCGATATTCCCTTCTCTACACCAGCTGCAAAATGTGTTCCAACGGCAGCGGTATAAAGACTTTGTTGCTGGCCTTCTGGCCGAAAGCAACACCTTCATGACGTCATCAGGGAGGTCACAATCCTTGTACCTCACCCTTTCAGAAGCCAAGTGTGAAGGTTGAGGGTTCTGATGTCAGGATGGAGAACCTGACATCCCTTCTGTGAGAGAAGATGCTCTTTGAGTGGAAGACGGATTTGAGGACAGATGGACATATCTAGAAGGTCCGGGTACCACGTTCTCCTGGCCCAGTCCGGGGCAATTAGGATCATGGTTTACCGGAATCTTCACAACCTCCTGATCATTTGAGGAATAACAGGGACTGGTGGAAACGCGTAAAGGAGTGGGAACTCCCAGTCCACTACGAACGCATCCCCTAGAGCTCCTCTCGGGGGAAATTCCCTTCAACAGAACAGATCACACCTCCTGTTGGTGCTGGTGTCGAACAGATTCACCTGAAGGGTATCCCAAATGGCGAAGATCTCTTGAAGGACTTCCTGAGCTAGCTCCCACTCGTGGGAGACTGTGCTCTGCCTGCTCAGAGCGTCCGCTGTCAAGTTCTTCTCTCCGGCTAGATGGACTGCCGATAGAGAGATTCCTTCCTGAATTGCTCAAAACCAGAGCTGCATTGCCTCTCTGCACAGTGGCAGTGACCCTACGCCTCCTCTCTTGTTGAGGTAGTGCATGGCCACCGTGTTGTCCGTCATTATCAGGACATTTCTCCCCTGTACTGATGGCAGGAAAGCTTTCAGCGCTAGTGTGATCGCTCTCAGCTCTAATAGGTTGATGTGTAGTCTGGACTCCGATGGAGACCAACGACCGCTGATGGTCAAGTCGTTGGCATGGGCTCCCCACCCCGTGAGTGAGGCATCTGTGACTACTGTTATCTCCGGCCATGGTTGCCAAAACAGTTCTCCTTTCAAGATGTTCTCTGGATAGGCCCACCATTGAAGGTCATGGGCTACCTTGTCCGGAATCCAGAGGAGATCTGCCATTCTCCCCGAGAATTGCGACCACCGAGTTCTCAGTGCCCACTGAAGAGATCTCATTCTCAAGCATTTCCTGGTATTTCCTGTGTTTGAGATGGTATTTCCTGTGTTTGAGATGGATTGACACCTGGAAATAAGCATCCTGAAGGTCCAGAGATACCAGCCAGTCCTGGAGCTGGAGGGCCTGAAGGATCCGAGAGAGAGTTACCATCTTGAACTTGTCCTTCCTGAGGAACTTGTTCAATTCTCGTAAGTCCAGGATGGGTCTCAGTCCTCCGTCCTTCTTTGGTATGAGAAAGTAGGGGGAATACCAGCCCTTGTTCCTGTCCGCTACAGGTACCGGTTCTATGGCACCTTTCTCTAGAAGGTCTATAATTTCCTGCAAGAGGAGCGGATCTGGAACTTTTAGAGAGCTGTGCTCCGGTACCCCGGTAGATGACTCTGAGGGATGTGTAGAAAGGGTAGGCAGTAACCCTGGGCAACTGTCTCCAATGCCCAAGCATCTGACGTAATAGCCTGCCATTCCGTCAGATGGTGAGTTAACCTGCCCCCTACAGGTGTTTTGTGTGGAAAGACCTCAGAGTGGTTTGGGGGCGGCTGATGCAGATGCCGAGGGTAAAGAGGCACCTGCTGCTGCTGCGGCTTTAGTACTTTTGACCCGTCCACCTCGGGTGCATCTCCTTTGGCCTCTTTGAGCCGGCTGTCCTCTGCCTTTCCCGAATGCGGAATAATAGCAAAAGGACTTTCCTCCCCCAGAGGAGGGGCGAAAAGGAGTTTGGCGGATTGCAGCTCCTAAAGATTTTGCCGCTGCTTTAGATGTCTGCAACATTTCTTTTTTTTTTAATTGATTTAGCTGATTACTCAACTTTTCAATTTATACAAAAGGTTTGTTAAAAATTGCATCAGCCTTTTTACCGAATAAAGAAGAGCCGTCAAAGGGCATATTCAAAAGTCTGGCCTGCACATCTGGAGCAAAGCCAGACTTTCGCAACCACACATGCCTGCGGATTGTCATACTTGCCACCATGGCCCTGCTGATACTGTCAGCGGAATCCATGCCAGTTTGAAGTGACTCGCACATGGCATCTTTGCCATCTTTGATGATGTTAAGGAAGGCTTCCCTTTCCTCTCCTTCCGGTATGCAGTCAGCTGCTGATGAAGCACACTCCCACAGTGTGTGACTGAACCTGGCGAGCATACAGGTGGCGTTGATGGACTTCAACGCCATACTACAAGCAGAAAAGACTTTTTTTGCCATCGAATTTGCCATCAATATTGCATCTTCGTATTGCATATTTGTACATGTATGCAATATTTTGTTTTAGTGTTTTTTCTGGGGAATCAGGCTTTCAAAAATTTTTCTATGTCTGGGATTATTGTCCCCATAGATGAGAATCTAAATAGAAAGTGATCTGTTGATTGAGACAAATGGGAACAGTGATACGAGGACTTTGCTGCTGTAAATTGTCATTTTGTTATCTGAAAGCTTTACTGAGCTTGTACTATGGTTTGCCTCATATTATATGAGACGTAACTGCAATATATTGCATATTAAAGCGTTATGTAGTTTAGAATGTTAGTGAAAGACAGTGTGCATGTAGTAGACTGTGGTACCCTTTATGATGAATAGCTGGTTTGCAGAATGAGAATATGTAGTGTGAATTCTGAACGCCAGGTTAAAATGGCACTCATGTTTGTGTCAGCAACCAGTATATTGTGCCAGTTCTTTTCCTATGTTTGATATCATCTAACATGCACTTTTGACATTACAAGGTTAGTAATGGAACGCTTGCTAATCACAATGTAATAGCAGCCTGATGAAGCCCCAGTAGGGGTGGAATGCGTGGCAGTTTTTGTTCATGAAGTTTTGTCTTTTCGCCATGGTTTTGTGATTCAACTATGAAGATAGTCCAATAAATCCAGCTATTGTTTTAAGATCAGTTGAGTGCTGTCATTCATTTCCCTTTGTGGACTGGTGAGGACATCTTGCGTTGTCCGCAAGGAACTGGTAATTATATATCAAAAACTTTGAGCACAGGTCCCTGTTCTGCCCCCGCACTCACAGGCTCCCCTTTTGTCTGTCGTGCATACGAGACTCTCATTCCACGGAAAGGAGCGAACAAACCAAAAAGCCATGCAGTGGATTCTAAAAACTACAGATGTTTATTTCACAAAATTATACAAAGGTTTGCCACCAGTGAGATGACAGACAATGGACTCTGGTGAGTCAACCAGCGCGTTTCGCCACTAGGGCTTCGCTTTCATTAAATAGCAGGAGTTCCAGTACAGACATTAATGGTGTTTCATGTAGTAAAAAATGACCTTGGAAATGCAGTAGACAAGGACATTCCAGCAGTGATTTGATTCTGGCAAAATAATATACATTAAAATTAAGGTATCATAATAAAATAAGCATGCTTTTCTTACCTTTGAGGTGCAGAGCGGTGTGTAAGCATGGAGGGGCCAGACAAGCATGACAGAAGCACTGATGGGAATTTTTTCCAGGTCATTATTCCCCGAATGACATCCTATGAGAGTAGAATAAGAACTAGTATGATTATGGTAGGATCAATAGGTCAAGAGTAGAAGTTCACCTGCAGATCTAAAAACATTTGCTGTTGACAATGACTTTATTGTTAGTGCTACATACCTCGGGGCAAGGGGGCACTTGAGTGAAAAGGGAAGGGTGTGGATCTGGAGCACTTTGTTTAAACAGGTAAGCCTTGTAAGTGTATTTCTGAAGGTCAAGTGCACACTTGTTGAGACACAAGCAGTGAGCATCCAACCCTGCTTACTTAGCATTGATATACAGAGGGGTCTTACCGTTGCATGTCACATGTCCATGGTCCCGCAGAAGGCGATCTAGTTAGGGTGGCAGGGGATCCTAGATGCTGAAGTAGAAGGACCTACAAGGCAGGGTTTCAGGGCTTTCCTGGAGCAGCTATGACTATGTTGGAGTCGAAGGTTCTTTGGAACCTCACCATTTTGCCTGCACTGCCTATACCTTTTGCAGTGGCATGCAGAGTAGACCTGAGTTTGCCGATCTGAGGATCTGTGTTAGTTAATAGGTTTCAATTTGCTGGTCTCACATTAGGGCACCATATAGCACGATGTACAGTTTGAATTCTTAATTGTGAAGGCCTATTCGATCAGGTTTATGTGGGTCAGTCCTTTTAACGAATACCACCAACCATGCTGCTCTGCAAGCACCTTCTGACCACCAACCATGCTGCTCTGCAAGCACCTTCTGACCACCAACCATGCTGCTCTGCAAGCACCTTCTGACCACCAACCATGCTGCTCTCCAAGCACCTTCTGTCTTTGCCTGCGAGAGAAATATACACACACACGCGCACACACACACACACACACACACACACACACACACACACACACACACACACACACAGACTAGCAGCCTTGAAAGTGCTTAGGCCAGTATATTCTTCAGACACAGGCCAGAGATGCGGGATGCTGGTACCCTATTGATGCAGAGTACATCAATTGCTAACTTCATATTACTACAGAGTGAGGACGAGTGTTGCGTGTGTTATGGCCGATACATTGTGTCCTGTAGTCTGCTTTCACTTGCCATTACCTTGGAAGCAGAAGGGGACGGCCTGAATACAAAACAGCATTTTACAGCGGAGCATGGCAGAGTGAGGATGAGTGTTCCGTGTTCCTGTGGGGACATGGACCTGAACTAGATGTGGATTATGTGCGTGTACTGTTAAGGCCAACAGAGCCTTATAATCTGTGCACCATAACTGGTTATTTGATCTGATATCGGCAGAGGAATTGCTCTACAATCGGGTCAGTAACAATCTGAGCTTGTCTTTTGGTGACTTGGTGGTTCTCACAAGGAGCTTTGTGGAGTCCTATGGAGCAAATATGAGCAAGGGAACTTACACATTTGAATCTGCTACACATTCTTGTGGGCAAGAGGGGGCTTGCGGGGGAATTCAGACTCAGGCAGCCCCTTAAGACAGTCGGGCATACCTTGTCCCCTGCATACTTGTGCATATACCTGTTTAGGCATTTTGCTGGTTTTACACTGAATCAAGACCCACGGGCACTGGTATCGATTGGTTTTGCCTCTGCATTTCTCTTTTCTTCACTTCTCAGTGACTACAACTTATGGCATCCAGACACTGGGGGGCTAAGCCTTTTTACTGATTTTAGTGATTTTAATGGCTTGTAATGGATTTTAAATAGCAATTAGTGTTTGCATATTTATTTTTAAGCGCTGCGGAAGTCAGAGCATTTTATAGTGTTTGTCAGTTGTAATTGTGTGTCTCATACGTTCAAATTGCACGGATATTCATATAGCATTTCTTTAGTTTTTTGACTGGTTTATTTCACTACATAACGTTCATATAACGTTAACCAGCAACACGTGAGTAAGGGGGTAATTGAAAAGAGGTATTAAACCACAATAGCACGATGAGGAAAAGGAAAGCAAACTGAAATTTGGGTGAAAACAATGTAAAAAAAAGTAAAAGAGAACGTGGCCAATCAAAACAAGGGGCCAGAGACAAGTCCCAATCAGTACTAGATAATTATCTCAAAGATATATCCAGGAAATTGGAAGAACACATTTTGCATGTGGAAAGAGAACTAAGGGTGACCAAGTCGTGCCTGACCGACGGGCAAGAGGCAGCCTCAACCAATGTAGCCTCTCTGGTAGAATTAATGGATAAAAAAAACTGTTGGCAGTAATGTAGAAACACAGGGTGACATACCAGGTACAGAGGGAACCATGTGTGTATGGGATAGCGTTCCTGTAGCAGGGACTGCGAATGCCCAAATTGTTGAAAGAAATCACATAGAAATATTAGCACAGTCAGAACAGCAGGAAAGTGTGAAGGTCCCTTTGAACCAGGAAACAATTGGAAGCTTGGCCAGAGAAGGTGAAACTCTATTGGAGTCAGTAAAGGGCCTACCACCGATGATGAGCAACTTTGTGATACAAATTTAATGGAAGCCCATGATTCAAGTGTTGTATCTGCTTAGGGGATTAGCCTGATAGCTGTAGGCACACTAGTGGATCAATTCAAGGAGGGTGTCAGTAAAATAGCAAAGGACTCCATGCAGCTGAAATGGGACTTCTTAAAAAAGTAAAAAGTTACATTATCCACCTTTCTAAATGCGAAGGATGACATGGTTAGACAAACAAAGAATGAAGTCTGTGGTTTTAAAACAATCCCGGTGGACATAATTCAGGTGATTAAAAATGCCATGATTATTAGGGGAAACGAGGGGTTAAAGTGTAACCTTGTGCAAACTAAAGCCATTGAGAGGATACCCCCAAATAAACAGAAGATAGTAAATCCCAATGTTGTGCACAAGGGTAAATGAGACCCAAGCTGGCAAGAGTGAACCAATACCCACATTACATTCTGAGAGAGAACTGCATAATTATTGGGAACATATCAACATAGCGGAAAGGTCACAAGGGAAGCAGCCTGAAGCCTTTAGGGATGGAAAAGTGGTCTTCTCTTCCACCAGTAGCGGCACCACTGGTGGGGATAATAGTGGGGGTGGACCCTTTATCTAATGAATCCTAAATAAATACAATTGGATTGATGAATAAAGCTCCCCAATAGATAAAGATGCGCCTAGATGGGCCACAAATCAATCCAGGATCTATAATAATGGCCAGAAGTGTGGGGGTGGGCTGGGGGCACAAATACATCTATTGATGGTGACTGTATTATTGTTTCTTTTGATTCCTGCAAGTGGCATCATACATATTAGGCTCTAACTTCATTTATGCCTCAGGAATTTCCTCATACAGGTAGGTCCCCTTGTCATATTTTTATCCTGATCCGGCCTTGGTTCTCCGTTTTGGGAGGGATGTGCTTAATAAACATCCAAATAGGAAGGCACTGGATAGAGCCCATGAGGTGCAATTTACAAAAAGGAGGGACGCCAAAGAACAAGTGGTGCACAATAATTGTTGTATCCAATAGATTTGACCCTCTGTCGACAATAGAAGAACTAGATTGACCATAAACTAATTCTTTTTTTTTGGGGGAAAATTTTATTTTACAAATATACAAAAACCAAAATCATCAGATTAAACTAGACACAATTCTGTTACAGTGGTTGAACCCGACGCCCGAGCTGTGCTGTTAAACATTAAGCGGGTGAGCCAGCAGTATCAGGGGTCCCCTCACCAAAATCCTCCACATGCCGGCAGTCAGGTCGTGGGAGCACAACTGAATGTGTAGGTACAATACTGTCATGGAATATAGCCGCTTACTGAGGGAAATTAACTGACAATGCCATAAAAGATACATTGAATGGGCCCGTGATTATTCTTTTACAAGAGACATGGGAACAAGAGGAGTTGGTTCTCAATGGTTATTTGGTTTATCAAGTAAAGGCAAAATAGGGGCTAAGAGGGAGGTATTTTGGAGGACTGGCAATCCTGGTCAAGGGTTCACATGCTCGTGAGATTCGTGAAGTTTGCGTGAAACGGGAAATGCTGATCCAAATTTTCTAACTGATTCCACTGGAGGGCCTTCCAGTGTATATTAATATTTATAATAGCCCCTCAGATAAAAATGGTTTGGGACCTATCGATGCCCTGAAAGAGGTGATTGACAGTTTGCATCAACAAAGAGATACAGATGTAATGATTGTCTGTGGTGGTGACCTTAATTTGAAAATGGGTAACGCCTGATTGAAGGTCATTTTGGCCAAGAAGAAGATAGGGTACTTCGTGTTCCCCTGCGACAGATGATGGACATGAGGATATGTGGTGCTGGGCTCCGGTTTTGGCATTGATTGATGGAAGTAGGGCTTAGATTAACCAATGGTAAATTTGAGGGAGATATTCCCGGTGTGATTACCTTTAGAAGTATGAGAGGGAGTTCAACCATACTCTGCTTTCTGGTAACTGTCAACATATGGAGCCTGGTAAAGAATTTTAGAGTAAGGGAAGAGGAATACAGTGACCATTATGCTATCGACCCAACCATAAAATGGCCAGGCGCTAACTTAAAAGGTAACCAATTCATCTGCATTAGATATTGTTTGTGAAGGTACCACCAGCAAAATACGGAGATGGAACAATTCAACAAAAGTTGTGTTGGGGAGAAATATTATGAAGAATAAAATGGCTCTCTGAGGCTTTGTTGAACCCTGCTATTAACCCTGTGGTAACAGTTCAAATCTTTATGCACCTGATGGGAAATATCCAAGATGGATTTATCGGGAGATGTTTGTCAAAAGCGAAAAAGGGAACCAAGGTGGGGTGGTTTGTCAGAGACTGGCTAAGGCAAATTTATTAAGCCTACTCAAAAACCTAAAGTATCCAAAGTAGGCGATTGTTCCGGCTAGGGCCAACTATAAAGAACAGATTTGAAAACGCAAGAGTAAGTTGGACAATCAAGCCTGGGATAGGCTTGAGATAGCGAGCAAAAACAATGATTCACAAAATCTCTGGAAAGACGTTAATGGATGCCCCATACATATTGAGCAACTAGTAGGATTGGTATCCAAGACCATGTATGGGTAGACTACTTTAGCAAAGTCTATCAAGCTCAAGGTGGGGAGACTAATGTGGTGCATGTTTCCCTGATAAGGTTGAGGTTAGCGGATGATGTACATGGTGAAGTCTGTTTATCGCTTGAAGAGGTGCTTAAAGCCATACAAAATGCAAAATGTAGGCGTGCCCATGGCAATGATGGGATAACGGTAGAGTTTTACCAAGATAATAGTGAAATGTGGGGTCCAATTCTAACAATATTGTTTAATGTGATATTGAGCCCAAACGTTATACTAAGCAGATGATGAAGAGCAATCATGGTCCCCATTAATAAAAAAAGGGTCTAGAAAAAGCCCCCAATCATATTGGTCCATATCCCTATCGAACACTAGCTTTAAAATGTTTGGGAAGTGTCTACTTTCCAAATTGGAAGAGTAGGTCACAACCTACACAATTCTATCCTCAATTCAATTGGGGTTCAGGCCTACGTTGGGGACAATGGAGCAGTGTCTGAATTTGTACATGATAACTACCCATTTCCCTGAGCATTAAACAAGAACCAATTTACTTAGCCTTTATGGACCTGCTCAGGTCACATAATTGCCCAGCTACCATCTTGGATACCGTGGAGGTCCTGCACAGGGATAATGAGGCCTGTATTAGATCTGGTAGTGAGGGACACTGTACAACGTGGTTCTCAAATAAGTCAGGAGTTAGCAGGGGTGTGTCTTGGCACCCCTGCTCTTCTCCCTGTATATTTATAAGCTCTTGGAAAACCTGTTGGAGATTAATTCTGATGTACCTAGGCTGTGAAATATGCTTATCCCAGCTTTAATCTATGCCAACAATACAGTGCTCATTGCAGATGATATGATATGATATGGAATTTATAATGTGCCTTTGCACAAGTATTTCAAGGCGCAACGAGGCAGGGGAGGGGGAACAAGGGAGGCCAAGTGACATTGCTATCGCGCAAGTGCAGGGGAGGCGGGAGGGGAAAAGTGACAGGGGAAAGGGGAGGGGGCAGTGCTGTACATAGGATCAAAGCAACAACAAGAGGTGCAGACAGCAGGTGTCCAATAAGTGCAGGTGGGGGGTCTGTAGGGTTACAGATACAGGCCCAAGTGCAAGGGTTGCCGGGAGGCAGTGCAGGTGTGCAACTGGTCGGGCAGGGACTTGGGCCCGAAATCAGAGGGTAGTCAGGTGACCAGTGCAGTATCAGACAGGAAATCAGCAGGAGAGAGGAAGAGAGAAGGCAGAAATAAAGAGGAACGTCTTGAGGTGCTTCCGGCTACGGAGATGGTTCTCCTCAAGTTACAGAGATGCAGGGAGGCTGTTCCAGACGGAGGCCCCAGCTGAAGAAAGATCTACCACCAATTTGTTGCTTGGAGTAGCGACTGACCCTGAGGGATTTGGAGGTGAAGGAGCAAAGAGCTTGAGTAGGAAGGTAGAAGATCCTGGTAACAAATGTTCTGCTAATATGAGAGATTAGGACCTGCATGATAACACTATTAAATCAGCTGTTATTATGTTTAGTGAATAAATGATTGTGCAAATTCCCAAACATTTGTTGTGATGGGTTGGTGATCCCCAGAGTGAACCAATTTGACTACCTCAGGGTTCATTTCAACAAGAACTTTACTGGGAACGCACATATACAGAAACAAGTCCCAGTAATGAAACACTAGGTTGGTGGCATCTATAGATTTATGAAGCAGCACAAGCAGCAACCACTCTAAGTCATGGAAAAGATCTACAATGCTTGCATTACAGGGGCAATTAAATATGGTGCTACGATCTGGGACTATGGGGATAATGCGTGCTACAAAAAGAGGAAAATTGCTTTGTGAAATCGCTCTTGGGTTTACCCGTGTCAGCTCCAAATTTTGCACCACATAAACAGATAGACTTGGCCTTTCTTGAAGATGCACTGGCCTTGGATCCTTCCATGTTATGGTTGCGTGCCTGGTCTAATCCGAACGCAGGGCTTACACAGAAAATGATCAAGGATTTATTGGGGGGTGGGGAGGAGGTGCTTATAAAATCGGAGGGCTAGAAAAGGTAAATAAAATGTTGATAAATGTAAATGCCATTAGTAAGATCACTAAACCCCTACTACTGAACAATGGTAGGTGTTGTCTCTTAAGGAAGAAAATTGTGGCGTGGGTAAATGATGCCCTAGAGACGATGGAGCTGCTGAAAGCAATGAAAAGACAAATGATGAGAATATCGTCAAACACAATTAAGGAATATCTTGTCTGGTCTAATTGGAAGTACCAAAGGGCACCTATGACAGGGGTGCACTTTGGGTGTATGGAGTTGGGTGAGGTTTTGAGTGGGAGATCGGGCTGGGATTTTGAATCTAAATGCCCTATTGTTTTGTCCAGTCTATTGTGAGTCAAGGAAAAAGTATGTGTTACCCCTGTTTGTGGGAAGAGGTTTCACTCAGCATAGGCCAGCACTTTTCTACTTGTTGAACGTAGCTTTGCCAGCTAAAGCTTGGAATGTAATCCCATTTATAAGAACATCCTGGCGAATAAGAGAAAGGAGATAAATAGAAGGGCATGCAATCATAGGAAGAAGTGATGATACTAGATGAGTAGGTTCTATATGTTCTAAGTTTGCTAAGGCTTTGATTGGTTTTATACCACAAAAAATTGGAACACTAACCCAAGTTAAATGATCATTAGTAACAACAATTCATGTTAATTCGTGGCCGTCCTAAAGTGGAAGAAGCCACTTGCTTTCGGAACACATTGAAGAAAGATGGCCAGCTACGCTCCCGCTTGGAACAGCTTTTGCTGCAAGGGATATGGCAACTTTTCGCTGCTAGGTTAGCAGACCAACATCGGAACGGGCGATTGAGCTCACAGTTGTGGAGATCCATCCGTACTTCAGGCACATCTTGATGTGAGGATCTCTCAGTGCTTAACAAAACGCACTACAGCTCTGGAATCGCAATAAAGACAGCGAAACCCACAAAACCACGCACTTAATTGCAGAGAATGAAGTTCAGGGCCACAGAATCCTTTCACGGACTGCCTAGCGGTATCGACAAGGAGTATTCAAGTAATCTGCAATCCTTCTTCCCCCTTTTCGCTTCAGTTTGTTCTGGTACTTATTGAAGACTGTCCTGAAAAAAGTGGGTAAATTCAATTAAAAACCATTGAAACCGGTAGACGCTTAACTTTAAGAAATTATCGGTTCTAGCTTTCACACTGAAGTCGATGCCTCCCCTAGGTAGTTCCCTTTACTGTGGAAGCTTTAGTTTTGTCTTCAGTTGCCAATTTTGAGACAACCTATTTGTAAACTATTTATAGGTTTGCACACATGGGTTGAGTTACTTCAAGACCCAGTTTTACTAAACTGATGACTTTGGTTATCTTTTATTAACACCTGCACACTCCTAGCCAATTCTACAGGTTAATACATTGCATATTTACCATAGGTAGATTGGCATGGAGTGTGATTGAGCTTCGTTTAGCTGCTCAAGTTCTTACTGCTAAGTCATTAGACACACTGTATATATATATGGTGTGTCTAATTCAGGTTGTGAGATCCGATCTAACTACAATCTGATGACCGGTGCATACTAGAATTTGGTATATATTCCATTCCATTTCCTGTCACTTTTAGATAAGCGGCACATCAGCGCTTTCTAGTATTAGTGGGTACCCATACAGGGATAGTTAGAACTCACATCTATCATACTCTCTTTTTTGTATGAACCTTTCACAACAAGGTCTCCCCCCATTCTTTATCCGTGGAAACCCTTGCTTTAGAACGGCTATGAATTAACGTGACTTTGTTGTTACTAATGATCATTTAACTTGGGTTAGTGTTCCAATTTTTTGTGGTATAATCTCATGGCATGGACGAAACCCTTTGAATATTAAGGTACCCGTTGGTGTGTTTCTGATTGGTTTTAGACACTTTTTAGGAATGTTAAACTGTATTATATATGTGATTTTGTAAATAAATTGTGCCCTATACTTTTAATGTGTGGGAAAAGGTTTGTGTTGAATGGTTATAGACAATTTCTTTAACAGTGTGGAAATGTATTATGCATGTGACTTTGTAAATGAATTATTGCCATATGTTTTTAATGTCTGCAATAGTTTGTGCTAATGGTGTTCTATGATGTATCTTGTATGGGTTTTCTACTCAATCCGAAATAGAGAATTACTACTACTACTAATTACTATTTTCATTAAAAAGATTAATCGAGGAAGAAGTACTAAAAGATGGTGGAATCATATGTTGGGCTTCAAAGTGGACACGGTTGGAAGAATACTGTGCATCTGTTTCTTTTACCATTTTATTTATTTAAAGTCAGCTGCAGTCGCATTACACATGACATCAGATAGTTGAAATTAATATATTTTGCTCAAGTCCAACAGGTCCCTCCCCTCGTGTCCCATTTTCTTTCATGATCTCCCATCCAGCTTCCTGGTTCCCACATCACCACTCAGCGCTGTGAGAAATTGTCTGTCTGTCTGTCTGTCTGTCTGTCCGTCATAAAGCACCACACACCCAGAGGCCTCAGAGCACTAAATATTATAAGATGGCTAGTGCGGTAATAACGTGCAGATATTAATGCATACCAACACATTACTGCACCCGCCAACTACAGGTTTGCCGGTGGGACACCCCGATTTACCTCCAGCTAAGAGCTGGAGGTAAGGTGCCTTACTAGCAAAACTCGCCAGTATAACCGGCACAGGTATTACCGGTAATAGTGGCAAATCCCCCATGGAATAGGGAGTTACACCCACTGGCGGCACTCGTAAACCAGCAGTAATACCGCTGGACCAAGTGCCGGTCACGGTAATCCAGTTTGCTGGTATCCTGGCAGATTTACCAACAGGATAGGGCAAACTTGTAATGAGGCTCAATGAGAGCAATACTTAGAGAATGTATCTTAAGTAGCCGACATAGACGTCCTACACAAACCAGATTTCCTTTAGTATGCCCTTTAAAAGCCACAAATGAGTGTACAGCTCAAAGGGATTGGTGGTTGTTGTTCATGAAGACTGCTGCCTCTATGATATTTTAGCAGTGGGAAATGCATATCATGATCCAAGGGCAAGTGAAAGGAAGGGAAGCTCTTCCGTTAGATGCTGTCCTGCATAGGCGAAGAAGAACCCATACATAGTCCATCACATAAATGCCAACACAACCTATTCCATTGGAGACATGCTAAATCAATCCTAGTATTTTTTAAAAATTAAATTGATTCATTCCCAGGGTTTGAAGCTTATAAACAAATGCAAAGCGGGTATCTCAGATAGAGCTTTGAGGCAGTAATAGAGAAGATGGTATGAGCCAAACAGGAGTTTGCCTAGGTTAGTGAATATGCCAGATTGGCTATAAATGATACCAGCTGGTAATGTTCCATGCGGCAAATAGACAGCCCACAGTGCTAGCAGGATACCAGTACGATATTTGTATGTTTTTTTTATTATTATCTGTATTCAGATAAAAATCCATAAAAGCACACCAAAAATAAATAACATTCCAAATGACGCGGATTTCATATCAATGTTAAATATATATATTCAAATGTAAAGTAAAAAAGAAATATCAAATTTGGATTTCAGTGCACTTCATTTGCATTACAGTAGGATACATTCTCTGGTCAAAACCATTCTTCCTTTGAATAATTTATGTGAGGAGTGTCACGGATGGCATTCTGGAATGAGTGGCACAGGGTAGTTGTGCCGAAGTAAGGTGGACAGATAAGTACACACACAGCTGAAAACAATGAGAATGAAGAGTAGACAAGTGTAGCAAGGAATGAGGTACAACAGAATGGATTCCCTCTAGAGGTGTATGCAGATATAGGAAAAGAGTATTCCACGGCCGTTTGCTCATGGCTTGGAACAACAGCTATCGGTGTCTGTAACGTAGAAAGGAGACAAGGGAAGGGGCAGAGGTTGCCTGACGGAAACCAACAGACAAGCTCTGTACAAAAGGGTCTACAAACAGTACAAGAGAAGATACTAACAGACATATCCAGGAAAAGGAAGTCGATAGCAAACTAGCAGAAGGAAATGAAAGGAAAGTTGTATAACAGGATTGGATAGCAGAGGACGGTAGGGAACAAGGTTGAGAGCTCAGAGGAGCAGGAAAGCAATGAGCAAGCCCACAGGAGCAGGGCTGTAAGGTAGGGAGCCCAGAGGGAAAGGGCTTCGGGCATTGGAGTAAAGCAGGCTGCACGGCAAGGAGCCCAGAAGGGGCGGGCAGCAAGGAGTGAGCCCTGGGGGGCAGGGCCGCTGACCGTAGAAGGCTGCAGAGGACTGTAGAGGGCTGCTAGGCTGAGAACCCAGCAGACAAAGGTAGGTAGCAAGCAGCAGAGCGTGATCGGCTGCAAGGTAGGAAGCCCCGAGTACAAGGGCTGTTAGCAGCGGAGAGAAGCATGCTGCGTGGCAAGGAGTCAGAAGGACCGGGCAGCAAGGAGTAAGCTCAGAGGAGCAGGGTCGATGACTGTAGCAGGCTGCAGAGGACTGCTAGATTGGAAGTCCAGCGGACGAAGGCTGTAGGTTGAAGGCAGCGGAGCGATCAGCTGCAAGGCAGAAACCCGGGAGGGCAAAGGCGGAGGCTGAAAAGCAGCAGAGCGTGATCGGCTGCAATGTAGAGAGCCCGGCAGGGCATTGGAGGAGGCTGGAAAGCAGCAGAGCGTGATCGGCTGCAATGTAGAGAGCCCGGCAGGGCACTGGATCCAAAGCCGGAGTAAGAAGGAACCGCATACAAAGATCCGTAGCTCGAAGCAAAAAGGTGCCGGAAGGACTCTTAATGCAAGAGACTGAGCCCCTGCAGGCAGCAGCTTTTATACCGCCCTGCCCAGCACAGAGGCAGGCTAATTGGTTGCACCTGGATCAGCACACCTGCAGACAATCGGCAACCTCCCTCTCTGTTCCTGAGCTGGTGGAAGCAGAGCAGATCTCTATGGCTTCTGGGGATTGTAGTTCCGAAGATGACGAATAGGAATGGCCAGGAATAGATGGTTATAGCCAAGTGAATTGTGGTAAGTGTAGTTTCTTGGGAAAAATAGAAAAGCACCAAAGTCTCGCAAATGGGAAATAAGGTCCATATTGATCGCAAATGTATGCGCCCATGGTGCAGGCATGACAAGGAGGCTGGAGGCCAACTATTCAATAATGTGTATCAAACTGATTTCCCACGCTGCCCCAAGAGAGTTACAGCAGTAACTGCATCTGTCGCTGTAGTGTCTTTGCACACTAATAAGAATACTTGATTGTATTAACATTATATTTTGTATTAAGGGTCATAGCCGGATTCTTCATGGTTTTGCCAGCGCAGCACACACACATGAAAAGTTCTTGATACCAATGTCTTTCCAGTTCTTGGAGGAGTTTGTGTCGGGAAGTTTACCCAGACGCAGTTTTGTATACAAAGATCGCTGTGAAGGGTTTTCCAATGACTATATCATCAAACACAGAATATTTACCCTTTCTGAGCAGGTCTGTGATGGCCCAGATATGGTATGCGTCTTTGACCTTCTGGGTGTGGTTACAGTTTGTATTCACTGGATTTTACCATAGAAGATCCCATCGTATAGCGATTTATGAACATGTTTAGCCCAAGCCAATGTAGTTCTTTTACGAGAATATAATATCCCTAACATAGCATCTTTCTATGCCCTTAGTTTGGGACTAGCCCATATGTGTAGCCAATATAAAACTGGTTTTAACTTCACAGAATGCTCTATGCCAATCTAACATATGGAGCATTAAGTTGGGGGTGCTATTGGGTAATGCTAATAGCTTTTTCAGAAACACATTTTCACCAGTGATTAATGATTTAATGTTAGTCTGCCCAGTACAGTATGGCTGATGTTACCTGGGCTATGTAGATCTCCAGGCTTGGTGCTATAATTTGTCCACAGGACACATTTGCATCAGCTCTTCTATGCAGGATAACTGTGCTTTTCTCAGTTTGTGGGCCCCACGGCCCATTGCTACAAAAATAGTCGTATTAAAAAGATTTCCCCACAAGTTCTAGTTTTCACTTTGTGTTCCGGCACTTGCAGTGCAGGATTTTCCCAATATTGAGTTGGAAGTAGCTTCCACCATAATGAGTTGTCTGCTGAGAAAATTAGAATTTACGTCTTACATCTGAGAGTTCAATGGAACACAAGTCTTATTGTAATATCAGCCCGGTGTTTTGGGGGTAACCTTAGGGCCCTGGCCTTTTTCCAGGCAGGTCGTGTAAGGAAATTATTCCATATTGGCTTATCCATTCGCACGTAGGACCTTCAGAATTAAACTTGAATATTAATAGATGGTGTCATGTTGCATGCTTGAGTTGCAGCCCTCCCACATCGCTAAGGGGGATGGCCCTTGTTCGGGCCGAAACATTGGGGAAGTTACGTCGGGGTTGGGTAGGGGGGCGGTGTCTGGGGAAGTTAGACTCAATGTTTGAATAAAGTGAGTTGTGCCGCATACTCGCTCCGCGTCTGCGTTATCATTCTCACCGAAGGCGAGACGGGTGCATCTAGCAGGAGTCTGGTGGTCCCGAGCCTGCACCTTCACACATGGGAAATCACAAAAAGGATTTACAGACTAAATAAAGTAGTACATAGAAAACTATAATTCCACAAACATTACACAATTAATGCATCTACTGTGACCATTCATAAGGTGTTGTCACTTCTCCCCAAGGGGGGGCCCTTTCCCATGAGGCTAGGGAAGAGCGGCCGCAAATAAAAAGTCCCATACGGGTGGTTTAATGCAGGAGGACCTCATGGAGAGGCACTCCTTGTCTGGGGATAAGGCCAATCACCTGAGGTACAGCCTGTTAAATGGTGTTACTCCTCAACATTACCTAATGTCCAGAACAACTGCACTGAGACCAAACCTATGTATTGTTATAACATAGGAGAGGAAGCCAAAAATATTAGGACGAGGAACATCACAGGAGACAAGAAGATCATTGACTTTGCCAACACTGGTATGAGGTGGCTGCAAGGAGGCATGAGGATCAAGTCCTTAACAGAGATGAAGGACTGTTACAATCCACATGGGAGGAACTGGATACAATGTATAAAAATGAATAAAAAACAATCAGATGTGTCAAGCCCGCCCGCTGAGCAGAATGCAGCCTTCAGAGAAAGCAGGTGTAGGAGATCTCCAATGCAGGAGGATCAAATCGTGCTGGCAGACCAGCGGGAGGAAGACATAGAACACCGGCAAGCAGCTGTGCGAGTTCTCTGTTGGGTCTGGCGGTGCAGACCCAAACACACGACGAGAGAGGAAAGCAAGCTGTGCTGTGCACGGAGACGCCGCGCTGCAGATCCTGATGAGGAGAGAAGCCCAAAGAGCAGACAGAGCCGATCCCGGTCCCAGGAAGCCCCAATGACACACTGAATCCCCTGAGAAGGTAAGGCGAGGTAGGAAGGTAAGGAAGACCCGGAGGGGACACGAGAGCGGGCAGTAGAGATGTGTGAACAGCTTTCCCTCTGCCCAGTGGGAGTGAACCAATTATTGGGCCTAGCCAGAGTTAGTTATGCCTCCAATATCATCCTCCTCATGCCAGTGGCAGCCAGAAACCAACTGACCACCAGGGAAGGGTCAAGTACCCTATCACAAACACAAGAAGGGTCAGGGACCGTTACGAGAGTACAAGAAGGGTCACCAGTGAGAAAGAGAGCACCAAAGGAAATCTTCCTCAGTGCAGTGGTAACGAGGAAACTGCTGGCCACTAGAGAAAGGTCTGGGACCCCAACAGTGAGAAAGAGAGCATCAGAGGAAACCTTCCTCAGCATAGTGGTAACATGGAAAGCACTGCCCACCAGAGAAGGGTCTGGGACCCCAACAGTGAGGAAGGGAGCATCAGAGAAACATTTCCTTGGTGCAGTGTTAACGAGAAAAGCCACTGTCCACCAGAGAAGGGTTTGGGACCCCAATAAGATTTGAAACTTTGCTAACAACAGACGAGAGTGGAGGAGGGTATGGCAAGTTGAAAGCAGTGAGAAAGAACTGACATACAATACCAGGAGAAGGGAGTCATTCTCCTGGTACCGAACTAGGAGTTGTGGATAAAAACCCTAGAGGAATGGAGTCATTCTCCTGGTTCATTCCCAGCAGTTAGCTTAAAGATACCATGGCAAGGGAGTCATTCCCCCTGGCCTTGCCGTGAATTGTACCAAGTAATACCAGGAAGAAGGGAGGCATTCTCTTAGTCCCAAGCTGAGAGCTATGCTGGAGACACCAGTGGAAGGGAGTAATTCCCCTTGTTTTATTGGAAACTGTATAGATCTACATCAGGAGAAGGGAGCCATTATCCTTGGTGTTAAACTGTATAAAGACTGGATGAAACCCATATGCCAGGGGAAGGGAGTCATTCTAGCTTGTCTTTCTGTTGTGAGAGAACATTCATTTGGACACTGTTCAAGCAGGAGAAGGGAGCCATTCTCCTGAAGAAGGAACTTTCTGTTAGTTATCCTTTCGCAGCAGTGCAAGGGTTAGAGTATGATTTTGACACAGGATGGTGGAACTTTAATTTGACTGACATGCTGACAGACCCTTTATTATTAGTTTCCAGGCAGGGAAACCCCTCTTAGAGATAAGAACAGTTAGATTTTCAATACTATAAAATAAAAGTCTATAACCAAAATCATGCCACCTTTGTGTCAGCGTCCTTCTTCGACACCCTTAAACTACTTTCTAAAACGATAATTGACATTTCATCAAATAAGACATATGCTGTTAAAAACAACTACATACCTATTTTTCCTGTCTTGTGCCTTCTTTGGACTGATCATTTTATCATCCCTTTCTTGGGACTAGTTTGTCTATTGATGCCCCTTCTATTGAGGGTCCGCCAAAGTGAAAATGGCGTTCTGTTGACATTACTGATCTCTCTACCGACATAACTGCCAGCTGTGCTGCTTCCCAAGTTTAGACTTTGATGTTCTTTCACAGGCTTTTACAGCCGCAGCCAACCTTTTATCTTCACTCAGAGCTTCTAAGCCACGTGCTCATTCTCTGAGCTATTGTTTAACAACATTTGGCCGAGCTACGGCTTCATCTGAGGCAAAGTGAACGGAAGTGGCGGGTGGCTTATTGTCTTATCTACAGGGCTCTTTTACGAAAGGCCACTGCTGTTTATCCCAAAGCCATCTTCGAGTCCAAGTGTACCTATTACTCGAATCACATTGCATCTGCTATAAACCAACCTAGGGAACTATTTAGTCTTGTGCAATTGCTCTCATCTAATTCGGCTTGCCCCGGTTTAGTTTCTCCTTTGCAGGCCCTCTGCAATTCACACCAACCATTTTGTTGAATACATTTCAACTATTCGTGTGAAGATGTTATCTTATGGCCTTAGGATTGCTGAGGCTGTATCTCCAGCCACTGAACAATTAAATTCAAGGTCTAGTTTTGCTTCCTTTGCTCCAGCCGAAATATTGCGGTTGCCACAAATGAAATGAAATCAGCGTCTCCACTGGACTCGTTTCCGCTTTTTATTTAGAAAGAGGCTATGGCGCATATCGCCCCGTTGGTGGCCCAGGCAGTTGTTAATTATTTTATTTCTGGTTCTATTCCTTCTTCTGTAAAACATGCATTGGTGATCCCACTTCTAAAAAAAGAAAAGAAATCTTTTGATCCCACTCTTCCAGCACATTTTCACACTATTTCCCTTCTTCCCTTTCTGATGTCACTCTTCCTACTCCTTTGCTCAGTAACTTACTAGAGGAGTCTTTCTTTGTTGTTTTTCAGTCGGGTTTTTGCCTAGGTCTGTGCTTGTTTCGGTTACAACCAAGACGGGACGGTGTCAGGCATCTGATGCTGACATCTCTACCCCACCCCTCTCTCCTCATCCCGCCAACCCTCCATCCCCCCTCCACCTCTTCCCCTCCCTCTCTGCCTCCTCCACATCTCCCCTTCCTTCCCCCTCTCTCACTACACCTCCTCCCTCCCCTCCATCTCCCTCTCCCCTCATGAGACTTTCTTTGGTCAGCGGTCTTCCAAGGTGTTATGACCCTAAAGATACAGCTCACCCCACTACTGCAGGAACAAGAATCTGAATTTACCTAGGGCGGTAAAAGACCATCACTCAAAACCCTTGGGTTCTCTTTCCGGTGGTGAAAGTATTTTCTAATGAGGAAATGAACGTGGAAGAGAGGTTTCAAAGGCTGAAGGAAATTCACATTTATACCTACTTGGACAAATGGCTTATCCTGAGTGACCCCCCCCCACCCCAGTGGAAACTTCCATAACCCTGCAGACCCTGCTGGAAACGTAACATTTTCATGGCCATTCGGCCAAAGAAAGGAATTAGACTATGATTCTTTCATTTCAATGGGCTACAACAGGTATATTTCTTATTTTTATGGATGATCTTAGCCCTCCAAACTTTTTCACAATCAATTCCATGTTGCCAGCCCTTGCCTTCCAGAAACTCCTCAGGCTTATGTCTATATCGTGGCAGGTCCTTGGATCCTACTCAGGGTGAAAAGATTGCAACTGCACCTTGCAACTCCCGGGAGCAGCTTTAACAGCTACAGGAAGTTCCTTTGGCAGAAGGCTGGGGGAGTTCAGAAACTGTGGACATTTGGAGAGGGAGGGTACTAGAGAGTCAAGCAGGAGGTGTTAGAGCAGGTGACAGGATTCCAAAAATGAGACCTCGGAAGCTGGGCAAGGAGTGCCCAAGAGGTTGGGCAACTATGAGACAGGGGCCTGGATCCAGAGTATTGGGGGGAGTAAACCAAAGGTTCTGGGAAAACAAAGACCCAGGAGGTTGTGAAAGGAAAGTCCCAAGAGCCTGGGAAGAGAAAGGACCTGAAGGAGGGGAAGTAAGAGACCCAGAGGGTGCGGCTAGAAAGACCCAGAAGATTGGGAAAAGAGACACTGACATCGTTTTGGAAAGAACGCCCAAGAAGACTTGACAGAGTGCAATCCAGAGGGCTGGAAGTAGAGAGATACAGAAGGTTGGGAAGAGTGGAACACAGACAGCAGGAACAAGAGACTCAATATGAGGTTGGGGAGCTGCCATCAGGATAGTGTAATTAAGCATGGGAAAACCTTGGCAGTGATTGTGATCCACAAGCACAAACCACAAGCAGACTATAGAGGAAAAATAACCTATGTGAATACAGCCCAAAGAATATACAGTGGTGCAACCTTATCCTCACCACAAACATCAGGAAAGACAGGGTCAGTCATTGTTTGGTCTATGGAGGATAGCTAACGGGCAACGCGCTCGCCTTGGAAGCAAGATGAGATGGAGCAACACAGGTTCAATCCCCGGGTCCGCGCTTAGAAACCTCTGGGTATTAAGCGCGTTAACATATCATAGGCAATAGTGGGATAAGGATGCAGAAGTTCGGGGATCGTCTACCAACAATGCAGACTCAAGGAAAACACAGCATGATCAGGGAGCCACCATGACCAGCCTGCCTGATCCCAAGTTGGTGTGTTGTAATGTAATATAATGCAATGCAATGCAATGGGCATTTGCATAGCGCATTTCACCAGTGGCATGGGCTCACCGCGCTTGAGGTTGAACACCTTTGGGGATGGAAGTCCAAGTAGGAGAAAATCATCAGTAGGTCATAGAATAAGTGTGTGCATTTTAGCCAATACGAACATACGTAGGAGTTGCCAAGTCCCTGCTAGTCACCCATGTTGAGCAGGCATGTAGGTGGGTGCAGAGAAGTAGTCTGGAGAGTATGCACAAGTGATATGTGTGCAGCTAGACCAAATGTTATCGCGGGGAATAGCCACATTCTAAAGACAGAGGTGTTGTGCAAACTATGGGATGCAGGAGACACCGTCAACTAGACCAAATTTCTATCATGGGGGATAGCTGCATTCTATTGGCAGGGGTGTTATGCAATGTATGTGTAGGAGGAGAGACATTATGCGTACAGCTAGACACATTTTAAAGTGGGGTATAGCTGCATTCTAATGAATGAGGTGTTGTGGAGAGTGTTCGTGAGTAGTGCATGTAGTGGAAGGGTGCAGAGAGGTGGACTCAGGTAGGTTAGCCTTAAATGTCATCCTAGTGCAAAACATTTATTACCCCAAATTCTTCTAAATGAAACACATAGCGAACCCTAAAATTCTTCCACATGCGACACATTGCCAGCCCCCCAGTTTTTCTAAATGAAACATATTTCTTACCCCCAAAATTCTTCTAAGTGCAAAACATTGCTTACCCCCCAAATTCTTCCTAGTGCAACATATCGGTTAACCCTCATTAATCCATCTCAGTGCAGCACAAATCGCCAGCCCCCATAATCTTCTAAATGCGGCACAGTGCCCACCCACAAATCCATCAAAGTGAGACACTTTCCATCCACATAAGTGTGACACATTGCCCACCCTCAGAAACTCACTCGAGTGCAAACCTTGCCTGCCCTCAAAGTTCCTCCCTGAGCGAGAGACTGACCACCTCATGACTCCTCAGAGTGCGACACCCTGGCCACTTTCGGAGTGGTTCTCATGTCACATCATAGCTAGTCTTCCCAGTAACTCCAAGTGCCATACACTGCCTACCCTCAGGATCATTGGGGGTTCAATACATTGGTTAACAAGAGTGCTGATTGTAGCTCTACATCAGGTTAAGCCCAGGTAATAGTAATACCGAGGGCAGGGTTTTACCAGAACACAGTAATGGCTGTTCTGCCTGCCCATACCACCTTACCTGTGGTCTAGCTGTAGGATGTTTGGTCTGGTGTCCAGGGGCAAACAGGGTCCACCCTCAGGAGCTGTCCTTTGCCTTCTGGCACTTAGCCGGCTGCCCAGGCACGGCTGCCCAAGGAGCGTCTCTGAAGAGCTGGTGTTTTCCGGGCTACATGACCTGGTCACAGGCTTAACCGGAAACTGGAAGCAGACAGGGGTAGGGGGAGGAGAATGGCCTGGGAGGGACCACTGCAGGGGGGAAAAGAGGGCAAAGCAAGTAAAATGGGGCTAGGGCTGAAGGCCCACAAGCAGCAGAGGACGCGTCACTTACCGGAGGTCTTTCCAAGTGGCTGTAGTGAGACCATTACCTGATTGAATGGAATGGACTTCATTGAATAATCCAGATGCAGAATGAGCAATCCAGAAGGAGTTGGACGACTTTGTGGCATGCTCAAAAATGGTACTAATTAAATAAAAAGGAAAACTCCTAACTGGCCCAATTTCTATGGGGGAAGCTCCCTACCTATCAAAACTATAACTAAAGGTGCTCATTAAAGTCCAAAATAAAAGTCTTCCATCTATAATCCTAATTGCCAACTGGCCCTAACACTTTAGAAAAAAAAGGAGTAGACCAGGACACAGTCTCTGCATTAGACTTCTGTCTGGCCCCACACTTAAGTGTTCTCAATAGTTCATTGATTTCAACAACCGTTCACATCTTTCTTGCAGACGTTTATTCAAAAAGAAAGGTTCTTCAATATGTTTCTGCTTACCCCAAGTCTTATGAGAACACGCCTTGGCTCTTGGACTCCCAGAATACTTATGTTTCTGTGGTAGACTTGTTCACACTACGATATAACTTCGGGTTTCTCAGGCTCCCGTAACTTTGTCGGTTTTCCGTGCTTATATGCAAAGAGTTTGTGTCTCCATCAATCAGATTCACAAGGACGCTTGCCCATTTAGGTTTCTCAGGCTCCTGTAACTTTGTAGCTTCTTCCGACCTGCACACAAAGTGTCTGTGTTCCTCTTGTTCTGCTTTATCCAGGGCGCTTGCCCATTCAGGTTTCGCAGATTCTGTAACCAAGTAGTTTCTCCCAGCCTTGCTTTATGGTATTCATACATTTTGATGATAGTCTCTCCGTGGGAGAGTTTGCTTCCCTGGTACGTGGCCCCTCAATAGTTTACATCCGTCCAGGATATTTCTTCTGCAGAGGTTTGTCTTCCTGTGGGATTCACTCTCCTCCCTGCGCTGGAGTTCCTCCTGTGCTTAAGTACGCCATCACAGACAAAGGGGGAGTGGCCTTCGTCCTTTGCTGTGGTGCTCAGATTAACACCAGCATTGTCTGAAGCCAAAAGGGTGGAAGGCTCTTGTAGTTAAAAAGTCAATGGGCCTCATTACGAGGTTGGAGGTAAGGGAAAAACGAAGCCGGTAAATGATTACCGGCATCGCTTACCGCTCTGGGATATTACGACCAACCAACCTGCTATTAGCGGCATGTAAATAACGGTGCCTCTAATAGCGGGTTGGGCGCAGGCACGCAACCCTTCATGCCGGCAATACCGGAATGTCGTAAACAGGAGGACATCACAAGTCAAGCGCACATGCAAATACCGGCATGAAGAAGGCGCTAAAAGTGGATACCGCCATGCCGGCAATACCGGCATCGCAAACCACCCGTAAACGGCCATGTGCAGTGTTTTCAACTGCCACAGGTGCACACAGTCCGCACAGGTGGAGGCAATGTAGAGTGGCTAGCACAAAAGGAGCACAACACACGCCTACCCACACCCATTCCCACACCAAAATTATTCCAATACTAGTAGCAATACTGGGGCTTGCATTGCAAATCCAGCAACAACAACAGGCAGCCCAGAGGAGACGCAGGAGGAGAAGGAGGGTGAGACAGGCACAGCATGCCCCACCAGTGCAGGCAGTTGTACCACACAGGCAGCCCCCAATCCCTCGAATCAGAGCCAGTCCATTCAACTTAACCCCTGAGCAGATCCACACCCTGTACCCTCTGGACCGGGACACCATCACCACCATTGTGGACATGATACACAATGACATTGTCAGCCTTTTAGACATCCGTACCGTCGTCCCCCCTCTACTTAAGGTGGTGTCTGTGCTCCACTTCCTGGCCACAGGCACCTACCAGCACACGGTAAGGCAGATGCATGGCATATCACAACCATTATTCTCACGCACTCTGAACCAAGTGCTTGATGCCCTCCTGAAGCACACAAGCAACCACATATCCCTGCCACGGACTGCCCAGGAGATCTCCAACACCAAAGTAGGCTTCCATTCACTGGCAGGGATCCCAAGTTGCATCAGTGCACTCGATTGCACTCATGTGGAATTGGTGGTCCCACATGCCATGGAGGTAGTGTACCACAATCGCACGCTATACCACTCCATCAACATGCAAATGGTATGTGACTCAAACAAGATCATCACACATTGATGTGCCCGATTTCCCGGATCAACCCATGATTCAATGGTTCTGCGGAACTCTACGATACCACGCCACATGGAGCGACATGCAGGACAACGTTCCTGGCTACTCGACGAGTTGCATGGCAAGCACATGGCAGTGTGATTGGGGGGGAAGAGATGCATACTTCACCTGGCTGAGATGGGGGCGGGGGAGAGATGCATACTTCACCTGGCTGAGACTAGGTGACAGAATGATCAATGCCCATACTTCAAAACAGGCCAGACTGGACCTGAAACCTAAATGCATGACGTAAGCTGCACAACAATGACAACAGGCCAGTACTGCAACCATTCCATAGCCATCCACATGTACACTGCACATAATTAGACCATAGCCCCTGCAACACAATGCAGCGACATGCTGTTAGTTTGGTCAATGCAAATGACCGATGAACAGCATCACAACGGACATGTGTCCATTAGTGTGTACAAAGGAATCACATTAAGCCAATATACAGAATTTCACTCGTGCACTACCACAGCAGTGCAGCATGCCAGCATGGGGACATCAAGCGTGGAATGGCAGATCATGAAGAGTCTGGCTTCCACAGTGACAGGATCAATGCATATGATTAACTACTCATCACCTAGATCATGGCAACAACAGCCGTGGGCAACCACAGTGTTCCATGAACACTCACAAGGAATAAGACACCCCTGAGTCCACTAGACGATGCTACGCACACCTGTCGATCATGTGGCTTCACACACTGGAGTTACTTAGATTAGCTCAATTCATACAGGTATATGTGGATGAGAACAGGAAATCAATGCATGCTTTTGTGTCATAGATACAGGTTCCATTTGATGAAATCACTTACACATAACCATTGTTGCACCCATGCAGGTGATGCTGGCTATCCCTGGACGAGGTGGCTCCTTACCCCTGTCCGGAACCCGCAGAACAGGCACGAAGAGGACTACAATCGTGCGCATACCCGTACCCGTGTGGTGATCAAGCAGGCATTTGGCCTTTTGAAGGCACGGTTTTGCTGCCTCAGCAGGTCGGGTGGGGCTCTCCTGTACAGGCATGAGAAGGTGTCCAAAATCATCATAGGATGTGTCATGCTGTACAATATGTGCATCAGACGGAACGTGCCTCTGCCCCTGACGTTGAACTGCAACCGCCTGACGTGGGGGATGAGGAGGGAGGAGATGGGGCTGCACGTCAGGCAGGTGGCGATGCACAGGAGGGACATGCTGTGCGGCAGAATTTGATGAACCAATATTTCTAATACACATGGATGCGGAGGGTGCCATGGAGGTGGGACTCAGGGCACTGGTTATGTGGGGGACATGGACACTGTGCACTGTTCACCAATAAAGCACACATACACAATAAGCAATGTCCAGTCATGTGAATTCTCTTGACACAACGGGTGTATTGAACATTAGGAATATTGAATGTGCCCAAACCCTCCACCCCACACACCCTCTCCCCCTCCTCCGACAACTCCCCCACACACCCTCTCCCTCTCCCCCCACAACTCCCCCACACACCCTCTCGCCCCTCCACCTCCCCCCACATCTCCCCCACACATGGTGTGCACTTCCATGCACCATAAGTCTGCAATAGTTCAGAATGGAAGGCTGCACCTACACCCCATGTCCACTGCCAGCATCGGGTGGCTCCATGTCTGACCTGCGCAAGTTCCGCGCGGACCTACGCAGGGGGCTGGTCTGTGTGGAGCTGGCATTCGAGGAAGTGCCTGATTGGTCAATCACCTGTGCGGGATGCAGGGCCTCCAGGGCATCCGCCATGCGGGTGAGGACCTGTCTCACAGCCGCCAATTCATCGCTTATGCGTGTGGTACTTGATTCAGTAGCACCTTTGATGGACGTTGCATATTCCCGGAACTCATCCCTCGCCCGGACATCTTCACTGATGTGCTGGGTCACCAGTGCTGTCAGCACCTCCTGGCGCTGTTGGATGACTGATACCCTCTTGCCTGTCCCTGACACTGGTGGATGTCGAAGCAGCATGCGACAAGGGTGCTGCATCATGCATGCTCCCCGTGGGGCTGAAGCTCCCTGGCCATGACTCAACAGCAGACAGCTCATGGATGCTGGCATTGGGTGGGGAGAGGTGGGGAGAGGTGGGGTAACTGCTGCGGGCTTGTTGCGGCAGGTGTTCCGGGGGTCAGACTGTGTGCATCGTCATCTGACAGGGGTGCCGTGGCATCTGCTTCTCCGACTGTACTGCTGGCAGTGGACACAGAGCCTTCAGCCACTGGCTCCTGTGTGGTGGTGGCTGGTGTGGGTGCTGTGGTGGTGGACCTTTCGCGCATCTGTGCAGTAGCTTCCTGTGTTGGTTTGGGCTTGTGTGCAAGTCCACGTTTCACTGTGCCCCTTGATGTTCAGGGCCTGTTTGCTCCCTCCATGCCCCTGGCCTTCTTCACAGGTGTTGTGGGCTGCTCTGTGGGGTCCTGACCCTCACTGTCAGATTGTGTGCCTGTGGGGGACCAAGAGAGGGACAGCATCAGTGATGGGTCTACGTGCACCATGCATGTATTGGGGTTGCTGCAGTTCTATGGATTGGCAGGTATTTGCCATTGGAGTTGTGACATACAGGTTGCTTGCCATATGGGTAGGTAATGCAGGTATATGTCTGGGTGACACATGTACGAGGTGCAGCATGCACGGGGATATGATGGTGCAGTGCAATGCCTGTAGGCAGGGTTGCGTACATGTGTGTGGTGGCCCCAGCATTGGATCATTTCATGGTCAGTTTGGGGGGACATCTTCATAATTTGCATTACAGTGGTTTCTTTGGACACTTACCTCCATCAGCCGATGACGGCGCTCCACGCTCCAGATCCCCCACTCCCTCGATTGCCTCCATTCCAATTGTACTAGCACATGTCTCCTCCCAGCGAGTCATCTTAATGGGTGTGGCACCTCCGCCACCTGTTGCCATGCCCTGGCTACGATTTGCTGCTAGGATGTTTGCTTGCGCACGTCCGATACCTTGCGTGGAGTGGTGCCAACTGCACTCACTTTGCGTGCCACCTCCTCCCAGATCTCTTTCTTACACAACTGTGCAGGTCGAGGCAGATCAGCGGCAAACACAACCTCACCATTTTCAGCCAGGGTGTCCGCGAGCATGTTCAGCTCTTCTTCAGAGAAGAGCAGCTTGCGCGGGCACGCAGCTCCTTTTTTCAGTGCCTTAGGCATGGTGATGTAGTTTATGTGCAGTTGGGCCAGCTGTTCTGCTGATGCAGGTCCTATGTATGGAGGATTGCAATGGATTGTGTTTTTCAAGATGGCCGCCGTTGCATTTCCCGTTCCGGCGTGATGACGCTATTTCTGTTTCCGGCATTAACGTGCTCGCTATTGCCGGGTACGCCATTTCCGGTCCCCGCTATTTGCGGGACCGCTACTTAGTGGTAGGCAGAGGAGATGTTTACGCTTAGCATGCTGCCGGTAAGGGGTTGTTGGGCCCTTACCGAGTAGGCGGTGCGGGACGTTACCGGGATGGCGGTAAGCGCATGCACGACCACTCGTAATCGGGCGCTAATTGCACCATGGTTGGGACTCGGACACGTTATTGCCGCCCTGCCGGTAAATTGCCGACTTTACCGGGAAGGTCGTAATGAGGCCCAATCTCTTCAAGTCTGATATAGGCAGGTATGGTAGTTCGGTCCGGGTGGTCCTTCTTGGACTGGGAGTCCTTGTCCCTGATAGGATAATCACTCCCAGTGAGGACCCACTTGCCCAAGGCCTAGGGAGGGTCTTGCGGAGCAGGCTCACCTCCCTAGCCTTACAGAGGGTGCCTCACCTATGGAGATAAGGGAGGAATTGACCAGATTCGTCACAATGGCTTTACACTGAAATATCCTGTAATTAATAGTAAACCGTAAATTCAAATGTTTTTCTGAAAAATGAAATTACCTTTCATAAAAGACCTGCTGTATTTATGCTAACATGTGAAAAGGGAATCTGCAGACTTATACAACTTATATCTTAGTATTCTACAAGGAAATGATGGACAGAATGTTAATTGCAAACCAAATGGAAGGTATAGTATATTTATGAACAGACCTATATATTCCTTAAGTATTAATATAAATAAAGACAAGTTAAAAATACATTTCTGTTACATGAGGCAGACTAGCTCATGTAGCTTTTATGTATCATTAATTTAATCTGTGAACTTTGGTTCACCTAAACTGTAGATTTACGCATAGGTCAGCTTTCTTGGTAACAGGAATGCACAGACCACATTACATTCACTCTAATCAGTGCATGAACAACGTAAAGGCGCATCTGTGTTTACTTGAAAAATCAAAGCCTTGTTCCAAACTTCCAATTAAATACACTAAAGGTGAGCTTTATATTGGATTCAGCTCAAATCCTTAGACTCGTATTTTCAAGAAGATAGGATGGTCTAGGAGTTCAGGGTCCAGTGGTTCAGTAAAGTGCATTCTTAATAGCAGGGACTTTGAACAGTCCCTGACCCCCGAACCTGGCAAAGTAAGAAGGCCCCATGAAGAATATATCCGTTCTATTAAAGTAGCCTATTAATAGGGCATTTAGTTTACAACAGCAGATGTCTCTGTTGATACCAGGGAAATAGCCATCACATGAATTGAAAACTAAGTACACACTGCTGATCACTCTTTACTCTGAGCTTCATTTTCGTTTTTTTGTCTTGGTTCCGCTCTTATTTTTCTAATAGAACATTTTCGGTCACTTGGGCTGACAAGTCCTCTGAATCGTTCTTGTTTGCCCAAAGGTCCGTTCTGGACCCTTTCTTATTCTCGCTCTACACATCTGATCTTGCTGCTATTTCTTCCCCTGGGCTGTCCCACCACTTCTATGCGAACAACACCAAACTATTTCTTTCCTTCTCCTCTTTTTCTCCTGAAATTCATTGCAATCTTTCTGCCTGCTTGGTCGCAAT
This sequence comes from Ambystoma mexicanum, assembly GCF_040938575.1. Lineage (NCBI taxonomy): Eukaryota > Metazoa > Chordata > Amphibia > Caudata > Ambystomatidae > Ambystoma > Ambystoma mexicanum. The sequence goes on along the minus strand of NC_090931.1, from coordinate 1,278,976,372 downwards.
TCAATCCTGGATATTCTCCCACTATCTCACCTGCAATGCTGTGAAGACCAAGGTATGGTTTTTTCCACCAACAATCTTTCTCCGCATCTTACACCCTCTTTTATATCTTTACCCCATCCAAGCTTCCAATCTCACCTACAGCTCGTAATCTTGGTCTTTACGTTGACACAAATCTCTTTTTCTCTCACCAGATCTCATTAACTGCCCCTTCCCGTCGCTTTCATCTCTATAATATTTGCAAGGCTCGTCCATTTCTTAATTTTCAGGCATCAAAACATCTGATTTCCTCTCTAATTTTCTCTCAAAGTTTCTACATTTCATCTGCCCTGTTTGGGCTCCCTAACTCTCATATTGTCCCATTTAAATCAGTGTTCAACTCTTCTATTCATCTTTTGTTTCTTCTCTCATCGCGGGACTCTACTACTGCCTCTCTTGAAACACTTGGCTGGTTACGCTTTCATTCTGAAATGAAATTCAACTTTCTTTGTCTTGTATGTAAATCTCTTTATGGTCTTGCTCCCAGCTATCTTGCTTCACTAATACCCTTCTATATCCCGGCACGCTCTCTTCATTCTTCTTCTCAATTCTTACTTTCGGCTCCCCGTCCCCTTTGTGCACAGTCTCATTTCCGTTCCTTTGACCTTCTTGCTCCTCTTCATTGGAAAGTTCTTCCGCTTTCTCTTCACTCTATCTCCACTTATTCTCTGTTTCGTGGTTCTCTGAAATCTCATCTACTTAAACACCTTTGAGTGATTGTTTTCGGGATTTTATTGTTTATACATTTATTTTGTAAGCATTCTGTATCCTATGTACAGCGGTTTGGTTTAAGGCGCTTAATAAAATCCAAATAAAATACAAATACAAAATAGCAGTCACAGCAGATATGCTGGTTGAAGCAGTAGGTGCCGTTTTGAAAGTACTGGAGTTGGGAATATTGTAACCCAAGTGCAGAATTTATTAATGCCACAAGTGGTTATATAGTTGAGGGTGGAACTCTTGAAAGTCAATGTGAGTAGTGAGATATTCTGAGGTTGTTTGTGGTGCTTATGCAAATAAAGTGTTGTATTTTTGTACACTGAGCCTGTTCATTTATTGCTATCCAGCAAGGGATGGTGTGTGGTATGAGCAGGTCAAGTGAAGTGCTTATCTGAAAGGAAAATATTTTCTGTGTGATATATTGATTTCCTCTTTTTCTATGTGCATTAGGTGTGCATGGAATAAAGCGGCTGCACTGTGGGTATAAAACGCAAAAAATGGTTGAGTAAGCTTGACATGCAATGTGTGAAGGAGCACCATGAGACCTGTATATTGTAGTGATACTGTTTTTTTTATCTCTGGGCACATACAGATGAAAATTGCTCTGTTCTTGCGGCACAGTGGATAAAAGCTTCTCCTAAGATCGCATCAGAAAGAAATCTCAATATCTATGTCTCCTTTTACAGTACATTACTTTACTGGCTTGGGGCCTGGAAACAAGCCAATTTGCGACAGTGAAGGGAGTGAGAAGATCAGGAGGGAAAGAGATGGGCGAGTGGGGTTGATGTTAAACGCAGTGAGAAAGAGGACTTCTGTTTTGGATGGGTTCATCAACAGGAAGTATAGAGCCATCCAGCGATGAATAGGAGTGAGTCAGTTAGTGGTATGCTTTGACAGGGCAGGGATAATCGATGGAACTGAGAAGAAGATCTGGTGTCATCAGTGAAGAGGTGTGGATGGAAGCTAAAGGAGGAGATGAGCTTGCCCAAGGAGGAGATATAGAGTGAAGAGCACCGGGCCCAGGACTGAAGCTTTAGGGACTCCAAATGGCAGGGGTACAAGGTAGGAGTTGTTGAGGTACCGAGAGATGGAGCAGGAATGTGCTAGTAGAGTAGAATCCAATATAGGTCTTGGTAATGTTGGGATAGGTTGATCTGACACAGTAAAGTCAAGTGGCCATCAGCTGGGAAGTAGCACGTCTGACAAATACATTAATTGTGGCAAATGGGAGATGAATAAGAAGGATTAGAAGGTTGAAGGCAACAGGATGGACAGAGATCTGTTTGAAGGGACACAGTCAGAGTGTGGAAAGGGATCTGAGGGAATGTCCTTGCTAATTAGGACACCAACTCCACAAATTTCTTTAGTAGGGCGAGTGGAGTGGGAAAGGGTTGTAAAGTTGGTATGGGTGGCAGTGTTATGAGGGGAGACACAGATCTCTGTGACAGCCATCACAACGGTTGGGATAGTGCAAATACAAGTGGGAAGTGAGAAAAGTAATTTGTTACAGATAGATTGTGCAGCCCAGAGGCTCGGGTGGAGTAAGTAGAGGTGGAGCAAGACAGAGACAGGTGGTGAGGTAGCGGATATATGACGGACAGAGTAGAGGAGGTTAATGTGAGTTAAGTGTGAGGGGGAGGAGTGCAAGGGAGCCATTTGTAAGTAGAGCAGAGGATGGTATGGATGGGAAAGAGGAAGAGGGTGGCAAGAAGGGGAAATAGGGCAGGTAGGTAGATAGGAGCATGTTGAGAGAAGAGTGTGATGATAGGCGGTGCAAGTATTGAATAGTGGGAGCAGGGGTCTGGGGGTAGCCTAAACTGTTTGGTCAAATGGTCTGTAGTGACTAGCAGTGTGAAGATCAGGTGCAGCAAGGACGGAAGTGATCAACAGCGCTATATCGTGCAATATACAATCAAAAGTTGTCCAGTGATAATCAGAGGGCCATACGTGACCAAACTGCAGTGCATTTTTAGCTAACATTGCTAATCATAGGGCCATAAGTAACCAAAATAAAGTGTTAGCTCAATGAAAACCACAAGGCTAACAGTGACCAGCATGCAGTGCTTTTAGCTAACAGTGCTAATCATAGGGCCATAAACAGCCAAAATGAAGTATTGTTTGCTCATTGACAATCATAGGGTCATCAGTAACCAACACATTTAGCTAAAATTGCTAATTATAGGACCAGAGGTGACCAAAATGAAAGGTTGTTGGAGAACTAGGATAATCATATGGTGATCAGTGACCAACACGCAGTGTATTTTAGCTAACAATAATTATAGAATTAAACTACCACAATGCTGCGCTTTTAGCTAATAAAGTGAAAATATAGGACAATAACAATGATATCCATAGGGCAATAAGGGACCAAAATGCAGTAATTGTTACCTAGCTATCCTAATAATGGGGCTGTGGGTGACCACAATGAAGTGTGTTTAACTACCAATGCTGATCATAGGTCCCTAGGTGATCAAAATGCAGGATTTGTAGTTCGCAATGCTAATCATATGGCCATGGGTGACAGAAATGTATTGTATATTTAGCTAACTATGCTAATCATAGGGCCATCGGTGGCCAGCATGCAATGGTTTAACTACCAATGATAACTATAGGGCCATAGATAGTCTAATTGTAGAGCTTTAGCTAACAATGATAATCATAGGCCATAGGTGAGCAAACTGGTAAGAGGGGGGGGTGCGGTAGGAGATAAGTCAATGATCACGGAGTGTCATGGAGAGTTTGCGGGGTGGGAGTGAAGGGATGGACTCATGATGTAGTGTGTTTCTGATGTGATGAAGTGAACGCCATACTTTTGCCTTTGAATGGGAAAGGGCCCTACCTGACCTGTATCCCCTACCAGGACCAAGCAGGGCCAAGGAGACCATGACCTTGTCAGTATTGTCATTAGTAGTGATAACAGGTTGTGGGATGTCTCGTAGGCATGTTAAGAAGCTTTCTTGTGTTTATCAGGGCCAATCGGATGTTGGCTGTATCCAGATATGGCAGCTTGTAGGGCAAGGAACTGGTGGCTACTAAGGTGGGCTTCAGATCGGAACTCTGAAGCCTTCTTCTGGTCCTGGTGGATGATGGGTGGGCTCCAGAAGGGAGCACAGATGTCCTCTGCCCTCCTTGTCTAGCAATGTAGGAATGGCAAGACCACCAAGGAAAATAAAAGAAATTGCTTGTTGAAGGACTGGCAAGGACATTGCCTTGTAACCTCATACCAGGAGAGATCTTTGAGAGACTGTGTCAGGGAGACTTGAGAACCACAAGCTCTGTGGGCTTTTTGAGGGACTGAACAAAGGGGTCTCAAGGGATCTGTGTCCGAAGGCACCCTGATTTCAAACCTAGAGGAATAATTAAGGAGCTCAAGACAGTGGGTGGCTTTTGTTCAATCTGAAAAGGGTATTCGTTTATAACGCTAATCCGACATTGGCTTGGGGGATTGAAAACTAATTACTGCAACCTGATGGGGAAAAGAAATCTATATGCCAGGCAACTACACCTCGTGAGGGCCCATGTACGGTAGCAACATTTTGTAAAGGTCCTAGATTCCAAGCTCCCAAGAGAACTGCAAGTGACTCTGGGCACAATCCAGGGCGAACATTTATATCAATCTTTGGGTTTTGACCAGTCCGGTTGAAATTAGGACGCCCTTCCGCTTGGTTTCTTTTGTTATCCTTGGACATCACATCGCTGTAGGTGGTGATAAATCCTTGCTTTTCTGCAACCTGCACCGGGGTACTGTAACCTGTGTGTTTTGAAGTGAATAAAAAATGTTCTTTGAATCTACCCGAAACATATGTGATCCTTTTGACTGGACACTTCCCCAAAGCCACATACGTCTCAGGTGGCAATTTCCACATGATGGGGTGCGTTCTCCACCACCTCATTCATTAACTGCCATGTGTCTGCCAGACTGCTCTTAAAATATTTGTGATCTTCTGGTGGGGAAAAATCCCCAAACTCTGCCACATCCTTGCACAAGCAGATTACACCCTGTCAAGGTGGTAGTGGCATTAGCCAGCCTAAAATAAATGTAAGAATGTTGCTAGATTGTCTTTGCCCATCATGAACAAGGCCTTCTCTCATTTACCTAAAGTTGAGAAGGAGGTAAAGGATGGCTGTCCCATTCCCCATTCTAAGGCCTGTGAGACTGCGTGAAAGGATGCAAACCCACTGACATTTTCCATTTGTTGTGGGAGATACTTAACATTAAGCTGGCTGTGAAAAATGGGCAGTAGGGCAGATTGCCTCCAAGTGGTGCCTAATATCCCTATGAATTTAAAGTCACATGCACTCATTTGACCTTCCTGCAATAACGAGGGTCAAAACTATATGTTGCCTGCTATAAAGTAGCCACTGTTATACCCATGATCACGACATTCTGAGCTGATCCCAACAATCCTCTGTCAATTAATTGACTTCTTTCCCTTGTAACTCAACACTCCAAGATCCTCAAACGAGTTGCCTTAAACCACATTGTCAGGTGGAAGAGTAAGTCTGCCTTCTCCAGTCAACTATGTTCGGGCCTTGACAGGAGTAAGTGATGTTTTCCCTGGCTAAGAAGGTCCACTGGAGGAGCAGTGCCCAAGAGTTATAGTTGGCGGTAGAGGAGCAGAGACATCATTATCGGAGAAGACTTAGCACCAGAATACTCTGTTGTCATGGGAAATGATGGAGGAACTGGCATTGGAGAAGTCCTTGGAAAAGTCTGTATGCATTTGAGGAGGTTCTGAAAATACATCTTCATTGTTTCAGGAGGCATGTAGCGATAACTCTTCCGAAAACTGTGCTTCTCTGACATCAATGGCTATGTGATCCCATTCTGGCTGTATAGTTTGTTTTCGGGTGGACCAGAAGAAGGGAAGACCTTCAAAGAGGATCCTGGACACCTTCTTGAGTTGTGGATGTGAAGGGAAATTTGGATGGGAAAACCAAAGAATAAGTGTTGCTCCTATAACTGGCAGATGGGCAAGGCTATTCATTCAAAAAGGGGGGGGGGGCAAACATGACAGGAAGGAGAAGCATCTTGGTCCGAAATCCAGAAGGCACTACTCACCATCAGAACAAGCTCTAGCAACACAATCCAAACTGGTGCCCTTATGCTGCCAAAGTGACACATTAACGGAACCAGTGGTACAGGGCTTAATAAGCCTATGCAGGGACGTCTGGTGGATACTGTTGCCTTAGGCTGGTTAGGCACTTCAGAACACTGGGGCCCAGTGGGAGGGCAAACAGTGCCCATGATGTTAATTGCTCCTACGGCCAGCAAGTTGCAAAAGCCAAGGGCTGAAGTTCCATTCTTTCACCGGGATGTGGTGTAAAAAGGAGGCCTTGCCTTTGATAGGGACAACATCTACAAAAATGTAGCTATGACCAGTGACAGACGCCTCTTGATTTTAGAATGCAGTGCTCTAAAAGAGAGTGCATCACAGAGCAAGAACACAAATCTACAAGCAGTCTGTGCCCTGACACTGCAAGCAAAATGAATGAGGTTGAGTCCCAGAAAACAAGTTGACCTTACAACTAGCATTGTGAAAGTTCTGATGGCAGAGGTAGACAAATAACTTGACAAGGTGAGCTCTGGGGTCAAAGGCAAAAAAGACTGCAAAAGAATGAGGAGATCATTCAATGCATATCCGCTTACGATAGCACAGCCGGGGCAATCATGTGGAGTGGGACAAGGTGCAGAAATGGCTATACACGTGAGCAGTGGGGCAAGGTTACCATGAATGCACAAATCATGTTTTCATATACCTTTAAAAATGCTTCGGTCCCATCCCCATAGGAAGGATAGCCATACGTATGTACGAAAGGGGACAGGCCACAACGAACGGGATGCAGTACCCAGATACAAAAATGTATATGATTGTAATACTGTACCGCATGCTCACCCATTGGTGCTTTCCTCATTAGAAATGCTGGGAAGAGTGTGGTGTTGAGGGTGAATGGTAATGTAATTTGACCTATAATACTCAATTTGCTGAGGCTACTGTTGTCTTTGCTGGAAAGTCTGCCTTGAAAAAGTAAAGCTACTAAACCTTTGAGACTTTCGTTGTGCAGTCATGGACAGGCCAAATGACATAGAATTTTAAAAATGTTACAGCCAGTCATCTACCTTGCAGCAGAAGAGCTGCACCTCATTCACAGGCTTGCAACTTTATTTTATTAGTCCCCAGAAAACCTATATGTTCTCACTAAGGAATGACCTCAAAGCACCTTGCCTGTGTCTGTGATGGCTTGATGGCATTAAACCATTCATCGTCAATGTGCCCAGTGGTGTCCTGGCTATCAATAATCCAATTCCACAAGGGGTTCTGAATTTCATTGACCATCAATTGAGATAAGTAAACTCTGCCACGATTTGCAGTCCATTATAGTATAGCTAGGCCCATCAAGGTTCTTTCCCTATCCCTTGGGCAGTTGAACACCCTTGACTCCTTTCTTTCCCTCCCCCTCATTGCACCCAAAGTGCTTTGATTGTGATCCGGTCGACAGGACATTACCAGTAGAGGCAGCAGTAATTGCGTGGGTCAGGAGTGGTGCAGGTGAGGGACACAGGAATTCGGACAGGATGCAGAGCATGAATAGGGGATGCTGTGCCACTCCAGAGTGGTGACGCCAACAGGGACGAAAGGGAAAGGGTGCCATTGGGGGGAGGTGAGGAAAAGGGCACCGTTGGAGGGGAGTTGCCTTCCACAAGAGCACTTTTCTGTGGGCTGGCTTTGGACTGAAATCCAAGTGCTTTGGAGAGATTGTAAAGCTGCCCAATCGCTGTAGAAAAACCTCCTAATATTATGAAATAAATATGCCAGCCCACAAAATGTGCAGTGTGTTGATGTACCTGGCTAAAAAGCAGGTTACATTTCCATATTTTAAACTATGACTGCGCAAGGCTAAAACCCTGCCTGCCTACCGCGTCCAATTTCTTTAAGTCTTGAGCAGGAGGAAAGATAGGTATTGCATTGGGCTTTCATCAGGCTCTAGAGTACAGAACCATCAGACTCTCTGTAGTGGACTGGAAAGTAAAGCCCAGGGGTTGGCATATGTTCCTTAGCCTCATTGTTACTGACCATTATAACAGAAGAGCTATCCCATAATGGCAGGAAGGGATCAAACAGTGCGCTCTAAAAGGGATCTTGTCTCAGACTCTAGGATGTCAGTCAGCTTGTTTGCCTTCTTTTCTGAGACCAGGCCACCTGTGTTATGATGGTTGCAACCGATTTCATCTTGGGGTCCCACATAGCACGAGGGAGATCCTTTTCTTGGGTCTAGCATTCTGAAACTCAGAAGTGAAGCCTTCCCCTGAGGGATCAGATGCCACATATACTGATAGCATGTTCTACTAATCTGTCTCAGTACCAGTATCCAAGATTTCAGGCTACTGTGATTCAGAAAGTGCATCAAACATCTTTTCAAAGTGTGAAACTGCGGTAATACCTCCGGCTGTAATGCACCGAAAATTCCCCATTGGTTCAAATGCACCAATGGGGAATGGGGAATATCCATTAACGCACAACCCTTGATCCGGCGCTAATAGCGCCGGATGGGTGGCCAGTAACGCAAATACAGTTGGCCGGTATCCCATTTGGGATACCGCCCAACTCGTGATGAGGCCCATTGTATGCACCATCAGGTGCGCTGGCGGTGTCAATAATGGAGCTAGTGGCCTCCTTGCAGAGGGTCATTCAACACAGTCCCTGGCATCCAATGTCAATGTCACTCATTCGGCAGAGAGCTGGTAGAAGCATCAGCCCAAAGTCATTTCAAATTGAGTTTGTTTTGCCTTCTGTCTCTGATCACCATCCAACTGTGGAGTCGTAGTTTGATTATGAAAAAGCCAGGAGTGGGATTTAAAAGTTCATCTATTCTCGTTTATCATCTCCATAGTCACAAAGCTGGCTTCAAGGCCTTCTTCCGTGGCAGTCTGACACATGTTGATGGGCTGGGGATCGAGGCAAGCTCCCTCGATCAATCTCAGTCCATCTTTCAGTGTGCTCTGGGTGTGAATTCAGGAGAAATCCATGGGAGGAAGGTACCCATCAGAAACATTTTAGAAATAGTGTATGTATTTCATCAGTATCAGAAGGGCAGCGATGTTAATTCTACCATCCACAATCCCATCGTGGAACAGCTAGAGAGAGACTTTTAGTTGGATATTTCTGTAACTACCTTCAGCAATATGTCATTAAGAAAGTTGTAAGTGTCTTGCCAATGAGAATTAAGGAACACAGTTCAGTTGTCATGATTGTTGCACCAAAAGAGAGGATATGAATTAATGAATTAATCACAAAGATTAAGGAAAAAGGTTGCCATACTAGTAAATCTTAGCCCCTTCAGCTTTATAAAAACAAAATGCGGTTTGAGAATTACTATTAAGTGTGATGGTTTGAATAACTTTTTATCAACATGAGAAATGAGATGTCCTGTTGAAGGCTCAAACACGAATAGACATATTGGTATAGTAAGCAAACACAGCTGCTTGCCTTGGCCATTTAATCGCTGCATTCAAAGTTCAAACCACAACAATACATTTCAGGAAACTGAGTGAGACATCCAACTGCAAAATAGACATGTTACACTGAAAACAACTATAAGCATAGTGCAAATTGGTAGGACGATACATCACTTGAAATGATTGCTTGAAAAAGACCAGTGTCTGTTAGAGACAACGTACACGCGGGGAGAGATTTCATATTATCATAAAACATTATATCAAGCAAAGTACCTCACTATTCAGAAACTTCTTCTGTGTTGCTGTCGGGTTAGATCCACCAGTGCCTTCAATGTTGACAGTGTATTTTGGCACAGGACAGAGGTGGTATTCCATATCTGTTTCCATATATGGAAGAGGCTTCTTAAAATTTAACAAGCCTGGTGCTGGATTCTAAAATAAAAACAGATCAATTAACCATTCGGACATTTTGTTATGCTATACGACAAGTGCATGTTTGATCAAATCTGAAGACTGTAGTGGACACTACAGGTTTGCGACACGCAGCGCACCTGAAACTGTTTGAAAAGCATTAGCTAATATAGAGCTGTACAACATGTGATGACCCATACTTTATGAGCATTTGAACACATGCTCCATTTCGCATTGTGTAACTCAATCTCGTACCAGCAACTAGAATGCAGTGAGCTATGAGCTTACGTCCAGCCTTACTGTATTACTTTCTTTGGTTGTGGCATTGTACCTCACATGACAATTAGCGCTGGTTAAGAGAGAGGAAAGGTTGCTCTCATGGAGTAATAATAAGTCTGCAATATGGTTATCCCTGGCACGCATACATTGCTCAGAATATTTCAAAGCGAATCAAAGCGATCGGGAAGGATTCTGTAGTGTTGCATATCTATTACTGAATTGTAACAGAATACATGAAAAGAAACTATCACACATTCCAATAAAACGCCAGCAAATACAAATCAGTTCGGTGCACTTGGAATACAAAAGACATTTTCTGTTGCTGTGAGTTGGGAACAAGTCCAGGTCCCCAGAGCTCAAAAATAGTTTTTACCATCATTTTCTGTCAGTGCCTATTCATACAGGGTATGTTTGCATCTGCTCTCGTATGGAGTAGCTCCGCTAGATGTGTGACAACTGCAACACCTCATTCTCTATTTCCTACTTTCATAGCTGTAGAGAGAGGTTGCACTTTGGGAGAGACCACAACCCGCTTGCTTGTTCAAATAAAACACTGTAGTGGCACAGTCGAAATAAATCAGGAACCTCGCTCCCTTGACAGAAGGGAGCAAGGACTTAAGGGTCAGGAAAAATGCCACTGAGTTCCAGAACTTTGATGTGGATCTTGAGGAGAGGCATCTGATGAAATGGCACCTGTAGATTCCAGATCCGAGAAAGGCATTCCTCCATCAACATTGGTCCATTCATTCAACAGAGGAGATCCTTTTTGACGACATCCTGCATCAATATGCATTCTAATTGGGAGCTGGTTCACGATTCCAATGTCTCAAAAGGTGAATCAGAGTTCTCTCTATGTGGAGCCTGGCACATCATACAAGTCCAGGACGGGAGAGAGCTCAGTAGGTTGAGAGCTCTGCTGTGATCTGTGTGTGATCTGCCAGTCACATGTTCAAATCCCGGCATGGCCAACTCAGCCTTTCATCCTTCCGAGGTCGATAAATGAGTACCAACTTCGGTTGGGTGATATTGTATGCAAATATGTTCCCTGCAAAACGCTTTGGCAAAAGTTCTATATAAATAACACATAATTATATCATACCACAAGGAGACAACAAAAACTGTAGCTTGGACATTGCTGGACATCTGATGAAGGGTTTCAATCTGCAGAGGGAAGGCATGCCCTTGTGAGTGTCTCAGGTGAACCCAATGTAAATGGAAGTTGTTGTACAGCAGACAATTGCGCTTATCCTGAAATATTCTAATTAGTTATATTATTAGGTCTTTGAAGAACCAAGTACATGATACAGTATTCAAAACAATCTCTGGTTCATTACTCTACTTTCATATAGGAGTTACAATTTCAAATGCGCCCAGCCGACACATGTTTTGACCTAGGACCGTTTTCAAGACTTGATCATGCGCTTCTTACAAATTAACAAAGTTTCTGGCTTCTTAATCATATTCGTAACCATATGTAACCTTTTAAATGAATCAAAATTTATCTTTTAAAAACACAAATGAGCCATCATAATTGTTACAATTCAAATGAGGAGATTTTCTGTAAGGTTTAAGCCGAGACCATACATCAAACACAAGTCTACATGAGAAACATTATAAAATAGTATATTGTTAAAGATAAAGTGAGAAAAAGAACAAAATAAAAAATAAAGAGAAAAACAAAGACACAATTGGTCAAATTTTATTGTCAATGCACTATTATCATATCATAATCTGATGTCATTAGATACCGTTACCAAGTCTGTGACATCATTCAAGTAATGATGTGAACTAATTTCCTACAATTGTCCTTTTGGTGACAATATCTACTTGTTTTTTAATTACTAAACTGAGAGAAGGTCTGCAACCAAAATACTCCGTGAGTCAAGCACTCGATGTGTAGCCCAAAAGGGTGCTAGCATGTTCACTGTTTGATACATATATTTTAATGTGAATTATCAGTCCCCATTAATCCAGAATTCACTAATACATTCTCGCTGGGTTTTGTGAAATATTACCAGTGCCTCACTCACCCTAGTTCATCTCGTTTCCAATATACAAGCTGAGATTGTATAGCAATATTGCTTTCTCTAATATGGGGGTAAAATGGTCTGGTAAATTCAACTATTGCTCATGTTCATTCTACTGCTGCTATAAAACTATAATTCAAAGTACTCACCCCTCATTCTCATGAGGTGATCCAATTAGATCCTTGATTGTGTACTGTCATAGGTAGTTGGATTGTATATATAATATGGCTGTAATAGAAATTAAACAGTCAAAAAATGGATTTCAGTCAGTTGCTCAATTCATTATATTAGTAATAGCTTAACTACCCGACTTCGCCCGGGATTTAAATTCTCAGATTTTAAAATCTCTGATCGGTACATCTCGCTTCAGTTCCTTCAGCAGTTTCATTACTTCTTTGTTAAGCAGCACTAATTCTCTTAACAGGAAGTCGTATTTCAGTTTCTTCAGTAGTTTCGTTGTTTTGTTTTTTAGCAGCACAAATTCTCTGATTAGTAAGTCTTGCTTCAGGTTCTTCAACACTTTCATTGTTCGGTCTCAAAGCATGTTTAATTCCATCAGCTTCACGGTCTTGAGATCTTCCTTCAGAATGTTGATCATGTTTCACCTTCGATGCGCAACGATGAGCACTTTCTACAATTACCTGTAGATGGCAGTGAAACATAAAAAACAAATGATCAGGGCAAATCCAAATATATTCTGACACAAAAAGGATTTTTGTGTTTACCTAATGAGTTTACCAAATTAACTCTCTTCCATGATCCACACAGGAATACTCATTAAGAAAATATCCATCAAATTTTGCCCAGCCTGATGAAGGCCATTCCACCTACAGCACATTCAACTGCTCCCTGTGGCCGAAACTGTCATGATGCCTACTCCCGGAGAACCAGTCCAGGACCAGCGTCCCCGGAAGCAGACATCATGTTCCCGGGGAAAAGGCCAGCAACCCCTAGTAGGGGCCCTTTGGACACTGTCCTGGCGCCTTTGGCGCCAGGCTCATTTTGGACCTCAGTCCTGGCGCCATAGGCGCCAGGCTCATAAAGGGAGTGTTTATGTGAACTTACCTGATGCAGACCGTGCTGCCAGATCCAGACCTCTTTGAGGCCCGAAAGGGACTATTTTACCTGTGGAACTATTTTGCCACTCGGGCGTGGCCGGGGAAGAATACGTAGCTGGAACTACTTTGGGGGCTATTTAAGCCACGCCCAGACAGCAGCTCATGCTTCGCGTTGTTCTGCACCTAGCAGCTGGACGCTCACCGTGTCTGCTCCTGCATCCTGACTCCAGCCACGCCCGCCTCCATCCTGGAACACCTGAAAGGAAAGAAGAGAAGGGAAAAGGTGAACAGAAGAACATTACCTGCTTCTACCCGGGGTCCGGAGTCATCACGCCGGCGATCCTAAGGGAAGACATTTATTTTAAAGACGCATCGCGTTGCTCGCTGCAGCGCCGCGTTCCACTCACCTGTTCACGAGGCATCTCCGTGCTCCTTAGCGACCATCTGCACGATCCGCTGCATACCTGCGCCCCTAAGGGGGAAGAGAAGAACAAAAGGTGAGCAAAAGGAACATATTGAGGAAAGCCAGATTTTCACCATAACACTTACCTGATTATTGTTGGGAGAATCTTCCCTCATCTCGGGTCGGCGCCGCTTCTTCGGCAGTACCGTACCCCGGCCCCTATGGGGAAAAAAGACACAAGCATTAGTGGGTGAAGATAAGGACATTAAAGGAACCACTCATCATAAAATCACTTGAGTTTACCTTCGGCGAATTGTTTCCTCTACGCGAAATCTTCACTCAGCACCTGTGATAAAAGGGATAAGAGACGGACTGCTGAATATAAAGGCAAATAGAAAAGGAGGCCAACTCTTGAACTTTTACAACAGTATAATTACGGCACCTTGCCAGGAAAGTCAAGTAAGCTTGGATCCTCACCAATCCGAACACCAGTGAAGTAACTGGATATAATCGCACCCCTGCACCAGAAGCAGGATGGAGAGCTCGTCCTTTCAAACCTTAAGGTGAGAGGTAACGGAGGAATTTCGGAGGTGGTCTGAGGAGAGTGAAAGAGGGAAGTGGGAGGCCGACGCGCTACTCTGCAGGTAGTTAATCCCCTTTCTCCATCTGCAGAAGGATTCTCCTGCGAGTCAGACAAGCGAGATTTGGGGGTCCTGTCCAGTCAGTCTTCCGAGTTCTGCGCATCACCTTAGAAGAGGCTGCAGCAGTCCAGACCTGGTCAGCGTCTCCGTGGGAGTCAGGTGAGCGTTACAGAACGCGAAGTCTTCCTACAATTTCCCACCCAGGCGCTATGGAGACTTCCGAGACTGATCAGTTGGCCCACCTATTGGGGGAATTATGGGCCGAAGTGCATTCCGCTCGTCAGGAGACTAACGCTCTCAGGAGAGAACTAATTGTATCTAAGGAACAAAGTGATGACCTTGCCAGGCAGCTATTGCAAGGTCAGGCTGGACAAACTCCCCTACCAGGTTCAGGGGGTATTCCCGCCCCAGTGGTTTCAAGTAACCCAGTGCAAATTAATCTACCTGGAAATATGCCGTTGGCCCCACTTGAACGTTTTGCCGGGGACCCCAAAAGATTTGCCGTATTCATGAATCAATGCCGATTGCACTTCCTCTGCAGACCTGGGGCCTTTCCTAACGACCAAACCAAGGTAGCTTTTGTATTATCATATCTCAGCGGCTGTGCTGCCGATTGGTCAGTTCCACTGGTTACTCAAGATGACCCAATACTCCAGGATTTTCAAGGCTTTCAGACACGCATGGAAAGATTATTTGCTCGGCACTCTCAGGGACAGGCCCTGGACAACGAACTTCTGTCCCTACGACAGGGTAATCAGGATCTCTTAGCCTATATCGCAACCTTCAATAGGTTGGTTGTGGAGACTGGGTGGCCAGAGTATAAAAGAATCACGTTATTTCATTGAGGTCTACGTGGAGAACTTAAGGATGTCCTGGCCCAAGTTGTAAATCCGCCCCAAGACTGCATGGAATATATAGACTTAGTGGTCCAATTAGATCACAGGCTTCAAAACAGAAAGGCAGATCGGTCCAAGTTTGAGACACGGGTGTTGGTCAAGACTCACGTTAACCCCAAGGGTGCTGATGTTTCTGAACCAATGCAAATTGGAGGGGTTAAAGGACCTTTAACTCAAAAAGAACGTGAAAGAAGACAGCAGATGCGATTATGTCTTTATTG